>NC_138294.1:34494106-35094106 GCF_965601325.2 Salmo salar | reverse complement strand
TTGCTTCACAGTCCTGTTCCATAAGGTGTTTTTTAAATCTGTTTTCCAAATCTAATTTTACTTCTTGCGTCAGTTAGAGTTCCATGTAGTCATGGCTCTATGTAGTACTGTGTGCCTCCCATAGTCTGTTCTGGACTTGGGGACCGTGAAGAGACATGTCTTGTGGGGTATGCATAGGTGTCCGAGCTGTGTGCCAGTCGATTAGACAGACAGCTCGGTGCATTCAACATGTCAATACCTCTCATAAATAAAAGTAGTGATAAAGTCAATCTCTCCTCCTCCTTCAGCCAGGAGAGATTGACATGCATATTATTAATATTAGCTCTCTGTGTACATCCAAGGGCCAGCCGTGCTGCCCTGTTTTGAGCTAATTGCAATTTTCCTAAGTCTTTTTCGTGGCACTTGGACAGTAGGGCGAGTTGAAGTGCGTCGTACTTGAGCCTCAAGTCCATAACATACAGTTTTAAGTGGTTGCTAAAATGGTATATGGTCAAGCCTCCGACTGACTGCGCCTTTGCACACATGCCTACATTTATTCATAATTTGTGCCACCGCAAGGGAGAGAAACCACCATTTACCTACCGATAGACTGCTAAAGCCTACATATTTATTTAGTTTGTCTTTCTATCTTTTTCATGGGTTTTTGTAGCAAATAAATACAAAATTCATATTTAGAAATTACTTTTTTGGAATTACATTTACTTTTGATACTGAAGTATGTTTAAAACCAAATACTTTTAGACTTTTACTCAAGTAGTATTTTAATGGGTCACTTTCACTTGAGTCATTTCCTATTAAGGTATCTTTCCTTTTACTCAAGTATGACAATTGGGTACTTTTTACACCACTAGCTCCATGTATTCTGTGCTGCTCCCCCAGGCTACGGCAGCACTCGGCTACATCTCTGTTAAATTCGCAAGTGTTATCTCACCGGAGAAAGCATCCAATCAAGCAAAAGAGCTCTCCTCTATCTTACTATATGGAGCCTATGTATCTGATGCTGTGTGGCCAAAAAGAGTATGACATGCCTGTCACGTCCTGACCATAGTAAGTTGTTATTTTCTATAGTAGAGTGGTCAGGGCGTGACAGGGGTTGTTTTGGGTTGTTGTTCTATGTTTTCTATTTCTATGTTTAAGTTCTAGTTTTTCTATTTCTATGTTGGGATTGTATGGGTTGATCTCTAATTGGAGGCAGCTGATCCACATTGCCTCTGATTAGAGATCATATTTAAGTAGGGGTTTTTCGCTTCTGGTTTGGTCGGTTATTATCTTTTGAGTAGTGTGTTTTCCGCTCTGCGTCACAGTTTGTTGTTTTTGTATATTAAGTGTATTGCATTCAGTTTCACGTTTAATAAATATGTGGAACTACGAACACGCTGCATTTTGGTCTGCTCCTTCAAACAGCCGTGACAATGCCGTTCTCTTTTTGTCCAGACAGCATCAGATACATGGGCTACACATACTATGACAGAGGGGCGCTGTTTCGCTTGCTCGGATGCTTTATGTGAGATCGATATGTCTTTATGTTGGCATGCGTTTCAGGCAAATAAATTATCAATGTTTAAATATTTTATTTGGACGGGTAAGAAGGTATGGTAGGGTGGGCCAGGCCCCCTAAGGCCCATGTTTGTGATGGCACTGATCTTCTCCGGGTCCGGCTCTATACCAGCTGTGCTGATTTTGCGTCCCAAGAACAGGACCTCTGATTGTGCAAAGGTGCATTTTTCATTGAGTGTCATGCCAACCTTCTGGATGTTTATTTAAATTTATTCAAACAGGGAAATCCGAATGAGACCAAGGCCTCCTGTACAAGGGAGTCCTGCACACAATCATAAACAGTCACAGTAGTTACAATTCCAACACAATAAAAACATGCAATTTAAGAAAAGTAACTTACAAAACACGATCATGAAAAACAAACATTCCTCAGTAAAAAAGCCATCAACCAGCCATTTGAACTGCCCTAGCGGCACCAAAACATCCAACTTTAGAGAGTTCTGGAGATCGTTCCACATGTAAGGTGCAAAATAACTAAACACAGATTTTCCAGATCTACAGTACCTACCTAACTCAGTGGAGCATTTTGCATCATCGTGATGATGTGGCCAGTGACACTTTGCTTCTTTAAAGTCCAATATCTTGAAAACTTGACTGCTGACATGCAAAACATTTTGGGACTGTATCAAAAGTGATGACAAAATGACCAAAATATATTTTGAGTGGATCCTCTGCTCTACAGCCCAATATCGCTGTGACATCTTGGGAAGAGTGCTTGAACCAGGGAGTAGATCAGCGTGGGGCAACTCAGCTGGTATGGCACCCACATCCATGGCGATACACTGGACAGCGGCAAGTGAGTCAGTACTGCCATCTTTAGCACTTGAAGATCTGTATGGATTGTGTACGTGTGCCATTCAGAATGGGCAAGACAAAATATATAAGTACCTTTGAACGGGGTATGGTAGTAGGTGTCAGGCGCACTGGTTTGTGTCAAGAACTGCAACGCTGCAGGGTTTTTCATGCTCAAAAGTTTCCCGTGTATATCAAGAATGGTTCACCACCCAAAGGACATCTAGCCAACTTGACACAACTGTGGGAAGCATTAGAGTCAACATGGGCCAGCATCCCTGTGGAACGCTTTTGACACCTTGTGCCCTGACAAATTAAGGAGGTTCAAAGGGAAAGGGGGGGGGGGGGGGGGGGGTGCAACTCAATAATAGGAAGGTGTTCTTAATGTTTTGTACACTCAGTGTACAGTTCTGTGTGGACTCTTTTGGCTTATTAGTGGATTTCTTAATGCTTGTCTGTCCTCGAGGTTCAGAATTTTTCAGTAGTATTCCAAATTGATAAAACCCATTATGAGCTCCTGACTCATGGTTTGTTTAATCCTCTTGAAACTACGAAGGAAGATGTGTGTCCCCCAATCCTGTACTATGTTGTTCTTTGTAGTCTTCCAGGAGATATTAGGTGAATCACTTCAATGCAGGTGTTCAAAGCAGGTACTCAATGCAGGAATAAAAAAAAGTATAATAATCTTCTGGCTCTAGACTTTGTTGATGGCAAAAAGTCTAATTTCTTATCCGGTTTCAACATTGAAGTTCAAAATATCTATACAGAACAAAAATATAAACACAACATGTAAACACAACAATTTCAAAGATTTTACTGAGCTACAGTTCATATAAGGAAATCAGTCAATTGAAATAAATTCATTAGGCCCTAATCAATGGATTTCACACGACTGGGCATGGTTGCAGCCACTGGGGAGCCAGGCCCAGCCAATCAGAATGACTTTTTCCCCACAAAAGGGCTTTATTACAGACAGAAATAGAAATACTCCTCAGCAGGTTTAGACAGTCCAGCAAGTTAAGGAAGTCAGCAGCCATAGAGCACTTGGGTGAGTCAACATGGATGTTAACGTCTACAAAAATTACAATGTTAGAGAGGGTGGGGCATATAGAGGTTGTTAGTTCAGAAAAACTCAGAGATAAAAGTCTTCGGGGATTTGGTTGTTTACATTTAAAAGCACGGCACTCAAAAGACTGAAAATCAGCAACAGCCAGTGGGTTTAAAATGAAGCAGTCTCTTTGTAAAACAACAAGGCCTACACTGTGACCATGGCTGCGCAGCTTTTTTTTAATACATTTGTATCCAGGCACAGCTGCTTCATTAACATGGTAAAAAAAAGTAACCTTCTCTGTGCCATGTTTCAGTGAGGCAGTTCATGTCAAAGTCATTGTCATAGATAAACTCATACGGACATTTAACCCAATCCATCTGAATCAGTGTCCTGCCACGTTTGTGTTGTTTCCCAATCTACTCTGTCACTCTCTCTCCCCTCTTCTCTCTGTATCAGATGGTAGGGATCAAGACAGAATATATTACAAATCATATTTGTGCTTTAGAGCCAACTAACACTGTTTATTGCTCTTCCTGCTAAGTATCTTGTCATGAGTGATTGGCTGATATCTAACTGTAGTCTGATGGAGTGAGCCAAACCATAATCTGTAGAGTTCTGAATTGTTTCTCTCCCCCTAAATGTTTTTGCTGCAAGGGATATAGCCTTACATGTATTTCCTTCTCCAAAGTGTATCTAATGCAAGGGCCACTAGAGGAAGATGTTGTATAATGTAATTTGTATGAGATGCACCACGTCAATGGAACTGAAAGGTCTTATGGAGAAAGGAAAGGATGTATATGACAATGAATGAGCAATAGTGTTTGAGTTTATTATCAAGTCAGCATAGTCAGAATAGCTTCCCAGTTCCATGCAGAGCACCAGTGTAATGTATGGTAACCTTTGTTGGATATTGAAAAAGACATAGGTCATGGCGTGGAAAGCCAAGCTATTCATGCAGCACGACCAGAAAGCCAAACAAGACTATCAGGACCATGAAGACCACCTAGCCAGTCAGACCCATAGTCAGCACCTAACTGGTCAGGACAATGGGCAGTGCCTAACTAGTCAAGACCAACGACAGCACCTAATTAGTCAGGGCCATGGACAGCGCCTAGTCAGTCAGGACCAGAATACCTAACCCAAGACCTCACCTAGCTATAGGTGTGTGTGTGTGTGTGTGTGTGTGTGTGTGTGTGTGTGTGTGTGTGTGTGTGGTGTGTGTGTGTGTGTGTGTGTGTGTGTGTCTCTCTCACAATGCCTCCTCATGCATGTCAAACAAATGTCCGTCAAGGGAGAAACATTCCAGAGCTTTATTCAGAGGTAGCTTGATCCTAATGTTCACTAAGTGTATATCATTATTCCCTCCTTAAATCTTGTTTCAAAACAGCACACATTTTCAATTAGATGAATTATGTTAGATCAGATAATAACAACAGTTACGAATGTTTAGTTACAGTATGTCTGATTTAAACATAAAATCTGGTGCAAACCTATTGACCATCAACGCAAAAAAACATCAGTGTTTCCCAACAGTACATATTTTTGTTGTGGCCCCAGAAAAGGAGCACTCTAAAAAGGAACACGATCAGGTTCCACAGAACTAGTATAAACAAACAAAACACTGAAAAACTGACATTCTCTATTTCCTGTTGAGAACACAATGGCATTCCTGCTCTGAATGAGAGTCCCCTTCTTTTTTTCTTTTTTTTGGTAGTGGCAGTCCCACTCCTCACATCTTTGTTTTGTTTATTGGAACGATAGATATAGAGAGGAGAGAGTGTGCTCAAATAGTGGCGGTATATGTGTTCTGGATGCAGTGGCTTAGACCGTTAGACCACCGTTAGACCGCTACACTATGAGAGTCCTTCTCTTACAATGATAAACGCTTTGGGACGTAGTGAAAAGTGCTATATAAATGCAATGCAATCCAATTGTATCATCTATGAGTTTCACCTAAATAAATAAATGTTATTATACAGTATATTGCTATTGTATTTATTACAGACAGACTCTCCCTCTTTAAATATGTCTGTAAAACACTGTATTAAATACTCTCAACCTTTGAAATAAAGCCTACCCCTTGAATACTTTTTGAATACTTTCTACCTGAATGCCAGTAGCAAGTACTTCTTTCTAACTGTGGTCATGATGTGAAATATTGTTATATTGTTTAGAATTTCTAGGATAATAACCAATAGTGAACCAGGAATAAGCAGTTGCTTGAATGGAGAGTGTATGGGTTGGCCTGGCACTCTGACAGTAAATAAGTAACTATTGTTTCAAACACAATTTTTGAACATGTTCTATTTTTCAAAATTTTCTCTCAAGGAATTCAATTCCCTCAAATATAAAGGCATTATTTCTGTAGTGCTGCAGATATTTCAGCATTTTAGATTTACCTTTTTTGCTTTAGACCAGGTAGATGGAATTGCTATTAATTATGGCCTGCCACTACTAATATTGATACATTTGCTCAGTTGAGTGATTTATTTTTAATTGCATAATGGAGTTGTGTGTTTTGTAATTCCACAAGAGGAATATGCCTACTATTCCTTAGTTCACTTGTGTAGACCTACAAAACTGCTTAACTATGCAAGCAATAAGCCTACAGTAGCCTAGCCTACTAAGTAAACATAATTACTAGCCTACATAGACTACACCAACCAGGTTTCTGTAAGGTTCTGTATTTATTTTCTTAGTCAACCTTGTGTTCTGTTTTGTTGTGTTCTTGAACGTAGCCCTGTTTCTTTGTGTTCTTGACCGTAGTCCTGTCTTTTACTTTTGTTCATTGATTTCACCTGTGTTAGTTACTCACCTGGTCTCATCAGCTCCTTATTTAGTTCAGTTCATTCTGTTTGTGCCTTTGTGAGCTATTGTTCGTTTTGACTCTACAAAGCCTTTTCCTAGCTCGTATGTGAGGACCTGTTATGGCCTTCAGTTCTAGTTTTGATTCACCTGCCTGTTTGCCTACCTGTGTATGACCATTGCCTGCCTATGACCACGTTTCCTGCCTTCTGTAAAGGCAAAATAAACACCTGCCACGCTCTGCCGAGTATGCCCTCGAGTTCCGCACCATGGCCGCAGGGAGTGGATGGAGTGAGGCTGCTTTACTTACCGTCTACCGAAGAGGACTCAACAAGGAGCTTCAGGCGGAGCTGGCCTGTAGAGGTGACCTGGAACTACATTGATGAAACACTCAAACGGTTTCATTCGTCCTTCTTCCCTGGCTGCGTTCAGCTTCTCCTTTGGAAAAAAAGACGGTGGTCTCCGTCCATATATTGATTACCGTTCCCTGAATGACGTCACGGTCAAGAACCGTTTCCCTCTGATCCCAGCAACCCTTGAACAAGTGGGCCGCACCAACATCTATACAAAACTCGACCTGCGAAGTGCATATAACCTTGTCCGTATGCGTGAAGGCGACGAATGGAAGACGGCCTTTATCACCGCACGAGGGCACTACGAATACCTGGCAGTGGATGCCTCCGAAGTAGGAGCCATACTCTCTCAGCAGGTGGGAACACCTCCCAAATCACATCCCTGTGCCTTCTTCTCCAGGAAGTTTTCCTCTGCTGAGAGGAACTACGATGTGGGGAACAGAACTCCTCGCCATCAAGCTGGCCCTCGAGGAGTGGTGCCACTAGTTGGAGGGGGCACAACATCCCTTTCTAATCCTAACAGATCATCGTAATCTGGAATATATCAGAGGGGCCAAGAGGTTAAACTCCAGTCAAGCCCGCTGGGCTCTCCAAATGCTTCCATTTTCATGTTACTTACATCCCTGGAAAGAAAAACGTAAAAGCTGATGCTCTCTCCCGCCAGTCTGACCTTCCGACCAGTAACTCAGACCCTACACCCATTCTTCCTTCCTCTTGCATTATGGGACCGGTACAGTGGGAGGTTCACTCTGCCATACAAAAAGCCCTAACTTCAGACCCGGCTCCTCCTGAGACACGAGCTGGGAAGAGTTACGTACCAGCAGCTGTTAGACCCCAACTGATGCAATGGTATCACATCCTTGGGGTCAGGACGGGCATTACACAAACCACCGAACTTCTAGCCCGGAAGTTCTGGTGGTCCTCACTGGCATCCGACGTAAGGGATTACGTACTCTCCTGTCCAGTCTACGCCCAAACCAAAAGCCCTCGTCATCTCCCTTCCGGTAAGATTCAATCTTTGCCAATCCCTCACAGACCCTGGTCCCACATAGCTGTTGACTTCATCACAGACCTTCCTGAATCCTCTGGTAACGCCACCATCCTTGTCATAGTAGACCGTTTTTAAAAAATGTGTCTGGTTCCTCATTTACCTAACGCCATGGAATTGGCTGAGTGTGTGTTCCGTCTGTATGGGATTCTGGAGGACATTGTCTCTGACTGTGGGCCCCAGTGTGGTGGGCCTTCTGTGACCGACTGGGGGTCATCCTCAGCCTCTCCTCTGGGTACCATCCCCAGACCAACGGGCAGACGGAACGCCTGAACCAAGAAATAGAGAAGTACCTCCGCCAACAATGTTCTGCCTCTCCACATGACTGGAGTCGGTATATGGCCTGGACCGAATACGCTCAGAACTCACTCATGCATTCATCCCTCCGCCTTACTCCGTTTCAGTGTGTACTTGTTTACCAACCCCCCATGTTTCCCTGGGAGGCGGAGCCTGGTACTGTCCCAGCTTTCGACGACTGGTTTCGGCGGAGTGAGTGGGTATGGGAGACCGCTCACTGTCATCTGCAGGAAGCCTCTAATACCCAGAAAAGCTTTGCTGACAGACGCCGCCGACCTACGCCACTCTTTCACCCCGGACAGCATGTGTGGCTCTCTACCAGAGACATCCGCCTCCCCTGCAAAAAGTTCTGTCCTCGCTTCATTGGTCCCTTCAAGATAACCCATCGCATCAACCCTGTCACGTACCGCCTCCAGTTACCCCGTCAGTATAAAATCTCCTCATCCTTCCATGTCTCTGTTAAAACCGGTCACCTACAGTCCTCTTCATCCTCCAGTCTCAACCCGCAGTGCGCCCCCACCGTTGGACATCGGAGAGGAACCTGCCTACGCCATTCAGGCCATCCTTGATTCCAAATGCCTGAGGGGCCGCATCCACTATCTAGTGGACTGGGAAGGTTATGGGCATCCCCGACCAGGACATCCTCGACCCAGAGATGATTCAGGCATTCCACCGTAACACCCCCCTCGCCCCCCCGAACAGACCCACTGGACATCAGCCTCGACACAGAATGTCGGGTCAGTCCACGACCTTGTCGAACCAGCCTGCCGGACCTCGCCTCCGAGGTAGGCGGCCTCATCTGCTCCCCCGCCCGCTCCACCCTCTGGTGCCGTTGGGTCGTCAGGAGCCTCCCTTGGGGAGTGGGGGGTACTGAAAGGTTCTGTTTATTTTCTTAGTCAACCTTGTTCTGTTTCTTTGTGTTCTTGAATGTAGCCCTGTCTTTCATTTTTGTTCATTTATTTAACCTGTGTTAGTTACTCACCTGGTCTCATGAGCTCCTTTAGTTCAGTTCATTCTGTTTGTGCCTTTTGGGCGGTATTGTTCATTTTGACTCTACTAAGCCTTTTCCTAGCTCGTTTGTGAGAACCTGTTATAGCCTTCAGTCCTAGTTTTGATTCACCTGCCTGTTTGCCTACCTGTGTATGACCATTGCCTGCCTATGACCACGTTTCCTGCCTTCTGCGAAGGCAAAATAAACACCTGCCGCGCTCTGTGCGTGAATCTACACCTCTTTCTCTCTGAGTGTCCATTACAGTTTCAGAGCATTTCATATTATTCTGTATGTAAATCTGAGACACTCCATTTTGTATAATATCTTACGTTTCATATGTATTAATTTGTGGATGTCCATCCATTTCA
This sequence comes from Salmo salar, assembly GCF_965601325.2. NCBI lineage: Eukaryota > Metazoa > Chordata > Actinopteri > Salmoniformes > Salmonidae > Salmo > Salmo salar. The sequence continues at coordinate 35,084,844 of NC_138294.1, read as the reverse complement.
TATGTTATGAATTGCAGTTAATACAGTATGTTATGAATTAGCAAAACGTTTATGTTATGAATTCCAATTTGCTGTGGCTAACATTAGGAGTGGGTAACAGGTGCACTCTCTCGCTTTAATAGCTGGGTGCTCTGCCATATGACAATAACCATGCAATGAAACCCCAAGTTCAAGAAACATTGGAAACTTTAAAAAAAACAAAAAAAACAAGGACAATCATGTCCCCTCCTTTTCATCTTTTTATTTTCAGCTGGACAGGCTAATGCATTTCGGCAGTTATGCCTTCATCAGAACAACGGATATTTCACCAGATGTATAAATGTGAAGCATCCAGTTGCCGTTTTCACTCACTACCAAATATGGTGATGAGAGGAAAACCAGTGGGAGAAGATGAAGCAAAATGGATTTTGGCTGACATTCTGCAAAAAAATGTACCGCTGAAACATTTAATCTTCATACAATTTAATGTTTCCAAAACTACAATCTGTAACAGAGTGGACTGCGTTTTTTCCTTTTGTAGACTTTACCCTTTGCCAAAGTTTCTAAAGGCATTGTTTAGGAGTGCAAGGACGAATTGTGTTATTGCACACTTCACAGAGTAGGCGTTCCCTAACAGAAATATGCAAATAAAGGCTAGAATGCATTAATAGGATCTCACTAGCTCATTTTTGGTTGTACCCACCTTCTTGCTTGTTCTGCCCACTATGATTAATTTACTCCCATTTGAAAACGACAGGCTCTGGTCTTTCTTGGGTTAGTTATAAAAATCGTTGCTTCTATTTTATGTAACCATACGAAACGTAACATATCATACTAATTTGAGTGTCCGTCCTGGATTTACATATACTATGTTACGTCTAGTCTGAGACCAGTCTGCCTACACAGGTAGTCTATAGTTCCATCGCCTGTCATTTGACTGTCAAATATTTTTATTTTCACCTGTTGCAATACCCGGTATGGAGCTCGTGATGTTCAGAGGGTTGGCTGTAGGTGGAGTTACGGTCAAATATTGGGTGGTCTTGTTCCTCTTCGATTAGGCTTCTATCTTCTCAAAGAACTGAGGGTTTGACTGTGAATGGTATACAGTAGGCTATATGTCAGGCGTTTTACACACAGAAGAAAATGTAACCCAGTTTGGATTATTTCTTCCTTTTTGGATGAATGCGGAGACATGGTGCGCCCTCATTGAAAGGGAGGCTGCCTTTGCGCACCAAATGAAGTCATGAACAGCAGAACGATGATGTCATCGCCTGCACTTGCAGCTATATTCCCTATGCACTGATCGATCGACGTACACACACAGCTGAGGGGTTCTCACCGTTTGCGAAAGTAATACGGATAGCCTTCCTTGGGAAGTGGGCCATGGAATAATCGGTTCACCTATTTTCTTCTAAAGGCTATATGTGAAAGCTTGGTTTCGAGAGTTCATTTGTCTGTTAAATTGGTATGCTACTGTCGCCTGATAAAAACGTTTGACATGTTAAGATTCGTTTTTGGATACAGATAGCGGGAACATTTATTGTAGTAATAGGCTATAGCCTACATTTCCATTTTGCGTGATGCAGATCAAATGTGTGCTGTCAGGTTTATTGTGTCGTAGCCTACAGTTTTCAATAGGCCTAAATCAAGATTGAAACATCAAGAAGATGTGCTCTTTTTGGAAATATATCAAAGTACGGAATAAAACATACTGTAAAACATGCTGCTCTGAGAAATTGGACGTTGGTATCATTCATGGTGTCGCGGAGAGCGAAGCACTGAGACATGGATAAGTTTCTGCAGATCGCGCCTCACTCCCTGGCCATAGTGCTGTCTCGGGTTGGCGCCGAGGAGTCCCCCGCGATAACCGACAAGCTCCAGCAACATCACACGGGCTACGAGATATTTGCAGACTTCAAAGCTGTCAACATGCAGCACTTCTGGAATAAGAAAGTGACCGATGCGATATCGGAGACTTTTTTCCTAGGCTGGATTGACGAGGATGTCCTGCTGATCCAAGGGAAGGAACACCACCTCGAGGTGCTCAGAGCGGGATGGACGAGGCGGGCCCTCAAACCGCCCGGAGGTTTCGAGATCAAGTGCATCGGTAAGACTGTACTCAATCAATCCTATAGGCTATCTGTGATTATCATCATAATGCCATCCAGGCAGGTTGTTGTCACTTGTTTGTTTTGTTTATTGAGTAGCCTAAGGTACGTTTCAGGTCATCTGAACACTGTGGTGGTCCACTCTGCACAATAGGATAGTGTGCCGCAACTTTAATGAATAACAGTAGGCCTTTCCCACTGGGCACACACTGGTTGAATCAACGTTGTTACCACGTAATTTCAATGTAATCACAGTGAACCAACGTAGAATAGGCGTCGAATTGACATCTGTGCGCATTGGGTTGTGATCAAATGGAATGTGTGAGACTCATGGCGCCCAGGAGGAGTAATGGGAGAACCCTGAAGCCAGCAGAAGAGTAAAAATACATGTTAATTTATAGCCCTTCCTGTGGTTTCCTTAATTCCCACTTTCCTCACCATTGTTCTGCTAGTAAGGGAAATATGTGTGGGACTTTGGAGTTTCTCTTGAAATTAGTGGGATCTGTTTGTTTTTCAGGTAAACAATCAGAGCAGTAGAGATGCAAGTGTGGCTAGAGCGAGTGGTGTGTGTATGTGTATGCCATGAAGTTTGGGGACATGTGAAGTTGAACCGAGGTGGTTGTCTAGTGCAGAAAACTTCAGGGTCGCTCACTCATAACTGCTTTGAAAGTTTTAACAAAATCTGCTTTCAGGGAGAGTAGACTATTTGTGTGTTTTTTTTAAATGTACTGTAAGCAAGAAATCACATACCTATTGAGAAACACCATTGCTTTGTGAAGAGACCAAGTTCAGGACCATGTAAACATCTCTCTATCTCTCTCTCTCTTTCTGCCACATCAACAATTTCAAAAGGATGGGAAAGTTGCAAAACAGTCAAATATTTATTGAGAAAAAGTTTCTAACAAGGGGAGATTCTGTGCTAATTTGTCCATGGAGAGGGGTACCATGCCCTCCTTGACCCTACCACCAAAGTAGCCAGCACTGATAAGATTTGGTATGTTTCCCTGATAGCTAATAAATAACCACAGATGAATACAGTCTCTAATCTAATGAGGGCTCTATATTAATGCTCATGCAAGCTGCTAGTGCTACTAGTCTTGCTTGGCCAGCACAGTGCTGAACATACAACATATGTGGAAAACTCTGTCTGCTGACCCATCTTTCATCTGACAAAACACAGTCATACTGTATCAGGTTCATGTCTTACTGAGTGCTGGAAGTTGAATTCATATTCACAACAGTCAATAATCACATGCACATTGACTTGACTAAAAGGTGAGGAAATAGAGCTTTTGAAATTGAAAACAATGGTTGGCTCTGGATAGCAAAGTTCAGAGTCACAAGTTGGTCAAACCTATTAAGTTTGTTTGGTTGGAGAAAGCTGGTCTGATACTCCCATGTCTAGAGAAACTAAGGTGGGGCTTAGAATCACTGGCAGATTCCAGAATTTTCCACATATTTCTAATTCCAATGTTAGGCCATTCTATTCTGTATGTGGCTCTGTTGGACATTTTCTGATAATGTTGTGTGGGTGGGCTATACTTCAGCCCGCAATCCGTATCACAGTCAGTACTTTCTTCTGCATAAACCTCTCCCATAGATGTGTGGGATGGCCATGGTTACTTAGACTAGCTAGAAGTTTAGGAAAGTTGTTTCTGTTTACTTGGGATACATGTATATTACATTTACATTACATTACATTATGTAATATTATAATGTATATCTGAGGTCTGCTTGTTCCTTTCCATTCTGAACACGTACAGCATGCTAGTAGATACCCACAGACTTCCAGTCACTGCGCTGACGCTAGTTAGCATTGGCTCGCAAAACTCCCTCTAACTTCCTTCATACTGGGCACAGAGATTTAAAAATGGTATCCACAAGACTCTTGGGAAGTAGATCATTTTTAATCATTGCCAAAATCCTGAAATATCCCTTTAACGAGGGTTTTCTCACTTGCCAGAGTCTGTTTTTGTTTTTGTCTGTTTTTGTTAGGTGCAATTGTGAACAATAGTCATGTCAGACATCAAATAAATCTAATAGGCCATTAATAATTCACTGCAGATCAAGGATAAATTGTCCGGCGATGTGGCTAGATGTCCATGCACTCGACATTTGAAGGTCTGAAGACCAAAGGGCTTAGGTTGATCAAGCCATGTGGGGTGGGCTTTGCCATTTGTAGAAGATGGAAAATCACATAAATTATTGTTCTTACATTTTCGCTTTAACGAGACAAAACTTTAAATGTATATTTGATGCCAACAGACAATTGTGTTTGTCATATGGTATTTGGCTTATTATAACTTGCTGTAGGGTTGGGATGTCTTCAGTCCTGAACAATGTCCGGAATTGGTAAGCTACTGATTACTGAACAACTAAATACCACCCAAGGGGATGTTGTGTTTCTTTGAATATCAAAGCTCTTGCATGTAATCGGATTTGTGAATTGCAGCATCCGGCAGCAAAGTTTTTTGCTATTAGGTGTGTGCATCCGTTGACAGTAGCCCCTTCTTCCCCATCATGTCATTGTGGTAGTCACTGAGTAACGAGGGGGGTATTGGAGGCAGCTGCTCCATGTGCATACCCACTGGGCACAGATGTCAATTCCACGTTGGTTCAACGTTATTTCATTGAAACGACTTGGAAACCACGTTGATTCAACTAGTGTGTGCCCAGTGGGTAGGTACCCTTCATTCACCGACTATTTATCTGGCCCAATTTGACAGAGGTAGTGGAAGAATGTTGTCCTTGGTTTTCTCAAGGTTAAAACCCACACACACCCATTGAATTGAGGAAGGAAAGGCGCATCCCACCTCAGCAGGAAAGCCCATAGCAGCTGTGACTGTGGGGTCTATTCGTTTAAACTCTAACCGGTTAATTCAAAAAACAACATCCAAAACAAAATGTCCATTCCTGTACTCAACGAAACAATGTTTTCGCATTGAAACCAAAATAATACTATTGCAAGTGGATTGGAACATGCTTTTTCTCGCTATGCGGAAAAGGCTGTTTTTTTACTTGTACCGGAAACCTGGTTACTAGTTTAATTGAATGAAAGCCCTTTGTTTCCATTTGCGGGCTTTTAACAAAGGGGCTACGAGAAGTGTCCCATGCAGGAAGGAAAGTAGAGGGTCTGTTCAGGAAAGGAACCATGCTAAACACTGAATCACTCTCCCCGATGGAAGGAAGAGGAGGGGCCTGGAAGAGAGAATTGGGGGAAACGATAGACGTCACAGAAATTATTCTGGCAGTATATCCCAGATGGTAACAGGAATGACTCTGACTGTATTTCCAAAAGGGTGACAGGAATAACTCTGACTGTGTTTCCCAAGTGGTGGGTCGGGGCCCCACTGATGCGTTGAGAGTAATTCCTCTCTATGGTTGCAACTTAAGACTGGATACCGGCCAGAAACATGTTTAATTACTTGGCGGTCGTGATGGAGGAAAAAACTTTTGAAATATATTTTTTAAGTAGGATACTTTATTTAGCACTGTCTTTTTCTACAGATTTGTGTTTACTTGGTGGGTCACAATAATATAACAAAACCTTTGGATGGGTCACACAATGCCAAGCTTTTTGTCGCCTGCTTCTCATTACTCTATCATTTGTATTCATATTTATTAGGGATCCCCATTAGCTGCTGCGAACACATTAAAGCACTTACATTACATATAAAACAAAAGATAAAACAGTACATTATTACACCACTACATACATATCTACAATACAAAATGTATAATACCACCATACACCAATATTACAATGTATGCGTGTGTCTTTACCTTTGTGTGTGTCTCTTCACAGTTCCTTCGCTGTTCCATAAGGTCTATTTTTTCAGTGGTGGAAAAAGTAAGCAATTGTCATATTTGAGTAAAAATAAAGTTACCTTAGTAGAAAATGACTCAAGTAAAAGTGAAAGTCACCCAGTAAAATACTTCTTGAGTAAAAGTCTATTTGGTTTTAATTATACGTAAGTTTAATTATACTCAAATCACTTCAAATTCCTTATATTAAGCAAACCAGATGGTGCCATTTTCTTGTTTTTTATTTATTTATGGAAAGCCAGTGGCACACTCCAACTCTCAGACATAATTTATAAATGAAGCATTTGTGTTTAGTGTGTCCGCCAGATCAGAGGCAGTAGAGATGATAATTGTGTGAATTGGAACCTTTTTCTGTCCTGCTAAACATTCAAAATGTAACGAGTACTTTTGGGTGTCAGGGAAAATGTATGGAATGTAGTGAAGTAAAAGTAGTCCAAAATATAAATAGTAAAGTACACATACCCCCCAAAACTACTTAAGTATTACTTTAAAGTATTTTTTACTTAAGTACTTTACACCACTGGTATTTCTATCTGATTCTACTGCTTGCATCAGTTACCAGATGTGGAATAGAGTTCAATGTAGTCATGGCTTGGGGATTGTGAAGAGAACTCTGGTGGCATGTCTTGTGGGGTATGCATCATGGCTTTCATGGTGGTAAATACAGTAGACATCACTCCCAGGTCCCTTAGTTACCTCACAAGGGCAGCACTCATAACCACATAACTTAATTTGAAGTTACTTTGAAATTATTTGTGCATGCAATTTTTTAAATAATATCAACAAATTGGGTTTTTAAACAGACATTTAAAGTCAATTGAACACTTGGGTTGACAATGGGTTTCTAAAATATCTGGAGAAAGTACTCAACAAAAAAGACAGAGATGAATACATTTTTCTCTGCTTTAATCCATTGTTATGATGAGCAGGTTACAGGTGACATACATTTTGATGTCAAGCTGATGTCTTCCCCAGAGTGACCCAACACTTGCACTCAACTCCTATTTAGAGCCTAGTGTCCTATTGAGACACAACAACGTGAAAATAAACACAAGGTTTGGAGAAAGTGTGGGCAATCTTACCCTGTGAGGGGCCGATGTGTGGGCAGGCTTTTGCTCCAGCCAAGCAATAGCACCTGATTCTACTAATCTAAGTTTTAATGGAAGACGATGAGCCTTCTTGGAATTCAGTGATTCATTGGAGGATTTGTAGAATCAGGTGTGTTACTGCAGGGTAGACCAAAAACCTGCACCCACAGAATTGCCCACACCAAATCTATAGCGATCTATACAGTAGTGATGTGTGACATCTTGGAGTAGGCTTAGTTTCTCAGAGATGTAGTACCTTATGCTTCATGACATGTCGGCTTGCCCCCTGAGGTCAATGTGGAAACTGTGAGAATTATTTTTAAATAAAGCTGTTGGAATTATGCTTTTAATTCGTAAGGCTTTCTCAATCCCCTAACCTGTTTCTACTTGAACGTTCACTGTAGATTTGAAATACAAAATTACAGACCTGTAAATAATAGTCCACATCCTGGATGTCTCTGATGTGTGATGGAAAGTTTTCTGTATTTACCCTCATTAGAACACTTCCTTCACTATGATTATGCCAGCAAATGGGGATACTCAGAAAACTAAAAGTACTGCATTTGGAAATGTTTTTTAGTACATGTTTAAAGCGTTTTTTGTGTGGATGTTTGTTTGGAATATAAACTTTGGCAAAAGTTTCTGCACTTGTCGTGGCACCAAAATGTGTTGAATTGTAATTGTTGCCTGCCCAGGCAGCCTACATTGACAAAGCCATAGAGGGAAGTTCATACTGCAGCTGCACTGACCTCATTGGCCGATATCAAGTAGCAGTAGCTCTGCAGATGTGGTTGCACATTGAATTAAGCATAATAAATAGTATTTGTTTTCTCACACACACGTACTTACTCTTTTCAATTTTGGCCCAAACGGGAAGTTGGTCCCTAGCCTAATGCTGACCATATTTTGACCTATAGTGCATGTTTCCCATACACCGGTTCCATAGAAGTCTAGAAATTCTCCATTGTACATGCTTCTTAGTCCAGGACAAGGTTTAATCTGTGTCTCGTCAACTGGACAGATTAAGTTTAGTCCAGGACTAAAAAGCATTCTGAATGGAGAATCTCTGTCTGGGAAACCGGCCCCTTAGGCTTTTCATTTAGCAGGGTGAGATTGCTAGTATTGCATTTTGTCGCTGCAGTCACCTTGCGTAAAACCTGAAGATAATTATTGATGAATTACCCCAGCCGAATGGCGAGTTTTCTTGTCTTGTTACTATTTATTATACATAATTGGTTTAGCAGTATTAGGAGCTGATTTGTAATTAGGCATATAATATAATTATTCATGCATGTATCTTTAACCGTCTGTCCACTTGGTTTATTAACCAAGTAGAACTCTATCTTGTTAGTGAATTTTTAGATTTTATTTTTAATTAACATGCCTCTTGCTGTGGGCTTTTGGTCTCTATTGCTGTAGAAAAAGAAAGGCGAGGAATAAAGGCCCAGTGCACAATGTTTCTTTTAAGACCTCTTCTAACACTGTACTTCCGATTCGCCACCTAAGGGGATGACTCAACTAAGGGCATTCCTGCCCGGGTCATGTTCATTAAGGCAAAGCCCTGCAACAAGAGTTTCTTATATGGGAGAAGTTCAGGTAGTACCTTCATGTTTCACCCCCCCCCCCCCTTGTTTTGTGCCTATTGAACACCGCCCGGGATGTATATATGCACTAGGAACCAAACGGAAGCCAAAATGGGGAGGGACCTAGCTGAATTTGTCCATTAAGAAACACATTTTCGTTGCAAAATGTTTTGCTACGGTGTGCACTAATGAATACACCCCTTTGGGTTTGGATAGCAGCCACCAGGGGGCACAACACCTGGTTGGATATGACCAGTGGCCCATCTTTTCAGTTCTGCATGACCAGATGCACATTTAAGAGCAAATACTAAAGGCACACCATGTAAGGTGGACCAACTATTAAAGAGTGGGCCTTACCACCAATCAAAATGTAAACATTGCAAATGCATCACACTACATTTTCACTTGCAAATAGTGCCTGATCTGTGCTCATTTAATGATATTCATTTTTTTTAACCAGCCAAGTCAGTTAAGACCAAATTCTTATTTTACAATGACGGCCTACCCCGGCCAAACCCTCCCCTAACCCGGACCAATTGTGCACTGCCCTATGGGACTCCCAATCAAAGCCGTTTGTGATACAGCCCATGAACAAACCAGGGTCTGTCGTGACGCCTCTAGCTCTGAGATGCTGTTCCTTAAACCGCTGCGCCACTTGAGCCCCAGACAGTTCATAGAAATATAACTTTTTGTTGTAATTTAATAGTCATCATCTGTTTACAAACTGTCCAAGTGCCATAAGACAACAAAAACAACTTTGGTTATCACCAGGTAAGAGAGCTGTACTAATTTATTAAGTCATATTCTTTAAACAACTGTAGAGGTTTACAGTGTTTCCTCAATTGAAATTACTGGACATTTTACAGACTATGGCTTTACACACACACACACACACACACACACACACACACACACACACACACACACACACACACACACACACACACCAATATAAAGAAATCCCAAATGCTTGCAAACTATGTATTTCATGTATTTAATAATGTTTGAAAGTACATTCCAAATACTCAACAAATGCTGTTTCAAATGAGTAATTACATGTAATTCAAATACAGCAGATATGTATTTGACCCATATCTGGCTCACTGGTGTGGAACTGAATTGATCTGAACTTGTCCCGGACCTGCTGTTTTCGATTCGCTCTCTCTACCACACCTGCTGTCTCTAACTCTGAATGATCGGCTATGAAAAGCCAACTGACATTTACTCCTGAGGTGCTGACCTGTTGCACCCTCTACAACCACTGTGATTATTATTATTTGACCCTGTTGGTCATCTATGAACGTTTGAACATCTTGGCCATGTACTGTTATAATCTCCACCCGGCACAGCCAGAAGAGGACTGTCAACCCCTCCGAGCCTGGTTCCTCTCTAGGTTTCTTCCTAGGTTCCTGCCTTTCTAGGGAGGTTTTCTTAGCCACCGTGCTTTGACATCTGCATTGCTTGCTGTTTGGGGTTTTAGGCTGGGTTTCTGTACAGCACTTTGTGACTTCGGCTGATGTAAAAGTGGCTTTATAAATACATTTGAACATTGTTGTACTCTACAATGCCTATTTCTCATACAGCCGCTTCAAAGTGTCAGTCTTTTGTATTGCTTTTCCTTGCGTCTGCTGTCTGCCTGTGCCTGGCTCTGTCTGTTTGTCGGTAGTCTGTTCTGTGTCTATAGCTCCAACAACAACTCTTGGCTCTTTTAAGGGATGGCACTCGGTAGCAGCTATGAGATCATCGGACTGGGTTGTCATGGCTACGAGCGCTGTTGCAGCGCGATTGAGAAATAAGATGGCTGGTGTGTTGCGTCTCCCTCCTCCTCCTCTCTTCCTCTCCTATTTTCTCTTTGGTATGAATGAACTTCAGCAAATTTTACACCGTCCCCTCCATCCCCCTCCCTCCCACACCTCCTCTTTCATCCCTCCCTCATTCCTCCATTTATAATTATGAGTCAGCAGGCTCTGCAGCAAGCAATGGCTGCCACGCTAGAGAGACAATGACTGGGGGCTCCATTGTGAGCTGGGGGCTGCGTTCACACTCAAAAGAGCCCTTTGATGGTCTTCAACAAAAACAAACGTGCTTTAAGGAAGGCTCAGTTTCTGGAGTGGTTGGCCAAGTTCTTTCTGGCCAATGCACAGTCGCAGTGTCAGTTTGTGGAAACTTATTGTTGCGGGCCATACAGATGTAGGATCTTACTTTAAGACAGTTTGCTAAAGCAGGAAAATAATCCTGAAGCAACAGGAAATGTGAATTATTATGTGGATTATTGTAGGGGTTTATACATTTTTCGTTATGGCAAATCAAGTCTGAAATGTCACAAAGTGGAAATTAAAAACTTTAAAAGCCTTTTAAAAACTCAAATATACTACAAGTTTGCATTTCCTACAAGAACTGTAAGTATACAGTACCAGTCAAAGGTTTGGACACACCTACTCATTCAAGGGTTTTTCTTTATTTTTTACTATTTTCTACATTGTAGAATAATAGTGAAGACATCAAAACTATGAAATAACACACGCGGAATCATGTAGTAACAAAAAAGTGTTAAACTGCCTTAATGACAGTTTTGCACACTCTTGGCATTCCCTCAACCAGCTTCATGAGGTAGTCACCTGGAATGCATTTCAATTAACAGGTGTGCCTTGTTAAAAGTTAATTTGTGGAATTTCCTTCCTTCTTAATGCGTTTGAGCTGATCAGTTGTGTTGTGACAAGGTAGGGGTGGTATATAGAAGATAGCAGCCCTATTTGGTAAAAGACCAAGTCCATATTATGGCAAGAACATCTAAAATAAGCAAAGAGAAACAACAGTCCACCATTACTTTAAGACATAAAGGTCACTCAATCCGGAAAGTTTCTTTAAGTGCAGTCACAAAAACCATCAAGCGCTATGATGAAACTGGCTCTCATGAGGACCGCCACAGGAAAGGAAGACCCAGTTACCTCTGCTGCAGAGGATAAGTTCATTAGAGTTACCATCCTCAGAAATTGCAGCCCAAATAAATGCTTCACAGAGTTCAAGTAACGGACACATCTCAACATCAACTGTTCAGAGGAGACTGCGTGAATCAGGCCTTCATGGTCTAGTTGCTTCAAAGAAACCACTACTAAAGAACACCAATAAGAAGAAGAGACTTGCTTGGGCCAATAAACACGAGGAATGGACATTAGACTGGTGGAAATCTGTCCTTTGGTTTGATGAGTCTAAATGTGAGATTTTTGGTTCCAAAAGCAGTGTCTTTGTGAGACGCAGAGTAGGTGAACGGATGATCTTTGCATGTGCAGTTCCCACCGTGAAGCATGAAGGTGTGATGGTGTAGGGGTGTTTTGCTGGTGACATGTCTGTGATCTATTTTGAATTGAAGGCACATTTAACCACCATGGCTACCACAGCATTCTGCAGCGATATGCAATCCCATCTGGTTTGCTCTTAGTGGACTATCATTTGTTTTTCAACAGGACAATGACCCAACACACCTCCAGGCTGTGTAAGGGCTATTTGACCAAGAAGGCGAGTGATGGGTTCCCGAGTGGCGCAGCGATCTAAGGCACTGCGTCTCAGTGCAAGAGGCTTCACTATAGTACCTGGTTCGAATCCAGGCTGTATCATGTCTAGCTGTGATTGGGAGTCCCATAGGGCAGCATACAATTGGCCCAGTGTTGTCGGGGTTTGCCGGAGTAGGCTGTCATTGTAAATAAGAATTTGTTCTTAACTGACTTGCCAAGTTAAATAAAGGTTTTTAAAAAAGTGCTGCATCAGATGACCTGGCCTCCACAATCACCCGACCTCAACCCAATTGAGATGGTTTGGGATGAGTTGGACCGCAGAGTGAAGGAAAAGCAGTCAACAACAACTCCTTCAAGACTGTTGGAAAAGCATTCTGGGTGAAGCTGGTTGAGAGAATGCCAAGAGTGTGCTGCTTTGAAGAATCTAAAATATATTTTGATTTAACACTTTTTTGGTTACTACATGATCCCATGTGTGTTATTTCATAGTTTGATGTCTTCACTATTATTCTACAATGTAGAAATTAGTAAAAATAAAGAAGAATCCTTGAATGAGTAGGTGCGTCCAAACTTTTGATTGGTATTGTAGGTGGAATGTTAAGCTGTGACTGATCAATTTGTCTAACCCAAAACACGTTTGAAAGTGTGACAAAAGTGTCAATAGCTGTGCCTTTTAGGCATACTGTACAGTCAGTCATAGGGTTTTTTCTGTTGACATGGTGTCGCCACATGTTATAGTCTGCTGTGATGGCAGGAACCACGTAAAGTCATGTACTATCATTAGAGGGCAAAGTAAGCTACTGAGAGAAGGCTATGACCACACTCAAACGCATGAACACGGATAAAATCGTATTTGACGTACATCATTGTCCGTTTTTGTTCATCAAAAGTACAACTCAAATCAACTATTTGGCAACGGACTGTCAGACACAAAGTCCCAGTGTGCCGATGGCCTACAGGTACGACCACATTGAGATGCATGAACACGGATGAAATTGTATATGATGTACATTGTTGTCCGTTTTTGTCTGTCAGTCCATCTCTACTTTTTGGGGACCAGTTGCATACTTTAAGGCAAACATATTGTGCGACTATTTCATGGACAATCATCTCTGTTGACTTTCATCTGGCAACAGACAACTCACATTAAAAAACATTGGTTTAATCAGAATTTGCAGGCTCAGCATCTCAGTGTGGCCATACCATGAGAGAACTACTGCCGCTCTCATTGAAGCCACGGAGTTCAAGGCCGACCGCGGTACTGCAGGCTTTGTTAGCAGAAAACAGGATCAAATTGTATTTGTCACATGTGCCGAATACAACAGGTGTAGACCTTTCTTTCTTACACGCCCATAACCAACAATGCAGTTTTAAGAAAAATAAGTTAAGTAAAAAATAAAGTCATGGAGGGTGAGGGAGTCTCGAGGTTTTTACTTGCCTGAGGTACAGTATCTCATTATAAGCTGTAGACCACACTATCTACCTAGTGAGTTTTCATATGTATTTTACTTAGCTGTCTTACATACCACCACACTCAATGAGCTGTATACCGCCATAAGAAAACAGGAAAACGCTCATCCAGAGGCGGCGCTCCTAGTGGCCGGGGGCTTTAATGCAGTGAAACTTAAATCCGCTTTTCCTAATTTCTACCAGCATGTTAAATGTGCAACCAGAGGAAAAAAAACTTGCGACCACTGTTACTCCACACACAGAGACGCGTACAATGCTCTCCCTCACCCTCCATTTGGCAAATCTGACCATAATTCTATCCTCCTGATTCCTGCTGCAAAAACTAAAGCAGGAAGCACCAGTGACTCGGTCAATAAAGAAGTGGTCAGATGAAGCAGATGCTAAGCTAAAAGACTGTTTTGCTAGCACAGACTGGAATATGTTCCGGGATTATTCCAATGGCATTGAGGAGTACACCACATCAGTCACTGGCTTCATCAATAAGTGCATTGATGACATCGTCCTCACAGTGACTGTACGTACATACCCCAACCAGAAGCCATGGATTCGAGGCAAGTAACAATGAAACATGCATGTGAGAGCACCAGCTGTTCTGGATGACTGTGTGATCACGCTCTCTGCAGCCGATGTGAGTAAGACCTTTAAACGGGTCAACATTCACAAGGCCGCAGGGCCAGACGGATTATCAGGACGTGTACTCCGAGCATGCGCTGACCAACTGGCAAGGGTCTTCACTGACATTTTCAACCTGTCCCTGACTGAGTCTGTAATACCAACATGTTTCAAGCAGACCACCATCGTGTTCTTGGGCACAGGGACTAAGGTAACCTGCCGAAATGACTACTGACCCGTAGCACTCATGTCTGTAGCCATGACGTGCTTTGAAAGGCTGGTCATGTATCACATCAACACCATTATCCCAGAAGCCCTAGACCCACTCCAATGTGTATACTGCCCCAACAGATCCATAGATGATGCAATCTCTATTGCACTCCACACTGCCCTTTCCCACCTGGACAAAATGAACACCTATGTGAGAATGCTATTGATTGACTACAGCTCAGTTTTCAACACCCTAGTGCCCTCAAAGCTCATCACTAACACCTCCCGCTACAATTGTATCCTGGTCTTCCTGATGGGCCGCCCCCAGGTGGTAAGGGTAGGTAACAACACAACCATCATGCTGATCCTCAACACAGAGCCCCTCAGGGGTGCGTGCTCAATCCCCTCCTGTACTCCCTGCTCACTCATGACTGCACAGCCAGGCACACCTCTAACACCCTCACAAAGTTTTCCAATGACACAACAGTGGTAGGCCTGATCACCGACAATGACGAGACAGCCTATAGGGAGGAGGTCAAAGACCTGGCCGTGTGGTGCAAGGACAGCAACCTCTCCCTCAACGTGATCAAGACAAAGGAAATGATTGTGGACTACAGGTAAAGGAGGGCCGAGTACACCCCCATTCTCATCGACGGGGCTGTAATGGAGCAGGTTGAGAGCTTCAAGTTCCTTGGCGTCCACATCACCAACAAACTAACATGGTCCAAACACACCAAGACAGTCGTGAAGAGGGCACGACAACGCCTATTCCCTCTCAGGAGACTAAAAAGATTTGGCATGGGTCCTCAGATCCTCAAAGTTATACAGCTGCACCATCGAAAGCATCCTGATGGGTTGCTTCACTGCCTGGTATGGCAACTGCTCGGCCTCCGACCACAAGGTACTACAGAGGGTTGTGTGTACGGCCCAGTACATCACTGGGGCCAAGTTTCCTGCCATCCAGGACCTCTATACCAGGCGGTGTCAGAGGAAGGCCCTAAAAATGATCAAAGTCTCCAGCCACCCTAGTCATAGACTGTTCTCTCTGCTACCGTATGGCAAGCGGTACCGGAGAGCCGAGTCTAGGTCCAAGAGGCTTCTTAAACAGCTTCTACCCTCAAGCCATAAGACTCCTGAACAGCTAATCAAATGGCTACCCAAGACTATTTCCATTGCCCCCCCCCCCCCCCCCCTTACATACTGCTGCTACTCTCTGTTATTATCTATGCATAGTCACGTTAATAATTCTACCTACATGTACATACTACCTCGACTAACCGGTGTCCCCGCACATTGACTCTGCACCAGTACCCCATGTATATAGCCTCACTATTGTTATTTTACTGCTGCTCTTTAATTATTTGTTACTTTTATTTCTTACATTTTTAAGGTATTTTTCTAAACTGCATTGTTGGTTAAGGGCTTGTAAGTAAGCATTTTACTGTAAGGTCTACACCTGTTGTGTTTGGCGCATGTGACAAATAAAAATTGATTTGATATCCAAAAGTGTGTTTATAGTTGGGGGCACAAGATAAATATCATATATAGTGTGCCTTTTAGCTACTGTATAACTAGCCTAAATATGGTTTAGTTTACTTACCCACAGAATAAGCATCGTTGCTAAAGATTCAGCTTTTTTCCTTTGAGGGTATCCTATGCTGTGGACATGCGGGAGGATGCAAATTGGCAAGAGCCAAAAACGGCAAGCTTGGCAGATTTGGTTACTGTTGATATCTGTTTCGGACAGATATGGTCTTGTTGTTTATAATAATAACAATATATTTTTGTTAAGGGACAGATAAAATTAAAACATTAACACATTGAATCATTAACATTCAGATGCATTGTACCATCATGCTTTAACTTGCACTAATTTAAATCCCATCGGTCCCTAGATGGGATTTAACATAGTAGAAAGGAAAGGAAAAAAATGGTGGAAAAGTTATGTCATCTTGCTGAATCTACATTAAAGGCCCAATGCAGCCAAAATTCAGTTTTCCTGAAACTAACACTGCACAAGTGTGGAACATTTTATCAGTGTTATTTCCTGATTGTTGCTGGTTGAAAATACAATCTACAACAGGTTTTGCATGGGTGGAGTTATGGCCTGCCTAGTGACATCACCAGGCGGTGTAAGTTAATAGACCAATAACAAAAATATTTCCAAACCTATCTGCCAATAAAAGCTAGTTTTCAGGTTACATATCCCTCCAATTTAGCCCCTCCAATTAGGTCACTCACTGTAAGGACCACTCCTAGACAGTCCAAGCTAAATTCTTGCTTGAGAAATTGTTTTTTTGTGTTTTTTGTCAATTTATTTTTGACAATGTTAATGGAAAAATATTACAGTAAGGCACTTAATTGTTACCCAGAAATGATTTGATATTGAGATAAAAACGTCTGAATGCCTTATGTGCCCCTGACATTTAGAAAGTTAAAACCAAATTCATGCATGTAATTTTGAGTTTGTTATTTTTTATTTTTTTGCATAAATAACATGATATTGGTTTTTCAACTGTGATTAAATGGAATCATGTTGCAGAAGTAGTCAAGAATAGTCAAGAGGTCACGCCATGACTCATGGAGGATGATGCCTGATAATAGCAACGTTACATTGAATTCGCCCCCCAAAAAGTTTAATCTAATTAGGTGTGTGTATGTGTGTGCGCGCGTGTGTGTGTGTAGAAGCCTCTCTGATCTCATTAATTTGTCTCTGCCATGGCCCGTATTAATTATTAACATCCTTGAAATACAAAAAAATGTCAATTTTGAGGGGAAAAGGATTTAACACCTTTGGCTCTGTACATACTCAAGTTGTACAAGTTGTACACCTTCCCTGTGGCTCAGTTGGTAGAGCATGGTGTTTGCAACGCCAGGGTTGTGGGTTTGATTCCCACGGTGTCCAGTACAATAAAAAATAAAATGCATGAAATGAAAATGAAATGTATGTATTCACTACTGTAAGTTGTTCTGGATAAGAGCGTCTGCTAAATGACTAAAATGTTAAATGTACAACACATCTGGCACAACTTTTGTGATACAACAGAGTTTGTCTGCATAAAACGAATTACACAAGTGTTGTGGAGACACTGCACAATTGTTGTGTGAACATTTTGTGTGCAGACAAACTCTCCATTGTATCACAACAATATCAGTTGTATCAAAAGCTTTGCATCAAGTAAGTTTTACATCAGTTGTTCAACCGGAGTGTGTATGGGGTCCGTGTGGGTTGGGGGAAGCTGCATATCATCATGCCTCTAATCCCTCTCATCTTCCCTGAAATTTTATTACATCTGGAAAACTCATGTAGACTTCAGGGGAACTCCCGACCCCAAGTATTACCTTTAAATCCTTGCCTTTTGGTCTATGATTATTTAAGCTACAGTAGAACCTCAAACCCTCAGAGCTAAGGACTGACTGGTCTACCAAACGTTGTTGAACTACAACATTTATTAAATACAAAGAAATTGGCTTCTGTAGGCTACATAAATGTAGATGAGGTATGATCGTGATGGGACACCTTTAAGTTGTCTTTAGTGGTGTCACTCACAAGTGGGAATAGGGGAAAGAAGTCCTAAGCATGACATTTGAAGGAAGAATCCCTGTTGTGTTTAAAACATTTTGTTTATTTAACTAGGAAAGTCAGTTAAGAACAAATTGTTATTTACAACGACGGCCTACCCCAGCAACGCTGGGCCAATTGTGCACTGCCCTATGGGACTCCCAATCACAGCCAGATGTGATGCAGCCGGGATTTGAACCAGGCACTGCAGTGACTCCTCTTGCATTGAGATGCCGTGTCTTAGACCACTGCACCACTCAGGAGCCCATCTAACAGTTGTAAGCCAAGTAAAACTATATGCGGTTTTGAATAGAAATAAGAAATGTGAAATCAATGTAAGTAGGGGCTCCCGAGTGGCGCAGCGGTCTAAGGCACTGCATCTCAGTGCTAGAAGCATCACTATAGACCCTGGTTTGATTTCAGGCGGTATCACAACCAGCTGTGATTGAGAGTCCCATAGGGTGGTGCACAATTGGCCCAGTGTAGTCTGGGGTAGGCTGGCATTGTAAAATAAGAATTTGTTCTTAACTGACTTGCCTAGTTAAATAAAGGTTAAATTAAAATAATATTGATGAAGCAAATCCTTGATGGTGTTTCTGTTGTATTATTTAATACAACATTGTTATACAGTGGTTATATAGAGGGGCTAATCATTTTAACCATTTCATCTAACAGCAGAGCTTTCATAGGCTGGGACAGAAGCTAGGGGCGGGGCCAAGCTTTGGGGGTTGTTCTGTTGCATGTAATGCAGGACAGTTCCCCAATTAGCATGGGACATGTCTCAAGAGGGTAGAGAGGGAGATGGTCTCATCATGCTTATCCTGCCCCCTTTCCTGCAGTGGCACTGCACAGCTGAGAGATAGAGAGTGATGGAGAGAAAGAGAGAGGGGGTTGGTTAAAAAAAACACTCAGCCAGAGGCTCTCATCATTAGTCCCTTAATAAATTGCTTGCAGGACACATGTGGCTGCTGCATTTTTGTGTGTGTGGATGTTATTTTCTTTCTTCTCCACTATACTTGTGTCCTCGGTCTCTCTCTCCCTCGCTCTCTCGCTTCCCCTACCCCTCCCCTTGTCTCAGTCACCCAGACACAGACACACGCATGCTCACGCAGAATCTCGCACAGTGGGCAGGCACGCACACACACACACCCTTTCTTGAGGTTCTGGGAGCAGTGGCAGCTGCGGTGGTTAGCGTTGAAAGACATTGGCCGTTGACTGGAGTTAGCTGCAGCCCTGTCGGTTGAATGAATGGATGCTCCAACGAGCCTTTTAGGATTGGATTCTCGTATTGGATTTTCACGAGAGAGGAGGAGGATATCTATTCTGGGATTTGTTTTATTTCTATGCGCTCCATTTTTTTTTCTCTCCCCACCCTTTCTTGGTGTGGTGTCGTCGAGGACAAGCGGGTCTTGCGCGGTGGATTTGGCCTCCGCTACACTCTGCAATCTATAGTTTTTCTGTGGAGGTCAGGGTAAAGGGCGCTATTCTTTCTCCTTTTTTCCTCAAAGAGGGGGCTCTTTTGTTTTCCGGGGCTCGGCCGAGCGAGCCCTATAGCTACCATGGTGAATTGAGCTATTGTGGAGAAGAGCCTCGACAGCTAAGCTGCCGATTCTCTGCCCCTCTCTTCCCCCTCCTCCACCAAAAAAAACTCCATTCACCTGAACCAACCCCCTTCCAACCTTCCTTTCCCACACCTCCATCTCTCCTCGCCATCCTCTCTCCTTGCCTCCCATGCCCCATTTCCTTCATCCTTACCCCTGCCATCCCCTCCCCTCCCGCAGCATAGCGGCTACGTAATGTGCCTCCCGACGCATGCGAACAGGGATGCTACAAATGGTGGTTTGGACTGATCGCTGACATAAAAAAAGGGTGATGCCTCGCGCAACCATCACCGCCTCCGCCGCAATGGATCAGCCTGGGAAAACGCAGCAGATGCCGATCCACCGCAGTCTGGATTGAGGGGCGGCTGTAGTAGTTTGCCTGTGAATGAGAAAAAGTGCGTGTGTGTGTGTGTGTGTGCAAGCGTGCACGCTGGTCCTCCATCATGTCTCTCGCCTGATCCCTTGCACCGGGCATCCCTGATGATTTTTTTTATTTAAGGTTTATTTAACTAGGCAAGTCAGTTAAGAACAAATTCTTATTTACAATGACGGCCTACCCCGGCCAAATCCGGGCGACGCTGGGCCAGTTGTGCGTCGCCATATGGGACTCCCAATCACGGCCGGATGTGATGCAGCCTGGTGTGGGGGAGGCACTAAGCCTCAGGTCGGCCTCCCCCCGAACACAGTAGTAGCCCCGTGGCAAGCCGCTTGCCCCTGGGGTCACTATGAAAAAGACCCGCAGCACCAATTTGCGGCGGGCCTGGCCCAGTTCGGACCTGTCCGAGCGGCTTCCGGAGCGCACCCGCTCCCGGAGCGAGAAGGACTTCCGTCTCCAGGAGAAACACCACCACACTCCCCCTCCTCCACCCCACATCTCACCAGGTCCCCCCCGGGGCTACCAAATGCCAGGTGAGTCTGACAGCACCCCCCACCACAACCACTACCATCCCTAATTCACCATCTTGTCAGATGTTGGCAAGCATGTGTGACATTGTACGTGAGGGTTATTAAGGTTTTGGTTTCTTCCAAGATCACATTTTTCCAAGGCTACTATTGGGTTTCTATGGATATGGAATATGTGATGACAAAGGGTTGAGTTTGTGAGTGTCTCTGTTCTGTAATGCTTGTGAAATAAAAAAGTTTAAGTGACATAGTAAAAGGGTAAAGACAATATTGGAATTGAATGGTCCCAGGCAAGGATATTGCATCATGGCGGTTGGTTATTTATTAATTAAAACAGTAATATTAGGATTTTAGTACAACCAAGGGCTGAAATGGTAAGCAATGGGATGTTGTTGGAGCTAAATCTTTGAAACCCTCCCATCACAGATTTTTCTTTCCCCTTGAATCATGGGTTGAGGTGTGAGTGATCTGCATATCCATATGGCATGCACATTTCTGTGAGATGCTTGTCCATCTGGTATTGTTGTGTGAAGTGTCAGATAGGACTGTGAAATGGGGTATAATCAATAATGTAGTTCATGGTCTATGTTTTTAATGACACCATGGTATGTTTTAAAGGGATATTTCACGTTGCTTTTGTTTAAACAGCCAATCTAAAAAAAAACATTTTCAGATGAAATAAATCTCCCCCGTTTAGCATATTTTAAATTTAATGTAGAAGTCATCTCAAAATAATTTGAAACCAAATCATTGTTGTGCAATACAATTCATTATAGAGATGTTTTGGGCATGAAATATAAACACATTCTAACCTTGGAGTTTGACTTTCATTGGTGTGACTTGTTTAAGTTGTGATGTTTCATCACAGACTAACTAGCTACATGACTGCTTGACAAGCTAGCTAATTTATTAGCCAACATCAGCGACCGATACTGAACAAAAATATAAACGCAACATGTAAAGTGTTGCTACCATGTTTCATGAGCTTAAATAAAAGATCCCAGAAATGTTCCAAAAAGCTTATTTCTTTCATATGTTGTGCACAAATTTGTTTACATCCCTGTTAGTGACCATTTCTCCTTTGCCAAGATAATCCATCCACCTGACAGGTGGGGAATATCAAGAAGCTGATTAAACAGCATGATCGTTACACAGGTGCACCTTGTGCTGGGGACAATAAATGTGCAGTTTTGTAACACAACACAATGCCACAGATGTCTCAAGTTTTGAGGAAGCATGCAATTGGCATGCTGAGTACATGAATGTCCACCAGAGCTTTTGCCAGAGAATTGAATGCTAATTTCTCTACCATAAGCTGCATCCAAGGTTGTTTTAGAGAATTTGGCAGTATGTCCAACCAGCCCCACAACCGCAGACCACATGTAACCATGCCAGCCCAAGAACTCCACATCTGGCTTCTTCACCTGCACAACTGATGAAACTGTGGGTTTGCACAACCAAATAATTTCTGCAGGGATTTCTAAGGGAAGCTCATCTGCATGCTCATCATCCTCACCAGGGTCTTGACCTAACTGCAGTTTGGCGTTGTAACTGACTTCAGTGGGAAAATGCTCACCTTCGATGGCCACTGGCACGCTGGAGAAGTGTATTCTTCACGGATGAATCCTGGTTTCAACTGTACTGGGGAGATGGCAGACAGCATGTATGGCATCGTGTGGGCGAGCAGTTCGCTGATGTCAGCGTTGCGAATAGAGTGCCCTGTGTTGCTGTGGGATTATGGTATGGGCAGGCATAAACTATGAACAATGAACACAATTGCATTTTATCGATGTCAATTTGAATGCACAGAGATACCATAACGAGATCCTGAGGCCCATTGTCGTGCCATTCATCCGCCACCATCACCTCATGTTTCAGCATGATAATTTACAGCCCCATGTTGCAAGGATCTGTACACAATTCCTGGAAGCTGAAAATGTCCCACTTCTTCCATGGTCTGTACAGTATACTCACCAGACATGTCACCCATTGAGCACGTTTGGGATGCTCTGGATAGATTACAACTGTACCCTATATGAATACTTCGTTCTTACCTTCCTTGAAGTAATCACAGACGTGAATTGGTTGGATCTGTGAAAGTAATAGGATGGTACCTTGCTTACAGCTACATTTGTGTGTATCTCCAGAAAACAAGGAAGGAAGGATGCATTTCTAAAGTATTCAAACAAGTTCCTGGTGGTTCCTGTCCACTAAGCAAAATATAGTTGACAATACAATAAAAAGGCGTCTTTGTCTGTCATTTAAGCCACGTTCATTTTCAGTTCTATGTGAAATAGTTTAAAATACAGTTGAAGTCGGAAGTTTACATACACCTTAGCCAAATACATTTAAACTCAGTTTTTCACAATTCCTGACATTTAATCCTAGTAAAAATTCCCTGTCTTAGGTCAGTTAGCATCACCACTTTATTTTAAGAATGTGAAATGTCAGAATAATAGTAGAGATAATTTCATATTTTATTTCTTTCATCACATTCCCAGTTGGTCAGAAGTTTACATGCACTCATTTAGTATTTGGTAGCATTTTCTTTAAATTGTTTAACTTGGGTCAAACATTTCCGGTAGCCTTCCACAAGCTTCCCACAATAAGTTGGGTGAATTTTGGCCCATTCCTCCTGACAGAGCTGGTGTAACTGAGTCAGGTTTGTAGGCCTCCTTGCTCGCACACGCTCTTTCTGTTCTGCCCACAAATTTTCTATAGGATTTGAGGTCAGGGCTTTGTGATGGCCACTCCAATACCTTGACGTTGTTGTCCTTAAGCCATTTTGCCACAACTTTGGAAGTATACTTGGGGTCATTGTCCATTTTATAGACCCATTTGCGACCAAGCTTTAACTTCGTGACTGATGTCTTGAGATGTTGCTTCAATATATCCACATAATTTGACCTCCTCATGATGCCATCCTCATGATGCCATCTATTTTGTGAAGTGCACCAGTCCCTCCTGCAGCAAGCACCCCCACAACATGATGCTGCCACCCCCGTGCTTCACGGTTGGGATGATGTTCTTCGGCTTGCAAGCGTCTCCCTTTTTCCTCCAAACATAACGATTATTATTATTATTATTATGGCCAAACAGTTCTATTTTTGTTTCATCAGACCAGAGGACATTTCTCCAAAAGTACGATCTTTGTCCCCATGCGTGGTCCCATGGTGTTTATACTTGCGTACTATTGTTTGTACAGATGAACGTGGTACCTTCAGGCGTTTGGAAATTGCTCCCAAGGATGAACCAGACTTGTGGAGGTCAACAATTTTTTTTCTGAGGTCTTGGCTGATTTCTTTTGATTTTCCCATGATGTCAAGCGAAGAGGCACTGAGTTTGATGGTAGGCCTTGAAATACATCCACAGGTACACCTCCAATTGACTCAAATGATGTCAATTAGCCTATCAGAAGCTTCTAAAGCCATGACATCATCTTCTGGAATTTTCCAAGCTGTTTAAAGGCACAGTGAACTTAGTGTATGTAAACTTCTGACCCACTCGAATTGTGATACAGTGAATTATAAGTGAAATAATCTGTCTGTAAACAATTGTTGGAAAAATTACTTGTGTCATGCACAAAGTAGATGTCCTAACCGACTTGCCAAACTATAGTTTGTTAACAAGATATTTGTGGAGTGGTTGAAAAACGAGTTTTAATGACGCCAACCTAAGTGTTGGTAAATTTCCGACTTCAACTGTACATATTTTGCGGACGTTATAACGACGACTCTGCCGGACTTCCTATGTAAGTGAACATTTAAAAATGTCAACTTTATTGAAGTATGGAATATTTATTATTGCACTTCTGTTAGCATTTTAAAAGATTCTGAACTGGCAGTAATTATGTTCAATGGGTCAAATCAAGGCCAGTCCATTTGGGACTAAATGGACCAAGCATTGATAACTATTTTTGGTCCAAATCAAGGCCAACCCAAAAATCAACGGCCCAATAAAGGCCAGGGTGGACCAACTTAGTTTCAACCATTTATCAATTTCCATGGACGTCCTGCGTCAGTCTGTATTCACTTGGTTGGTGTAGATGGGTGATCTGTAGAAACAGAAAGCCAAACCAGAAATTAGGTAGGCGAAAATAAGTCATTTTTAGGGATAAACTATGAATCTCATTGGATTGTACTTGAATAATTAATGACATGTAACAGGATGAATTTGAATAAGTGACATATGATAATCAGTCTTTACTCACAGAAATTTCGTAAGACTTACATTTTTAGAGAATCATAACTTTGACAGGGTTTCTCCACCCATCATCTGATTGTTGTTAGCTGATTCAGAATTTGAAAAGTACACAAAATCATAGAGGAAATAAGAACTATACTAGTCCCATTTTCTATGGGATCAAAGTGATTTACATTTGTGGAAAGTGATTTATTATTTGTGGATTGGTGAGTTTCATTTGCGAATACATTTGGCTTGATATTTTCACACACTCAATTAGTCTTATGTACAGGATTCACATGGTATACACCGTCCAACGGAATGCTTACTAGCAGGTTCTTTCTCATCAATGCAACAACAATAATAAAAGATAAGAATACAAACGTAAAGTAAATGGCTCAGGAGAATGGAAAACATTTTAAGTAGAAGTATAGTACAGGAAGGCACAATTTATAGCACAATATTTACACGTGTTTTGGGGATTAGGGGACAAGTGCTAAAAGTTTGCAGTATTTAGCAATAATAATACCAGTCTGGTAGCAGCAGTTGTGATGTGTGTATAGCATGAATGTGTGTGTGTGGGGGGGTGGGTGGGTGAGTGCATGTGTGCTAAGGTGCGGCGAGTCAGTGCAGGTGGTCAGTCCAGTTCAAGTGTTCAGCAGTCTGATGGCTTGTAGATAGAAACTGTCTCTGAGCTTGTTGGTGTCAGACCTCATGCTCCGATACCGTTTACCCGACGGTAAGGGAGTGAACAGCTCGTAGCTGGGGTGTGTGGGGTCCTTGATGCTGCGGGACTTTCTCAGGCACCGCTTCGAGTAGATGTCCTGGATGGGTGGAAGCACGGTCCCATTGATGTACATGGCCATCTTCACCACCCGCTGGAGGGCCTTGCAGTCATAGACAAAGCAATTCCCGTACCAGAACTTGATGCAACCGTTCAGGATGCTCTCGGTGGTGCAGTGGTAGTATTGGTAGTAGACCGGGAGTGGCATGCCAAATTTATTCAGCCTCCTTAGGAAGTAGAGGCGCTGTTGCGCCCTCTTGACAAGAGTGGTGGTGTTGTTGGTCCATGTCAAGTCCTCTGTGATGTGGACACAGAGGAACTTAAAACTGATGACTCTATCTACTACAGTCCCGTTGATGTGGATCGGCCCATGGTCCCTGCTTCCTGAGGTCAACAATCAACTCCTTTTTTTATGATGTTGAGGGAGAGGTTGTTGTCCTGGCACCACAATGCCAGTTCACTTACCACCTCCTTATAGGCTGACTTGTGGTTGTTGGCTATCAGGCCTACAACCGTGGTGTCATCAGCAAACTTGATGATGGAGTTGGTGTCGTGCAAAGCCACGCAGTTGTGGGTGAACAGGGAGTACAGCAGAGGGCTGAGGACACTCCCCTGGGGGGCCCCTGTGTTAACCTCTTACATCTAGACGTTCCGCTAGCGGAACACCTGCTCCAATATCCAATGATAGGAATGACAAATTCCTCAAAAATACAAAAACTTCAATTTTTCAAACATATGACTATTTCACAGCATTTTAAAGACAAGACTCTCCTTTATCTAACCACACTGTCCGATTTCAAAAAGGCTTTACAGCGAAAGCAAAACATTAGATTATGTCAGCAGAACACCAAGCCAGAAATAATCAGACACCCATTTTTCAAGCTAGCATATAATGTCACAAAAAACAAAACCACAGCTAAATGCAGCACTAACCTTTGATGATCTTCATCAGATGACAACCCTAGGACATTATGTTATACAATGCATGCATGTTTTGTTCAATCAAGTTCATATTTATATCAAAAACCAGCTTTTTACATTAGCATGTGACGTTCAGAACTAGCATACCCCCCGCAAACTTCCGGGGAATTTACTAAATTACTCACGATAAACGTTCACAAAAAACATAACAATTATTTTAAGAATTATAGATACAGAACTCCTCTATGCACTCGATATGTCCGATTTTAAAATAGCTTTTCGGTGAAAGCACATTTTGCAATATTCTCAGTAGATAGCCCAGCCATCACGGCTAGCCATTTAGACACCGACCAAGTTTAGCCCTGATCAAACTCCGATTTACTATTACAAAAGTTTCATTACCTTTGTTGTCTTCGTCAGAATGCACTCCCAGGACTGCTACTTCAATAACAAATGTTGGTTTGGTCCAAAATAATCCATCGTTATATCAGAATAGCGGCGTTTTGTTCGTGCGTTCCAGACACTATCCGAAATGGTAAAGAAGGGTCGTGCGCATGGCGCAATTCGTGACAAAAAAATTCTAAATATTCCATTACCGTACTTCGAAGCATGTCAACCGCTATTTAAAATCAATTTTTATGCCATTTTTCTCGTAGAAAAGCGATAATATTCCGACCGGGAATCTCCTTTTCGGCAAACAGAGGAAAAAATCACAAAGACGGGGGCGGGCAGGTCACGCGCCTAAGCCCACAGTCCCTTGATCGGCCACTTGAGAAAGGCGATAATGTGTTTCAGCCTGGGGCTGGGATGACGACATTCAGGTTTTTCCCGGGCTCTGAGCGCCTATGGACGACGTAGGAAGTGTCACGTTAGAGCAGAGATCCTTAGTAAAAGATAGAGATGGCAAAGAAGTTCCAGAAATGGTCAGACAGGCCACTTCCTGTAAAGGAATCTCTCAGGTTTTGACCTGCCATTTGAGTTCTGTTATACTCACAGACACCATTCAAACAGTTTTAGAAACTTTAGGGTGTTTTCTATCCATATATAATAAGTATATGCATATTCTAGTTACTGGGTAGGATTAGTAACCAGATTAAATCGGGTACGTTTTTTATCCAGCCGTGAAAATACTGCCCCCTAGCCATAAGAGGTTAACAAGTCACATTAAGTTGCATGAACTTACTCTGTGTGCAATAATAGTGTTTGACAAGATTCTTTTGAATGACTACCTCATCTCTGTACCCCACACATACAATTATATTAAGGTCCCTCAGTCGACCAGTGAATTTTGAACACAGATTCAACCACAAAGACCATGAAGGTTTTCCAACGCCTCACATAGAACGGCACTTGTTGGTTGGTAGATGGGTAAAAAAAACTGACATTGAATATCCCTTTGAGCATAGTGAAATTATTAATTACACTTTGGATGGTGTATCAATACACCCAGTCACTCAGTTGCCAGAGCGGAAGGAAACCGTTCAGGGATTTCACGATGAGGCTAATGGTGACTTTAAAACAGTTACAGAGTTTAATGGAGAAAACTGAGGGTGGATCAACAATACAACAATACTAACCTAAATGACAGAGTGAAAAGAAGGAAGCCTGTACAGAATTTAAAAAAAATCCAAAACATGCATCATGTTTGCAATAAGGCATTAAAGTAAAACTGCTAAAACAATTGCTAAGAAAGGAACTTTATGTCCTGAATACAAAGCGTTATGTTTGGGGCAAATCTAACATAACACATCACTGAGTACCACTCTTCATTTTTCAAGCATGGTGGTGGCTGCATCATGTTATGGGTATGCTTGTCATCGGCAGGGATTAGGGTAGTTCTTTAGGATAAAAATAAAGGAAATAGAGCTAAGCACAGGCAAAATCCTAAAGGAAAACCTGGTTCATTCTGCTTTCCAACAGACACTGGGAGACAAATTCACCTTTCAGCAGGACAATAACCTAAAACACAAGGCCAAATATACACTGAAGTTGCTTACTAAGACGACATTGACTGTTCCTGAGTGGCCTAGTTACAGTTTTGACTTAAATGGCAAGACTTGAAAATGGCTGTCTAGCAATGATCAACAACCAACTTAACACATCTTGTAGAATTTTGTAAATAATAATCTGCATATATTGTACAATCCAGGTGTGCAAAGCTCTTAGACTTACCCAGAAAGACTCACAGCTATAATTGCTGCCAAAGGTGAATATAACATGTATTGAATATAACATGTAAATGAGATGTTTCTGTATATATATTTTTTTATACATATGCAAACATTTCAAAAAAGTCTATTTAATCAATTTTGAATTCAGGCTGTAACACAAGTCAATGGGTATGAATATTTTCTGAATGCACTGTAAGCACTGCAGAAGCAGATGTACTTGTAATCTAGCAAACACATTCTAACATTTGACTGTCTGTTTGTCTTTGTGAAGTAGAGCTGGGCCTGGTTTCCCAAAAGCATCTGAAGGCTAAATGTTATTTCTGACTCAATTCTTGGCTAGGACCGTGTGGACCTGGGCCCCAGCTGCAGTTGAGGCGTGGGTAGAGAAATCAGGCCACGGTAGTGCTACGGTGTTAGCCAGCCCTCTATGTAGTAATACGTATAGAGGAGAGGGAGGAGGCTGCGCATGAGTAAGCCCTTGTTCCCTGCCTCCAGTCAGCTGTTTGAGTTGTAGAAAATCAGTCAGCCACTAAGATGACGCCTCTTAAGCCTCTGGAACTGGTACTCTCTCTCTCTCTCTGTTACTCACTTCGGGCCAAATCCTAATTACAGTTACGTGCAACTCGAACATTCATTCAAATATTCAATATACAGTATATCAATGAAGGATTCGTGTGACAGTTTGAGCTACTCATCTCGTTGTCTCGCTCCACATTCATATACTGAACGAGGATAAAAATAATCACCCTCATTCTGGCCATCCCAGATGCTGACATCACTGACTAACCTCTGTAGGATTTCCCCAGGATGATTGTATTAAGGGTAGCAGAGAGAAACTTGAGAGATGGAAGCACTTATAGCTCTCTCTTCTCTGCATTCTTCAAACATGGACTGTATACAGGCAGCGGAGTTGTCATTGTTGATGTTCTTAATGACAATGCAAGAACCCAGGTGTTACTGTACAAATTAAGTTACTTTGCTTTTATGAGAAGCTGTAAGTTGTAGATGGCATCAGAAAAATGAAGGAAATTTGGTCAAATGTGACAGGTGAGTAATAGTAACACTGGTGTCCTGTCCGGCAAGAATAAATGAATGAATGCAAAGCTTAACTGCCCTGTTTTCGTCATTGGACATGTGTTAGCCTCAATAACCAGGTTTCCATCCAACCATTTCATGTGGATGAATTACCTGACACGTGAAAAAAGTCACGATGGGCTGATGAAAACAACAGGAAATGCCGGTACAATTGTATAAATGTCGACAGAATTTGTTCGTTCGACATGGTGGGGTCTTTTTGGTACGTGGATGGAAGTGTAGCTAATATGAATATATTTTTGTTCTACCAGTTTTCATCAATAGCTTGGTTTCCATCCACAAAAATATATGTGCATTTACCAGCAGTGGTGTGTTTCCATCAAACTGTCTTGTTGCGAATAGCAAGCTGTGTGTAATGACTTATATACTTTGTCCTATAACTTTTAATTGATCAAATAAAAAACATAATTTCTTTGTTTTATTCTGTCAATGGTTTTGCCACAAAAAGCCTTGCAATAAATGGCAAATTTGCCCACCCTGGTCTTGGCACTTGCACTCTTACCAACAGCTCACAGATATATTGCAGAGGGTACATGATGATATTATTGATAAGATCAACATAATATTGATTTTTCAATTGGCAGCTAAAAACAAATTAAGCATACAAACTAAGACCCTTCATATTTATTGGAAATGAGCATCAAGCTAATCACTGTGCACTTTCACCACCATGGGAAGTTCATCATCATTTATTTAATCTGTAGCCTAATAAACTGTGCATTCTTTTCCAAGTAGTCAGAGGACCACTTAGCATCACATGACTGTAGTTTACTTGACAGTTATTATTAGAGGTCAACTGATTAATCGGAATGGGTGATTAATTAGGGCCGATTTCAAGTTTTCATAACAATCGGAAATTGGTATTTTTGTACGCCGACTTGGCCGTTTTTCTTTTTTTCTTTTTTTTACCTAGGCAAGTCAGTTAAGAACACATTCTTATTTTCAATGACGGCCACCGTTAACAAGGCAGTTAACGGTGGGTTAACTGCCTTGTTCAGGGGCAGAAAGACAGATTTTTACCTTGTCAGCTCGGGGATTCAATCTTGCAACCTTACGGTTAACTAGTCCAACGCTCTAACCACCTGCTTTACATTGCACTCCACGAGGAGCCTGCCTGTTACGCGAATGCAGTAAGAAGCCAAGGTAAGTTGGTAGCTAGCATTAAACTTATCTTATAAAAAAACAATCAATCAATCATAATCACTAGTTAACTACACATGGTTGATGATATTACTAGTTTATCTAGCCTGTCCTTCGTTGCATATAATCGCTTTGGTACACGTTGCTCCAACCATAAACATCAATACCTTTCTTAAAATCAATACACAAGTATATATTTTTAAACCTGCATATTTAGTTAATATTGCCTGCTAACATGAATTTCTTTTAACTAGGGAAAATGTGTCACTTCTCTTGCAACAGAGTCAGGGTATATGCAGCAGTTTGGGCCGCCTGGCTCGTTGCGAACTGTGAAGACTATTTCTTCCTAACAAAGACAGCCGACTTCGCCAAACGGGGGATGATTTAACAAAAGCGCATTTGCGAAAAAAGCACAATCGTTGCACGACTGTACCTAACCATAAACATCAATCCCTTTCTTAAAATCAATACACAGAAGTATATATTTTTAAACCTGCATATTTAGCTAAAAGAAATCCAGGTTAGCAGGCAATATTAACCAGATGAAATTGTGTCACTTCTCTTGCATTCATTGCACGCAGAGTCAGGGTATATGCAACAGTTTGGGCTGCCTGGCTCGTTGCGAACTAATTTGCCAGAATTTTACGTAATTATGACATAACATTGAAGGTTGTGCAATGTAACAGGAATATTTAGACTTAGGGATGCCACCCGTTAGATAAAATACGGAACGGTTCCGAATTTCACTGAAAGGAAAAACGTTTTGTTTTCGAGATGATAGTTTTCTGATTCGACCATATTAATGACCTAAGGCTCGTATTTCTGTGTGTTTATTATATTATAATTAAGTCTATGATTTGATAGAGCAGTCTGACTGAGCAGTGGTAGGCAGCAGCAGGCTCATAAGCATTCATTCAAACAGCACTTTCGTGCGTTTTGCCAGCAGCTCTTCGCTGTGCTTCAAGCATTGCGCTGTTTATGACTTCAAGCCTATCAACTCCCAAGATTAGGCTGGTGTGAAATGTGAAATGGCTAGCTAGTTATCGGGTTGCGCGCTAATAGCGTTTCAAACGTCACTCGCTCTGAGACTTGGAGTAGTTGTTCCCCTTGCTCTGCATGGGTAACGCTGCTTCGAGGGTGGCTGTTGTCAATGTGTTCCTGGTTCGAGCCCAGTAGGAGCGAGGAGAGGGACGGAAGCTATACTGTTACACTGGCATTACTAAAGTGCCTATAAGAACATCCAATAGTCAAAGGTATATGAAATACAAATCGTATAGAGAGAAATAGTCCTATAATTCCTATAATAACTACAACATAAAACTTCTTACCTGGGAATATTGAAGACTCATGTTAAAAGGAACCACCAGTTTTCATATGTTCTCATGTTCTGAGCAAGGAACTACAACGTTAGCTTTCTTACATGGCACATATTGCACTTTTACTTTCTTCTCCAACACTTTGTTTTTGCATTATTTAAACCAAATTGAACATGTTTCATTATTTATTTGAGGCTAACTTGATTTTATTGATGTATTATATTAAGTTAAAATAAGTGTTCATTCAGTATTGTTGTAATTGTCATTATTACAAATAAATGTAAAAAACCGCCCGATTAATCGGTATCGGCGGGTTTTGGCCCTCCAATAATCAGTATCAGTATCGGCGTTGAAAAAGCATAATCGGCCGACCTCTAGTTATTATATCAACAATTTCGCAAAAAAGCTTTTCCACTGCCATTGTCGCATGATCTATTTCACTGACCAAAACAATTGTTCCTCCCTGTTGAATGTTTTATTGTTTTGTTGACATTTAGGGAAGTTTACAGACAACTTGTTTCCACCAGGCCTTTTTTTTTCCAACACGTACTTGACTCGCATAAAAATGGTTGGATGGAAACATGGTTACAGCCCCACAAGCATTTGGTCCATTTCCACTATATAATTGGGCTGCTGATACTGTATGTGCGTGTCACGCCCTGACCTGAGAGAGCCTTTTTTATGTCTCTATTTAGGTTTGGTCAGGGTGTGATTTGGGTGGGCATTCTATGTCCTTTTTTCGACGCTTTGTATTTCTTTGTTTTGGCCTGGTATGGCTCTCAATCAGGGACAGCTGTACATTGTTGTCGCTGATTGGGAGTCATTCTTAGGCAGCCTGTTTTCCTTTGGGGTTTGTGGGTAGTTAATTTCTGTTTAGTGTGTTAGGATACCTGACAGGACTGTTTGGCTGTTGTTTGTTTTTTCTTTGTGAAGTGCCTTTTTCATCCAAAATAAAAGATGAATAAATTCCACGCTGCACCTTGGTCCTCTTCTTCCAAAGACAACCGTTACAGAACTACCCACCTACAATGGACCAAGCAGCATGGTAAGGAGGAGCAGAGGGTTCAGGACTCCTGGACTTGGGAAGAGATACTGGACGGAAAGGGACCCTGGAGACAGGCTGGAGAATACCGCCGCCCGCTGGTGGAGATAGAGACAGCGAAGGCAGAACAGTGTTTCTGGGAGGATCGGCTGGCACGGCAAGAGGAGGAGAGGCAGCCCCAAGATTTTTTTTGGGGGGGGGGGGCACACGGGAAGGTCGGCGGTGCCGAGGATGGAACCAGAGCCAGTCGGGGTGAAGTTGGAGGTGAGCGAAGCAGAGACAGTGAAGGAGTTGATGGGGAGATTGGAGGAGAGAGATATGAGAGAGCTGCTGTGTTGGTGCATGAGGCACGACATTCACCCTACGGTGCGTGTCCTCGAATTGATGTCACCTGAGTCAGCTCTCCATACTCGTCCTGAGGTGCGTGCTAGCCATCTGGTAAGACTGTGCCAGCCCCACGCACCAGGCCTCGTGTGCACCTCCCCAGCCCTGCACGTCTTGTGCCTGCTCCCAGAGCCAGGCCTCCTGCATGTCTCCCCAGCCTGGTAAGTCCTGTGCCTGCTCCCAGAGTCAGGCCTCCTGCATGTCTCCCCAGCCTGGTGAGTCCTGTGCCTGCGCCCAGAGCCAGGCCTCCTGCATGTCTCCCCAGCCTGGTGAGTCCTGTGCCTGCGCCCAGAGCCAGGCCTCCTGCATGTCTCCCCAGCCTGGTGAGTCCTGTGCCTGCGCCCAGAGCCAGGCCTCCTGCAAGTCTCCCCAGCCTGGTGAGTCCTGTGCCTGCGCCCAGAGCCAGGCCTCCTGCAAGTCTCCCCGCGGACCAGGCCTCCAGCGGGTCTCCCCATCCTGCGACTCCGGCGCAGCCAGAGTCGCCCGCCGGTCCTCCGGGGCCCGCGGCAAGGGACCCCGCTCTAGAGGCGCCACCAAAGTTGGGTGAGCCAGTGGTGGAGCGGGGTCTGCGTCCCGCTCCAGAGCCGCCACCGCGGAGAATGCCCACCCAGACCCTCCCCTATAGGTTCAGGTTTTGTGGCCGGAGTCCGCACATTTGGGGGGGGGGGGTACTGTCACGCCCTGACCTGAGAGAGCCTTTTTTATTTCTCTATTTAGGTTTGGTCAGGGTGTGATTTGGGTGGGCATTCTATGTCCTTTTTTCTATGCTTTGTATTTCTTTGTTTTGGCCTGGTATGGCTCTCAATCAGGGACAGCTGTACATCGTTGTCGCTGATTGGGAGTCATACTTAGGCAGCCTGTTTTCCTTTGGGGTTTGTGGGTAGTTAATTTCTGTTTAGTGTGTTAGGATACCAGACAGGACTGTTTGGCTGTTTGTTTTTTCTTTGTGATGTGCCTTTTTCATCCAAAATAAAAGATGAACAAATTCCACGCTGCACACCTTGGTCCTCTTCTTCCAAAGACAGCCGTTACAGTGCGACACCAAGGATAAATAGTATTTATTGTTGGACTATACATGGAGTATACCAAACATTAGGAACACCTTCCTAATATTGAGTTGCATCCGTCCCTTTTGCCCTCAGAACAGGCTCAATTCGTTGGGTCATGGACTCTACAAATTGTCAAAACCGTTCCACAGGGATGCTGACCCATTTTGACTTCAATGCTTCCCACAGTTGTATTTATTTGTATTTATTAGGGATCCCCATTAGCTGCTACCAATGTAGCAACTATTCTTCCTGGCGTCCAAACACATTAAGGCACTTACACATAAAACAAAATATAAAACAGTACATAATAAAACATTATTACACCACTACATATCTACAATACAAAATATATAATACCACCATACAACAATATTACAATGTACATGTGTGTAGAGTGCATGTGCTAGCATTTGTGAGCGAACGCCTGTGTCTGTACGTGTGTGTGTGTGTGTCTCTTCACAGTACCTGCTGTTCCATAATGTGTATTTCTATCTGTTTTTAAATTGGATTCTACTTCTTGCATCAGTTACATGATGTGGAATAGAGTTCCATGTAGTCATGCCTCCGTGTTGTGCTAGTAGTTGTCAAGTTGTCTGTATGTCCTTTTGGTGGTGGACCATTCTTGATACACACGGGAAACTGAGCGTGAAAAACCCAGAGCGTTGCAGTTCGACACAAACCGGTGCGCCTGGCACCTACTTCCATACCCCGTTCAAAGGTACTTAAATCTTTTGTTTTGCCCATTCACCCTCTGAATGGCACACATACACAATCTGTGTCTCCATTGTCTCAAGGCGTATTAATCCTTCTTTAACCTGTCTCCTCCCCTTCATCTACACTGACTCAAGTGGATTTAACAAATTACATCAATAAGTGATCATAGCTTTGAACTGGATTATCCTGGTCAGTCTATGTCATGGAAAGAGCAGGTGTCCTCAATGTTTTGTATACTCGTGAAAATGTAGAGTTTCCATCAACCTCGCTCGCGCTGCGAGCAATGTAAATATTAAAGAACACCACCGTTCGCGGCAGAGTAGTGGGTGAAACCATTCACTTCAGAAAAAGGTGTGATATTAATCAAGTTTCCTTTTATTATGTGTTGTCGAATTCATACAAATATTTACTGCCACTGTAGTAAGGTGGGCAACACTAGGGGTCTTCAGACCTTTTTGTATTATTTTCCTTGAAAGAACAACTAGTGGGTTTTGAGTGCTTCTCCCCTATTTGGAAAGTTGGTCTGCCTGCTCTTCAGTTTGATAGAGATATTCTGAGAGCAGGTTTGTGTCTCCCGCTCTACATAAAAACTGTTTAAAACTGTATAACACAATAGTGTCTTTTGAAAACTGGTTCATATATCCCAAGGTCAATAGCGAATGTGACTATGCATATATTTATGTTGCCGTTAATGTATTTAAAGCCTATTTCGGCAAGTTAACCAAGTGTTTGCTGGCTTAGCAATATATATATTTTTTAACCTTTATTTAACTAGGCAAGTCAGTTAAGAACAAATTCTTATTTACAATGACAGCCTACCCTGGCCAAACCCTAACGACACTGGGCCATTTGTGCGCCGCCCTATGAGACTCCCAATCACAGCCGGTTGTGATACAGCCTGGAATCGAACCAGAACTGTAGTGACGCCTCTAGCACTGAGATGCAGTGCCGTAGACCGCGGCGCCACTCGGGAGCACACTCGGGACTGCTGCGCCACTCAGGAGCTAGCCATGTTAATGACGAGCTAACTAGCACCGTCAGTCAGTGCACTGTAATGTCTCGCTAGCTATTCCTAGCAGATGATTTATTGGTAATTAAAGACGTATTTATTGAAATATTAAGTGAATGTTTATTTTCTTACTACCTTAAGAGGTTTATATAAAAAGGGTTGTACTTGTGCTCTGTATTTATGGATTTATTTCACTTCAGATTGAGGGCATGTATCATTACTGTTGCTCCTATCTAAAAGATATATCGTGTCCTACGTAACCAGTGAACATGTGGCTGTGACCAGCCTGTCATCACTGTTTGATATCTTTTACTGCAGTTATGTCTTACTGTATTTTTGTTATTTTCTAAACACAACACATTTATACTATGCGATCACTTTGTGCATTCAGTCTGATAGAGATATTCTGAGAGCAGTGAACATGTGGCTGTGACCGTACTGTCAATGCCTGTCATCACTGTTTGATATATTTTACTGCAGATAAAAAGTCAATCTGAAGTGTGGATGTCTGTGTCTTCTGTGTGGCTATATGAAGTTGGTTACACTCAGTGTGTATCAGTGGAAGTCGGTTCAGTTTAAGATGAAGGAGGACGATAATTTTTTTTATGAGCATGGCCTTATTTCTATTACAGCACATTGGATGACATTCATATTCCATTCACCCAGCTCAATGTAACATTGATAGGTTTAGGCTACTACATGATACTCAAATTTTCCCTATACCCATCATGAGTTTGATACAACCCAGCCTATGAATGAAAGTTTACAATGTAGGTGCACAGGTCGAGAGAAATTTTAGTAATCAAGGTGACAGACATCAACACATTCAATAGCACCTCGCACACTCTTGCCTGCATCTAGCTGATCTAGGGTGTAACCATTAGTCCAACAGTTGCAAACAAGAGTTTCTATTGAACAAATTCAGCTATGTTTATCCACGTTTCGTTACGTTTGCTTCCGTTTAACAAAAATAAATTTAACAGAATCGGCGGAGTGAATACGCCGCTGATCACACGCAGACACAGTTCACTTTCATAGCCGCCACATACAAACAGCATGATCCCTTTGATCATTGGATAATTATTTCTCACATCTACGCGCTCACCTCCTCTCACCTTTTCCCTTTGCTTCTGGACTTGAATACACAACACATCAGCTGTCTGTCACCAGGTGAAAAAACCTTTCCAAGCCAAACCTTCATAGCATAACCACTAATTGCTACCCACATCCTACATTGTTGTCACCATTATTAGCTAACTTAAAGTCAACATAGCTACTAAAACTGATGCCTTAGTAAACCCGCTACAATCATGCAGTACAGTGTACAGTTAGCAAGCAGTTACACCTGCAGGCCCCGTTGGCAATAAATTAATCCAACTAAAAGGTTACCTTAACTTGGAAGAGTTACAGTGTTGAATAGCCATAGCCAGCTAGGTAACATAGCATCCTTCTCAGTTTGAACCGGACGTTTGAGTAGGCTAAACTAGCTTGCTGCATTTGCTAGCTAAATAAGTAAAAGTGGAGGATGGAAACTACCTGTCCTCCGGCTACACCATGGTACTACCCTACAGAGTGCTGTTGAGGCTACTGTAGACCTTCATTGCAAAATAGTGTGTTTTTAATAAATGATTTGGTATAGTTTTATCTAAAAAGGATACTTTTTTTAGTGTTTAACTATTTACATTTTTCTCCCCTTCCTCCTCTGAGGAGCCTCCACTGACTGGTTTGTATAAATATACACACATATATATAATATGCCGTTAATTAGATGCTTTTATCCTAAGTGACTCACGTCCATGCGTGCTTACATTGTCGAATGGGTGGCTCCAGCAGGAATCGAACCCACTATCCTGGCATTGCAAGCACCATGCTCTACCAACTGAGCCCCAACTGAGTCACACAGAACTCAACTGTTGCGAGTCCCTTCCCTGATAATCACCCAGGTTGAGTCCTGAAGCGTTAGCTATCAGAACTTCCATAGCTCATGAAGCATTCAAAGATTGATGGGCTACAGGGAAGGCTCAGATATCAAACAGAGCCTTCCCTGTAGCTCAGTTGGTAGAGCATGGTGTTTGCAACGCCAGGGTTGTGGGTTCGATTCCCTCGGGGGGCCAGCACAGAAATATAATGTATGAAATGTATGCATTCACTACGGTAAGTCACTCTGGTTAAGAGTGTCTGCTAAAATGACTAAAATGTAAAATTGTTCTATATTTCATCCACATGTCATTCAAGTGCATGGGTCTGTGTTACACCACTTTTGAAACTGGCATGTTACAAAGGGTTACAAAAACCCAGAATGAACATCAAACACTCTTTGTATAAGAAGGTGTATAATGTCACTTTTTTTCTTATTTTGTCTTGTTATACTCTTTTCACTTTGTTTTCCCCTCTTTTTTTCTTAATTCTGTCCTTTGTTTTGTCTGTTTTAATGTTGTTGCTTTTTCAAATCAAGTCTGATTTGGTTTGACCACATTCAAAGAGTGTCAGATGAGCATTTTAAAATATTCTATTGTTATCGATTAACCCAATTTACCCTAGAGATCTTCAGGAAAAATGGCATTTGATGCAATTAATTTGTGATTGATATCAATGACCGAAAATAAATAATCTTCATAATATCTGAATGACACGAGTAGAACCACAATAGACAAGTACTTGTTTACATTACAGCAAACCTCAGTTGACGTCAGACACATTTAATCTGAGATTATGGTGATGCCCAAAAAGCAACCAAGGAAAAAGAGCTCAAATGGGATGCTTTGCCATATCAACTGCTTGAGAGAATGTGTGTGCATTACTGGTGGGGAGCTTTGAAAACTTGTGAATGCCGAACTTGATTGTGATTGGTTACACCTCCCTTGTCTTTGCGAGAACTTGTTAACTTAGAACCGGGCTCAAAGTATTCACGCTTGGGTTTCTGAAGGCTTCTGCTTTCTAATATGGTGGGATCTGGCTAAATGTGTGGTGAGTGAAGGCCGGGATATTATATAAGGGGAGAGTAGAGCTCAATTTACCCCATTCTCCCCTATAGATGATCACCTTTGTGCATCATTTATATAGTTACATTCGGAGGAAGGCAATTGTATAACACTTATTGTATGGGACACTTTTAAATGAACCTTTAGAGGTCATGCAATTCAATACTCATCTTTAAAACAAAAACAATTTCGGTCAAAGGAGTTCATATTAACAAAGGAAATAGAAGAAATAACAGTACAGATGGATAGCAATAAAAACTGTACCATAAAGGCACAGAATAAATGAGAGGAAAAACAAACAGAAATGGAGGATCTTATTCCGGGACAATCAAGTATAATGTATTATAAAAAATAAAGTGAATTGGATGGAAAATAAATAAAATATCACCAAATTATTTTAGAATCTTCAACATAGAAATGCTACCAAAAATAATTTACAGAAACAAATGATCTATGATTCACTAAATTATATTTTGAAAGCGTAAGCAAAGTACTTCTCTTTTCAGTCTCCTCCATTTCCACTAACTGAAGTTAACTGTAAGGATTTTTTTCATAATAGTGCAAAATTAACAGCTGTACAGAAAGACTTGTGTGAAGTCCAAATTGCAGAGTGGGAACTTCTTGATGCAATTAAAGTCTTTAGACCAGGGAAAACTCCAGGGCTGGATGGCATACCAGTTGAGGTATATGAAACCTTTTTTTATCTACTCAAAGATCCACTATTGGCATGTTTAACCACTCCTAAATGGTAAACTATCAGGTACGCAGCAAGAAGGTTTGATTTCACTATTACTGAAACAGTAAGTATAAAGATCCTGTCCATTTAAAAAAACTGGAGGCCCCTTAGACTGGTGTTGTGATTCAGAAATCCTAGCTAAATGCATAGCACATAGAATTAAAAAGGTGTTGTCGGATGTTAGTCATCATGATCATCCCAGCTTTTTTACATGGACGATACATTGGAGATAATGTAAGAAAATTCATTGAAACAATAGAACACTATGAAAAATCTAGGGAACCAAGTCTGGTAATCATAGAAGATTTTGAAAAGGCTTTTGATAAAGTTTGACTAGAATTTATATATAAATGCCTGGACTATTTTAATTTTGGCGAATCTCTGGGTTAAAGTTATGTATAGTTACCCCAAGTGTAAAATAATAAATAATGTCTACTTCTCAAAGTATTAAACTGTCAAGAGGAGTAAAACAAGGTTGTCCGCTGTCGGTATATCTATATCATGGCCATTGAAATGTTAGCTATTAAAATCGGATCCAACAATAAAATCAAGGGGCTAGAAATCCAGAGTTTAAAATCAAAGGTGTCATTTCACGCTGACAACTGAAATTTCCTCTTACATCTGCAATCTGGATCCCTGCACAGCCTCATAGAGGATCTAGATCATTTTTCTAACATCTCTGGATTACAACCGAACTATGATAATTGTACCATTTTACGTATTGGATTGCTAAAAAATACAACTTTACCATGTAGTTTACCAGTAAAATGGTCTGATCGTGAAGTGGACATACCCGGTATTCATATCCCTAAAGAAATAAAGGAATTTACTACAACAAATTTCAACTAAAAGTTAGCAAAAAAATATCTTTCTACTATGGAAAGGTAAATACCTGTCTATTTGTGGGGAAATCACCCTGATTAATTATTTAGTCATATCCCATTTACTTATGTGTTCGAGGGGCATTTTTTTAAATATACAGTACCAGTCAAAAGTTTGGACACACCTACTCATTCAAGGTTTTTAAATTTTTTACTATTTTCTACAATGTAGAATAATAGTGAAGACATCAAAACTATGAAATAACTCATATGGGGTGATGTAGTAACCAAAAAAGTGTTCAACAAATCAAAATATATTTGAGATGCTTTAAAGTAGCCACCCTTTGCCTTGATGACAGCTTTGCACACTCTTTGCATTCTCTCAACCAGCTTAATGAGGTAGTCACCTGGAATGCATTTAAATTAACAGGTGTGCCTGGTTAACAGTTAATTTGTGGAATTTCTTTCCTTAATGAGTTTGAGCCAATCAGTTGTGCTGTGACAAGGTAGTGATGGTATACAGAAGATAGCCCTATTTGGTAAAAGACCAAGTCCATATTATGGCAAGAACATCTAAAATAAGCAAAGAGAAACAACAGTCCACCTTTACTTTAAGACATGAAGGTCATTCAATCCGGAAAGTTTCTTCAAGTGCAGTCGCAAAAAAACAAAAAGCACTATGATGAAACTAGCTCTCATGAGGACCGCCACAGGAAAAGAAGACCCAGAGTTACCTCTGCTGCAGAGGATAAGTTCATTAGAGTTACCAGCCTCAGAAATTGCAGCCCAAATAAATGCTTCACAGAGTTCAAGTAACAGACACATCTCAACATCAACTGCGTGAATCAGGCTTTCATGGTCGAATTGCTGCAAATAAAGCACTACTAAAGGACACCAATAAGAAGAGACTTGCTTGGGCCAATAAACACGAGACGCAGAGTAGGCGAACGGATGACCTCTGCATGTATGGTTCCCACTGTGAAGCATGGAGGAGGTGGTGTGGGGGTGCTTTGCTGGTGACACTGTCAGTGATTTATTTAGAATTCAAGGCACACTTAACCAGCATGGTTACCACAGAATTCTGCAGCGATACGCCATCCCATCTGTTTTGCGCTTAGTGGGAATATAATTTGTTTTTCAACAGGACAGTGATCCAACACACCTCCAGGCTGTGTAAGGGCTATTTGACCAAGAAGTAGAGTGATGGAGTGCTGCATCAGATGACCTGGCCTCCACATTGAGATGGTTTGGGATGAGTTGGACCGCAGAGTGAAGGAAAAGCAGCCAAAAAGTGCTCAGCATATGTGTGAACTCCTTCAAGACTTTTGGAAAAGCATTCCTCATGAAGCTGGTTGAGAGAATGCCAAGAGTGTGCAAAGCTGTCATCAAGGCAAAGGGTGGCTACTTTGAAGAATCTGAAATCTAAAATATATTTAGATTTTTCTACACTTTTTTGGTTACTATATGATTCCGTATGTGTTATTTCATAGTTTTAATGTCTTCACTATTATTCTACAATGTAGAAAATAGTAAAAATAAAAACCCTTGTATGAGAAGGTGTGTCCAAACTT
Organism: Salmo salar; assembly: GCF_965601325.2. NCBI lineage: Eukaryota > Metazoa > Chordata > Actinopteri > Salmoniformes > Salmonidae > Salmo > Salmo salar. The sequence continues at coordinate 35,042,475 of NC_138294.1, read as the reverse complement.
TTGACTGGGACTGTATATTAAGGCATTAAACCTCCCACTAGAATCATCAGTCATACAGAAGTTATACTTAAACCTTAACTAGTTCTCCAGTAGATTAGTAAGAAAGACTCACCCCTTTTTACCTTTATCCAGATTACAACCTCTCACTTTCCGTTAATTGAAAATGGAACCTTTTTCAAAATACCGCCCTTTCTAAAACAAGCAATACACAGCCGGTTCTAATTCCAGTTTCATCCTCCAGAAAAGACAGAACAAATATTACAACAAATAATATTGTTAAATTCAAATAATGCTAATAGATAAAAATATATATTTATATATAAAAAGTGAATTATCTTGTCAATTATATTATGAATAAGAAAGGTGGAGTTATGTCACATGTGCAGTTAACAAATTCTATCCAAAATTACAACAAACTGATTGCAGCATTACCACAAAAATGGAGGAGGCAAGTGGAAGGGGAAGAAGGTAGGGAATTTGTTTGTTTACCCTTTAATAAAGACCAAAATTGGCAACAAAAAAATGTAAAAAGAAAAAATATCAGTTTCACTTGAGGACCAAAATGTTGAACATGGCGCCATAGAGGTTGCAAAATAGTTTTTTTTTCTCAATCTGTAGATACTATGTGATTTGACAGGTTCAGAATTTATGTGAAACATCACAGCACAGTTGAAAAATATATGGCACATGGAAATCATTAAAGGGCGGTTTACAGAGATGGGTGGGATGGACTGAGAGTGGGGTGGGTTTAAAAGCTCATGTTATACATTACATCTAGTCATAACTATTATATATCAAAATATCCAATTACTTTATTGCTGCTATGTAACTATTGTAAAAAATACAAAATAAAAAACTGCCATGTATGTAGAATGTACATGTAACAACAAAAGAAAAAGCTGTTTAAACAATGTTTATGGGGGTGGATGGGCCCCCGAAAAATTGAAATAAAACACTTAATTGACAAGACTTGAAAATGACCATATGGAGCAGTATTAGTTCTGGGAGGAGACTCAGTCATCAGTTGACAGCCAACTGGTGGAACGGGACAGACCGCCCACATCATCAGTTGAGCTTTGATACCATTCAGATTTGGTCAGTTACTGAGTCCCGGGGCTGTATTATGTAGGAGTGCTGATCTAGGATCAGTTTTGCCCTTTAGATCATAGTAATTATAAGATTATTATGGGCAGGAGGGACCTGATTTCTAGATCAGCACTCCTACTCTGAGACTCTTGATAGATATGGGCCCAGGTTCTTCTTTTCTCTCCTACAGTTCATTCGCTGACTGTTGTCTATTTCTCCCTACTGCAGGTGATGTGTCTCCCATCAGCATGTCTCCTATCAGCCAGTCCCAGTTCATCCCACTGGGGGAGATCCTGTGTCTGGCTATCTCAGCCATGAACTCCGCTCGCAAGCCCGTCAACCAGGAGGCCCTGATGGAACACCTCGCCACATGCTTCCCAGGTACAGTAGCTACAGGGTGACATTTCTAGCATTAGCTCAATGACTGTGGGTATCTGCAGTCAGTGGGGGAAATGCAAAACTAACCCAAGAACAATGTCTAAGTGCAACTTCTTCACCCTATACAGTTGGCCTATAATACACCCCAAGACTGTGTTCATTAGGCATGAAAAATGGAAGAAACAGACTGAAATAAGGAGGAACTACCTTGCCTTCTCCAATAAGAAACGTTATTTTTCATTTTCCATTGAAACATTTGTAAACACTTCCTGTTGCGCGCCCTAATTAACACAACCCCTGTAACCCCCTAAACACACACACACACACACACACACACACACACACACACACACACACACACACACACACACACACACACACACACACACACACACACACACACACACACACAATGTTCTTATGGTAATGTATGCATTCATGGCCCATTGATGATATATATTGATATTGATGATATATATATATATATATATATATATATAGAGGCAGTTTGTTTAAGGCATTCAAAATCCCTGTCCCCTTCAGTCATTCCAGGGTTCTGAAAACAGACCATAATACCACACTGCAGCAGCATGTTTTATATGCTGAACAAAAATATAAACGCAACATGCAACAATTTTAAAGGTTTTACTGAGTTACAGTTCATATAAGGAAATCAGTTAATTTAAATGAATTAATTAGGCCCTAAAATATGGATTTCACATGACTGAGAATACAGATACCTTAAAGAAAAAAAAAGTAGAGGTGTGGATCAGAAAACCAGTCATAATCTGGTGTGACACATCTCCTTCACATAGAGTTGATCAGGCTGTTGATTGTGGCCCACTCCTCTTCAATGGCTGTGTAAAGTTTCTGGATATTGGTGGGAACTGTTGTGCACGTCGATCCAGAGCATCTCAAACATGCTCAATGGGTGACATGTCTGGTGAGTATGCAGGCCATGGAAGAACTGGGACATTTTCAATTTCCAGGAATTATGTACAGATCCTTGCGACTTGGGGCTGCGCATTATCATACTGAAACACGAGGTGATGGCGGCGGATGAATGGCACAACAATGGGCCTCGGGATCTCGTCACGGTATCTCTGTGAATTGAAATTGCCATCGTGTTCGTTGTCTGTAGCTTATGCCTGTCCATACCATAACCCTGTTATGGTATTGGCAGGGTACTCTGTTCCCAAAGTTGACATCAACAATTGCCAATTGCACACTCAAAGCTTGAGACATCTGTGGCTTTGTGTTGTTTGACAAAACTGCACATTTTAGAGTGGCCTTTCATTGTCCCCAGCACAAGGTGCACCTGTGTAATGATCATGCTGTTTAATCAGCTTCTTGATATGCCACACCTGTCAGGTGGATGGATTATCTTGGCAGAGGAGAAATTCTCACTAACAGGCACATAAACAAATGTGTGCACAAAATATGAAGAAATACGCTTTTTCTGCATATGGAACATTTCTGGGATCTTTTATTTCAGGTCATGAAACATGGGACTAAGCTTTAGATGTTGCGTTTATATTTTGGTTCAGTGTAATTGGAGTAAATGTTTTGTTCAATGTAGCCTTTCGTTTATTTTCTGTACTGGGCTTACATAAGACTACCCTGTCACTTTCCATATGGCTCCTTTCCAGGTAGGTCAACTTTCTTTTAAATTCAGCATCACTTCCCTCCATGTAGATGTCTTAAAACTGAGTTTAATCTCTAATTGCATCATGTTGGTATGGCAATTAACAAAGTGTGATGTAATGTCATGCAACAGTAAACTCTTACTAGTAAACGCTTATGTACAGATTTATCCAGGGGGCCTACTTTTGTGTTTGTGATTGTGATTGTAGGGTTAGCTAAGGACATGGGGTGGATGGAGGAGGGATACAGAGTAGCCAACCTTTGGCTCTGTCTCGGTCTGGCGGCTCTAGTCTGTATGACACCAGTTATTGGGGAGGCAATAAGAGGCGATAGTCATAATGGAGAAGGATGCAACACTAACTGCATTCAAATATGAACTGTTATTCTGAGGCAGATTCATGAATCTGATGAATCTATTTCAAAAAATTATAAATCGTTATATAATTTGCTGTAGAGTTGTATCCTATCTTATTTACAGATTTATTGACTTACTCAGTTTACTGAGAGGAATTGCTTCTCATAAAGGCAAGGCTCAGTTCATTAGTGCTATGCAACCGTTTCCATCTGTAGGACTGAAATACTATAATAAGTACTAGAAATAAAGCTACCGTAGAATCTTAACTGTTCTTGCTGAATATGGACTTTTGTGAAAATGTATGGAAGATGTTTAACCTTGGCAGGGATAGATTACATTTTGGATGGGGGAAAAAAGTGAGAATTTAAACTTGAATTCATACAACAACAAAAAAAATGTTTATATAGGATTAACTAGATGGTTTTGGTACATGAAGTACAATTGGTGGGACTTGCTTTAACTCTTTAAAATTATTTTTGTGGTAGAAGTTTAAAAGTTTAACTATATTATTTAAAGCAAAGCAGTTACATACAGAGTACTAAACTCAGCAAAAAATAGAAACGTCCTCTCACTGTCAACTGCGTTTATTTTCAGCAAACTTAACATGTGTAAATATTTGTATGAACATAAGATTCAACAACTGAGACATAAACTGAACAAGTTCCACAGACATGTGACTAACAGAAATTGAATAATGTGTCCCTGAACAAAGGGGGGGTCAAACTCTAAAGTAACAGTCAGTATCCGGTGCGGCCACCAGCTGCATTAAGTACTGCAGTGCATCTCCTCATGGGCTGCACCAGATTTGCCAATTCTTGCTTTGAGATGTTACCCCACTCTTCCACCAAGGCACCTGCAAGTTCCCAGACATTTCTGGGGGGAATGGCCCTAGCCCTCACCCTCCGATCAAACAGGTCCCAGACGTGCTCAATGGGATTGAGATCTGGGCTCTTCGCTGGCCATGGCAGAACACTTACATTCCTGTCTTGCAGGAAATCACGCACAGAACGAGCAGTATGGCTGGTGGCATTGTCATGCTGGAGGGTCATGTCAGGATGAGCCTGCAGGAAGGGTACCACATGAGGGAGGAGGATGTCTTCCCTGTAATGCACAGCGTTGAGATTGCCAACAATGACGACAAGCTCAGTCTGATGATGCTGTGACACACCGCCCCAGACCATGACGGACCCTCCACCTCCAAATTGATCCCGCTCTAGAGTACAGACCTCAGTGTAACGCTCATTCCTTAGACGATAAACGCAAATCCGACCATCACCCCTGGTGAGACACAACCGTGACTCGTCAGTGAAGAGCACTTTTTGCCAGTCCTGTCTGGTCCAGCGACAGTGGGATTGTTCCCATAAGAGACGTTGTTGCCGGTGATGTCTGATGAGGACCTGCCTTACAACAGGCCTACAAGCCCTCAGTCCAGCCTCTCTCAGCCTATTGTGGACAGTCTGAGCACTGATGGAGGGATTGTGCCTTCCTGGTGTAACTCGGGCAGTTGTTTTTGCCATTCTGTACCTGTCCCGCAGGTGTGAGGTTCGGATGTACCGATCCTGTGCAGGTGTTGTTATACGTGGTCACTGCGAAGATGATCAGCTGTCCGTCCTGTCTTCCTGTAGCGCTGACTTATGTGTCTCACAGTAGGGACATTGCAATTTATTGCCCTGGCCACATCTGCAGTCCTCATGCCTCCTTGCAGCATGCATAAGGGACGTTCACGCAGATAAGCAGGGACCCTGGGCATCTTTCTTTTGGTGTTTTCAGAGTCAGTAGAAAGGCCTCTTTAGTGTCCTAAGTTTTCATAACTGTGACCTTAATTGCCTACCGTCTGTAAGCTGTTAGTGTCTTAACGACCATTCCACAGGTGCATGTTCATTAACTGTTTATGGTTCATTGAATAAGCATGGGAAACAGTGTTTAAACCCTTTACAATGAAGATCTGTGAAGTTATTTGGATTTTTACGAATTATCTTTGAAAGACAGGGTCCTGAAAATGGGAAGTTTTTCTTTTTTTGCGGAGTTTATATCAACCATATTAATTTGGATTGTGAGGCATTTAGATGATGTCTAAACTACAGTTGTTGCATGTGAAAACTAAAAGAATAAGTCAATCACATTTATTTATATAGCCCTTTTTACGTCAGCATATTTCACAAAGTGCTTATACAGAAAGCCAGCCTAAAACCCCAAACAAGCAATTCAGATGTAGAAGAAAGGCAGGAACCTAGGAAGAAACCTAGTGAGGAACCAGGCTCTGAGGGGTGGCCCAGTCCTCTTCTGCTGTGGAGATTATAAATGGAGATTATAAGAGTACATGGCCATTAAGGCCAGATTGTTCTTCAAGATTTTCAAATGTTCATAGATGACCAGCAGGGTAAAATAAGAAAGACATAGGACAAAGCGATCTTCTGTCAGAAGATGGGAATAAAAAGCAGGATCATGTGGACAAGACTCTTAGGAAAGCAAAGCAACTCTGAATCAATCATGCTGTGGGTTTCAGGTAAATAGATGCACGATTTACATTAGTAAAACTTTCAGTGTGAATGATTTGAGTTTGATTTGAGTTGAATGATGATGTAATGATTAGAAAGTTGTAGGCTATTATTTGGGTAGAGAAATATGACAGCTCTAGTGATGATAGCTCTCTAAAAATATTTTAGGAATTATGTAGAATACAGTGCAGAATACAGTCGGAAAGTTTTCAGACCTCTTGACTTATTCTAAAATGGATTAAGTTGTTTTTTTCCCCTCAGCAATCTACACACAATAACCCATACTGAAAAAGCAAAAACAGGTTTTCAGAAATGTTTGCAAATGTAAAGAAACGGAAATATCACATTTACATAAGTATTCAGACCTTTTTACTCAGTACTTTGTTGAAGCACCTTTGGCAGCGGTTGCAGGTATGATGCTACAAGCTTGGAACACCTGTATTTGGGGAGTTTCTCCAATTCTTCTTTGCAGATCCTCTCAAACTCTGTCAGGTTGGATGGGGAGGGTCGCTGCACAGATATTTTCAGGTCTGTTCAGAGATGTTCGATCGGGTTCATGTCCGGGCTCTGGATGGGCCACTCAAGGACATTCAGAGACTTGTCCCGAAGCCACTCCTGTGCTGTCTTGACTGTGTGCTTCGGATCGTTGTCCTGTTGTCCCCAGTCTGAGGTCCTGAGCGTTCTGGAGCAGGTTTTCATCAAGGATCTCTCTCTACTTTGCTCTGTTCATCTTTCCCTCGATACTGACTAGTCTCCCAGTCCCTCCCGCTGAAAAACATCCCCACAGCATGATGCTGCCACCATCTGAAGCCAGGTTTCCTCCAGGTGTGACGCTTGGCATTCAGGCCAAGGAGTTCAATCTTGGTTTCATCAGACCAGAGAATCTTGTTTCTCATAGTCTGAGAGTCCTTTAGGTGCCTTTTGGAAAACTCCAAGCAGGCTGTCATGTGCCTTATACTGAGGAGTGGCTTCCGTCTGACCACTCTACCATAAAGGCCTGATTGGTGGAGTGCTGCAGAGATGGTTGTCCTTCTGGAAGGTTCTCCCATCTCTACAGAGGAACACTGGAGCACTGTTAGAGTGACCATCGGGTTCTTGGTCACCTCCCTGACCAAGGCCCTTCTCCCCCGATTGCTCAGTTTGGCCGGGCAGCCAGCTCTAGAAGAGTCTTGGTGGTTCCAAACTTCTTCCATTTAAGAATGGAGGCCACTGTGTTCTTGGTAACCTTCAATGCTGCAGACATTTTTTGGGACACTTCCCCAGATCTGTTCCTCGACACAATCCTGTTTCGTGGGGCTCTACGGATGATTCCTTCTACCTCATGGCTTGGTTTTTTCTCTGACATGCACTGTCAACCGTGGGACCTTATATAGACAGGTGTGTGTGCCTTTCCAAATCATGTCCAATCAATTGAATTTACCACAGGTGGACTCCAATCAAGTTCTAGAAACATCTCAAAGGTGATCAACGGAAACAGGGTGCACCTGAGCTCAATTTCAAGTCTAATAGCAAAGGGTCTGAATACTTATGTAAATAAGGTATGTTTTTTACATTTGTACATTTGCAAAAATGTCAACCTCTTTTTGCTTTGTAATTATGAGATATTGTGTGTCGATTGATAAGAAAACATTTAATACATTTTAGAATAAGTCTGTAAAGTAACAAAATGTGGAAGAAGTCAAGGGGTCTGAATACTTTCTGAATTAACTGTATGTAGACCTACTGATAGCTAGCTTTAGGCTAAAAGTACATTTCCTGAAGAAAATGTGGTGTGTGGTGCTAGCTTGTTTTAAAGTATGTATGGTTTTGAAATACGTTATAGTAGTGGTAGTGTCTTCAGTAGTAATGATGGTGACTGATTATAGTTGGAAAAAGTAGGTAGATGAAAAGATAGAATAGCCTGAACATATGAATGTTGGTCAGTAGTTGTGTTGTGGTCAATAGTTGTGTGGTTATGGTCAGTAGTTGTGGTCAATAGTTGTGTGGTCTGTAGATTTGGTCACTAGTTGTGTGGTCTGTAATTTTGGTCAGTAGTTGTGTTGTTCTGTAGTTGTGTGGTTGTGGTCAATAGTTGTGTGGTTGTGGTCAGTACTTGTGTGGTTGTGTTCAGTAATTATGGTCAGTCGTTTTGTGGTTGTGGTCATTAGTTGTTTGGTTCAGTAGTTGTGTGGTCAGTGGTTGTGGCCAGTAGTTGTGTGGTTGTGGTCAGTAGTTGTGTGGTTGTAGTCATTCGTTTAGGTCAGTAGTTTTGTGGTTGTGGTCAGTATTTGTGTGGTCAGGAGTTATGGTCTGTAGTTGTGGTTGTGGTCTGTGGTTGTGGTTCAGTAGATGTGTGGTTGTGGTCAGTAGTTTTGGTCAGTAGTGTGATTGTGGTCAATAGTTGTGTGGTTCAGTCAAAACAAAACAAGCAGCCTAAAAAAATTAAATCTGAATGTACACTTTTGGTCAGTAGTTGTGTGGTTGTGGTCAGTAGTTGTGCGGTTATGGTCAGTCGTTATGGTCAGTAGTTGTGTGGTTGTGGTCAGTAGTTGTGTGGTTGTGGTCAGTAGTTGTGTGGTTGTGGTCAGTAGTTGAGGTCAGGAGTTATGGTCTGTGGTTGTGTTGTGGTCAGTAGTTCTGGGCATTAATTGTGTTCAGTAGTTATTGTCCGTGGTTGTGGTCAGTAGTTGTGGTCAGTCGTTTTGTGGTTGTGGTCAGTCATTGTTTGGGTCAGTAGTTTAGTGATTGTGGTCAGTAGTTGTGGTTATTAGTTGAGATCAGTGGTTGTGGGCATTAGTCGTGGTCAGGAGTCGTGGTCAGTAGTTGTGGTTATTAGTTGAGATCAGTGGTTGTGGGCATTAGTCGAGGTCTGTAGCTGTGTTGTTGTGGTCTCTAGTGGTTGTGGTCTGTAGTGGTTGTGGTCAGTTGTGGTTGTGGGTTGTGAGTAGTAGTTGGTTGCAGTCAGTCGTTTTGGTCAGTAGTTGTGGTCAGAAGTTGTGTGATTTGTGGTCAGCAGTTGTGGTCAGTAGTTGTGTGGTTGTGGTCAGTAGTTGTGTGGTTGTGGTCAATAGTTGTGTGGTTGTGGTCAATAGTTGTGTGGTTGTGGTCAATAGTTGTGTGGTTGTGGTCAGTGTCTAAACTACAATTGTTGTGTTTGAAAACTGAAAGAAGTGCAATGAGAAGTGATCGGGTGAAATATCTAGAGTAAACTTGGCAATTGTTGTCCAAGGCAGTTTTTAGCTAGGCAACAGTTGCCTTGGCTAAAGCCAGTATGAGAAACATGCGAACAAACATTTGTGCTTTGAAACTAAGTAAATACTGCACTCTGACCCACAAAACGTATTTGCTAGATTCATGATAGTGTTGTTAGACAAAGCAAGGAAAGTGAACTTTAAAATGCTATGTATTGTTATTGGAATTTGCAGCTGTTGTTGGTAAGCAATGAATCTGCTAGCTTCTGACATTACTTACTGCATCTACAAAGAGAGAGAGGTTGATGGGTTACAGCTCTATCTATTGATTGGTAGAAGCTATTCCTTATCTGCTTTCAGAATAGCAGGGAAGTAGACAAAGAAGTCATACCCTCTAACTTGTTGGCCAATTGGTCAAAGTAGAGGATGTGGGTCAAAAGTTACATTGTTGCATTTACAGTGAATGGAATGTTGGAAGTGATGATGTCACAATGGGGCCTTTAGAATTATGAGGAAATGCCATGAAAGTGTTTGGAGGACTTAAAGTATAAAAGATATCAAGAAGTTGTAGGTAAGCACACTGGTCCTGACCAGTCTACTCAAAGTTTGAACGGCATTTCTAGCTTAAACGGTGTAAGAGGAGTAGCGACCTAAATAATAATAATAATAAAACTTTTGCTTTGCAAGTCCCACCTAAAAATACTTCACTCTTAAAATGTAAGTTCTAGAACTCTGGTTTTGAACTGCTGACTGTAAAACTGTTGTCTTTCCCCCATCTGTATTTCCCTCAGGTGTTCCAACACCGAGCTCGGAGATTCTGCGACACACCCTAAACATGCTGGTGCGAGAGAGGAAAATCTACCCAACACCTGAGGGCTACTTCATTGTCACTCCCCAGACCTACTTTATCACCCCCAACCTCATTCGATCCAACAGCAAGTGGTACCACCTGGACGACCGGCAGCAACAACAACAGCAGCAGCAGTGTACCTCCCCACAGTCGGGCACCATCACGCCCTCCACCCCGGGCTGCGTGAGGGAGAGGCCCAACCAGAAGAACCACGGGGACTCCTACAACACGTACCGCGATGATACACCCATCCCTCAAGCCCCCACTTACCAGAGGAAGTCTCCCAAGGAGCCTCGGGGAGACCCCCCCTCCTACCCTCAGCCCCCTCCGGCTCCCGTTCAGATGCCAACGTCACAGTTGCAAGATCCTCTGACGGACAAGAGCAAGAGTAATGCCCCCTTCCCCTACAAGACTGACACACTGACCAAAAAAAAGGAGGGCAGTGGTGGCGGCAGCAGTGCCGAGAAGCAGTCAAAGAAGTTTGGGCTGAAGCTGTTCAGGTTGAGCTTCAAGAAGGACAAGCTGAGGCAGCTGGCCACGTTCTCGGCCCAGTTCCCCCCCGAGGAATGGCCCCTCCGCGATGAAGACGCGCCCGCCATCACCATCCCCCGCACTGTGGAGATGGAGATCATCCGGCGGATCAACCCGGACCTGACGGTGGAGAATGTGGCACGCCACACGGCCGTGATGAAAAGGCTGGAGGAGGAGCGTGCCCAGAGGAGAAAAACAGGCAGCTCGGCTGAGCACAGTGCACGCAGCCGGAGGAGTCGTGGTCACCGTCGGGTGCCGCACGGCAAGTCCCGTTCACACAGCAAGACGCGCGCCTCCCGGGGCGACCCTTCCGAGAGTTCCAACCTGGACATGGCCATGGTGGACAGGGATTACAGCCGCTTCTTCAGCCACTCACTGGTGCGCTCCCCGCGTGAGGCCATGTACACCTTGGAGCGCAAAAGAAGTGGTGGGACTTACATAGTCCACAGCAACCCCAACATCACAGAGTCCCACTTCCCCATCACCCCAGAGTGGGACGTGTCCGGGGAGTTGGCGAAAAGGAGGACAGAGATGCCTTTCCCCGAGCCCTCGCGCGGGACTTCCAGCGGGAGAGTGCACCGAAGCCACAGTCACACTCAAGAAGGAAGGAAGTCGCGCGACGAGCTGCCCGACCAGGCTAAGGAAAGGTCCCGCTCCATGGATAACGCTTTGAGCCCTTTGGACGGAAAGGGCTCCTCCTCTTTGGGGATGTCAGAGGACTATGAGCGGAGTCCCGACGAACGGAGTCGTTACTACACAGACGATGGGACTTTGCGGGCCTCCCAGAAGTCGTCCCACTACTCAAGGATCATGTTCTCGGCTGCTAAGTTCAATTCTGAAATGTGTGTGCCTGATGTGGGGAAGGGGAGCTTAGGGAAGGGGAGCTTAGGGAAGGGGAGCTTAGGGAAGGGGAGCTTAGGGAAGGGAAGCTTAGGGAAGGGGAGCTTAGGGAAGGGGAGCTTAGGGAAGGGGAGCTTGGACGAGTCTAGGATCCGAAGCCCACTGGAAAGGAATAAGAGTAGAGACAGCTTGCCGGCCTACAGTGATCTGAAGGGACTCTCGCCCAAGCCCTCGGCGGACGACTACTTCCAGTGCAATACGTCAAACGAAACAATCCTTACCGCCCCTTCACCTCTGTCAAAAGCAGACCACAACACGTTAACCTCGTCTGAGGGAATCCGGAAGGGCACTCCAGCCGATCGCCACACCCCTCACCTTACCTCTCCCCTCACGATGGAATACAAAGAGGACTCTTTGGCAAAGGGGCAAAACGGCTCAAACCGATCAACACCAAGCCAGACCCCCGAGCCCATGCCTAACGGACGTTTGACACAACACCAACACAACGTAGACCCTGGAGGGGGAGGCGGTGGTGTCGGGGTAGACAAGAGGAAGGAGATCTTCAGCAAGGACACTTTGTTCAAGCCTCCACACAACACATTGACTGCAGGCTACGTGGAGGGCACCTACACCAAGTCGGGCACCCTGCGAAAGACCCCACACATCAAATCAGCCGAGGTCCTTGACAATCTAGAGGCCCAGCAGCCTTCGAATTCAGCAGCTTCCCCCGCTTCCGCCCTGGTCCCCCAGGGCTCCGAGCCAGTGGTCCCGTCAGCCTCCGAGGCCGCCTTTGACTACTACAATGTGTCGGATGATGACGAGGAGGTGGTGGTGGACACCTCACGGAAGGAGTTAGTGGTGGCAGAGGGCAAAGGGCACGGGGAGGGTGGGGGTGGAGTTGGAACCATGCAGTGGCTTCTGGAGCGGGAGAAGGAGCATGATCTGCAGCGCAAGTTTGAGACTAACCTCACGCTGCTCAGCCCCAAGGAGACAGAAAACAGTAGCAGCCAGAAGTCAGCGCATTCAGCACGTCTGGATAGCATGGACAGCAGCAGCGTGACTGTAGACAGTGGATTCAACTCCCCAAGGTAAGCTGAACCTAGTCTGTCCACTACAGCAACCAGAGGGTTATGACAAAAGAATACACATAGAAAGTGGATATCATCACAATCTGTAAAATGTAAACACAACTGGAGACAACTTTTGGAGGTATGTTTTGTACACTCCACTATGTATTTATTTGCACAGTGACACTAAATATTTTAATTTGGCTCTTTACACCAGCATTTTGGATTTGAGATCAAATATTTTATATGTGGCGACAGTACAAAATGTCACCTTTATTTGAGGGTATTTTCATGCCTGTTTTACTGTTTAGATAATGAATGCACTTTATGTATCTAGTCCCTCCGTTTAAAGGTGTCATTTGGACAAATTCATTTATATTCATTTTTGTCAAAAGTTTAGTATTTGGTCCCATATTCATAGCATGCAATGACTACATTAAGCTTGCAATTCTACAAACGTATTGGATGCATATGCAGTTTGTTGATCTCAAATCCAAAATGCTGGAGGATAGAGACAAATTAAAAGTTTTAGCATCACTGTCCAAATAAATACGTATGTTTTTGGCACAACATTGTTACGGTATCTTACAAAAAAATATTTATTTAACCTTTAAGGAAAGTCGGTTAAGAACAAATTATTATTTACAATGATGGCCTATCTAGCAAAACAGTGTAGGAGCAGTTTCTAACTAACTGTAGAGAACTATCTTCGCTAACTGCGGGGCAAAACATTTCACTTACTTACAGTTAGCCAGGTAGGGTACCGCTATTTTCTAGCAAATGTAATGCTGCCTCCCAAAGGGATAAGGTGGCCCCACTAAGGTTTTATTTTGATGTTTGTGATGTGTCCGCTTTCCAAGTGTATTAGCATTAGTAGAACAGACATTACAATTCCAAGCAATGTACACAGTAGTAGCATGCCAGTGGCTTGGCCATCCTATCCATGCATCATGTTACCACACACACTTGCTTAGAGCAGCTGTCTTTAGAATGGTATTAAAGTGATACTTCGAGATTTTGCCAATGAGGCCCTTTCTGTACTTCCCTGGAGTCAGATAAACTCATGGATACCATGTTTATGTCTGTAAGTCCAGTATGAAGTAAGCTAACTAGCGTTAGCACAATGACTGGAGGTCTATAGGTATCTTGCTAGCACACAGAGATGTAAAAATTAAGATTTTCTTTGTCACTGGCTTACACACAATACACCATAATGTCAAAGTGGAATTGTTTTTTGACATTTTGACAAATTAGTAAAAAATAAAAAAAAAAGCGGAAATGTCTTGAGTCAATAAGTATTCAACCCCTTTGGTATGGCAAGTCTAAATAAGTTCAGGAGTAAAAATTTGCTTAACAAGTCACAAAATAAGTTGTATGAATTTTGAATGACTACCTCATCTACAGTATGTACCCCACACATACAATTATCTGTAAGGTCCCTGTTTTTTTGAAGGACGCATAAAATGGCTTAGTAGTGTTTCTTACTTTGTCATAAACCCCAAAACTTCAGTTGCAAGGATGTTTAGATTTTTTTTTTGCTATTGTTGTCAACCTTGTGAACACGAACTAATCGTAATTAAGCCGGACCTATTAGTTGCGGTGAAAATGCTAATTAGCAGTACAAATGCTAACTAGCAGTGTTGATCAGCATTTTAAAACGTATGTTTTACTCTTGTTGATTTTTATTCCTTTGCTTCTATTGGCATGTAATTGACATTTAGTGGTAGTTGCATTTCCGTCTGCAACTACCACTAAATGTCAATTACATACCAATAGAAGCAAAGGAATAAAAATCTGTCTAAATGTAACGAGTACTTTTGGGTATCAGGGAAAATGTATGGACTAACCAAAAGAAAATAATGTATTTTTGTAATAATGTAAATAATGTTAAGAAAATAATGTACTTTTGTACATTATTTTATTTAGGAATGTAGTAAAGTAAAAGTTGACAAAAATCTAAATGGTAAAGTGCAGATACCCCAAAAAACATCTTTATTAAACATTGTTTATGAAAATGTATAACACTCCAAAATATACCGTAACCCTAAAGATCTTTATTTATTAAATGCATTTAAGTATACCGTAACCCTAAAGATCTTTATTTATTAAATGCATTTAAGTTTTATTAGTAGGACTTTAAAGTATTTTTACTTAAGTACTTCACACCACTACTGTATGGTGCCCTGGAAATGTATTGTAGTTGAGTAGCCAGCCTAGGCTACTGCTCAAATGTTGCCGTAATAGACCCTTTGTATGGTGTTTTGTTACAGGTTTCGTTTTTTGGTTATTCATTGTCAAGCTTTAAAACCGAAGCCAGACTGCAACATTTTAGTAGGCTATGATGTGGCTTGTGTCTGTGCACTTTTCCTCCACTGCACTCTATAAATGGGAAACGCTTACAGTTTACATTTACATTTAAGTCATTTAGCAGACGCTCTTATCCAGAGCGACTTACAAAATGGTGCATTCACCTTATGATATCCAGTGGAACAACCACTTTACAATAGTGCATCTAAATCTTTTAAGGGGGGGGGGGGGGGGTTAGAAGGATTACTTTATCCTATCCTAGGTATTCCTTAAAGAGGTGGGGTTTCAGGTGTCTCCGGAAGGTGGTGATTGACTCCGCTGTCCTGGCGTCGTGAGGGAGCTTGTTCCACCATTGGGGTGCCAGAGCAGCGAACAGTTTTGACTGGGCTGAGCGGGAACTGTGCTTCCTCAGAGGTAGGGGGGCCAGCAGGCCAGTGGTGGATGAACGCAGTGCCCTTGTTTGGGTGTAGGGCCTGATCAGAGCCTGAAGGTATGGAGGTGCCGTTCCCTTCACAGCTCCGTAGGCAATCACCATGGTCTTGTAGCGGATGCGAGCTTCAACTGGAAGCCAGTGGAGAGAGCGGAGGAGCGGGGTGACGTGAGAGAACTTGGGAAGGTTGAACACCAGACGGGCTGCGGCGTTCTGGATGAGTTGTAGGGGTTTAATGGCACAGGCAGGGAGCCCAGCCAACAGCGAGTTGCAGTAATCCAGACGGGAGATGACAAGTGCCTGGATTAGGACCTGCGCCGCTTCCTGTGTGAGGCAGGGTCGTACTCTGCGAATGTTGTAGAGCATGAACCTACAGGATCGGGTCACCGCCTTGATGTTAGTGGAGAACGACAGGGTGTTGTCCAGGATCACGCCAAGGTTCTTAGCACTCTGGGAGGAGGACACAAGGGAGTTGTCAACCGTGATGGCGAGATCATGGAACGGGCAGTCCTTCCCCGGGAGGAAGAGCAGCTCCGTCTTGCCGAGGTTCAGCTTGAGCTGGTGATCCGTCATCCACACTGATATGTCTGACAGACATGCAGAGATGCGATTCGCCGCCTGGTTATCAGAAGGGGGAAAGGAGAAGATTAATTGTGTGTCGTCTGCGTAGCAATGATAGGAGAGACCATGTGAGGATATGACAGAGCCAAGTGACTTGGTGTATAGCGAGAATAGGAGAGGGCCTAGAACAGAGCCCTGGGGGACACCAGTGGTGAGAGCGCATGGTGCGGAGACAGATTCTCGCCACGCCACCTGGTAGGAGCGACCTGTCAGGTAGGACGCAATCCAAGCGTGGGCCGCGCCGGAGATGCCCAACTCGGAGAGGGTGGAGAGGAGGATCTGATGGTTCACAGTATCAAAGGCAGCAGATAGGTCTAGAAGGATGAGAGCAGAGGAGAGAGAGTTAGCTTTAGCAGTGCGGAGAGCCTCCGTGACACAGAGAAGAGCAGTCTCAGTTGAATGCCCAGTCTTGAAACCTGACTGATTAGGATCAAGAAGGTCATTCTGAGAGAGATAGCAGGAGAGCTGGCCAAGGACGGCACGTTCAAGAGTTTTGGAGAGAAAAGAAAGAAGGGATACTGGTCTGTAGTTGTTGACATCGGAGGGATCGAGTGTAGGTTTTTTCAGAAGGGGTGCAACTCTCGCTCTCTTGAAGACGGAAGGGACGTAGCCAGCGGTCAAGGATGAGTTGATGAGCGAGGTGAGGAAGGGGAGAAGGTCTCCAGAAATGGTCTGGAGAAGAGAGGAGGGGATAGGGTCAAGTGGGCAGGTTGTTGGGCGGCCGGCCGTCACAAGACGCGAGATTTCATCTGGAGAGAGAGGGGAGAAAGAGGTCAAAGCACAGGGTAGGGCAGTGTGAGCAGGACCAGCGGTGTCGTTTGACTTAGCAAACGAGGATCGGATATCGTCAACCTTCTTTTCAAAATGGTTGACGAAGTCATCCGCAGAGAGGGAGGAGGGGGGGGGGAGGGGGAGGAGGATTCAGGAGGGAGGAGAAGGTAGCAAAGAGCTTCCTAGGGTTAGAGGCAGATGCTTGGAATTTAGAGTGGTAGAAAGTGGCTTTAGCAGCAGAGACAGAAGAGGAGAATGTAGAGAGGAGTGAGTGAAAGGATGCCAGGTCCGCAGGGAGGCGAGTTTTCCTCCATTTCCGCTCGGCTGCCCGGAGCCTTGTTCTGTGAGCTCGTAGTGAGTCGTCGAGCCACGGAGCAGGAGGGGAGGACCGAGCCGGCCTGGAGGATAGGGGACAGAGAAAATCAAAGGATGCAGAAAGGGAGGAGAGGAGGGTTGAGGAGGCAGAATCAGGAGATAGGTTGGAGAAGGTTTGAGCAGAGGGAAGAGATGATAGGATGGAAGAGGAGAGAGTAGCGGGAGAGAGAGAGCGAAGGTTGGGACGGCGCAATACCATCCGAGTAGGGGCAGAGTGAGAAGTGTTGGATGAGAGCAAGAGGGAAAAGGATACAAGGTAGTGGTCGGAGATTTGGAGGGGAGTTGCAATGAGATTAGTGGAAGAACAGCATCTAGTAAAGATGAGGTCAAGCGTATTGCCTGCCTTGTGAGTAGGGGGGGAAGGTGAGAGGGTGAGGTCAAAAGAGGAGAGGAGTGGAAAGAAGGAGGCAGAGAGGAATGAGTCAAAGGTAGACGTGGGGAGGTTAAAGTCACCCAGAACTGTGAGAGGTGAGCCATCCTCAGGAAAGGAACTTATCAAGGCGTCAAGCTCATTGATGAACTCTCCAAGGGAACCTGGAGGGCGATAAATGATAAGGATGTTAAGCTTGAAAGGGCTGGTAACTGTGACAGCATGGAATTCAAATGAGGAGATAGACAGATGGGTCAGGGGAGAAAGAGAGAATGTCCACTTGGGAGAGATGAGGATTCCAGTGCCACCACCCCGCTGGCTCGATGCTCTAGGGGTATGCGAGAACACGTGGGCAGACGAAGAGAGAGCAGTAGGAGTAGCAGTGTTATCTGTGGTAATCCATGTTTCCGTCAGCGCCAGGAAGTCTAGGGACTGGAGGGTAGCATAGGTTGAGATGAACTCAGCCTTGTTGGCTGCAGACCGGCAGTTCCAGAGGCTGCCGGAGACCTGGAACTCCACGTGGGTCGTGCGCGCTGGGACCACCAGGTTAGAGTGGCAGCGGCCACGCGGTGTGAAGCGTTTGTATGGCCTGTGCAGAGAGGAGAGAACAGGGATAGACAGACAGTTGAAGTCGGAAATGTACATACATAGCCAAATACATTTAAATTCAGTTTTTCACAATTCCTGACATTTAATCCTAATAAAAATTCCCTGTTTTAGGTCAGTTAAGATCACCACTTTATTTTAAGATTGTGAAATCAGAATAATAATAGAGTGAATGATTTATTTCAACTTTTATTTCTTTCATCACATTCCCAGTTGGTCAGAAGTTTACATGCACTCAATTAGTATTTGGTAGCATTGCCTTTAAATTGTTGAACTTCGGTCAAACATTTCGGGTAGCCTTCCACAAGCTTCCCACCATAAGTTGGGTGAATTTTGGCCCATTCCTCCTGACACAGCTGGTGTAACTGAGTCAGGTTTGTAGGCCTCCTTGCTCGCACATGCTTTTTCAGTTCTGCCCACAAATGTTCTAAGGGATTGAGGTCAGGGATGTGTGATGGCCACTCCAATACCTTGACTTTGTTGTCCTTAAGCCATTTTGCCACAACTTTGGAAGTATGCTTGGGGTCATTGTCCATTTGGAAGACCCATTTGCGACCAAGCTTTAACTTCGTGACTGATGTCCACATAATTTTCCTCCCTCATGATGCCATCTATTTTGTGAAGTGGACCAGTCTCTCCTGCAGCAAAGCACCCCCACAACATGATGCTGCCACCCCCGTGCTTCACGGTTGGGATGGTGTTCTTTGGCTTGCAAGCCTCCTCCTTTTTCCTCCAAAAATAATGGTCATTATGGCCAAACAGTTCAATTTTTGTTTCCTCAGACCAGAGGACATTTCCTAAAAAAGTACGATCTTTGTCCCCATGTGCAGTTGCAAACTGTAGTCTGGCTTTTTTTATGACAGTTTTGGAGCAGTGGCATTTTCCTTGCTGAGCGGCCTGTCAGGTTATGTCGAGATAGGACTCATTTTACTGTGGATATAGATACTTTTGTACCAGTTTCCTCAAGCATCTTTACAAGGTCCTTTGCTGTTGATCTGGGATTGATTTGCACTTTTCGCACAAGTACGTTCATCTCTAGGAGACAGAACACGTCTCCTTCCTGAGCGGTATGACGGCTGCGTGGTCCGTTGGTGTTTATACTTGCGTACTATTGATTGTACAGATGAACGTGGTACCTTCAGGCGTTTGGGAATTCCTCCCAAGGATGAACCAGACTTGTGGAGGTCTACAATTTTTTTTCTGAGGTCTTGGCTGATTTCTTTTGATTTTCCCATGATGTCAAGCAAAAAGGCACTAAGTTTGAAGGTAGGCCTTGAAATACATCCACAGGTACACCTCCAATTGGCTCAAATTATGTCAATTAGCCCATCAGAAGCTTCTACAGCCATGACATCATTTTCTGGAATTTTCCAAGCTGTTTAAAGGCACAGTGAACTTAGTGTATGTGAACTTCAGACCCACTGGAATTGTGATACAGTGAATTATAAGTGAAATAATCTGTCTGTAAACAATTGTTGGAAAAATGACTTGTGTCATGTACAAAGTAGATGTCCTAACCAACTTGCCAAAACTATAGTTTGTTAAAAATACATTTGTGGAGTGGTTGAAAAATGACTTTTAATGAATCCAACCTAAGTGTATGTAAACTTCTGACTTCAACTGTAACCAGCACAATTTGGGAGCGTATCAGGTTGTAATTTCTGTTGACATAAACTGTTGACTCATCATACTTGCGTGTGTCCTAATTTATACTCACGTGTGCAACTTTTTGACAACACTTTCTGTAGTACAGCAATAGCGTAGTTTCTATAACATGCTTAAACTTTCGGTCCGGTAGAAGATTCAATCAGTGCCATTAAGGAGAACAATTGAGGATGCTGCAAATGTTTAGTGATGATATGATACAGCGCACTGGCTGGCTCGTGGGTGTCTGTGGGTCTGGGAGGAGGTGTGTGTGTGGGTCTGGGAGGAGAAGTGTGTGGCAATGCACTGCCTTTGGGGCACAGCACGTTGGCTGTGCATGCTTCACAGCAAAATGAATTGACAACCCAAATCATTGCCCAGGCCAGATAGAAATGTGTCACAGGCCGGATCCGGCCCGTGGGCCTTGTGTTTGACACATGGGGTTTGGGAAAGCCAAATTACAATTTTACACATTACCTTGAAAGAAGTCTTTGGACAAGGAGAGACTGCAATCTATGCTTTGGTTTATTTAAACTAGCCTTTGCCACCAACCGCTAATATTATTCTAACCAAAACACAATGTCCCCAAGTTTGTATGGTGTAAATTGCATGCCCAAATCCTCCCAAAGTAACTTTCAACTAAGTCATAGAGCTACACAATCCAATTTTTGGTTTGAAAATGAAAAGCTGTTGGTGGCAGTGGCTAGTTTGCTTCCCACTATTGCAAGTCTCTGTTGTCCCCATCCTCTAATTCTCTTTCTCTCCTCTCCTTCTCTTTACTGCACGGACGTGTCTCCCTCTTACTGTCGTGGCAGGACACGTGAAAGCCTGGCTTCCAACACGTCGAGCATCATGGAGAGCAATAGACGACAGAATCCAGCATTGAGTCCGGGCCACATGGGCACCACCAGCAACGGTCCGCCGTTCAGCTTTCGCGCCATTCCTGAACCCCCCCGTACCGCACAGCCTGAGAAACTGCAGAAGTCTTCAACCTGCCTGGCGTCCATCACCAGCGTCTGACCTGACATACAGACAGACAGACATCAAGGCCTGAGATGGAGGAGGTGGATTATTAAGGTTATGGTAGGGACTGTTGGGGGTAATGGGCGGGGGGGGTGGAGAAGGCAGAAGTTGGGTCTCGTTGTGCCCCCACCTTCTCCTCACCCATCCACACACACATGTCCACCCTCCCTCACCCAACCCCCAGAAAATCCAACTACTACTGGGACTGTTAACCACACAGGCATGGCTTCCAGAGACTGTTCCCACAGCTTCAAAAACTTCACTGCAAAAAACAAACAAACAAAATGACAACCGCGAAATAACAAAAACTATCCTGACCAGATTAATTTTGTCTCCCAATGCAAGAGAGCCGATCAGGAATTATCTTGATTTGGATTATATCGACTTTGATTTTTTTTTGTGAGGGACGGATTTCCAGATTCCTCATTGTTGGTATTAGAGAAATGTTGATACATTTAGGATTGGAGTCACATTTGGGAAAATCTATACTTTTACATGTTATTTCCCATCCTTGTCCAATGAAATGTTTTCTATCAAGAATTAGAAAAAATTTATCAGGAGAATTATCTTATTTGTATGTTGATGCACAGTATTAAAAATAATGAAGGAAGAGATAAGAGATGAGAAGGTGGAAAGGCAAAATGTCAGAGGTTCCGATTTGTGAAGCGCAAAGCAAAATAGGCTATTGTAGTTCTATCGATACAGTATAATTTATTCATAAGTACAATAATGTATACTCAAATCTTTTTTTTATATTTAAATTCCCAAAATGAAATCGTTAAAACAAATAATGACAATTTAGTAAGGGAAAACAGTTGTTTTACATTGTTAGTTGAATTATTAAGTTTCCATCCTGAAGCACTAATGTGCCTTTTCTGTGGTATTTATGACTACATTATTATTTTTTTTTTAAATCATTTCTTTATCCAACATATAATCTCAGGTCATAAGAATTTATTTTCTTGAACACACGCACACACACTCTGTCTGTAATCTTGTTGGAGGTGTGTGAGGAGTTGGCCTCGCTGATTAGTGGCTTGCTGAGTGTTGTAATTGGTTTGACAGGACTTTACTTTTATGTTTGTTTCAGATGTGTTTGCCTTTTCACAACATGTTTGCCAGAGTGTGCATAGATAGACCATAAAATAAATGGTTGCAGCGGGTGCAAATTGTAACTATATATCCCAGGGGTATAGGACAGACAAACACCTTGTTTCCCTTAACATGTTTATCACTATCATTGCCAGAGCCATCAAGGCATTTATACAACTTATGTCTGCGGTGTTTCCCCGAAATGAAGTGTTTTATGAAATTGACCAGCACCTAAATTGTCTTGCAAATTGCAAAATCTCTCCAAATATTAGAGCATGCGGACTAGTGATGGCTACCTTGCAAGAGAATAGTGAAGAGTTATTGCAGTCTTGCCTCTTGATTCACAATATTGTTTGGAAATTAGTTTTTCTTGTACAGGTCCTAAGATTTCTATATGAAACGCTCTATTCAATCCGTAACGCTGGATATCTGCTTTATAGCGCGATTGACAAATAAAGGCAATGGTTTGAAAGGACTTTACTTTATTGTAAATTGTCCTGAAACAAGTCCATGCATCAAAGCTACATTAGGGGTTAAGTTAATGACCTCCCACATGCAGAATTGCAATGTGCATTATTGAAGGAATTGATATATTTATGATGCCCATAAAACACAGTAAGTTTATCAATCTTGCATGATAGTGATCAATTAATGAATTACACATCCAATTGTACAATTGTATTCACTTTTACTTTGAAACTCTTTTTTTTAAGTTATCAACAGTCTCTTCCCAGTGGGCAAAAATGTTGGTTGAAATGTGATTAAAGTTATGTCATATAACCTGACTACAACCAGTTAAAGATACCTTTTTCATAACAACATCAAGATGCTTGCGAAAGACTGCATAACCGGAATACAACGAGGTAAAGGCATCTTTTTATGGTAGTTAAAAAATATATAAAAACATTATTTTACAGTCATTAGCTAATGACCTAACAAAATATGACCATGACATCACAAAATGTGAACCTGATGGCACTACAACCGGTTTTGCCCGCTGGGATGATTGTAAAGGCAAGAAGATTCCATTTTTGTCATGACACAAACAGTGGTGTTCATTATAAAACAAGTGACATATCAACATGCTCGTGAATGTCATATATCACAAAGGCTATGTCAATCACTAATCAATGTCTGGTAACTATAGGCCAATGGATGATCAGGATCACACTTGAGTAAAGATTCTGTGAAATCCTAGATTATTATCAAGTTAGTAACAGTGAGTCGGAGTGGAGACAAAGGGAAAGATTAAATAATGGATAATGTAGATTAATCAATATAAGCATAGATTTTGTTCGCAGCCTCCATACAAAACTAGCTTGCTATTCAAGCCAGTTGCTGAGGCCGTAGTTAGTTTTGTTTTCCTAACATGTCTTTAGCATGATATCTGCTATCAGAGATGGTGCGGGAATAATTTCTGGCCTTTTGGTAGCCTATTTGATTGACAGGAGTCTTCCTTAAGTGTATACTCATTTATTGATAGTCTTGCTCACCAAAGGTGGGATGCAACATTTAGAAAGTTATAGATAATGAGGGTTGTTTGTAAAAGTTGTTTCTAACTGCTTACAGATAAATGTTGTGAGGGGAGCAACAATCATCAGAAAATCCACAGTGTGTAAACGTTACCAACATAGTTTAGGATGATTAGCCCTGAAGGTCTAGTGGGCATCTTATCTAACTAAAACATTAAGGTGTAACTCCTGGTAACTTGTTTAAAGATATTTATTTCATGGCATATAAGCTATACTAGCCAAAGTTCATGAGAGAATTATACTGTATGTCCTTTTATTTAAATTATTTTTAAAGAAGGGAATGCAATGCCATGTTCAAAGTTAAACATTTAGCAATGAAAATACATTTACAATAGCCTATACTAGAGAACATCAACAAGTGATACTTTTTGATTGTTGAAAATCTTTGAAGTCAGTAAGAACCAGATCTGGGTTTAAATACATTTTGAAATCTCTCAAATACTTTGAGGTTTTGCGTTTGCCTGCCTGGTGTGCCAGGAGGGTGCCGTTTGCACTTTTGGGACTTTTGCAACAGGCAAACTCAATCAAGCACAACTAAGTTATTTGAAATTATTTTTAACCTAGGTTTGAAGAACCTGGACCTCATGATTATTGGGTTATTTCTTTCAGTGAATGTGTGCCTCGAGTGATTTGACTATAGCCGATTGACAAAGGTTCCGGGAAATGTTACTGTACTCCATTTTGGGGTAAGCTATGTTTTTGGCCAAGGCATATTAGAGAGCTACAGTCGTGGTCAAAAGTTTTGAGAATGACACAAATATTAATTTCCACAAAGTTTGCTGCTTCAGTGTCTTTAGATATTTTTGTCAGATGTTACTATGGAATACTGAAGTATAATTACAAGCATTTCATAAGTGTCAAAGGCTTTTATTGACAATTACATGAAGTTGATGCAAAGAGTCAATATTTGCAGTGTTGATCCTTCATTTTCAAGACCTCTGCAATCCACCCTGGCATGCTGTCAATTAACTTCTGGGCCACATCCTGACTGATGGCAGCCCATTCTTGCATAATCAATGCTTGGAGTTTGTCAGAATTTGTGGGTTTTTGTTTGTCCACCTGCCTCTTGAGGATTGACCACAAGTTCTCAATGGGATTAAGGTCTGGGGAGTTTCCTGGCCATGGACCCAAAATATCAATGTTTTGTTCCCCGAGCCACTTTTTTCATGCTGGAAAAGGCATTGTCCGTCACCAAACTGTTCCTGGATGGTTGGGAGAAGTTTCTCTCGGAGGATGTGTTGGTACCATTCTTTATTCATGGCTGTGTTATTAGGCAAAATTGTGAGTGAGCCCACTCCCTTGGCTGAGAAGCAACCCCACACATGAATGGTCTCAGGATGCTTTACTGTTGGCATGACACAGGACTGATGGTAGCGCTCACCTTGTCTTCTCCGGACAATCTTTTTTCCGGATGCCCCAAACAATCGGAAAGGGGATTCATCAGAGAAAATGACTTTACCCCAGTCCTCAGCAGTCCAATCCCTGTACCTTTTGGAGAATATCGGTCTGTCCCTGATGTTCTTCCTGGAGAGAAGTGGCTTCTTTGCTGCCCTTTTTGACACCAGGCCATCCTCTAAAAGTCTTCGCCTCACTGTGCGTGCAGATGCGCACTCACCTGCCTGCTGCCATTCCTGAGCAAGCTCTGTACTGGTGGTGCCCCAATCCCACAGGAGACGGTCCTGGCACTTACTGGACTTTCTTGGGCGCCCTGAAGCCTTCTTCACAACAATTGAACCGCTCTCCTTGAAGTTCTTGATGATCCGATAAATGGTTGATTTAGGTGCAATCTTACTGGCAGCAATATCCTTGCCTGTGAAGCCCTTTTTGTGCAAAGCAATGTTGACGGCACGTTTCCTTGCAGGTAACCATGGTTGACAGAGGAAGAACAATGATTCCAAGCACCACCCTCCTTTTGAAGCTTCCAGTCTGTTATTTGAACTCAATCAGCATGACAGAGTGATCTCCAGCCCTGTCCTCGTCAACACTCACACTTGTGTTAACAAGAGAATCACTGACATGATGTCAGCTGGTCCTTTTGTGGCAGGGCTGAAATGCAGTGGAAATGTTTTTGGGGATTCAGTTCATTTGCATGGCAAAGAGGGACTTTGCAATTAATTGCAATTCGTCTGATCACTCTTCATAACATTCTGGGGTATATGCAAATTGCCATCATACAAACTGAGGCAGCAGACTGAAAATTAATATTTGTGTCATTCTCAAAACTTTTGGCTACGACTGTATACTGTACGTCTGGCAAGTGAAGCTTATAAAGTACCTGCTAAAGGAAAGTCATGTAAGAAAGAGGATGACTGGATCCAGATTCCCACATTATTTTCACGTTGTAAGAAAAGGCTTAAGTTAAATTTAAACCACGTAGCACTTCAAAGCACATTTAAAGGCAACCCTCCTGGGAAATGTTTAAAATTGACCGACAACAACTCATTAGTGACGCATTACCAAATAGTTCACTGACGGCGCCGTGGGATTCATATAAAAAGTTAATTGTAATCAACCTTTACTTACTCAACAGTAGAGTTGAAGGTAGTAAGAGGGACAAAGGAGTTAGGTTACATGATAGGCTTTTTACATGAGAGCTCATTTACATGAGTAAGTTGGGAAATCAAATGCATTTAATTACACTGAAACCACTTACAACAGTAATTTTTTCATAGTTAGTGGACCATTTGTTAATCCAGCTATAATGTAGCTACTACATTTATTATGGTCAAACATTATTTTGAAGTGTGACCTAATCCTTCATCAGTGATAAATAAACAAGTTTAGTGCTCCTCTGCTTTACCGTCTCCATTTGTAGACCTGGACTTTTGTGCACTGTCACTGAACTATAACGTTTTAGTAGACAAAATAGGAACGCAACATTTCCTCCAATGAAAACATTATATGAAAAATATTGTTAACATCAACTACTTATTTTACTGTACAGACTAAACATCATACAATTACATTTTTATCTTTTTTTCCCCCTTGCATTGAAGTAAGCTGCCTTAATAAAAACACCTTGTGAATAATTGGCACAAACATTATACAACTGCAGAAGACATGGCAGTATGTATCTAAATGTGCATATTGGGTAGTGTGATGATTATGATGGGACAAAGAGGAATTCTGCTTTCAGACATTGCAGTGCTGGTCATCATCTACTGCACTTCTACTGTGATGTTTGTTTATTTGTTTATGAGGACACACAAGGTACAGGTTTTAATCTCCTCGCCAATGTTTCAGTACAAAGTAATGGACTTGTATCGAGTGACCCTATATAACGACATCAATATCGAACTTTGTAAAATACATTTCAATAAAACCTCCCACTACCGCGTATGGATTATTCATTCTCCGATCCAAAGTTATGCTTGCATTCAGTGCTTTGAATGCTTTTAGGGGCATATTCCCCACTGTTTCAACTGTGCAGCTATTGCTGCTCGAATTACAATAAAGAACAGGTGGGGTCCTGTGTCCATTGATTGGATAATGCTTGAAAAGTGTGTTGGTGCAGCCTGCTCTCATAGACTAGACGTAACATAGTAAATGGTAAATCCGAGACACTCAAATTAGTATGAAACAGTATGTTACCTTTGGTAGGGATACATAAGACAGAAGGTTACTTAAGGCAAAAATTAAAGGAGCATGGTTGGCTGGGGTGCGAATGCCTAACAACTCAAAGGTTGAGTGTTTGAATCTCATCATTGACAATTTTAGCTAATTAGAAATTTTGCAACTACTTTCTAGCTACTTTTCAACTACTGAGATTAAACGGTTAAGGTTAGGGAAGGGTTAGCTAACATGTTAACTCCTAACCTTAACCGTTTAACCTAACTCCTAACCCCTAGCCTAGCTAACATTAGCTAGGTAGCTAACGTTAAATAGGTGGCTAACATTAGCCACAACAAATTGGAATTCATAACATATTGTCCGAATTGCAATTTGTAACTTAACATACAAATTGTTATTCGTAACATATCATACGGAATTGGTGATGGACATCCACAAATATACCATACAAAACATAACATATCATTCTAAATATGAAATGCTCTGAGACCAGGTTTGTTGTTATAAAGCTGACATCTCCAACCTATGCAATTTATATAAAAACCAACTCATGAACTGGCATTCCTGATGGTTGACATAGCTTTATTGGGATGACATGGTATTTGTGTTGTTATAACCAGGGATGGGGTGAGTAATTGATTAATTCATTTTGAACTTGAAGATCTTGTCCCTGTCATTGACTTCCATTGTTTTTTGGTTAGCAGCAGCTAGTTAAAGAGATTGAACAGGATCTTAAAGATGCGTTATAAATGTTTTGTGCAATTTCAGTATGTAGTTTTGAAAGTAGCGTTCACAAGAGTAAGCGGGTCCACGAAAGGTGGGCACAATTATGTACAATGTTATCAACTTTGTATGATATGTTAAATCCTGCAACAACATGTTTTTATTACCAATTTGTAAGTGCTTAAATACATTTTACAGGATCTTAAGCACTTACAAATTCATAACATATTGTATGAATTGGAATTCGTAACATATCATACGAATTGCAGGATTTTTTTTTTACAGCCCATACACTATTACTAACCATGAAAAAAAGCACCAGACCATTATTCCTCCTCCACCAAACTTTACAGTTGGCACTATACATTGGGGCAGGTAGCGTTCTCCTGATCCGCCAAACCCAG
The DNA here is from genome assembly GCF_965601325.2 of Salmo salar. Lineage (NCBI taxonomy): Eukaryota > Metazoa > Chordata > Actinopteri > Salmoniformes > Salmonidae > Salmo > Salmo salar. The sequence continues at coordinate 35,014,588 of NC_138294.1, read as the reverse complement.
ATTCGTCCGTCGGACTGCCAGATGGGGAGGCGTGATTAATCACTACAGAGACTGCTCCAGAATCCAATGGTGGCGAGCTTTACACCACCCCAGCCGATGCTTGGCATTGCACATGGTGATCTTAGGCTTGTGTGCGGCTGCTCAGCTATGGAAACCCATTTTATGAAGCTCCCGACAAACAGATATTATATTTACATTTTAGTCATTTAGCAGACACTCTTATCCAGAGCGACTTACAGTAGTGAATGCATACATTTCAGTAGCTCAGTTGGTAGAGCATGGTGTTTGCAACACCAGGGTTGTGGGTTCGATTCCCACGGGGGGTCAGCACAGAAAAAAAATGTATGAAATGTATGCATTTACTACTGTAAGTTGCTCTGGATAAGAGCGTCTGCTAAATGACTAAAATGTAAGTGTAAATGTAAATAAAAAATGTTCCGTACTGGTCCCCCGTGAGAATTGAACCCACAACCCTGGTGTTGCAAACACCATGCTCTACCAACTGAGCCACACGGGACCAGTTGTGCTGACCTTGCTTCCAGAGGTAGTTTGGAACTCGCTTCAGCACTCGCGGTCCCATTCTGTGAACTTGTGTGGCCTACCACCTCGCGGCTGAGCCGTTGTTGCTCCTAAATCTTTCCACTTCACAATGACAGCACTTACAGTTGACTGGGGCAGCTCTAGCAGGGCAGAAATTTGACGAACTGACTTGTTGGAAAGGTGGCATCCATTGACGCTGTCACGTTGAAAGTCAGTGAGCTCTTCAGCTCTTCTTCGATTTTATACACCTGTTAGCAACGGGTGTGGCTGAAATAGCCGAATCCACTAATTTGAAGGGGTGTCCACATACTTTCATATATACTGTGTATGTTAAGAATTCCAATTCATAGAATGTTACAAAAAATAGAGGTAAGTCCTAGAATAGTACAGCTATGAAGTGAAGATGTTTAACCTATTAATGTTGCATTTAGGTCCAACAATGTACTTTCCTAGAAGGCCTATTGATGTTTCTTGTAATTTACACCTCGATTAGGCTGATAGAAATCCTTATTATTTTGATAAATTATTTTCAATTTGAGCTTCATTATTTCTATATTGCCTACACTTTCTCGTTCTGAACTTCTAATGTGAGTGGGGCGGGTGTGGCTTTGTTATAGTGATGACAAGAGCAGCTGCTCAACAATTTGACAGCTCCAACGCAGTTCCACTTCTGACACCGCCAAAACATCAGCTGTGCGGGTGTCGGCTATCGTCGGTTAACGCTTGCGCTTGATCTGTTTGAATCTAGGCCTAATTAAAATGTTTACCTGGCCACTGTTTCCACAGTGGCCAGGTAAACAAAACCAACGCATGGATTGCTGTTATACCTTGTCCATAGACTGCTGACAGCGTAAGGAAACCAATGTGTAATTTGGGTGCACTATGCTTTAACAAGTCACAGAACATATTCTGACTGTCTCAGTTTCACGGGCAACTAGCCACAGTAAGTTTAGTGATTGTACTGAATATCAACTGGCACCATATTTGCTTAAAGGTGTTCACTTCCTAGCCAGAGCAAGTTGTAGGATTTTTTTGGTCATCGTTTTGAAGGGAAAGGTCACTTTGGAAGAAAAAAAACACAAAATGTTTTTTTCACACAAAGAAGATTATTTAAATTAATTTAGGAGTTGCCGCATTTCACATATCCAGGTGCTATTTTATTAGACGAGTGGCTCTTGTACACAATCATGAGCGTAGACTGTAAGGATGTTCACAATCTTTTTTATTTTTCTCTGAAGTGTGACATATTTTCGTTGCTTATCTCTCTTTTGTTAGCTCCAATGCACCAGACTCATACATGCACTTACCTAGCTACCTCCACCACCTCTGTGACAGCAGAGCAAGACAGTGTGTCAACATCTAGGTGCTGTGTCTGTGGTACACAGTCATATATAAATATCTATTAAAATATATCAGCCCCTACAAAGTTGACTAGTCAAATTCAAAATCAGTTCCCCTCAATTGCTGCAATTACCAGCACTTGATTTTAGGTGTTTGCAACAGTATACCATTTTTAAGACCTCTGCATGACTATTCATCTAAGATGTTACTTGGAAACTTGGAGCAGAATCAAACCTAGGACTCTGGGAGACTTTCACTGCACAAAAAAATTTAATGTTTTGTAAAATATACTTTCACGTGATGCAGTAATGGCATCACTTTCTTGCAGCACAGGTTTGTTGTAATTCCAGCCCTAGGGTAGTTTGCTGTAAAATTAAATGGTCACACAACATTTGGACAGAATTATGAAATATACAGATTGGTTAAGTAACCTTAATTTCCAGGCTTCCTCACGTAATGAACGAGACTTGGGAAGTATATTAATGTGAGACTATCCCGCAGTCTGCCAGGTAAAAATATGTTGAATAAGTTTTCCATCAAACTGACATTGAACATCACAAGATTTTTTGGTTGAATTCACAGAAAGTGGGCAACGTACACAGTTTGTCTAATTTCAACCAGATTTCAACCACAAATCAACAATAGGATTTCAAGGGTTGGTTAATTTCAAGTTTGTTGACAACTCAATTAAATATCCACAAAAACTTGATGTTGATTTGAGATTTCGTCAGGTTTTTACCCAGAGGGGGAGAAAATTGTGTTGAAAGCCCATGATATAAAATGAACATTTGGGATTTTAGAGCCGCATCAAACATTCCTAAATTATGACAGTCCTGAGCCATACTGTAAATGAGCGAAATTAGGGATTTTCTTTTGTAATGTCTACAATATTAGAAAAAAAGTTCCTATTTGTGTAAAAATGTTTAAGTGTTGGTTATAGGTTTTGGTTATAGGTTTTAAATGGTGCTATGTTTTTAAAACACTATAAACATGGCCATCAGATTTGCACATTTTCTTTATCTGCCTATACACAAAATGAATGTTAAGATCTGCCAACTTTTTGAAGAGTAAAGCAAGCAAGGTCTTTCACATGTAAAACAATTATATTTGACATCTTTCATTTGGCAAATTATTACACTTTAAATGACCACCTTTTAAATCACTTGTTTAATGAGGTTTGGACTTGGAAGGTGTGCTGCACACTCTTAAAAAATACCTAGTAGAAACTTTGGGTGTTTATGTGCTGGCTCTAAATAAATAAATAAAAATACTAAGCATATAACTTTTGATATCCTGTGTGTGCTTTTCTCTATGGATATATTTTTACATTGACTCTTTTGGAATTAGCACTGCAAACATCTACTTGGAACAATTTTTTATAATCTTGGCTGCAAGGACTTTTGTTTGAACTTGACAGGATGTTAACCAGAGGGGAGGTCAAATTGGGTAAAGTATTTATCAAGGGTTTCATGGTGTTTAGTTTTAGTTTAGTTATGGTAAACTGTTTTTGCTTTGTAATTCACAGAAAGGTTTCAAATCAAATCAAATGTATTTATATAGCCCTTCTTACATCAGCTGATCTCTCAAAGTGCTGTACAGAAACCCAGCCTAAAACCCCAAATAGCAAGCAATGCAATGCGATAGTTTTTAAATTTTCTGGGTCATGGTTTGGCTTTTTCAAGAGAAGCTTTATTACTGCCACTTTTAGTGAGTTTGGCACACATCCGGTGGATAGAGAACTGTTTATTATGTTCAACATAGGAGGGCAAAGCACAGGAAGCAGCTCTTTCAGTAGTTTAGTTGGAATAGGGTCCAGTATGCAGCTTGAAGGTTTAGAGGCCATGATTATTTTCATCATTGTGTCAAGAGATATAGTACTAAAACACTTTAGTGTCTCCCTTGATCCTAGGTCCTGGCAGAGTTGTGCAGACTCAGGACAACGGAGCTTTGGAGGAATACGCAGATTTAAAGAGGAGTCCGTAATTTGCTTTCTAATGATCATGGTCTTTTCCTCAAAGAAGTTCATGAATTCATTACTGCTGAAGTGAAAGCCCTCTCTTGGGGAATGCTGCTTTTGTGTTAGCTTTGCGACAGTATCAAAAAGAAATTTCGGATTGTTCTTATTTTCCTCAATTAAGTTGGAAAAATAGGATGATCGAGCAGCAGTGAGGGCTCTTCGATACTACACGGTACTGTCTTTCCAAGCTAGTCGGAAGACTTCCAGTTTGGTGTGGCACTATTTCCGTTCCAATTTTCTGGAAGCTTACTTCAGAGCTCGTGTATTTTCTGTATACCAGGGAGCTAGTTTCTTATGACAAATTATTTTAGTTTTTAGGGGTGCAACTGCATCTAGGGTATTGCGCAAAGTTAAATTGAGTTCCTCAGTTAGGTGGTTAACTGATTTTTGTCCTCTGATGTCCTTGGGTAGGCAGAGGGAGTCTGGAAGGGTATCAAGGAATCTTTGGGTTGTCTGAGAATTTATAGCATGACTTTTGATGCTCCTTGGTTGGGGTCTGAGCAGATTATTTGTTGCGATTGCAAACGTAATAAAATGGAGGTCCGATTGTCCAGGATTATGAGGAAAAACATTAAGATCCACAACATTTATTCCACGGGACAAAACTAGGTCCAGGCCATGACTGTGGCAGTGAGTAGGTCCAGAGACATGTTGGCCAAAACCCACTGAGTCGATGATGGCTCTGAAAGCCTTTTGGAGTGGGTCTGTGGACTTTTCCATGTGAATATTAAAGTCACCAAAAATTTGAATATTATCTGCTGTGACTACAATGTCCGATAGGAATTCAGGGAACTCAGTGAGGAACGCTGTATATGGCCCAGGAGGCCTGTAAACAGTAGCTATAAAAAGTGATTGAGTAGGCTGCATAGATTTCATGACTAGAAGCTCAAAAGACGAAAACGTCTTTTTATTTTTTGTAAATTGAAATTTGCGATCGTAAATGTTATGTGGCAAAGAAGGGGGTCGAGTGATAAATGGCAGATATGTGAGGGCAGAACTAATAAACGGGCTCTGCCCGATCACTAAAATGGCCACCCCGATCAGAACTACAGATCACAAAATGGCCGACTGCCAAAACTACAATTCCCAGAAGCAAGGGGAAGCCTCAGAAGGTGGAGCCGACCCTAGGATAAAAGGTCAAGAAAAACCAGGAAGAGAGAGAGAGGGCGGGAAGGATCTATGAACCATAGAGAAAGAGACAATCTACATTGGCTGGATTTACCGTGTACGAGCTGGACTGTTTTGGACTTACCTGTTGGCGTTTAGACCTGGACCTACCGAGAACCAGATTTGTGTACCGAACCCTGCTATCCTTGACCTTACCTGCGGCCTGGGTGGACCAGGACAGCGAAACAAACACACAGGTACTGTCATGTTCGAAAGAACTTTCATTCTGGGCTGACTTTGGTGACAGTTTCCCACTTAATTTGTGACAAACGCTCCTAACTTTGAAGAGGTTTGCCACAGTTTGCAACACCTCCGCCATTGCGGGATGCACGGGGGATATGGTCACTAGTGTAACCAGGAGGTGAGGCCTCCTTAACACAGTAAATTCATCAGGCTTAAGCCATGTTTCAGTCAGGCCAATCACATCAAGATTATGATCAGTGATTAGTTCATTGACTATAACTGCTTTGAAGTGAGGGATCTAACATTAAGTAGCCCTATTTTGAGATGTGAGGTATCACGATCTCTTTCAATAATGGCAGGAATGGAGGAGGTCTTTATTCTAGTGAGATTGCTAAGGCGAACACCGCCATGTTTAGTTTTGCCCAACCTAGGTCGAGGCACAGACACGGTCTCAATGGGGATAGCTGAGCTGACTACACTGACTGTGCAAGTGGCAGACTCCACTAAGCGGGCAGGCTTGGTCCTGTTTGTGGGTGAGTCCCAGAAAGAGGGCCAATTATCTACAAATTCTATCTTTTGGGAGGGGCAGAAAACAGTTTTCAACCAGCGATTGAGTTGTGAGACTCTGCTGTAGAGCTCATCACTCCCCCTAACTGGGAGAGGGCCAGAGACAATTACTCGATGCCAACACATCTTTCTAGCTGATTTACACGCTGAATCAAATCAAATCAAATGTATTTATACAGCCCTTCTTACATCAGCTGATATCACAAAGTGCTGTACAGAAACCCAGCCTAAAACCCCAAACAGCAAGCAATGCAGGTGTAGAAGCACGGTGGCTAGGAAAAACTCCCTAGAAAGGCCAAAACCTAGAGAGGAACCAGGCTATGAGGGGTGGCCAGTCCTCTTCTGGCTGTGCCGGGTGGAGATTATAACAGCACATGGCCTAGATGTTCAAATGTTCATAAATAACCAGCATTGTCAAATAATAATAATCATAGTAGTTGTCGAGGGTGCAACAAGTCAGCAACACAAGAGTAAGTGTCAGTTGGCTTTTCATAGCCGATCTTTGAGAGTATCTCTACCGCTCCTGCTGTCTCTAGAGAGTTGAAAACAGCAGGTCTGGGACAGGTAGCACGTCCGGTGAATAGGTCAGGGTTCCAGCAGGTCTGGGACAACAGGTCTGGGACAGGTAGCACATCCGGTGAACAGGTCAGGGTTCCATAGCTGCAGGCAGAACAGTTGGAACTGGAGCGGCAGCATGGCCAGGTGAACTGGGGACAGCAAGGAGTCATCAAGCCAGGTAGTCCTGAGGCATGGTCCTAGGGCTCAGGTCCTCCGAGAGAGAGAAAGAAAGAAAAAGAGAGAATTAGAGAGAGCATATTTAAATTCACACAGGACACTGGAAAAGACAAGAGAAATATTCCAGATGTGACAGACTGACCCTAGCCCCCTGACACATAAACTACTGCAGCATAAATACTGGGGCTGAGACAGGAGGGGTCAGGAGACACTGTGGCCCCATCCGATGAAACCCCCGGACAGGGCCAAACAGGTAGGATATAACCCCACCCACTTTGCCAAAGCACAGCCTCCACACCACTGGAGGGATATCTCCAACCACCAACATACCATCCCGGGACAAGGCCGAGTATAGCCCACAAAGATCTCCGCCACGGCACAGCCCAAGGGGGGGCGCCAACCCAGACAGGAAGACCACGTCAGTGACTCAACCCACTCAAGTGACGCACCCCTCCCAGGGACGGCATGAAAGAACACCAGTAAGCCATTGACTCAGCCCCCGTAATAGGGGTAGAGGCAGAGAATCCCAGTGGGAAGAGGGGAAACCGGCCAGGCAGAGACAGCAAGGGCGGTTCGTTGCTCCAGCCTTTCTGTTCACCTTCACACCCCTGGGCCAGACTACACTTAATCATAGGACCTACTGAAGAGATATGTCTTCAGTAAAGACTTAAAGGTTGAGACTGACTCTGCGTCTCTCACATGGGTAGGCAGACTATTCCATAAAAATGGAGCTCTATAGGAGAAAGCCCTGCCTCCAGCTGTTTGCTTAGAAATTCTAGGAACAATTAGGAGGCCCGCATCTTGTGACCGTAGCGTACGTGTAGGTATGTACGGCAGGACCAAATCAGAAAGATAGGTAGGAGCAAGCCCATGTAATGCTTTGTAGGTTAGCAGTAAAACCTTGAAATCAGCCCTTGCCTTAACAGGAAGCCAGTGTAGGGAGGCTAGCACTGGAGTAATATGATACATTTTTTTGGTTCTAGTCAGGATTCTAGCAGCCGTATTTAGCACTAACTGAAGTTTATTTAGTGCTTTATCCGGGTAGCCGGAAAGTAGAGCATTGCCGTAGTCCAACCTAGAAGTAACAAAGGCATGGATTAATTTTTCTGCGTCGTTTTTGGACAGAAAGTTTCTGATTTTTGCAATGTTACGTAGATGGAAAAAAGCTGTCCTTGAAACAGTCTTGATATGTTCTTCAAAAGAGAGATCAGGGTCCAGAGTAACGCTGAGGTCCTTCACAGTTTTATTTGAGACGACTGTACAACCATCCAGATTAATTGTCAGATTCAACAGAAGATCTCTTTGTTTGTTGGGACCTAGAACATAGCTGAAGCTATGTTGCGCTTGTTGACCTCTGACTGTTTCATCCTAACATCGTTGGTGCCGACGTGGATAACAATATCTCTATACTCTCTACACTCGCCAGTTTTAGCTTTAGCCAGCACCATCTTCAGATTAGCCTTAACGTCGGTAGCCCATCCCCCTGGTAAACAGTGTATGATCGCTGGATGATTCGTTTTAAGTCTAATACTGCGGGTAATGGAGTCGCCAATGACTAGGGTTTTCAATTTGTCAGAGCTAATGGTGGGAGGCTTCGGCGTCTCAGACCCTGTAACGGGAGGAGTAGAGACCAGAGAAGGCTCGGCCTCTGACTCCGACCCGCTGCTTAATGGGGAGAACCGGTTGAAAGTTTCTGTCGGCTGAATGAGCGACACCGGTTGAGCATTCCTACAGCATTTCCCTCCAGAAGCCATGAGAAAGTTGTCCGGCTGCGGGAACCGTGCAAGGGGATTTATACTAACGTTACTATCTGTACTTACTGGTGGCATAGACGCCGTTTCATCCTTTCCTACACCGAAATTACCCTTGCCTAACGATTGCGTCTGAAGCTGAGCTTGCAGCACAGCTATCCTCGCCGTAAGGCGATCGTTCTCCTGTATATTATGAGTACAGCGACTGCAATTAGAAGGCATCATGTTAATGTTACTTAGCTTCAGCTGTTGGAGGTCCTGATGAACCATGTCCAGATAAAACGTCCGGAGTGAAAAAGTTGAGTGAGGGAAAAACGAAAAATATAAACGGTAATTAAAAAGTAAAAACCGTAAAGTTATCAGGTAGCAAAGTAAGGTTGACAACAAAAACACACAGCAGCACGTAAACAAGTCCTATAACTCACCCGGGGTGTGTGAAATCATAAAATTGATTCAATAGTTTTTTCCCTCATCAATCTACACACAATACCCCATAATGACAAAGCAAAAACAGTTTTGATTTTTTTTTGCACATTTATAAAAGAAGAAAATTAAATATAAAAATTACATAAGTATTCAAAACTTTTACTTTATTGAAGCACCTTTGGCAGCGATTACAGCCTCAACTCTTCTTGGGAATGACACTACAAGCTTGGCACACCTGTATTTGGGGAGTTTCTCCCATTCTTCTCTGCAGATCCTCTGTCAGGTTGGATGAGGATTAACGCTGCACAGCTATTTTCAGGTCTCTCCAGAGATGTTCGATCGGGTTCAAGTCCGGGCTCTGGCTGGGCCACTCAAGAACATTCAGAGACTTGTCCCAAAGTTGTCTTGTTGGAAGGTGAACCTTCGCCCCAGTCTGAGGTCCTGAGCGTTCTGGGCAGGTTTTCATCAAGGAGCTTTCTGTATTTTGCTCCGTTCATCTTTCCCTCGATTCTGGCTAGTCTCCCTGTCCCTGCCGCTGAAAAACATCTCCACAGCATGCTTCAACGTAGGGATGGTGCAAGGTTTCCTCCAGACGTGACGCTTGGCATTCAGGCCGAAGAGTTCAATCTTGGTTTCATTAGACCAGAGAATCTTGTTTCTCATGGTCTGATAGTCTTTAGGGGCCTTTTGGCAAACTCCAAGCAGGCTGTCATGTGCCTTTTACTGAGGAGCGGCTTCCGTCTGGCCACTCTACCATAAAGGCCTGATTGATGGAGTGCTGCAGAGATGATTGTCCTTCTGGAAGGTTCTCCCATGTCCACAGAGGAACACTGGAGCACTGTCAGAGTGACCATCGGGTTCTTGGTCACCTCGCTGACCAAGGCCCTTCTCCCCCGATTGCTCAGTTTGGCCGGGCAGCCAGCTCTAGGAAGAGTCTTGGTGGTCCCAAACTTCTTCCATTTAAGAATGATGGAGGCCACTGTGTTCTTGGGGACCTTCAATGCTGCAGAAATGTTTCGGTACCCATCCCCAAATCTGTGCCTCGACACAATCCTGTCTCGGAGCTCTACGCACAATTCCTTCGACCGCATGGCTTGGTTTTTGCTCTGACATGCAGTGTCAACTGTGTGACCTTATGTAGACAGGTGTGTGCATTTCCAAATCATGTCCAATCAATTGAATTTACCACAGGTGGACTCCAAGTTGTAGAATCATCTCAAGGTTGATCAATGGAAACAGGATGCACCTGAGCTCAATTTCGAGTCTCATAGGAAAAGGTCTGAATACTTATGTAAATAAGGTATTTCTGTTTTTTTCTTTTATACATTTGCAAACATTCCTAAAAACCTGTTTTCTGTTTGTCATTATGGAGTATTCTGTGTAGATTAATGAGGGAAAAAAGTAATTTAATCCATTTTAGAACAAGGCTCTAACGTAACAAAATGTGGAAAAAGTCAACAGGTCTGAATACTTTCCGAATGCACTGTATATTAATATATGTGTTCACTTCAATCAAGCTCACATGCAGTACATTTTTTTACCCAAATACATAAACTGTACCTTTATTACCCAAATAAAACAGCAGAATGATTTTGGGATAATGTAATAAAATAGCACATAGACTCCCTTCTCAAGTAAACCTTATGAAGGGCAGGTTCCTCTGCCCAGCCGTTGCTGATGCATTGCATATCTTGCAACACCTGGATAGGTATTTTCAGTATCAGCTAACCACATCCATTATGTTAAAGCAATTTGCCATTCGATGACACTGTCGACGACACTACTGTCGATGATGTGGCAAGCAACCATTGATTGATGCATGCAAGATCTGAGCAAGGGAAGTGCTCCTATCTGGTGACTGAAGGAGCACGCTGCTTATCCCGCGTTCAAAACAACTGGGAACTCAGAACTGGAAAATCTCAGACTTCCAACTTCAGTGCGTTCAAGACAACTGGAAACTCTGAAAAAAAACTAGCTCCGACTGGTAAAATGTTTTTGAACGGTCATCCAACTCAGGCATCTTTCCAAAGCTCCGACCTGAAGATGACTGATGTCATGATTAGACCTTGTTCCCAGTTGTCTTGAAATCACCATTACTGCAGTAAGAGGTTAATGATGTACCCGTAGCATATGACTAAACTAATGAGGGCCTAGTCCCATTTCAGTCCCTTGCCCCTACCTGTATAGTATAAAAGACCGGAAAGGACTAGATAAGGGTAAACAATATGTTGATGGTCTTCCTAGACCTGCCGTCGGCAGAGTGGGGATTCTTCCATATTGCTTTCACGTATCCAGCCCTATCAGATCTGTGGAGACCAAAGGGGAAAAGGGGCTAGGCATTGAAATGGAATGTGGCCATTAAAACTTTATCTTCACTCCAGCCCACAGAAAATGTAGCAAGAGCAACCTCTTGTGGCACAAGTAACAGCACCACTGCCCTATTGTTGTCATCAAAATCAAAAAGGTTTTGCTTAGGGCCGGGATTCAATGTGATTCGCGTTATAGCGAGCATGACCTTTAAATGTTAATGCAATCCTTGTGAAAGCCGGAACATTGCCTTTAAAAAATGCATTGTCTACAAGTGTGATCGGATTGAATTGGATCCTAGTTTGGACCCCAAACATTGCACAAATATTCCTACTGTTGGCTTATATTGTGTGTGTTTTTTTTACAGGTGACAATTTTGATACTCATCACTGCATCCTGTAGGCTTATCAAAAGGTTGGCTGGACTTCGCAAAAGACCTGTCGATCTCTTCATTACTCCATTATTGTATAAAAGGCCCTATTTCATAAACTTCCGTCTAAACTAATTTTGCACTTGAAATATAGACTCCTGAGTTGCCTAACCCCTTCATAGGATTGGTTAACTCTTGATGTTCCTAGGGTCTCCACCGAGTTAGGTAAAACTGCTTTTAGTTTTAATGCACCGTGTTGCTGGAACAAAATTCTAAATACATTTAATCTTAATATTCTTGTGCCGTTCGGTATTGATTGGGTAATTATTCGTTTTTTGGGGTGATTTGTGATGTTTTACTTGTGCGTCCCATGACTGTGTTTTTGTATTTTAATGAATGTATCAATATGTATATTTTGTGTATAATGTACGTATTTGTGTTGTATTGTGTAGGACACATTTGAAAAAGAGGCCTAGGTCTCAATATGTCTTATGTTACAATCATTTGTGGGGCAGCAGGGTAGCCTAGTGGTTAGAGCGTTGGGCTAGTAACCGAAAGGTTGCAAGTTCGAATCCCTGACCTGACAAGGTACAAATCTGTCGTTCTGCCCCTGAACAAGACCCACTGTTCCTTGTGCAGATGGAAATTAGCAAGGCAATTAGCAAGACACCCCCAATAAAGGAGTGGTTCTGCAGGTGGGGAGCACAGACTGCTTCCTGGCTGATGTTTTGGTCACTTTTGAATGCTGGCGGTGCTTTCACTCTAGTGGTAGCATGAGACGGAGTCTACAACCCACACAAGTGGCTCAGGTAGTGCAGCTCATCCAGGATGGCACATCAATGCGAGCTGTGGCAAGAAGGTTTGCTGTGTCTGTCAGCGTAGTGTCCAGAGCATGGAGGCGCTACCAGGAGACAGGCCAGTACATCAGGAGACGTGGAGGAGGCCGTAGGAGGGCAACAACCCAGCAGCAGGACCGCTACCTCCCCCTTTGTGCAAGGAGGAGCAGGAGAAGCACTGCCAGAGCCCAGCAAAATTACCTCCAGCAGGCCACAAATGTGCATGTGTCTGCTCAAACGGTCAGAAACAGACTCCATGAGGGTGGTATGAGGGCCCGACGTCCACAGGTGGGGGTTGTGCTTATAGCCCAACACCGTGCAGGACGTTTGGCATTTGCCAGAGAACACCAAGATTGGCAAATTCGCCACTGGTGCCCTGTGCTCTTCACAGATGAAAGCAGGTTCACACTGAGCACATGTGACAGATGTGACAGAGTCTGGAGACGCCGTGGAGAACGTTCTGCTGCCTGCAACATCCTCCAGCATGACCGGTTTGGCGGTGGGTCAGTCATGGTGTGGGGTGGCATTTCTTTGGGGGGCCGCACAGCCCTCCATGTGCTCGCCAGAGGTAGCCTGACTGCCATTAGCTACTGAGATGAGATCCTCGGACCCCTTGTGAGACCATATGCTGGTGCGGTTGGCCCTGGGTTCCTCCTAATGCAAGACAATGCTAGACCTCATGTGGCTGGAGTGTGTCAGCAGTTCCTGCAAGAGGAAGGCATTGATGCTATGGACTGGCCCGCCCGTTCCCCAGACCTGAATCCAATTGAGCACATCTGGGACATCATGTCTCGCTCCATCCACCAACGCCACGTTGCACCACAGACTGTCCAGGAGTTGGCGGATGCTTTAGTGCAGGTCTGGGAGGAGATCCCTCAGGAGACCATCTGCCACCTCATCAGGAGCATGCCCAGGCGTTGTAGGGAGGTCATACAGGCACGTGGAGGCCACAGACACTACTGAGCCTCATTTTGACTTGTTTTAAGAACATTACATCAAAGTTGGATCAGCCTGTAGTGTGGTTTTCAACTTTAATTTTGAGTGTGACTCCAAATCCAGACCTCCATGGGTTGATAAATTGGATTTCCATTGATTATTTTTGTGTGATTTTGTTGTCAGCACATTCAACTATGTAAAGAAAAAAGTATTTAATAAGATTATTTCTTTCATTCAGATCTAGGATGTGTTGTTTAAGTGTTCTCTTTATTTTTTTGAGCAGTATATTTACATGGTTATTTACCAGGTGAAGGGTGAAATAATTTTACCAACTCCAAAAAACTACTTTTATTTCCTGTAGACAGCAGGTGGTACTGACTAGACAAAATGTGAGGACATTAAATTATTAAGAATGGTACGGTTTCTATGACAATGGAGCAGAGTAATTTTTCATTACACTTAATAGAACTAACAGTGTAAAATAGACATGATCAATGTTCCCTCTAAGCTGTGCGCATGTTAGGCCTATATTATGACCAAATAGCCACAGTAGCCTACCTGACCACTGTTAAAACTAACTTAAAGCGGGTACAGTGTTCACAGTAAACGCACGCCGGAAGTTGCACAGAATTTTCTCAACATTAAAGTTTGCACTCAGCAGACCTGAAATTTGCTCAATGATTAAAAAAATATGTGGGAACATTGGACATGATGTAATCATGTTGTACAGAGACAGCTTATGCACAATGGTAATACATACATTTTTCTCTATGGACAACCAAAGGACAGTATTAAAAAGTTATTAGCAAAAATCCATAGAAACTCCATGTATTGAATTTGACAATGTAAATATGAAAAACGGTCCTACTTTAAAATTACAATATAATCATTTATTTACATGGTAGGCCTAATTACTTTGTAGGTACTGTCGGGTTCACCTAGGGGTCATGAAAAGGGTTGTACCAAGATGTTTGATGTATTAGAATAATAGATTATTCTTATGTTGTATTAATAGAAAGGGAGGGGTTATAAGACCCCTCCCTCCTTACATTAGTAGGGTCCTAGACTACAGATTAACAATATATATACATTATGAGGTTTTAATATTGTTCCACAGTTGTTTTCTAATTCTCTCTCTCTCTGCCTCATTAAAAAGAGGCCCCTTTGAGTAATGTGTGACTGTGAAGAAGGAGCTCTGCAGGGGAGTGGAGGAGATAAGACTAGTCAAACATTCCACAATAAATCAACTTTGGGGAGTGGACGTTTACTGCTAAGTTTTAGATAACACTAAAAGCCATTGTTTATATAGCTTGGTAGGCAGGGTTTTGGTCTCACGAGTAAAAAGGTAATGACGTAGGTAGCGACATCACGAGGCTAGACTGAGGGTGTAACAAAACAACTTGAGACTTTTTGTTTTTGATGCAGGACTTACTCGGAAACATGCGTGCTATGTTCCTGATTGTCAACTTCTGTCTGCAATTGCATTAATAAAGGTTTTGAATGATTTAATTAAATATATTGTCATAATGCTAATATCACCAATGATTGACAAGGAGGAAAGGAACGAACCCTAACAATACACATTGCTACATCGTACAATGTTTGCTAATCTAATGTGTGAATATCCCAATGTGTAATGACACAACTGTAAACTGCTATCACAATAAATTGCACTCTGTAACAATGTGCCTAATCTGTAATTACGCTTTACCTATCTGACTATAATGTAAACATGATTTTAGCCCCATTTATTATAAAGCAGAACCGAAAACTAACTATAATTGTTGGAGCTTCGAGAACTTCACCAACTAAGTGAAATAATGTGAAATTCAAAACAATTACAGTATGACAAATGTGATCAAGAGGCAATGACGGTTTACATCTTTCCCACCTCTCCCATTTCCTCATTGGTTTTTAGGAGCATATACCCACGTGGGTGATTGAAAGATGAAGTGAGGTCCACACTCCAGTCCAGTTGGTAGTGATAATGCACCTTAAAGTTGGTTGCCAACCACTATTTAAAGTCCAAAGAAGAAGAAGCCTGAAGCGGTGTTCGCTTTAGCAATCTCACTAGTATAAAGACCTCCTCCATTCCTGCCATTATTGAAAGAGATTGTGATACCTCACATCTCAAAATTGGGTTACTTAATGTTAGATCCCTCACTTCCAAGGCAATTATAGTCAATGAACTAATAACAGATCATAATCTTGATGTGATTGGCCTGACTGAAACATGGCTTAAGCCTGATGAATTTACTGTGTTAAATGAGGCCTCAGCCCCTGGTTACACTAGTGACCATACCCCCCATGCATCCGGCAAAGGTGGAGGTGTTGCTAACATTTATGATAGCAAATTTCAATTTACAAAAAAAAAACAATGACATTTTCGTCTTTTGAGCTTCTAGTCATGAAATCTATGCAGCCTACTCAATCACTTTTTATAGCTACTGTTTACAGGCCTCCTGGGCCATATGCAGTGTTCCTCACTGAGTTCCCTGAATTCCTATCGGATCTTGTAGTCATAGCAGATAATATTCAAATTTTTGGTGACTTTAACATTCACATGGAAAAGTCCACAGACCCACTCCAAAAGGCTTTCGGAGCCATCATCGACTCAGTGGGTTTTGTCCAACATGTCTCTGGACCTACTCACTGCCACAGTCATACTCTGGACCTAGTTTTGTCCCATGGAATAAATGTTGTGGATCTTAATGTTTTTCCTCATAATCCTGGATTATTGGACCACCATTTTATTGCGTTTGCAATTGCAACAAATAATCTGCTCAGACCCCAACCAAGGAGCATTAAAAGTCGTGCTATAAATTCTCAGACAACCCAAAGATTCCTTGATGCCCTTCCAGACTCCCTCTGCCTACCCAAGGACATCAGAGGACAAAAATCAGTTAACCACCTAGCCGAGGAACTCAATTTAACCTTGCGCAATACCCTAGATGCAGTTGCACCCCTAAAAACTAAAAACATCTGTCATAAGAAACTAGCTCCCTGGTATACAGAAAATACACGAGCTCTGAAGCAAGCTTCCAGAAAATTGGAACGGAAATGGCGCCACACCAAACTGGAAGTCTTCCGACTAGCTTGGAAAGACAGTACCGTGCAGTATCGAAGAGCCCTCACTGCTGCTCGATCATCCTATTTTTCCAACTTAATTGAGGAAAATAAGAACAATCCGAAATGTATTTTTGATACTGTCGCAAAGCTAACTAAAAAGCAGCATTCGCAAATGAAGGATGGCTTTCACTTCAGCAGTAATACATTTATGAACTTCTTTGAGGAAAAGATCATGATCATTAGAAAGCAAATTACGGACTCCTCTTTAAATCTGCGTATTCCTCCAAAGCTCCATTGTCCTGAGTCTGCACAACTCTGCCAGGACCTAGGATCAAGGGAGATACTAAAGTGTTTTAGTACTATATCTCTTGACACAATGATGAAAATAATCATGGCCTCTAAACCCTCAAGCTGCATACTGGACCCTATTCCAACTAAACTACTGAAAGAGCTGCTTCCTGTGCTCGGCCCTCCTATGTTGAACATAATAAACGGCTCTCTATCCACCGGATGTGTACCAAGCTCACTAAAAGTGGCAGTAATAAAGCCTCTCTTGAAAAAGCCGAATCTTGACCCAGAAATTATAAAAAACTATCGGCCTATATCGAATCTTCCATTCCTCTCAAATTTTTTTGAAAAAGCTGTTGCGCAGCAACTGACTGCCTTCCTGAAGACAAACAATGTATACGAAACGCTTCAGTCTGGTTTTAGACCCCATCATAGCACTGAGACTGCACTTGTGAAGGTGGTAAATGACCTTTTAATGACGTCAGACCAAGGCTCTGCATCTGTCCTCGTGCTCCTAGATCTTAGTGCTGCTTTTGATACCATCGACCACCACATTCTTTTGGAGAGATTAGAAACCCAAATTGGTCTACATGGACAAGTTCTGGCCTGGTTTAGATCTTATCTGTCGGAAAGATATCAGTTTGTCTCTCTGAATGGTTTGTCCTTTGACAAATCAATTGTAAATTTCGGTGTTCCTCAAGGTTCCGTTTTAGGACCACTATTGTTTTCACTATATATTTTACCTCTTGGGGATGTCATTCGAAAACATAATGTTAAATTTCACTGCTATGCGGACGACACACAGCTGTACATTTCAATGAAACATGGTGAAGCCCCAAAACTGCCCTCGCTAGAAGCCTGTGTTTCAGACCTAAAGAAGTGGATGGCTGCAAACTTTCTACTTTTAAACTCGGACAAAACAGAGATGCTTGTTCTAGGTCCCAAGAAACAAAGAGATCTTCTGTTGAATCTGACAATTAATCTGGATGGTTGTACAGTCGTCTCAAATAAAACTGTGAAGGACCTCGGCGTTACTCTGGAGCCTGATCTCTCTTTTGAAGAACATATCAAGACTGTTTCAAGGACAGCTTTTTTCCATCTACGTAACATTGCAAAAATCTGAAACTTTCTGTCCAAAAATGATGCAGAAAAATTAATCCATGCTTTTGTTACTTCTAGGCTGGACTACTGCAATGCTCTACTTTCCGGCTACCCGGATAAAGCACTAAACAAACTTCAGTTAGTGCTAAATACGGCTGCTAGAATCCTGACTAGAACCAAAAAATTTGATCATATTACTCCAGTGCTAGCCTCCCTACACTGGCTTCCTGTTAAGGCAAGGGCTGATTTCAAGGTTTTACTGCTAACCTACAAAGCATTACATGGGCTTGCTCCTACCTATCTTTCCGATTTGGTCCTGCCGTACATACCTACACGTACGCTACGGTCACAAGACGCAGGCCTCCTAATTGTCCCTAGAATTTCTAAACAAACGGCTGGAGGTAGGGCTTTCTCCTATAGAGCTCCATTTTTATGGAATGGTCTGCCTACCCATGTGAGAGACGCAGACTCAGTCTCAACCTTTAAGTCTTTACTGAAGACATATCTCTTCAGTAGGTCCTATGATTAAGTGTAGTCTGGCCCAGGGGTGTGAAGGTGAACGGAAAGGCTGGAGCAACGAACCGCCCTTGCTGTCTCTGCCTTGCCGGTTCCCCTCTCTCCACTGGGATTCTCTGCCTCTAACCCTATTACAGGGGCTGAGTCACTGGCTTACTGGTGTTCTTCCATGCTGTCCATGGGGGGGTGCGTCACTTGAGTGGGTTGAGTCACTGACGTGGTCTTCCTGTCTGGGTTGGCGCCCCCCCCCCCCTTGGGTTGTGCCGTGGCGGAGATCTTTGTGGGCTATACTCGGCCTTGTCTTAGGACGGTAAGTTGGTGGTTGGAGACATCCCTCTAGTGGTGTGGGGGCTGTGCTTTGGCAAAGTGGGTGGGGTTATATCCTGCCTGTTTGGCCCTGTCCGGGGGTATCATCGGATGGGGCAACAGTGTCTTCTGATCCCTCCTGTCTCAGCCTTCAGTATTTATGCTGCAGTAGTTTGTGTCGGGGGGCTAGGGTCAGTCTGTTACATCTGGAGTATTTCTCTTGTCTTATCCGGTGTCCTGTGTGAATTTAAATATGCTCTCTCTAATTCTCACTTTCACTCTTTCTTTCTCTCGGGAGGACCTGAGCCCTAGGACCATGCCTCAGGACTACCTGGCATGATGACTCCTTGCTGTCCCCAGTCCATGCTGCTGCTCCAGTTTCAACTGTTCTGCCTGCGGCTATGGAACCCTGACCTGTTCACCGGACGTGCTTGCTGCACCCTCGACAACTACTATGATTATTATTATTTGACCATGCTGGTCATTTATGAACATTTTAACATCTTGACCATGTTCTGTTATAATATCCACCCGGCACAGCCAGAAGAGGACTGGCCACCCCTCATAGCCTGGTTCCTCTCTAGGTTTCTTCCTAGGTTTTTGGCCTTTCTAGGGAGTTTTTCCTAGGGAGTTTTTCCTAGCCACCGTGCTTCTTTCACATGCATTGCTTGCTGTTTGGGGTTTTAGGCTGGGTTTCTGTACAGCACTTTGAGATATCAGCTGATGTACGAAGGGCTATATAAATACATTTGATTTGAAGTAGGAGTGAAGCTCGCATCCGCTACAAGACCATGGTGATTGCCTACGGAGCTGTGAAGGGAACGGCACCTCCATACCTTCAGGCTCTGATCAGGCCCTACACCCAAACAAGGGCACTGCGTTCATCCACCACTGGCCTGCTGGTCCCCTTACCTCTGAGGAAGCACAGTTCCCGCTCAGCCCAGTCAAAACTGTTCGCTGCTCTGGCACCCCAATGGTGGAACAAGCTCCCTCACGACGCCCGGACAGCGGAGTCAATCACCACCTTCCGGAGACACCTGAAACCCCACCTCTTTAAGGAATACCTAGGATAGGATAAAGTAATCCTTCTAACCCCCCCCCCCCCTTAAAAGATTTAGATGCACTATTGTAAAGTGGTTGTTCCACTGGATATCATAAGGTGAATGCACCATTTTGTAAGTCGCTCTGGATAAGAGCGTCTGCTAAATGACTTAAATGTAAATGTAAATTACTAGGAAAAATAACTCGGTTTACCGTTTTATCTGTGGATTAATTGTCAAGGTAGAGGACCTTTTGCATTTCAGGTAAAATAACAACCCAATGTTTATATCCCAGGACAAATTAGCTATCAACAGCAAGCTAGCTAAATTGTCATGAATGTTTGCTTATCAACCTGTCCCCAAATGAATGTCATTGGTTCAGAATTCGTTTTGATATTTCCACCTGTGTGTCCTGATAGCATCTGGTGTGGATGGACAAAATCAACACGCGTGTGATGGCACACGTCTGGTCAGGATGTAACTGTTCGCGCAGCAAATACATGCCAATTTCCACATGCTTTTGGAAACTTGGGCAGAAAAAGTTAACTTCGATCCACTGAGAAAAAAGGGACAATGTTGATGTGTAATTCAATAAGAGAAAAGCTGCAAAATGGAGAGTTGAAAATAAAAAGAAGTGAGGACCAGAACAGTAGCCTAATGTTTGAGAAAGATGTTATGTGTGATGATTTTGAGGCGCTATACAAATTTGACAGTCACAAGATGGAACTGTACTGTTCAGATGGGTAAACTGCTATCACAATAAATTGTTCTCTGTAACAATGTGCCTAATCAGTGTAAAACCTAAAGGGGGGGTCAATGCAAATAGTCCGGGTAGCCATTTGATTAGCTGTTCAGCAGTCTTATGGCTTTGGGGTAGAAGCTGATCAGAAGCCTTTTGGAACTAGACTTGGCGCTCCGGCACTGCTTGCCGCGTGGCAGCAGAGAGAACAGTCTATGACTAGGGTGGCTGGAGTCTTTGGCAATATTTAGGGCCTTCCTCTGACACCATCTGGTATAGAGGTCCTGTATGGCAGGAAGCTTGGCCCCAATGATGTACTGGGCCGTACCCACTACCCTCTGTAGCGTCTTGCGGTCAAAAGCCTCCTGAGAGGGACTGAAAATATCATCGTTGTGCCCTCTTCACAACTGTCTTGATGTGTTTGGATCATGATATTTTGTTGGTGATGTGGACACCAAGGAACTTGAAGCTCTAATGTTGAGAGACACTTCCAGGTCTCTGACGTCCTCATTGTTGTTGATCAGGCCTACCACCGTTGTGTCATCTGCAAATGTAATGGTGTTGGAGTCATGCCTGGCCGTGCAGTCGTGAGTGAACAGGGAGTACAGGAGGGGACTAAGCACACACCCCCGAGGGGCCCCAGTGTTGAGGATCAGTGTGGCAGATGTGTTGTTGCCTTGTCCAGTTTGAGGTGAATAATCACTGTTCTGATATCCAGAAGCTCATTTCGGTCATAACAGACGGTGGCAGAAACATTATGTACAAAATAAGTTACAAATTACGCGAAAAAACACATACAAAATAGCACAATTGGTTAAGAGCCATCTCCTCTGGCACCATTATGATTATTTATAATATAATTAACTCCTGCAGAATTAAGCAGTTTCTGCAGCTGAACTGAAATCTTAGCAGAAACATGTTAGGTCATTTTCACAGCTTTAATTCCTGTCAAACTGATGTCATGTGTACATTTTGCACTGAAAATCTTATTGCATTTTCACTTTATCACATATAGTTGGGTGGTTGCAGATGGGTTATTAGCAATTGCGGGTGGGTGAACAAACAGCTGCCCCGCACATCACTACTGGAGTGCACCTTTAAGCTTCTACAACTGGGCCTTTAATATATAGACAAAATGTCTCTGCCAAGTTAGAGAGGACACATCCTGTCTACTATCAGCATACACATCCTATCAACATACCACACATTTGTTACGCCAGGACAGGAGCAAATGTTTTTAACCTACAAAGAGAATAAGCATTTGGTCATGTTCAGGTCAGGAAGAGCTTTCAATTGACCCGCTTCGGAGCAGACAGAGAGACAATGATTTCATGAAATAAGGCGGAAGGGCAAGCAAGCCTTATTTCTGGAGAATTCATTTAACAGGATAGTTTTTTTTCACAGAATAACTATAACGGACCTACACAATATCCTGCAATTAAAAAAAATATCATATTTAAACCCACACAAAAGACAAATGTAACATAATCCCCTCAGAAATGCACTTTGACTACTCATTCAAGTATCCAACAAAATGTGTGGTTCTAGACATTGTAAAAATAATCAAATACATTTTTTAAATAAAACAGTATGAGAAAAATGAGGAGGGAGAAATGCTGGTGCTTGTAGATGAGTTGCACATCCATGATTTGATTACTACACACTACCTCTGCAATCTACTCCCAAAACATTATACACATTTAAACTTTACACACAAGGGATCATTCAGTAAGAAACAGGGTTGGGGTCAATTCAACTTTCAAATCAATCAGTGCATTTAGGAAGTTATTTAAATTTAACATTTACAATTTGGATTTCACACTTCCTCAGTTGATGGAATTGAAACATGAACTGACCCCTACCCTGAAGAAGAGTCAACTTCTCTGTGCATGACATCAGGCTGAAAGCATGACAGAGGTTTCAACCTCCAACATAAAATGTGATACTTAAGCCTACAAGTTTAAACCAAGTCCAAATTGAGCTAGAGCGATTGAGCAGTGGTGTTAAGAATTCAGCTAATACAATCCACAACCAAAACAAACACATCTATTGCCCTCACTCAGATAGAAGCTGGTACCAGGTCTGTTTTTCCTCTCTTGCCAACTCCTATAACATTGACCATAGAAGTTGGCGAGACAGCAAAACCGATCTGGGACCAGGCAAATGAGGAGCTTCTTCACACCTTTCTCCTTTCAGGGTGTAAAGTACATCTCTTTGGTCAGCATTGATACAATGCAAGGGATCTGCTTCTTGGCATCGAAGCCGGGAGAGTTTGACGCAGACTCAAACTCTGTCGCCACCTTGTGGTTGACCCGGGTCAGGATGTGTTGGACCTCTAGCTCTTTGCTGTATTTGCCAATCATCTCACACAGAGATTGGATAAACCAGGAGCCAGTCTGAGTGTTCCTCCATGAGTAGTAGCCTGTGGGAAGACATGTGAGAGCACATAAGAGTCAAGGGCCTGGTTTGAATAATTCAGAAAATGCATCCATGCTCAGATAATAACAGATCTGAATTGGATGGATTGGTAAAGTAAGAGGGTGGTAGCCTTGCATTCACAGATCCAACTACTTATAGATCTGTGCACACCTCAAGGAAACTTGACTGGAGAGTGCTTCTATGTGTGTGTGTGTGGCTTTGGAACATGTCTTGGACCTGGAGCTGTGGAGTAGGCATAGAGGAAGTCTGCTTCCACAGGGATCCTGGTCGAACTCCCATCTGAACTGCTGTCTGCCTCGATGCCCCTGTCCAGATCAGTACCTCTGCAAGCCTGCTTGTCACACACACGGGGGACAGGAGACATGGTTCAGTCACAGTCACACACGAACGCAGAGGCTACCTTTTGAACAATCCCTCACCTCTTCCTGCCATCCAGGACCTCTATACCAGACGGTGTCAGAGGAAGGCCCTAACAATGTCAAAGACTCCAGCCACCCTAGCCATAGACTGTTCTCTCTGCTACCGCACGGCAAGCGGTACCAGAGTGCCAAGTCTAGGTCCAAGAGGCTTCTAAACAGCTTCTAGCCCCAAGCCATAAGACTCCTGAACATCGAATAAAATGGCTACCCAGACTATTTGCATTGCCCCCCCACCCCCTATTTTACACTGCTGATACTCTCTGTCTATTATCTATGCATAACATCTACATATTACCTCAAATACCTCGACTAACCGGTGCCTGTGCACATCGACTGTGTACCGGTACCTCCTGTATATAGCCTCGCTATTCTTATTTTACTGCAGATTTAATTATTTGTTACTTTTATTTCTTATTCTTTTTTTTATTTGTATTTTTTTACTCTTGCCCAGAAACGAGAATATGCATATAATTAGTAGATTTGGATAGAAAACACTCTAAAGTTTCTAAAACTGTTTGAATGGTGTCTGTGAGTATAACAGAACTCATATGGCAGGCCAAAACCTGAGAAGATTCCATACAGGAAGTGCCCTGTCTGACAATTTGTTGTCCTTCTGTTGCATCTCTATCGAAAATACAGCATCTGTGCTGTAACGTGACACTTTCTAAGGCTCCCATTGGCTCTCTAAAGCCGCCAGAAAGTGGAATGGGGTGTCTGCTGTCTCTGGGCGAAGAACAGCAGGAGAGTTTGTGAGTGGTCAGCCTGGGGACAGTGACACTGGAGATGTGCGGTCACGAGACTACTCCATTTTTTTCTTTCGGCCTTTGAATGAATACAATGTTGCCCGGTTGGAATATTAGCGCTATTTTACGAGAAAAATCCCATAAAAATTGATTTTAAACAGCGTTTGACATGCTTCGAAGTACGGTAATGGAATATTTTGATTTTTTTTGTCACGAAATGCGCTCGCCTTCGGATACTGACCTGAACACACAAACAAAACGGAGCTATTTGAATATAACTATGGATTATTTGGAACCAAAACAACATTTGTTGTTGAAGTAGAAGTCCTGGGAGTGCATTCTGATGAAGAACAGCAAAGGTAATCCAATTTTTCTAATAGTAATTCTGAGTTTAGTGAGTCTCAAACTTGGTGGGTGTCAAAATAGCTAGCCGTGATGGACAAGCTATGTACTCAGAATATTGCAAAAATGTGCTTTCGCCGAAAAGCTATTTTAAAATCTGACACCGCGATTGCATAAAGGAGTTCTGTATCTATAATTCTTAAAATAATTGTTATGTATTTTGTGAACGTTTATCATGAGTAATTTAGTAAATTCACCGGAAGTTTTCGGTGGGTATGCTAGTTCTGAACATCACATGCTAATGTAAAAAGCTGGTTTTTGATATAAATATGAACTTGATTGAACAGAACATGCATGTATTGTATAACATAATGTCCTAGGAGTGTCATCTGATGAAGATCATCAAAGGTTAGTGCTGCATTTAGCTGTGGTTTTGGTTTTTGTGACATATATGCTTGCTTTGAAAATGGCTGTGTGATTATTTTTGGCAGGGTACTCTCCTGACATAATCTAATGTTTTGCTTTCGCTGTAAAGCCTTTTTGAAATCGGACAATGTGGTTAGATTAACGAGAGTATTGTCTTTAAAATGGTGTAAAATAGTCATATGTTTGAGAAATTGAAGTTCTAGCATTTTTGAGGTATTTGTACTTTGCGCCACGGGATTCCACTGGCTGTTGACGTAAGTAAGCATTTCACTGCAAGGTTGTATTCGCGCATGTGACAAAAACATTTTGATTTGATTTGACTGTGGACGAGACTAACCTGTTTTGTCAGTAGGGGATTCAACTAGCCTCTGTCTTATACCTTCTTTTAACCTTAACTTCATATTGTTGTTCTATGCTTTGGTTTCACCTTAATTCCATCTAGAAAAAAAATAAACAGGTGCAATGGCTTTGTAAATCTGCTCCTGAGTAGTTTTAAAAGTCTGATCTAGGAACACACGTGATGGCCACAGTACCTGGATGAAGAAGAGTTTGGGCTTGCCCACCAGCGAGTTGCAGCGGTCGCCCCGGAACAGGCTGGTGAGGCTCTTGAGCTCGATGGAGGCATCCGTCCCGAAGAACACACCATCATCCCCGTGACTCAGCAGGACACACACGAATGAAGCGGAGCAGCTGTGGTCCTCCTTGGA
This sequence comes from Salmo salar, assembly GCF_965601325.2. Taxonomy (NCBI): domain Eukaryota; kingdom Metazoa; phylum Chordata; class Actinopteri; order Salmoniformes; family Salmonidae; genus Salmo; species Salmo salar. Next base: position 34,989,277 of record NC_138294.1, on the reverse strand, counting down.
GGCTGGAAACAACATCAAGTTTTAGATTGGTGATTCACAGAATTGAAAAGGCTCTTTAAAGGAGCAATCTGCTGTTGCTACATACATTTTTTACTTATAAATGATTGATTATTGATGTACCCATTGATTCTTGAAGAACATAACATACATTTCTCATGAGCTTAGTTAAACTGTCATACTCCATCAGAACCCAAAATATAAGCTTGCATTACTTCAATGTTTGTAAACGAAGTAAATGTAAACAGACACTGTACAGCATTTTAAAACATGGTTAAAACTATAATGTTGATATCATGGATGATCAGTCCTGGCAGCCATAGCTCTGTCTATGAGTTTGGGAATGGTTACATTTCTTCAGCCTCATCTCTCAACTTTTTACCGAAACATTTGTGGGGAGGTCGTTTTGTTATTGTTTCAACTGCGGATTGCCCCTTTAAAAAGGTAGACAAGAGCAGTATTGGGATGATTTCCAGAACAAGAAGTGAGAAACGAGATGCTCATTTTCTTCACCAAAGTTTTCACACAGCTATCACGTTGCAGGTGAGAGAATGAAGCGCACCAGTGCACATGTGCAGACACTGAGCGCGGATCGTTTTGCATCGTGCTCACCTGCAATGTCTTTGCTTAACCCTGTTGCTTGTGGAAACGTCATATTGTTGATTCTCAGTTTAAGTACAGGAGACCATGTACTTTCACTTGTTTTATTGTGAATGGGCTGCTTTTAAAACGTAATTTACTCAATGTCTTCTGTGTATGATCTTTATACGAAGACAAACCCATCTTCGTGGTGGTTGTCAGTGGTGGTGCTGACTTTCGAACATGCTTACCTGTGGTTAAAACATGCTTGATCTGGTCCACTGTCTGGTCATTGTAAACCTTCACCTTATAACCCAGTTTCCCAAACACCTTCATCACGTTGCCTGCATCCACATCTGTGCCATTGCGTACATTCATACCTTTAAAAACAAAGTAAAGTTATTAGACAAATTAAATTTGCTTTCTGGATATGTAATGCGTGTCATCATTGTGTACATACAGCCTTTACACAGTAGTGGAAAAAGTACCCGATTGTCATACTTGAGTAAAAGTAAAGATACCTTAAAATGACTCAAGTAAAAGTGAGTCACCCAGTAAAATACTACTTGCGTAAGTCTAAAAGTTTTGGGTTTTAAATACACTGCTCAAAAAAATAAATGGAACACTAAAATAACACATCCTAGATCTGAATGAATGAATGAATGTGCTGACAACAAAATCACACAAAAATAATCAATGGAAATCCAATTTATCAACCCATGGAGGTCTGGATTTGGAGTCACACTCAAAATTAAAGTGGAAAACCACACTACAGGCTGATCCAACTTTGATGTAATGTCCTTAAAACAAGTCAAAATGAGGCTCAGTAGTGTCTGTGGCCTCCACGTGCCTGTATGACCTCCCTACAACGCCTGGGAATGCTCCTGATGAGGTGGCGGATGGTCTCCTGAGGGATCTCCTCCCAGACCTGGACTAAAGCATCCGCCAACTCCTGGACAGTCTGTGGTGCAAAGTGGCGTTGGTGGATGGAGCGAGACATGATGTCCCAGATGTGCTCAATTGGATTCAGGTCTGGGGAACGGGCGGGACAGTCCATAGCATCAATGCCTTCCTCTTGCAGGAACTGCTGACACACTCCAGCCACATGAGGTCTAGCATTGTCTTGCATTAGGAGGAACCCAGGGCCAACCGCACCAGCATATGGTCTCACAAGGGGTCTGAGGATCTCATCTAGGTACCTAATGGCAGTCAGGCTACCTCTGGCGAGCACATGGAGGGCTGTGCGGCCCCCAAAGAAATGCCACCCCACGACTGACCACCGCCAAACCGGTCATGCTGGAAGATGTTGCAGGCAGCAGAACGTTCTCCACGGCGTCTCCAGATGTGCTCAGTGTGAACCTGCTTTCATCTGTGAAGAGCACAGGGCGCCAGTGGCGAATTTGCCAATCTTGGTGTTCTCTGGCAAATGCCAAACGTCCTGCACGATGTTGGGCTGTAAGCACAACCCCCACCTGTGGACGTCGGGCCCTCATACCACCCTCATGGAGTCTGTTTCTGACCGTTTGAGCAGACACATGCACATTTGTGGCCTGCTGGAGGTCATTTTGCAGGGCTCTGGCAGTGCTTCTCCTGCTCCTCCTTGCACAAAGGCGGAGGTAGCGGTCCTGCTGCTGGGTTGTTGCCCTCCTACGGCCTCCTCCACGTCTCCTGATGTACTGGCCTGTCTCCTGGTAGCGCCTCCATGCTCTGGACACTACGCTGACAGACACAGCAAACCTTCTTGCCACAGCTCGCATTGATGTGCCATCCTGGATGAGCTGCACTACCTGAGCCACTTGTGTGGGTTGTAGACTCCGTCTCATGCTACCACTAGAGTGAAAGCACCGCCAGCATTCAAAAGTGACCAAAACATCAGCCAGGAAGCATAGGAACTGAGAAGTGGTCTGTGGTCACCACCTGCAGAACCACTCCTTTATTGGGGGTGTCTTGCTAATTGCCTATAATTTCCACCTGTTGTCTATTCCATTTGCACAACAGCATGTGAAATGTATTGTCAATCAGTGTTGCTTCCTAAGTGGACAGTTTGATTTCACAGAAGTGTGATTGACTTGGAGTTACATTGTGTTGTTTAAGTGTTCCCTTTATTTTTTTGAGCAGTGTATAATTAAGTATCAAAAGTAAATGTAATTCCAAAAATATAGGAGCCTCCCGAGTGGCGCAGTGGTCGAAGGCACTGATTCGGAGTGCTAGCTGTGCCACTAGAGATCCTGGTTCGAGTCCAGGCTCTGTTGCAGCTGGCCGCGACCGGGAGACCCATGGAGCGGTGCACAATTGGCCCAGCATAGTCCGGGTAAGAGGGCTTGGCCGGCGGGGATGTTCTTGTCCCATCGCGCACGAGCTCCTGTGGCAGGCTAGGCGCAATGCACACTGACACAGTCGCATGGTGTTTCCTCTGACACATGGGTGTGGCTGGCTTCTGGGTTAAGCGGGCATTGTATCAAGAAGCAGTGCGGCTTGGCTGGGTTGTTTCTTGGAGGATGCACAGCTCTTGACCTTAGTCTGTATGGGAGTTGCAGCTATGGGACAATACTGTAAACTACCAATTGTATACCATGAAAAAGGGGTAAAAAATATATATACTTAAGTATCAAAAGGTAAAAACATAAATAATTGCAAATTCCTTATATTAAGCAAACCAGACAGAACCATTTTTATTTTATTTGGCTAGCCAGAGGCACACACTCACACATAATTTACAAAAGAAGCATGTGTGTTTAGTGAGTCCTCCAGGTCAGAGATGGGATGTTCTCTTGATATGTGTGTGAATTGGACCATTTTCCTGTTCTGCTAAGCATTCAAAATGTAACATACTTTTGGGTATCGGGGAAAATGTATGGAGTAAAAAGTACCATATTTTCTTTAGGAATGTAGTGAAAGTTGTATAAAATATGAATAGTAAAGTACAGATACCGCAAAAAAACGACTTAAATAGAACTTTAAAGTATTTTTTACTTAAGTACTTTACATCACTGCCTTTACACATATTCTTACCCAGCAGACAAAGCTGGGTGAGGTAATGTCATTACAACCATTTGACATAATCAGGTTATAATGATGTAATTTCAACTAGTTTCACCCACTGGGAAGAAGCTGAACAACAAGCTTTATGCAAATACAAAACATAAGTATTAGACATAGCCTAGACCCGGAGTCTACAAATGAACAAACACAAACCTGTTCTTCTGTCAAAGTTCTTGTTGTTAATGATGATACACTGGCCAATGCTGGGGTAGCTGAGGCTGTACCTGAAGCTATGGGACTGAGGCTTGGCATCCACCTGCATAGACCCAGAGCCACCACAGGGGCCCTCTGACCTAGGAAACAAATAGATGCCACTTAGCAGACGCTTTCATCCAAAGTCACTTACATCCAAAGTCGTGTACATTTTCGTGTGTGCATGTTTTCCCTCTGAGAATTGAACTTACAACTTTGTAGCTCTTACCAACTGAGCCACACAGGACCACTAGTTAGATTACAGCAATACGCCAAGCTGATACTCTGTGTAAGTCAGATCTCAGACTGGGTTTTGAGTAAGTATAAACGTGCACCTTTGAAATACTTTTGAGCATCCTTCCCTCAAAGTAATCACTGATCAGACATGTGGATTGTGTGGGAGCTGTGAGGTGGTACCCTTACTTTTCACCTGTAGAATCATCAGATCAGTGATTACTTTAAGAAAGGGTGGAAGGATGCATTTCAAAAGCAATTCCCAGGCAGGCCTTTAAGCCAAAATTCTCCCAGGGGTGTTGCCATGTGGCTGACCCTGTGCCTTCTCTCTCTCTGACTGTTGCGCCATATCTATGAATAAAAATATAATATTTTTTTCAAAAGAGATACAACAGATCTCCTATTGTAAAACGTCTCTTTTTAATCATATATATGGCTGTGTGTGCGTGTGTCAACTATAGGCGTGACACAATAACAATTTTGGCAATTTCCTAGCATGGACCAAATATAGGCATCAAACTCCATGACCGCAACACGATCATCAAGTAACAATGTCGCCTAATGTCCTGATTTCATTACGAAATGTATAATAACATATGGTGGCCCGAATGACTGGTGAATATCGCAACTCAAAACAACTTTACCACGGTTTGCTAGGCTACTTCGTAAAATACATGCATTGAGATAACAAAGAATCTCACTCTTGTCCATCGCCCCGCCTAGCGTCAACGCAGTCCCCAGCACTCAAATCGTTTGCTGCTGACATGGTATTCTGCGAATCGATTTCAAACAAATGTCAGTGACTATATAAAAATGTTGGTAGTGAAGTTTTGGTCAAACCGTGCAAATTGCCACCCTTATATCAGGCCAATATATTGTATGCGCATGTCTTCCTATAGTTCTTTGTTGCAAACAACAGTCAGCAACCAACCAATAGTAGCGTCCGGAGTAAACAATATTAGGACACGTCACTATCGAAACCAATGCAAGGGGGCGTTCGGTTTCCACACTTCTACACAACTCATATGATTACATCTAAAAATAATATTGATAATAATAAACGTGTACATATAAATGGTGGCTCCATATTGGTGGGCTATATGCATTTGCAATATTTCATATCCATATTGCACGAATTCAGCATGTGCTCAATTATTTGGATAGTAAGGCACACTTCTAGCGCACTGGAACGCACCATACGTTTTTCCATGAAGTACGTCACATTTCGCTGCAAAACAACGTTTTCAACACGGGTTCCTGTAAGTAGATAGATTCAGTTCCTGCTATACGTCGAATTCTGTAACGTTAGCTAGCTAGCTAATTAGCTTAGGTTAGCAAACGTTAAGCAGGTTTTTACATATTATTATACATTTTACATGTACTAGCATTAACAACATTACATATTAAACTCAACTCCGGCTAAATGTGCAGTGTGTATGGCTAGTCTGATTTAATCAGGCTGTATGTATACACATTTAATTGGTACCAATTCATACACAATCGAATGCTTGTAAACAAATTTATGAATGTAAAACAATCTTGTCATTCTCATGGGCTGTCAGTCCTTGCATCCAATGTGTCTGAATTTGAAAGTTGGCCCTAGCTAGCTACATTTCTCCAGCCACAATCCATCCATTTTCTGCTATGCCTAATAATGATGGGGCTTCACAATCACATGGTTGTGAATGCAAAATCAGAGATGGAGCCATAGGTCTATTGTAATGCCTTCAGTATTGATCATTGCTAAGTTAGATATTAATAACACTGACACTAAAGTAATCAAATACTTGTTTTTTTTTATTTCTTACATGCAGAAATGACTGTGGTGGCAGCCAGCATCACATAGAAGATGAACAAGGGTGATTGGGAAAACAGATTGAAGAAGGTGGAACAACTAGCTCAGTCCTTCCAGCAGTGTCCTTTGACATCATGCTACAAACCTAGGCTGTCCCGGCCATGGCAGCCATCCTCCATATGGAAGCTCTTCCCTCGTCAATGTATGGCTATCAACTTTGCACAGAGTTGCAGAGAGGTATGCACCAGCATGTCTGGAGTAACGTGGTGCCAGATCCATTTGTGCTGTCATGTTTGACATTGACCATAGGATTTGACAAGACAGCACAAACAGATCTGTGAGCAGGCTACTGTATGTCCGGAGGACTTTATGTCCTTTTGTGTGATGTGTGTGTTTCATTGCACTTCCATTTTATTTTGTATTACCTTTATTTAACTAGGCAAGTCAGTTAAGATCAAATTCTTATTTTCAATGACAGCCTAGGAACAGTAGGTTAACTGCCTTGTTCAGGGGCAGAATGACAGATTTTTACCTTGTCAACTCGGGGATTCTATCTTGCAACCTTTCGGTTACTAGTCCAACACTCTAACCACTAGGCTACGCTGCCGCCCCAATGGGTCATAATAACAGCATGACATTGTTTTCAGCTAACTGTAGTTTTGACTGCCCTCTAATTCAAAGGACGTACACGTGTTTGCACTTGAGAAGGAACAGGCCAAGATGGGTCAGAGGATCTTCTTGGTCACCAGTTACAGTGAGCTATGGCATTACTACAGGTATGTATAAGGTTACACCATTCACTTCAATACAACTTTATTTATACCTTCAGAGGCAGTTAAGAAATAAGAACGTCCTATTTGTCATAACTGAAGATTGTTAACCAATGGTACTACTGCACTTCAACCCTTTCAATTTCAACTGTAATTAGTACCTACAGGCAATCTCTGATGCATTGCTATGAGGTGATCCCAGAGGGGGCTGTTTGCAAGCTATATTTTGACTTGGAGTTCCACAGGCCCTCCAATAAGGGCTTTGATGGGAAGTGCATGGTGGCCTCCCTCATCCAGGTACGCAAACATTCCCTCTCAAGTGCAAAATAGACCTGGGTCAAATATGTTGTTTATGGTGTTAGTTATGTCATTGTTATGACAATTTACTTTACACTGACATGACACACACAATGTTTAGATCAGCCTATTGGCTAGGCAAACTAGCTAGCAACCTGGCTAATCAAATTAATGGTTTATGGCATGACAGTGTAAAGTCAGTTGCCATAAGGTGAAGCCAGCTGCCAAGACTGTTTATGACAAATGTTATTTAATTGTTATGACAGTGTTATGTAGCCTGACTGTATGACTGATGGTCCAAATAAAGTGTGATCCGTAGAAAGTTGTTTTTTGCTGTACATTCTGAGGAATTAAATGTTAATGTAACCACTCTCAAATTCATAGACAGAGCTATGGATGCAAAGACTCACTTGCATAATTTTAATCATGTTTTGAGGCTATACAGTGTTTGTTTACAACTACATTGTTTACAAACAATGGAGCAAAACTAGCTTATATTTTAGGTTCTGATGGTATGACAGTTGAACTAAGCTCATAAGTTATATTCTTCAAGAATCAATAGGTATATATATATATATATATATATATATACCTATTGATTCTTGAAGAATATATATATATATATATATATATATATATATATATATATATATATATATATATACATATATATATACACTACCGTTCAAAAGTTTGGGGTCACTTAGAAATGTCCTTGTTTTCCATGAAAACATATATGAAATTAGTTGCAAAATTAATAGGAAACATAGTCAAGACGTTGACAAGGTTATAAATAATGATTTTTAATTGAAATAATAATTGTGTCCTTCAAACTTTGCTTTCGTCAAAGAATCCTCCATTTGGAGCATTTACAGCCTTGCAGACCTTTGGCATTCTAGTTGTCAATTTGTTGAGGTAATCTGAAGAGATTTCACCCCATGCTTCCTGAAGCACCTCCCACAAGTTGGACGGGCTTGATGGGCACTTCTTACGTACCATACGGTCAAGCTGCTCCCACAACAGCTCAATAGGGTTGAGGTCCGGTGACTGTGCTGGCCACTCCATTATAGACAGAATACCAGCTGACTGCTTCTTCCCTAAATAGTTATTGCATAGTTTGGAGCTGTGCTTTGGGTTCCTGTTGTAAGAGAAAATTTGCTCCAATTACACGCATACAGGGTATGGCATGACGTTGCAAAATGGAGTGATAGCCTTCCTTCTTTAAGATCCCTTTTACCCTGTACAAATCTCCCACTTTACCACCACCAAAGCACCCCCTGACCATCACATTGCCTCCACCATGCTTGACAGATGGTGTCAAGCACTCCTCCAGCATCTTTTCATTTTTTCTGCGTCTCACGAATGTTCTTCTTTGTGATCCGAACACCTCAACCTTAGATTTGTCTGTCCATAACACTTTTTTCCAATCTTCCTCTGTCCAGTGTCTGTGTTCTTTTGCCCATCTTAATATTTTATTTTTTATTGGCCACTGAGATATGGCTTTTTCTTTGCAATTCTGTCTAAACGCCCAGCATCCCGGAGTCGCCTCCTCACTGTTGACGTTGCGGGTACTATTTAATGAAGCTACCAGTTTAGGACTTGTGAGGTGTCTGTTTCTCAAACTAGACACTCTAATGTACTTGTCCTCTTGCTCAGTTGTGCACCGGTGCCTCCCACTCCTCTTTCTATTCTGGTTAGGCCCAGTTTGCGCTGGGAGTAGTACACAGCACGAGATCTTCAGTTTCTTGGCAATTTATCGCATGGAATAGCCTTCATTTCTCAGAACAAGAATAGACTGACGAGTTTCAGAAGAGAGTTCTTTGTTTCTGGCCATTTTGAGCCTGTAATGCTGATGCTCCACATACTCAACTAGTCTAAAGAAGGACAGTTTTATTGCTTCTTTAATCAGGACAACAGTTTTCAGCTGTGCTAGCATAATTGCAAAAGGGTTTTCTAATGATCAATTAGCCTTTTAAAATGATAAACTTGGATTAGCTAACACAACGTGCCATTGGAACACAGGAGTGATGGTTGCTGACAATGGGCCTCTGTACGCCTATGTTGATATTCCATAATGTTAAAGTCATTTCCAACATTAAAATGTCTACCATGTATTTCTGATTAATTTGATGTTATTTTAATGGACAAAAAATATGCTTTTCTTTCAAAAACAAGGACATTTCTAAGAGACCCAAACTTTTGAACGGTAGTGTATATAATTAATTTAAAAGTCAAAAAATTGATGTATCAATCACAGATTGACCCTTTAATGTCGATGGTACCTACTTCAACATGTTTATTAATATTTATATTTGGTAACGCTGTTTTTTCCTGTGTGTTTACAGTATGTGTGTGAGAAGCTGGAGGAGGTGTATGGGATTGAGTGCTCTGGGAAAGATGTTCTGAACCTTGACTCCAGCACCGAGGAAAAATTCAGTCGCCATCTCATCTTCATTTTACCAAATGCAGCTTTTAAGGATAACCTACATGTCGGTACGTAATCTCCTACTGTCTCTGATGTAAAGTGGAAACGAGACCGTAGATAGAGATATACAGTTGAAGTCGGAAGTTTACATACACCTTAGCCAAATACATTTAAACTCAGTGTTTCACAATTCCTGACATTTAATCCTCGTAAAAGTTCCCTGTCTTAGGTCAGTTAGGATCACCACTTTATTTTAAGAATGTGAAATGTCATTGGTAGCATTGCCTTTAAGTGGTTTAACTTGGGTCAAACATTTCAGGTAGCCTTCCACAAGCTTCCCACGATAAGTTGGGTGAATTTTAGCCCATTCCTCCTGACAGAGCTGGTGGAACTGAGTCAGGTTTGTAGGCCTCCTTGCTCACACACACTTTTTCACAAATGTCTATAGGATTGAGGTCAGGGCTTTGTGATGGCCACTTCAATACCTTGACTTTGTTGTCCTTAAGCCATTTTGCCACAACTTTGGAAGTATGCTTGGGGTCATTGTCCATTTGGAAGACCCATTTGCGACCAAGCTTTAACTTCCTGACTGATGTCTTGAGATGTTGCTTCACTATATCCACATAATTGTCCCTTATGATGCCATCTATTTTGTGAAGTGCACCAGTCCCTCCAGCAGCAAAGCACCCCCACAGCATGATGCTGCCACCCACGTGCTTCACGGTTGGGATGGGTTCTTCGGCTTCCAAGCCTCCCCCTTTTTCCTCCTAACATAACAATCGTCATTATGGCCAAACAGTTCAATTTTTGTTTCATCACACCAGAGGACATTTCTCCAAAAAGTACGATCTTTGTCCCCATGTGCAGTTGCAATCCGCAGTCTGGCTTTTTTTATGGTGGTTTTGGAGCAGTGGCTTCTTCCTTGGTGAGCGGCCTTTCAGGTTATGTCGATATAGGACTTGTTTTATTGTGGATATAGATACTTTTGTACCTGTTTCCTCCAGCATCTTCACAAGGTCTTTTGCTGTTGTTCGGGGATTGATTTGCACTTTTCGCACCAAAGCACGTTCATCTCTAGGAGACAGAACGCGTCTCATTCCTGAGCGCTATTACGGCTGCGTAGTCCCATGGTGTTTATACTTGCGTACTATTGTTTGTACAGATGAACGTGGTACCTTCAGGCATTTGGAAATTGCTCCCAAGGATGAACCAGACTTGTGGAGGTCTTGGCTGATTTTTTTTATTTTATTTCCCCATGTTGTCAAGCAAAGAGGCACTGAGTTTGAAGGTAGGCATTGAAATACATTCACAGGTACACCTCCAATTGACTCAAATTATGGCAATTAGCCTATCAGAAGCTTCTAAAGTCATGACATCATTTTCTGGAATTTTCCAAGCTGTTTAAAGGCACCGTCAACTTAGTGTATGCCAACTTCTGACCCACTGGAATTGTGATACAGTGAATTATAAGTGAAATAATCTGTCTGTAAACAATTGTTGGAAAAATTACTTGTGTCATGCACAAAGTAGATGTCCTAACCGACTTAGCAAAACTATAGTTTGTTAACAATTCATTTGTGGAGTGGTTGAAAAACAAGTTTTTATGACACCAACCTAAGTGTATGTAAACTTCCGACTTCAACTGAACAAAAATATAAAGGCAACATGTAAAGTGTTGGTCCCATGTTTCATGAGCTGAAATTAAAGATCCCAGAAATGTTCTGTTGGCATGCTGACTGCAGGAATGTCCACCTGAGCAGTTGCCAGATAATTTAATGTTAATTTCTCTACCATAAGACGCCTTCGTCTTTTTAGAGAATTTGGCACTATGTCCAACCGGCCTCACATCTGCAGACCACGTGTATAGCGTCGTATGGGCGAGCAGTTTGCTGTTGTGAACAGAGTTCCCCATTGTGGGGGTGGGGTTATGGTATGGGCAGGCATAAGCTACGGACAACAAACACAATTAGATTTTATCGATGGCAATTTGAATGCACAAAAATACAGTGATGAGATCCTGAGGCCCATTGTGAGGCCCATTTCTTTTGTGACCAACATATGCATATTTGTATTCCCAGTCATGTGAAATTCATAGATTAGGACCTAATTAATTTATTTCAATTGACTGATTTCCTCATATGAAATACTGTAACTCAGTAAAATCAATGAAATTGTTGCATGTTGCATTTATATTCTTGTTCAGTATAGATATTAAACTCAACTTCACAATATTATTGCTTTATATTGGAGGTAGAAAATAAAATGCATTGTTTTCTAATCAATATAGGCTTGTGCTGATTTAAAAAATATCTCTCATCAGTAAATCAAGTATGCATTTTGTCTTTTTAAAGGGCAATTTATCCATTTGATTCTGCAGCCAGTGCTGAGCGTGCATAGGAGGGGAAGTGAACTTGAGAATGACGTGGGTGGAGTCACAGAGGACAGTGGCAAAAGGTCTGTCCTTTGATGTTCTAAAACAAATTTTGGTAACACTTTACCTTATAATTCCAAGGGATTTAACGCAATTAGTAACTAAGAAACTAATTGATAGATACATTCAATACTACAACACAATACTTAAGGGTTTAGAAAAGTCAGGTCCATAGTAATTGGCACCCTTGATTCATATAAGCAAAAAATACTGTATAAAATAAATAATACAAATACTGAGATATATTGCATGTTCAATGTAATGGGGAAATTATATTGTATACTAATATAATTGCTCAGTGAAATATATTTTGTTTAGCAAGTAATACAAAAATTCTCAAATATAGGGGTCAAAATAATTGGCACCCCTCTTTTCAGTACTCTAGCACCCTCCCCTTGTGAGGATAGCAAAACTGAGCCTCATTCTAAAATGTTTAATAAGATTGGATTGAAAAGGGCAATCCATAAGAGCAGACAAAGGATATCAAGGATCTTGAAAGACTCTGTATGGAGGAATGGTCTAAGATCCTTCCCAACATGTTCTCCAATCTCATTAAACATTTTCGAAAAAGGCTCAGTTTTGTTATACTCCATACATTGAAAATGGGGGTGCCAATATTTTTGACACCTATCTTTTTTATTAAACAAAATCTCTTTCCCTGTGCAGTTGATTTTTTTTCTTCATTTAATAAAAAAAATAATGCATTGAATTAAAAATTTAATTGAATTAAATTGAGCAACCAATATAGCTCAGTATTTGTATTATTTATCTTATACAGTCTTTTTATGGTTATCTTTATCAAGGGTACCAATAATTATGGACCTGACTGTAAATCCTATGTATTATTATTATTATTAGGGGGCTGATTGGAAGTCCACAGGCCAAGAGGCCCAGACAGGAAGAGAGGGACCTCAGCTTCCTGTTGGTGAAAAACAAGGACGGACAGGATGGGCTTTTTGTTGACCTCGGTAAGTGTCACCTAATGTATCTTGAAAAGTCAATTTTACCTTTACTTTCAAATGAGGCTGAAATAGTAGATACAAGCATTGACAACGAATCTTTGTATTTTGTTCTGTTTTAGATGATTATATCTCAATTTTATTTTATTCCTGTGTTTGTCCATCTTTTTTTATTTTTTATTTTTACAACCAGTCTATAGTTGTATGGAATTTGATTTATCTTGTCAATGCATTGTAAATTGTGTCAGTAATTCTAATTTCCACTTGTTTGTGTTAATTTATGTTATAATGGATGAAATGTAGGTGTGTACACCAAGAACAGAAACTTCCGTCTCTACAAGTCATCTAAGGTGGGGAAGAATGCAGCCTTCACTGTCGCAGGGGACAACAAGTTCATCCCCAAGCCTAAAAGGAACATCTCTGCAGAGGAGAGCTTGTTCCAGTCCTCCTTAATCAGCAACGTAAGGTACAGATGAAGTGAAGGGTGGAGTTGCCCCTAGATGCTGATCTTGGGTCAGTTTAGCATTTTCCCCAGTACTGGGCAGGTTGGCATTTATTGGGATGTCTCAGGGTATGGTGATCCTAGATCTCTGTACCTAGAGGAAATCTTACCCCAGAACTACAGGTGACTTGACTGTGTACTGACCTGGCAAAGCTGGTTGAAATCATAAAAAAAAAATGCTTTCACACAAGCCCACTGAATGCTGGTTTTGTCATGCGACATTAAGTGGGAGGAAGGAAGAGCAGGGGTGTGTGTTGAAGATTAAGATTTGGATTGAGATGGAAGTGCTTGACTATTCAACATGCTTAATATTCTGACATGCTGCATAATGTGTGGCTAGGATAACATTTGTGTTTAATCTAATGTTAATGAATGATGATGTCTATTTCAATATTGGTCTACAGTTTCACTGGTCAGAAGATTCTGACATGGGACCTCCATGACGAGAGGGATGGGATATGCCCCAAGCCTCATGCTCAGCTGGGTTCGACTTCACACTGTGTTTCAGGTACTGACCCCCAGAAGACAGAGCTGTGTGTGTGTTGTGTACGTGCAAGCAAAGTTGTTAATGAACTCACCCAAACCAGGTGAATCATTCTATAAAATATGAGATTATTTGTCACTGGTCTACACACAATACCCCATGTCATGGAATTATGTTTTTAGAAATGTTTACAAATGAAAAGCTGAAATGTCTTGAGTCAATAGGTATTGAACCCCTTTGTTATGGCAAGCCTAAATCAGTTCATAACAATTTGCTTAACAACTCACATAATAAGTTGCATGGACGCACTGTGTGCAGTAATGGTGTTTAACACCATACTACCTCATCTCTGTACCCCACACATAATTGTATGACCCCTCAGTCGAGCAATGAATTTCAAACATAGATTCAACCAGGGAGGTTTTCTAGTCCCTCGCAAAATAGTGCACCTATTGGTAGAGAGGTCTTAAATTATTATTATTTTTTTTTAAAGCAGACATTGAATATCCCTTTGAGCATGGTGAAGTTATTAATTAGGCTTTGGATGGTGTGTCAATACACCGAGTCACTACAAAGATAAAGGCGTCCATCCCAACTCAGTTGCCGGATAGGAAGGAAACCACTCACGGATTTCACCATGAGGCCAATGGTGACTTTAAAACAGTTACAGAGTTTAATGGCTGTTACAGGAGAAAACCGAGGCTGGATCAACAACATTGTAGTAACTCCACAATACTAACCTAAATGACAAAGTGAAAAGAAGGAAGCATGTACATAATAAAAAAATAGGCAAAATCCTAGAGGAAAACCTCCTTCATTCTGCTTTCCACCAGACACTGGGAGATTAATTCACCTTTCACCACAACAATAACCTAAAACACAAGGCCACATCTACACTGGAGGTGCTTACCAAGAAGACAGTGAATGTTCCTGAGTGACCAAGTTACATTTTTGACTTAAACCTACTTTAAAATCCTTGGCAAGACCTGAAAATGGTTGTCTAGCAATGATCAACAACCAGTTAGACAGAGCTGAAAGAATGTTGATAAGAAAGTGCAAATGTTACACAATCCAGATGTGGAAAGCTCTTAGATGTACCCAGAAAGACTCAGGGGTGTGAATACTTATGTAAATTATTTATGCATTTTATTTTAAATAAATGCGCCAAAAAATAAAAAATACATATTTTCACTTTGTCATTATGAAGAATTGTGTGTAGATGGGTGAGAAGAAAATCTATTTAATAAAAACATTTTCAGGCTGTGACACAACAAAATGTGAAATAAGTCAAGGGGTATGAATACTTTGTGTGCAAAGCTTGGCTACTTTGAAGAATCTCTATTTTGATTTGTTTAACACTTTTTTGGTTACTACATGATTCCATATGTGTTATTTCATAGTTTTGATATCTTCACTATTATTCTAGAAAATAGTAAAAAAAAGTACAACCCGGGAATGAGTAGGCGTGTCCAAACTTTTGACTGGTACTGTATATATACAGACACATATGAATATAACCTTGAGTTTGCACTTTTGGGACTATTCCATTGTGCCAGGCAGGCTATGTCAAACTCACGTCTAGCATTTTAAGGAATTTGACATATGTATTTGACCCAGGTCTGGAGATTTCATTGCCAATGTTAAACTTCTGGCAAATACTGGTTTTGACTGCAAAAAATAGGGGTTATTGAATTTAATAGCCTTTCTGTCTTCTATGAAAGATATTGTTTTGTTTGTCATCCTTCAATGTAAGACTCTTTGGGAGGCTACCAGTGTTCTCCCCACAAAGAAGTGGACAACTTTGTTCTTTCTGTGGTGAAAAGGGATGGCATCCAAGGAAGTAAGTTTTAAGCAGCTGTTAGATAAATACTGTATATGTATTATTTTAGATGCACTGTATGTAATAAAACAAATCTAACTGCTGCTGCATTACAAATATCTGTAGTGTATCAAATTAACCAAGTTGAAGTGTTGAAATATAAAAGTTTCCAATATTTTCCCTAACAGGCATACGACGGTGGAATTACTTTGTTTCAGAGCAGTTACTTGTCTACGACATCCTAAAGTACCGCTGGTGTCAGAACGTGGACCGGTTCCACAAAAGCAACAACATCATGTGAGTGTCTAGTTTGGAATTGAGGGGATCTATCTGTCTCAGTAGTCCAAAGTGTCATCCTTCCTTCCTCTCCTCCTTACTGGATTATGTATTGATATAAAATAACTGGACGGGTGAAAGCAAATAGCCCTATAGGTGGCCACCATGTTCTTTCCACCTATCCTGTTCTTTCAGATCAGTGCAGTTGAAGGAGAGGAAGCCATTTTAAATGCATCCTGATAAAGCCCTTTGTTACTGAATCCAGAGAGGAAGAGGCGAAGCGAGATATCTGTCCGTGCGAAAATATAGCGTTAAGCAGTGGGAGTGGGGATTTTTTGTATAGAGGTCAATGGAAGAGTGTTGAGTTTGGTCAACATAAAATTGAATTGCTAATTTGCTACTTGAGGCTTATTTGATTGAATAGAAGTTTCATAATGTTTAGGTTGTTACAAATATACTGATAAACAGTGCATTCGAAAGTATTCAGATCCCTTTTTCCACATTTTGTTACTTTACAGCCTTATTCAAAAATGTATGAAATTACAATTTATCAATCTACACACAATACCCCATAATAACAAAGCAAAAACAGGTTTTAGACATTTTATTAAATTAAAAACAGAAATACCTTATTTACATATTTAGTATTCAGACCCTTTGCTATGAAACTCAAAATTGAGCTCAGGTGCATCCTGTTTCCATTGATCATCCTTGAGATGTTTCTGCAAATTGATTGGAGTCCACCTGTGGTAAATTCAATTGATTGGGCATGATTTGGAAAGGCACACACCTGTCTATATAAG
Organism: Salmo salar; assembly: GCF_965601325.2. Taxonomy (NCBI): domain Eukaryota; kingdom Metazoa; phylum Chordata; class Actinopteri; order Salmoniformes; family Salmonidae; genus Salmo; species Salmo salar. The sequence goes on along the minus strand of NC_138294.1, from coordinate 34,972,672 downwards.
GTCCCACAGTTAACAGTGCATGTCAGCAAAAACCAAGCCATGAGGTCGAAGGAATTGTCCGTGGAGCTCCGAGACAGGATTTTGTCGAGGCACATATCTGGGGAAGGATACCAAAAAATGTCTGCAGCATTGAAGGTCCCCAAGGACACAGTGGCCTCCATCATTCTTAAATGGAAGAAGTTTGGAACCACCAAGACTCTTCCTAGAGCTGGCCGCCCGGCCAAACTGCGCAATCAGGGGAGAAGGGCATTGGTCAGGGAGGTGACCAAGAACCCAATGGTCACTCTGACAGAGCTCCAGAGTTCCTCTGTGGAGATGGGAGAACCTTCCAGAAGGACAATCATCTCTGCAGCACTCCACCAATCAGGCCTTTATGATAGTGGCCAGACGGAAGCCACTCCTCAGTAAAAGGCAGATGACACTCCTATTTGCCACATCTTCAATTTAAGCCTACTAGAGAGCATGTGCCCTCAGGCCTGGGGCGAAGCTAAAGTCATTCTGCTACCCAAGAATAGTAAACCCCCTTTAGTGGCTCAAATAGCCGACCAATCAGCCTGTTACCAACCCTTAGTAAACTTCTGGGGGAAAAATGGTGCTTGACCAGATACAATGCTATTTCACAGTAAACAAAATGACAACAGAATTTCAGCATGCTTATAGGGAAGGACATTCAACAAGCACAGCACTTACACAAATGACTGATGATTGGCTGAGAGAAATCGATGATAAAATGATTGTGGGGGCTGTTTTGTTAGACTTCAGTGCTGCTTTTAACATTATCGATCATAGTCTGCTGCTGGAAAAATGTATGTGTTATGACTTTACACCCCCTGCTATAATGTGGATAAAGAGTTACTTGTCTAACAAAACACAGAGGGTGTTCTTTAATGGAAGCCTCTCAAATATAATCCAGTTAGAATCAGGAATTCCCCAGGGTAGCTGTTTAGGCCCTTTACTTTTTAAAATTTTTACTAATGGCATGCCACTGACTTTGAGTAAAGAGTAAAGAGTGTCTATGTATGCGGATGACTCAACACTATACACGTCAGCTATTACAGCGACTGAAATGATTGCAACACTCAACAAAGAGCTGCAGTTCGTTTCAGAGTGGGTGGCAAGGAATAAGTTAGCCCTAAATATTTCTAAAACTAAAAGCATTGTAGTTGGAACATAACACTCACTAAACCCTAAACCTCAACTAAATCTTGTAATAAATTATGTGGAAATTGAGCAAGTTGAGATGACTAAACTGCTTGGATTGTAAACTGTCATGGTCAAAACATATTGATGCAGTAGTAGATAAAATGGAGAGTCTGTTTATAATAAAGCGATGCTCTGCCTTCTTAACAACACTATCAACGAGGCAGGTCCTACAGGCCCAAGTTTTCTCGCACCTTGACTACTGTTCAGTCGTGTGGTCAGGTGCCACAAAAAAAAGGACTTAGGAAAATTGCCATTGGCTCAGAACAGGGCAGCATGGTTGCCCCTTGGATTTACACTGAGAGATAATATTAATAACATGCATGTCGATCTCTCCTGGCTGAAAGTGGAGGAGAGATTGACTTCATCACTACTTTTATTTATGAGAAGTATTTACATGTTGAATGCACCAACTACTGGCACACAGCTTGGACACCCATGCATACCCCACAAGACATGCCACAAGAGGTCTTTTCACAGTCCAAGTCCAGAACAGACTATGGGAGGCACACAGTACTACATAGAGCCATGACTACATGGAACTCAATTCCACATCAAGTAACTGACGCAAGCAGTAAAATTAGATTTAAAAAACACTTTATGGAACAGTGGGACTGTGAAGCAACACAAACATTGGTACAGACACATGCATACACACGATAACATACGCACTATACATACACATGGATTTAGTACTGTAGATATGTGGTGGAGTAGGGGCCTGAGGGCACACAGTGTGTTGTGAATGTATTGTAATGTTTTTAAAATTGTATAAACTGCCTTAATTTTGCTGGACCCCAAGAAGATTAGCTGCTGCTTTGGCATCCGTAATAAATACAAATACAGCCCGCTTGGACTTTGCCAAAAGGCTCCTAAAGGACTCTCAGACCATAAGAAACAAGATTCTCTGGTCTGATGAAACCAAGATTGAACTCTTTGGCCTGAATGCCAAGCTTCACGTCTGGAGAAAACCTGACACCATCCCTACGGTGAATTATGGTGGTGGAGATGTTTTTCAGCAGCAGGGACTGGGAGACTAGTCAGGATCGAGGGAAAGATGAACAGAGCAAAGTACAGAGAGATTCTTGATGAAAACCTGCTCAGGACTTCAGATTTGGGCGAAGGTTCACCTTCTAACAGGACAACGACCATAAGCACACATCCAAGATAATGCAGGAATGTCCTTGAGTGGCCCAGCCAGAGCCCGGACTTGAACCCGAGTGAACATCTGGAGAGACCTGAAAATAGCTGTGCAGCGACGCTCCCCATCCAACCAGACAGAGCTTGAGAGGATCTGCAGATTAGAATAGTAGAAACTCCCCAAATACAGAAGTGCCAAACTTGTAGCGTCATACCCAAGAAGACTCGAGGCTGTAATCGCTGCCAAAGGTGCTTCAGGACTGGCCACCCCTCATAGCCTGGTTCCTCTCTAGGTTTCTTCATAGGTTCCGGCCTTTCTAGGGAGATTTTCCTAGCCACCGTGCTTCTACACCTGAATTGCTTGCTGTTTGGGGTTTTAGGATGGGTTTCTATACAGCACTTTGACATCAGCTGATGTAAGCAGGGCTTAATAAATACATTTGATTGATTGATTCAACAAAGTACAGAGTAAAGGGTCTGAATACTTATGTCAATGTAATAGTTAAGTTCAGTTTTTTGTCAGTATATTGATACTCTTTGGTGAATCTCTAATGTTTTCTTGATTCCTTAACCACCACCTCATAATGCATCTGAGGAGAAGATCCTTGATTCCTCCCCTAGGACCTTCTCCAATATGTTCTCTCACAACACAAGGAATTTACTTTTGAGATTAACACCCTACTTTTGTCCCCCTGACTTTTCTTTCTCTTCTTCCCCCACAGGATTCTGGTGGATCTTAAAGAGGAGGTCTGGTACCAGAAGTGTCATGACCCTGCTTGCAAGAGCTTCAGATCTTCTAGTATGCGCTGGTTAACATTGAAATAGTATTGAAGTAAAAATAGTGCTGACTTTGATTAAATAGAATAGATCTAATACTATTGACACAAGTCATCTTATCACCACAATCGAGAGCCTGTGTTTTAGGTGATTGGTGTACCAGTATGTCATTAATTGAAATGACTGGAACAGCAGGAAATCTTACAGATTGTGCCTTTTAAACCAGTCATTACTCTTCCAGGTTACCCATTACCACAGGACATCTGCGTCAGCTACCTCATAACAATGGTGAGTTCTGCACCTGTTCCCCTCACTGCTACAAATGTCTGATTTGCCTCAGTCACACTTATGGCCATTTTAATAGAAAATTACATCACCACAAGAACCAGAAAGAGACTGTTGGGTACCTGACTTCCTCTGGCTACATGCATGGGTATCTCAAAAAAGAATCCCACGGTAACAAAAGTAAAAATAAAGCTATTAAGCTGTGTGTTTGTCTATTTGGCGGCAGGATGAGGAGGACCAGGCATATCTGATGGACGACATGGGGAACATCGAGCGCAGCCAGACACTCCCAGCGGAAAAGTACCTGGGGGGCTCGGCAGCAACACTTCCCCAGGGAGAAGACCGCGATCCCTGGGGAGGTGAGCCAGATGACCAGGCTTACCTGGAGGCCCTGGAGGATGTCGAGAGAAGCACAGGCGATTTGGCAGAGGATGATGTCCCAGATGAGCTTCTGCTCCAAACCATGACTGAGTTTGAGTCCCTCAAAGATGTATGCTTGTCGGCCACTAAGTGCTAAGTGCATTTTCCTTCAATTCTGTTCATGGAGACACAGGGTGACCAGGCTTTTGCTCCAGCTCAGGGGGAACCCACCCCATTCAACTATTCAAGGGCTTGATGCTTAGTTGAATTAAGTGTGTTGAGGTGCTGGGCTGGACCAAAAGCCTGCAGCCTGTGAGTGTACAGGAGCAGAATGGAAGAAGACTGCATTAGAGGTTATACTTGTCCAACAGTTAATTTCTCATTTGTAATACAGTAATTGGGCTCCTGAGTGGCGCAGCATCTTAGTGCTAGAGTAGTCACTACAGACCCTGGTTCGATTCCAGGCTTCATCACAACCCGCCGAGATTGGGAGTCCCATAGGGCGGCGCACAATTTGCCCATTGTCGTCCGGGTTAGGCAGTCATTGTAAATAAGAATTTGTTCTTAACTGACTTGCCTGGTTAAATAAAGGCTAAATAAAAAAATAGAAATTCAGTACAATCCCCAATTTCAACTACTGGCTGTAAAAATTACCTAGGCCTATTCAATGCAAGGTGGCTTATAGCAGGGGTCTCCAACAGGTCGATCGCAAGGTGCCAGTATGAGGTGCAGCCCGCCTATGAGTAGCTCGCCAAACAATTCTGAAAGTACATGCAATTTTCACGTGATTCACTGCAAACGGTCAAACAAATCTCACAAGTATCAGACACCGCAAGCTCCCAACTACTATCTAGTCAATGGAGCATTGACATTATCAAACCCCTGGTCAGCCACTATTGGATTAAAAACCCAAACCTAACACTATCTGCCATATTAATTTCCAGTAATATTGCCTGTGTGGTGCGTTTGTCTATCACTCTGTGTGTAGCCAGAAATACTTTCCCAAAAACCTTCTCTATTATTTGCAAACTTTGCCATGAAATGAGCAGTAAACATTCCTCACTCGTTAGATACCCTTTAATTGCATAATTACACAACATGGATTTTTTTGTTTCTTCCAGATTTAAGCATTGCCATGGACTCAGAACATCCAATTATGTTTCTATATGAACAATTGTATTTGAGGGTGAAAATGCCAAAAAAACTAAACATAAAAAAAAAAATTGTAGCTCTCATGGTAGAAAAGGTTGGAGACTCCTGCATTATAGTGTGACAATCTCTACAAATGTCTGGGAATATGCCATTAAAAAGAGCATCGTGTAGTGCGCTGCACAATAAAGCACCTTGCATTGAATGTCGGCCCTACTGGTTGTTCTGATAGCGTAGAATTGTATATAGGATGTTTCTGATAACTGAACATTTATAAACTACCAACTCCTTACCTGTTTTCTGGTCCTTGTTTGTTCTGGATTCTTTTATGGGTGATACTATAATTGTATTATGACTGCAAACCATTTATCTGCAAATTGAGTCACCAAGCATGTGTCCACAGGTGTGGAAGGAAGCTAAAGTAATTCCTCTGCCTAAAAATAGTAAAGCACACTTTGCTGGCTCTAACAGCCATCCAATCAGTTTGCTGCCTGTTCTTAGTAAACTGATGGAGAAAATTGTGTTTGACCAAATGCATTTTACATTTAATCATTTAGCAGACGCTCTTATCCAGAGTGGATACATTTATTTGTACTGGTCCCCCGTGCAAATCGAACCCACAATCCAGGCGTTGCAAGTGCCATGCTCTCTACCAACTGAGCCACAAGGTAATTCTTCAGGGAACAAGTTTACTGAATTTCAGCATGCATATAGAGTAGGGCACTCAACTAGTACTGCATTGACTCAGATGAAAGATCGGTTAAAATAAATGGATATTAACATGATAGTTGGAGCTGTATTGTTAGATTTCAGTGTAGCCTTTGATTGATCATAAATTGTTATTGAAGAAACTCACTTGCTCCGACTTTACATCACCTGCAATCACATGGTTGGGGAGTTATTTAGCCAATAGAACCCAGTGTTCAATGGATGTTTCTGTAACATCAGATATGTACAGGGCAGTTGCCTTGGTCTGTTACGCTTCTCTATTTTTATAAATGATTTATCACAGGTCTTACACGAAGCTAAAATGACCATGTATGCGCATGATTCCACACTTAACATGTCAGCACCCAAAAGCCAGTGAGCTCACTGAAATTCTAAATAAAGAGTTAGTATTAGAATGGGTGGTTAATAATAAACTAGTCTAAAATACATCAAAAACTAAAAGCATTTTATTTGCTTCAAAACAGTAAGACCTAAACCTCAACTGGAGTTGTGCATAAAGGGTGTGACCACTGAGCAAGTTGAGGAAGCAAACTCCTAGGTATAACATTGGATGGTCAATTATCAAGTCATTGACAAAGTTGTGAAGATGGGGAAAGGGTGTATGTTATAAAAAAAAAAAATGTTTATACAAAAATCAACTGTACAAGTTGTTAAGGCTTGTCCCACCTTGATTACTGTCAGTCCGGTAATATGGTAAAGTGCGGCAAAGACAGACCTAGCAAAGCTGCAGCTGGCTCAAAACAGAGCAGCACATACATAAGATGCACGCCAGTCTATCCTGGTTGAGGGTTCATGATAGATGAACTGCTTCTCTACTAGTTTGAGAAATATTACTGCAATGAAAATTCCAGGATTGTATGCATTATCAAATAACATTCAGCTTAGACACCAATACATAGCCCACAAGACATGCTACCAGGGGTCTCTTCACAGTCCCGAAGTCCAAAACAAATTCACAGCAACGCACATTATTATACAGAGCCATGATTGCATGGCACTCCCAATTACAATTACTCAAGAAAATATCAAAATTACCTTTAGGAAACGGATTAAACATCTCATGGAACAGAGGGGACAAACATTTTTTAGATGCATTGTTTGTATATTGTATTTTTTTTTTTTTAAAGTGTGACTCCTTGTCTATCAGTGTTTTGTTACTTGTCATGTGTGTTTTTTGTGGACCCCAGGAAGAGTAGCAGATGCTTCTGAAAAAGCTAATGGGAATCTAAATAAACAAATAAAACCATGCATTATGAATAAAGTTTGTTTTTTGTGTTGACTGAAATCAGTTATCATATTGTGTACATCTCAAAGAATGTCTGTATACAACAACAAAAAGTATAATGAAGCAGAGAGAGCTACAGTAGGACAAACAGGTTTATTTGGTACAGTGGAGTAAATGAAAGGTATGAATTTTACTCCCGTACAAAACACATCAAAACCGAACACTGTCGATTTAAGGAGAGCTCAAGTTCCTAGTATTGGCCATCTGTGATGGTGTCTCGAAACATGATCAAGCAGATAAACCCAATAATGTACAGAACAATGTTAACAAACAGGTCAATGTGCATCATGAGCACTTAATTCATTGTTAAATAACCTGAATTCATAAAAGGACCCTTTTTTATTTCTTTGTTAGATCTCAAAGGAGACTAAAATGTCAATAATGTGGTTCCTTATAGAGGTAAATGATGGTTAGGCCTAACACAAATAAGTCACTATTTTTGTCCAAAAAAAGCAAACTCAAGGGGCCAGCGAGCCATGGCTTGGCACTGGCCAGCTTAACCTGATCATTCTCCAGGGTATCCTTCATTAGGCATCAAATGGGAGAAAACATCTTCAAAACGGATGGCGAGTGTGCATTCCAATTGGACAAAAGTCAGTTTCACCACCTCCGTTTGAACACATTTAAAAAGCATTAGATTTGTGTAAGCATGGGCTATCTAGAGAGCCCTTGCACCATTTTACACCCAATTATTTATTTTACATCCATGAGGGGGAGGGAACGAGCGCACATTTTGGTGAGAGAATTGGAATTTGGCAGCTAGGCTCCTGATTGTTGCCTGCTGAATATGACCCGGGTATCCCTTGGCCGACAGGACTATGTTTTCTATGGATAGGACAGGTCCCGGCGTGTGCATTTTGGCACATTGAGGCCACTGTAGTTTTAAAAGGACACTTAGGGAATAAATGTTTCTGTGTGTGAGCAGAGACATTGGTGGCACTTTAGGTTGTGTGTTTTCGTTCTGGTATTGCACATGCAGTCTTTTATCCCTGCTGTGTGGGAGGCTTATTTCCTTTGCCAGGCTTTTGTGCCATTCACAAGAGCATAACACCTTTCAGAATGGACATCTTCCTACTTGTCTTGTGCTAAAATAGTTATGGAAGGATCAGAAAGGTTTAGACAAGGCCTTCTGACAGTACAACGTTGAAAAACAAGGGAATGCAGAAAAAAGAAAGAACACATGCTACTGTATCAACCGTGACCCATTGAAGTCCTCTCGTGACTTTTTCTACAGATACACTATTTACAGTAACATTCATCAATGATATTAAATATCAACTTAAATTAAAAGAAACAAACATTAAATAGACTGCTATAAATAGCTACTGTATTTCTCAAGTTGAACAAGACAGTACTAATGTTTGTCTCAGTATTTCAACAACTGAAATGTCTGCATGGGTGTGGTCTTGAAACATAAAGCAGATAAACAAAAAAGAGAATAAAAGAATAAAACTAAAGTTTGTCAGAACTTAGAGATGATTAGTAAAAACTGGTTAATTGAAACTGACAATTGAGGGATTACCAACCGTGAGATAGTCGAGAAACTCCTAACAGGCGACTCGATTGGCACTTGAAATGGCTGACAGGAATGGTTGACAGTCACATGGTCAGTAAGGCATGAACCTCTCCCCCTTTCACTATGGCCTAGATATAAACAAATGTAGATAAATAACCTGTGCACTGCAATCTACTTCTAAAAGTGATTGCGCTGAGTTTATGGCGAACGTGATCTCTGGGACATTGCCTTTAAAAAAAGTCTAATCACAGTGCATGGGTCTACCTATGTTTATTTGAATCCCAGTCTCTAACATAACAGACTCACTCTCTCCATCTCTTCTACACAGCAAGGGGACCAAAGACACTGTCACAGTAGACAAGAGAGGGCACAACCGTCACCTCCGATGAGTATTACAGTCAAGGGGAGCGGGCTATGGTTTCCAGATTGTCACCCTCTGCTTCCCTTTCCCCTCTACCTGGGGTTCACATCTTGATCTTGGCATAGAGCAGGTCAATCTGCTCTCGGAAGTGACTGCGGAGGTCGGTCCTCTTGGCCTTTAGCGTGGGCGTCAGGAGGCCGTTCTGGACGGAGAACATCTCCGTGTGCAGCGAGATATCTCTCACCTGCACGGGACAGAGACAGCATGTTATTCATTATTCAGCTTATTATGTGTTTAGCTTATATTTAACAAGCCGAGTCCCATTGAGATGCAAATGTTTTGTTTTTTCTCCAAGAGTACTCTGGGCTAGAGGCAGCATTATAATCATGCACAATTTGGCACCAACATCACTTGTGAGTGTTATCGTGTCTAAATGGTGCCTAATGAATGTGTGGAGCGTTAGGAAGGATTCCTCACCTGCTCAAAAGACTTCAGTCCCCCTTCTTTCCCCAGCCTCAGAATGTCCTCCAGAATGGCATTTTTCAACTCCTGGAAAGATAGGCACTTCAGACAAGGCAGTGTAGACAATACATCTTAATGGCTGTACTTAAAAAGGGATAGTTCACTCAAACTATCTTTCAGTATTTTGTTCATTAGTCTATCATTAATAGAATCCCCCCAAAATGTGCATGTCAGAAGTCACATTGTCTATATGGAGCACTTTCATTACAAATAAAAACTGATGAGTGTTTGAGATGAGATTGGCTATGTTCTGATATCCACACTAGCATGCCCAATACATTGCTTCATTCTAAGGCTTTACACTCAAATCTTATTTGTCACATGCGCCAAATACAACAGGTGCAGACCTTACTGTGAAATGCTTACTTACAAGCTCTTAACCAGTTAAGAAAATATTTACTAAATAAACTGAAATAAAAAGTAACAATAACAAGGCTATATACAGGGGGTACCGGTACCGAGTCAATGTGCGGGGGTACATGTTAGTCAAGGTAATTTGTACATGTAGGTAGGGGTAAAGTGACTATGCATAGATAATAAGAAGAGAGTAACAGCAGTGTAAAAACAGGGGGGGGATTAATTGTTCAGTAGACTTATGGCTTGGGGGTAGAAGCTGTTAAGGAGCCTTTTGGACCTAGACTTGGTGCTTCGGTACTGCTTCCCCTACGGTAGCAGAGACAACAGTCTATGACTTGGGTGACTGGAGTCTGACGATTCAATTTTGGGGCGTTCCTCTGACACCGTCTAGTATATACAGTAGGTCCTGGATGGCAGGGAGCTTGGCCCCAGTGATGTACTGGGCCATACGCACTACCCTCTGTAAGGCCTTATGGTCGGATGCCGAAAAGTTGCCATACCAAGTGGTGATGCAACCGGTCAGAATGCTCTCAATGGTGCAGCTGTAGAACTTTCAGGATCTGGGGACCCATGCCATATTTTTTCAGTCTCCTGAGGGGGAAAGGCATTGTCGTGCCCTCTTCACGACTGTCTTGTTGTGTTTGGACCATGAGCTACTGTAGAGGCTCTGCAAGCTCCAGTGACATTTTGCTGAGGACAACACTTGCTGAAGTGTAAGAGGTATGCTAGCATGGACTGTGGAAATCAGCCACTGAATACACTGTCAGGTAAATCTGCCATACCATTGAAGCTCGCTAACCTTGCTTGCACACATCTCCAAATAAGAACCCTCGATGCCCTTCTTCTTTGCCCATCCTGGTAAGGAGTCTGGATCAGGCACCACAATGCCCACCAGGCATGCCTGTGTCAAACAAGACATTTTTAAACATTTAGCTTTTTACAATTCATAAGCACTTATACTAATTTACAAATGTATCAACATTTACAAGCAATGGCTTATATATGAAAGTCATAAGTGTCACCCAAACAAGTTTCAATTAGATGGTGCACACATCCACAACCAACATTATTCATGTACATACCCAACCACAAACAAAGTGCTTCAATAGAAACACGCACAGCAGAAGCCTTGGCACACATGCGGGCATGCGCACACACGATTTGGTTTGTCACAAACCTGCAAGCTATCGCCATGGACAAAGATCTGGGCCACCGGGTCGCTCCGGATGTAGATGTTCTCGACCTTCTCCGGGGCAATGTACTCTCCTTGAGCCAGCTTGAAGATGTGCTTCTTCCTGTCCACGATCTTCAGAATGCCATTCTGAAAGTAGAGTAAACAAACTTAACTAAGTACTGATTAACTACATCAGATTTTGCCCCATTACTACTTTCCCGCTCTTAGTCAGTCATAGATTGAGGCCCAATGTCTGCTGATCTCTTTTGCCTGGTACTTATTTCATCATAATCGTCATCATCAGCTAAGCAGGGTCGGTCCTGGTCGCTCCCTGGATGGGATACCAGATGCTGCTGGCAGTGGTGTTGGAGGGCTAAGGAGATCCCAATGCCCCAGGGCAGTGAAGGGGACATTGCCCTGCGTAGTGTGCCATCTTTTGGATGGGACAATAAAACGGGTGTCCTGACCCTCTGTTGTCATTAAAAATCCCATTGCAATTATCATAAAAGTAGGGGTGTTAGCCCCATTGTCATGGCTAAACTCCCAACCTGGCCCCATTTTATCATGGCCACCTAACTGGCATATTTCACTCCTCACCTCTCCACCTGATGTGTGGTGAGTATTCTGGGGTGGCAGGTAGCCTAGTGGTTAGAGTATTGGACTAGTAACCAAAAGGTTGCATGATCGAATCCCCGAGCTGACAAGGTAAAATAATCTGTCGTTCTGCCCCTGAAAAAGGAATTTGTTCTTAACTGACTTGCCTAGGTAATTTAACTTAAACTTCTGGCACAAAAATGGTCACCGTGCAAGCCCCACCAGAGGACAATTTCCCATCCCCGCCTTATAGGCTAGCTCAATGTTTCCCAATCTTGGTCCTGGGGACCCAAAGGGGTGCACATTTTTGTTTTTGCCATAGCACTAACAGTTGATTCAACTAATCAAGTCATCATCATGCCTAAAGAAGGTGGAACCCTTTGGGTCTCCAGGATCAGAATTGGGAAACACAGCTAGCTGAATGTAGAGTTGACAGTACTTACAGGCAGCCACTTCCCAATGTCTCCGGTGTGGAGCCAGCCATCCTGATCCAAGGCCTCCTTTGTCTTCTCTGGGTCATTCAGGTAGCCCTTGAATACATTTGGTCCTTTCACACACACCTGCGAAGAAGCAGAACTATATATACATCAAATACAAACATGGGACTAGGATACACACCCACCTCCTCAAAGGCTAATGATTAAATTGGGAAGTATCAAAGCAAGCTGGGAAAACCCCCACCCCAATATTCCTGTCGGTCCCAATACACGCTGTAAAGAGATCAGTGGAAGGCACCCCAAGGACACAGTCATTGGCACCCATTCAAAAAAGCTTATCTAACAACGTGGATATTCATCAAATCCGTCATGATTTCTATGTGGTTACTAAAATCTGATTTTGCTGCATAATGTTTAGAAGTGGTCCTTTAGGGTTTAGAAAATCCATTGCGTGACCAAAAGTATATAGACCTGCTCGTCAAACATCTCATTCCAAAATCATGTGCATTAATATGGCGTTGCTACTATAACAGCCTTCACTCTTCTGGGAAGGCTTTCCACTAGATGTTGGAACATTGCTGCGGAGAATTGCTCCCATTCAGCCACAAGAGCATTCGTGAGGTCGGGCACTGATGTTGAGCGATTAGGCCTGGTCTCTCCTATCATTGCTATGCAGACGACACACAATTCATCTTCTCCTTTCCCCCTTCTGATAACCAGGCGGTGAATCGCATCTCTGCATGTCTGTCAGACATAACAGTGTGGATGACGGATCACCACCTCAAGCTGAACCTCGGCAAGACGGAGCTGCTCATCCTAACGGGGAAGGACTGCCCGTTCCATGATCTCACCATCACGGTTGACAACTCCCTTGTGTCCTCCTCCCAGAGTGCTAAGAACCTTGGCGTGATCCTGGACAACACCCTGTCGTTCTCCACTAACATCAAGGCGGTGACCCGATCCTGTAGGTTCATGCTCTACAACATTCGCAGAGTACGACCCTGCCTCACACAGGAAGCGGCGCAGGTCCTAATCCAGGCACTTGTCATCTCCCATCTAGATTACTGCAACTCGCTGTTGGCTGGGCTCCCTGCCTGTGCCATTAAACCCCTACAACTCATCCAGAACGCCGCAGCCCGTCTGGTGTTCAACCTTCCCAAGTTCTCTCACGTCACCCTCTCTCCACTGGCTTCCAGTTGAAGCTCGCATCCGCTACAAGACCATGGTGATTGCCTACGGAGCTGTGAAGGGAACGGCACCTCCATACCTTCAGGCTCTGATCAGGCCCTACACCCAAACAAGGGCACTGCGTTCATCCACCTCTGGCCTGCTGGCCCCCCTACCTCTGAGGAAGCACAGTTCCCGCTCAGCCCAGTCAAAACTGTTCGCTGCTCTGGCACCCCAATGGTGGAACAAGCTCCCTCACGACGCCAGGACAGCGGAGTCAATCACCACCTTCCGGAGACACCTGAAACCCCACCTCTTTAAGGAATACCTAGGATAGGATAAAGTAATCCTTCTAACCCCCCCCCCCCCCCTTAAAAGATTTAGATGCACTATTGTAAAGTGGTTGTTCCACTGGATATCATAAGGTGAATGCACCAATTTGTAAGTCGCTCTGGATAAGAGCGTCTGCTAAATGACTTAAATGTAATGTAATGTAATGTAATGTTGCAGTCGGCCTTTCAATTCATCCCAAAAGTGTTTGATGGGGTTGAGGTCAGGGCTCTGTGCAGGCCAGTCAAGTTCTTCCACACCGATCACGACAAACCATTTCTTTATGGACCTCGCTTGTGCACGGGGACATTATCATGCTGAAACAGGAAAAGGCCTTCCCCAAACTGTTGATACAAAGTTGGAAGCACAGAATCGTCTAGAATGTCATTGTATGCTATAGCATTAATATTTCCCTTCACTGGAACTAAGGGGCTTAGTCCAAACCATAAAAAAAAAAACAGCCCCAGACCATTATTCCTCCTCCACCAAATGCATCGGTGCAGGTAGCGTTCTCCTGGCATCCGCCAAACCCAGATACATCCGTCGGACTGCTAGATGGTGAATCGTGATTCATCACTCCAGAGAATGAGTTTCCACTGCTCCAGAGTCTAATGGCAGTGAGCTTTACACCACTCCAGCCGACGCTTGGCATTGAGCATGGTGACCTTAGGCATGTGTGCGGCTGCTCGGCCATAGGGAAACCCATTTCACGAAGTTCCCGACGAACAGTTCTTGTGCTGATGTTGCTTCCGGAGGCATCTTGGAACTCGGTAGTGAGTGTTGCAACCGACAGACAATTTTACGCACCACACGCGTCGGCACTCCAGTTATGTGAGCTTGTGTGGCCTACCACTTCATGGCTGAGCCGTTGTTGCTCCTAGACGTTTCCATTTCACAATAACAGCACTTACAGTTGACTGGGGCAGCTTTAGCAGGGCAGAAGTTATACGAACTGACTTGTTGGAAAGGTGGCATCCTATGACAGTACCACGTTGAAAGTCACTGAGCCCTTCAGTAAGGCCATTCTACTGCCAATGTTTGGCTGTGGAGATTGCATGGCTGTGTGCTCGATTTTATACCCCCGTCAGCAACAGGTGTGACTGAAATAGCTGAATCCACTCATTTGAAGGCATGTCCACATACTTTTGTATATATAGTGTACGTCTGCAAAATGCTAACTCCTGTTCAGATAAGCTGGTAGTATAGCTAGCCATATAGAGATCGATGGTGGTATATGAAGTCGTTTTTAAGTGCAATGCAGTTGATTGGTGACGATGACATGAACATGTATTGGAGTTGACAGGCTAATTTTGATGGGTGTGAATGAGGAGATTCTGATCTATCAACAACACATGGGCCCTATGTGTGGAATTTCCATGGGGTTTACATTGTTTTGTCAAACTCCAAACATCTCTTTACCGCATGTATTAAAACCCTACCACTGGGCTTGGCCCTTATTCTTCAATGTTTGCAGATCAGTATGGTGGAAGCTTTACTACTGTAGTGCTTATACCTATCCAGACCCTTCAGATATGCTAACATCGACTAGTTAGGGCCAAGGGGGAGGGACAGGGAGCAATTTGAGACCGAGGTGGGTCTTCCATTGGTCTAAACACCTCACCTCTCCTTCCCCATTGGCAGCAAAGTAGTTCATCTCAGTCACGTCCACCAGCTTTACATAGTTGCAGGGCAGTGGAGCCCCCACATGACCTGGGCAAAAAGAGATGAGTTGTCACATTCCAGTAACACTTTATTTGGCTGTTCTTTCATAATGCAAACATGGTCTCATAAGGTTTCATGAAGGTTCCAGTGAGCCACACAAGACACAGAAGTAAAACTGTTCTTGTTCATTGTAGAATCAGAGTGTAGAGCCATTTGTGTGACTTGTTTGTTGGATTAAACATGTGGTGGTATGCATTGTGCGATGTGTCGGTAAAGCTTGAATGTGTGTATTACCTGCTGTCCAGTCCCCAGGCATGGACATGGTGCACCCGGCTGTGCACTCAGTCTGACCATAGCCTTCATAAAACTGTCAAGTAGAAGCAGCAGACATTTATTTGAAAGCATTGTAATTAAGTAACTTGTGTTTCTCATGCTAGTATCATCTATCTTTTGGCACCACAGCACCTGGTTGGGTGTGAGGTTGATTCCCAAGCATGAAGTGATTGTTTTGACTGATAGAAAAGAACATTATATCCAATCTTTCTAAGGCGAATCCTGTTGAACAAACAGGAAAGGTCAAAGAGGGACTCGTTTCTCTAGGGTATGAGATGGGCTATACTCCGAATCGCTACCTATGAGACGGGCTAGATTCCAATTCTCTACCTGTAAACTCCCCCTGAAGGATTTAAAAGGAAAGGTATGATGAATATTCCAGCCATGCTTCCACCAATCCAAACAATGCTTTTAAATGCATGAGGGAGTGAATGAATGAGTGCACATACCTCTTTAGAAGGTTAGAGAATTGGAACACAACCAGGCTCTGCATCCAAATTCTCTGAGAAAGGTTGCATTTGTGCACTCTTCCCCATGCATTTATAAGCATTGGATTGGTGGAAGCATGGACTAGAGGGAGTTTATCCTTTCTTACACCTGTCGTTTAATTTGTAAATCCATGAAGGGAAGTCTCACCTGGCAGCCAAGAGCAGCCCGAAGGAAGGTCAGGACGGTTGGAGACACTGGGGCCGCTCCTGTTATCATCAGCCTCACACGACCCCCAAGACTGTTCTGGAGAACACAAAGGAGGAAAGACGTTATTGACATCCATGGTTGTACCTCACACAATAGAACAGCGATTCTCAAATTTGGGTCGCACGTGTCTGAGTAATTATATATTTTTTGGGGGGGATTAATGGAGGAAAAAAGAACTGTCTGAAATGATAATGAATTTACAATTTTAAATCTCTGAACAATTTTTTCAATAACATTTAGAGCTATTATAGAGCTATTAGCAGTGCCATTTTTGGTTGATTTTCTGGTCTCAAACCAGTGAGTTTATTAACCTTCAACGACAGCGGCAACCAGTTTTGAAGCATACCAGTTATTTTATTGTTGCCTGTATTACATGTTATTTTGGCATTAATATGTGTCAGCATTACTTCCATGCTCGCGATGAGGCAAGTAACACTGAAACATGCATGAGAACATCAGATGTTCCGGACGACTGTGTGATCACTCTCTGCAGCCGATGTAAGACTTTTAAAACAGGTCAACATTCACAAGGCCGCAGGGCCAGACGGATTACCAGAACGTGTAGTCCGAGTATGCGCTGACCAACTGGCAAGTGCTTTCACTGACATTTTTCAACCCATCCCTGACTGAGTCGGTAATACCAAAAGAACACTAAGGTAACCTGCTTAAATGACTACCGACCTGTAGCACTCACATCTGTAGCATGAAGTGCTTTGAAATGCTGGTCATGGCTCACATCAACAACATTATCCCAAAAACCATCCTTAGTTTTGGGGCGACAGGTAGCCCAGTAACCGAAAGGTTGCTGGATCGAATCACCAAGCTGACAAGATAAAAATCTGTTGTTCTGCCCCTGAACAAGGCAGTTAACCCACTGTTCCCCGGTAGGCTGTCATTGTAAGTAAGAATTTGTTCTTAACTGACTTGCCAACTTAAATAATACAGATAAAAACAGGTCCACAAATGATGCACTCTATTGCACTCCAAAATGCCCTTTCACACCTGGACAAAAGGAACACCTATGCGAGAATGCTATTCATTGACTACAGCTCAGCGGTCAACACCATAGTGCCCTCAAAGCACATCACTAAGCTAAGGACCCTGGGACTAAACACCTCCCTCTGCAACTGGATCCTGGACATCCTGACGGGCCGCCCCCAGGTGGTATGGGAAGGTAACACATCTGCCACGCTGATCCTCAACACGGGGGCCCCTCGGGTGCGTTCAGTCCCCTCCTATACTCCCTGTTCATTCATGACTGCACGGCCAGATACGACTCCATCAAGTTTGCTGATGACAACAGTGAAGGGAAGTCTCACCTGGCAAACAAACTAACATGGTCCAAGCACGTCGTGAAGAGGGCATGACAAGACCCATTCTCCCTAAGGAGATTTGGCCTCAGTTCCACATCTGCACTGTCGAGAGCATCCTGACGGGTTGCATCACTGCCTGGCAACTGCTCCGCCTCCAACAGCAAGGCACTACAGAGGGTTGTGCATACAGACCAGTACGTCACTGGGGCCAAGCTTCCTGCCATCCAGGGCCTCTATACCAGGCGGTGTCAGAAGAAGGCCCTACAAATTGTCAAAGACTCCAGCCACCCTAGTCAGACTCTACTACTCCTACTCCTGGGGGGGGGGGGGGGGGGGGCAGGTAGCCTACTGGTTAGAGCGTTCGGCCAGTAACCAAAATGTTGCTGATCGAATCCCCGCACTGACAAGATAAAAATCTGTCATTCCGCCCCTGAACAAGTTCGTTAACCCCCAGTAGGCCGTCATTGTAAATAAGAATTTGTTAAGTGTTAAAAAATATATATTTTTACTTTAACACCTCTACCTACATGTACAGTCGTGGCCAAAAGTTGAGAATGACACAAATATTAATTTCCACAAAGTTTGCTGCTTCAGTGTCTTTAGATATTTTTGTCAGATGTTACTATGGAACACTGAAGTATAATTACAAGCATTTCATAAGTATCAAAGGCTTTTGACAATTACATGAAGTTGATGCAAAGATTCAATATTTGCAGTGTTGACCCTTCTTTTTCAAGACCTCTGCAATCCACCCTGGCATGCTGTCAATTAACTTCTGGGCCACATCCTGACTGATGGCAGCCCATTCTTGCATAATCAATGCTTGGAGCTTGTTTGAATTTGTGGGTTTTTGTTTGTCCACCCACCTCTTGAGGATTGACCACAAGTTCTCAATGGGATTAAGGTCTGGGGATTTCCTGCTCCATCATGCTGGAAAAGGCATAGTTCATCACCAAACTGTTCCTGGATAGTTGGGAGAAGTTGCTCTCGGAGGATGTGTTGGTACCATTCTTTATTCATGGCTGTGTTCTTGGCAAAATGGTGAGTGAGCCCACTCCCTTGGCTGAGAAGCAACCCCACACATGAATGGTCCCAGGATGCTTTACTGTTGGCATGACACAGGACTCACCTCGTCTTCTCCAGACAAGCTTTTTCACCGGATGCCCCAAACAATCGGAAAGGGGATTTATGAAAATGAGAATCACTTTATGAAAATGACTTTATCCCTGTACCTATTGCAGAGTATCAGTCTGTCCCTGATGTTTTACTTGGAGAGAAGTGGCTTCTTTGCTGCCCTTCTTGACACCAGGCCATCCTCCAAAAGTCTTCACCTCACTGTGCGTGCAGATGCACTCACACTTGCCTGCTGCCATTCCTGAGCAAGCTCTGTACTGGTGGTGCCCCGATCCCACAGCTGAATCAACTTCAGGAGACGGTCCTGGCACTTGCTGGACTTTCTTGGGCGCCCTGAAGCCTTCTTCACAACAATGGAACCGCTCTCGAAGTGTTTGATGATCCGATAAATGGTTGATTTAGGTGCAATCTTACTGGCAGCAATATCCTTGCCTGTGAAGCCCTTTTTGTGCAAAGCAATGATGACGGCACGTGTTTCCTTGCAGGTAACCATGTTTGACAGAGGAAGAACAATGATTCCAAGCACCACCCTCCTTTTGAAGCTTCCAGTCTGTTATTCGAACTCAATCAGCATGACAGAGTGATCTCCAGCCTTGTCCTCGTCAACACTCACACCTGTGTTAACGAGAGAATCACTGACATGTCAGCTGGTCCTATTGTGGCAGGGCTGAAATCCAGTGGAAATGTTTTTTGGGCATTCAGTTCATTTGCATGGCAAAGAGGGACTTTGCAATTAATTGCAATTCATCTGATCACTCTTCATAACATTCTGGAGTATATGCAAATTGCTATCATACAAACTGAGGCAGCAGACTGAAAATGTATATTTGTGTCATTCTCAACTTTTGGCCACCACTGTACATATTTTTTAGGTATTTTTCTTAAAACTGCATTGTTGGTTAAGGGCGTGTAAGTAAGAATTTCACTGTAAGTTCTACACCTGTTGTATTTGGCGCATGTGCCAAATAACATTTGATATCTGTCAGCAAATAACATTTAAAGTAAATAAATAAATAAATAAATAAATAATAATAAGAGTTAATAAAGCCACATACAATCATGGTCTCTTTTTTGCTTTCTGTGGTGGTGGGGCAGCCAGCGGAAAATACTGAGCGTAGGGGTTGGTAATGTTCTCTAGTTGCCACGTGATTGGCTTACTGTTATGTCACTCATAGGGACACTACATCACTGCAAAATCTAAGGGGAGTGCTTGAAAATTCAAGCCCCTTGGGTGCTGCCATAGTTACATTACAAATGCCCATCCAAGAAGGCAAAAGGTCATTGGCCACAGATAAATTGACGTCAAATCACGTTATATCTACTGTAGCTATGATTGGACTGATCATCATGAATGAATCAAGTCGACAATCTACTGGCGAATCCATCCATCCTTGTCATATGAAAATAATTTATCAATAAAGCAAATTGGTGCACATCGGCCATAAACATTATACAAAAAGTTGAAAATCACAAATTCAACAATGAGTGGTTTGGAAGGAATTAGTGGCTAACTGCAAGCATCTGCTAAGCAGTCACTAGCCTGCTATTCAGTGGAGTTGGTGTGTGGGCCAAGTCTGGGTTTGAGTCTTTTCCAAGCTTAAAGGGATAAACATTCAACATTGGCCATGCTGTCAATCCAGCATGACTTCTGCTGCATTCAAAACAACTGGAAACTTGGAAATTTCAGACTTCAGTGAGTTCAAGACAACCTTACCACTGCTACTACACCTGGCTTTGGGACTGCTGTTGGGACAGCTTTGTGTAGGCCCTAACAGTTTGTGGGCACTGTTTTTCACCATTATAGCGCAATTAATGTATTGTTTAGTGCTGTGTTTTGTAGCGGCTTTGCTGCCAAGCATTCCAACAACAAAAAAATTGTGGGGAGTCTTCCACCAAGATTTACATGCTAAAATCGTCACTGATCAAGAATATGGGCAAATAGTAATTACTAACAATGAAAGTGGTGGGAATGTTGTTCCCATGTCATGAAATTTCTACATTTAATATCAATACTGCATTTAAAAACAGACAGAAAAATGTATATAAAAACGTAACATGTAAAGTGTTGGTCCCATGTTTCATGAGTGGAGATAAAAGAACCCAGAAATGTTCCATACACACATTAAGCTTCTCTCGCTCAAGTTGTGTGCACATCCCTGTTAGTGGCTTATCAAGAAGCTGATTAAAACAGCATGATCATTACACAGGTCCACCTTGTGCTGAGGACAATAAAAGGCCACTAAAATATGCAGTTAAGGGTGCATGCAATTGGCATGCTGACTGCAGAAATGTCCAATTAATGTTAATTCTCTACCATAAGCCGCATCCAACCTTGTTTTAGAGGATTTGGCAGTACGTCAACCAAACTCGCGTGTAACCACACCAGCCCATCTGGCTTCTTCACCTGCGGGTTTGTCGGTCTATAATAAAGCCTTTTGTAGAGAAAAACAAATTCTGATTGGCTGGGCCTGGCTCCCCAGTGGGTGGGCCTATGCCTTATCAGGCCGAACCATGGCTGTGCCCTTGCCCACTCTTGTGAAATCCATAATTTAGGGCATAATATATATTTTTTCAATTGACTGATTTCTTTATCTGAACTGTAACTCAGTAAAATCAATGACATTTTTGCATCTATATTTTTGTTTAGTATAGTTTTACAGATTTCATGTCGAGCAATTATTTTTTGCAATGCGAATAATGGGTCGCGACAGACAACCTGGTTCAATATGGGTCCAGAGGCAAAACCAATTGAGAACCACTGCAATAGACACAACCTTAAGATAAAGTATTTTTTGATTTTGGGGTCTGTGTGGGGGTATTCAATCGGGGACGATGTTGGAAACAACATGTTATCCTCTGGATTGTACATTTTTCCCCCCAATCAAACATCCTCGGGATCGGTGTCCCTTCCACGGGATGGTTGAGCTAACATAGGCTAATGCCATTAGCCTGAGGTTGTAAGTAACAAGAACATTTCTCAGGACATAGGCATATCTGATATTGGCAGACAGAGTCAACTCTTGTTAATATAACTGCACGGTCCAATTTATAGTAGCTATTACAGTGAAAGAATACCATGCTATTGTTT
The DNA here is from genome assembly GCF_965601325.2 of Salmo salar. NCBI lineage: Eukaryota > Metazoa > Chordata > Actinopteri > Salmoniformes > Salmonidae > Salmo > Salmo salar. Next base: position 34,951,063 of record NC_138294.1, on the reverse strand, counting down.
GAGGAGTGCGCACAATTTTGAACATGAAAAGTTATTAATAAACAAATTAGGCACATTTGGGCAGGCTTGATACAACATTTTGAACAGAAGTGCAATGGATCAGTCTAAAACTTTCGACATACACTGATGCCATCCCATGGCCAAAATCTAAATTGCACCTGGGCTGGAATAATACATTATGGCCTCTCTTGCATTTCAAAGATGGTCCAATTTAGTTTTTTTAACCAGATCTAATGTGTTCCATTCTCCTACATTCCTTTCACATTTCCATAAACTACAAAGCGTTTCCTTTCAAATGGTACCAAGAATATGCATATCCTTGCTTCAGGGCCTGAGCTACAGGCAGTTAGATTTGGGTATGTCATTTCAGGCGAAAATTGAAAAAAAAAGGGGCTAATCCTTTTAAGGGTTACATTATAATGCTTCATACAAATTTGCCATGATGAAAAATGCTAATGTGTGGCACTTTCTTACCACCAATTGTTTTTACCATTAACCCTCGTCTTTACGATACCCACAATCCTAAAAAAATTGTTTTGTTTTTTTATTTAACAGATTTTTACCTTGTCAGCTCGGGGATTCGATCCAGCAACTTTTCGGCTACTGGCCCAACACTCTAACCACTAGGCTACCTGCCGTCCTTAACCCTCACCCAGAACCCGAAACCTAAACTTAGCTCATATAAAGTTACAACATTGTCCTTTCTAGCACGATCATCAGGTGCCTATCCATGGGTACCTGGACTTTTTGGAAGATGAGCTTGTCCCACAAGCTGTCCTTCCTGACTACGCCATTCATCATCTCTGCATGCTTCCTCCTGGAGGCGAAAACCAGCAGCCATCTTTTCAGTGGCGTGTTGGCCTGTCCGAAGATCTTTGAAGGAGAGATGAAAAATAATCGTATTTATTTGTCTTGCAAAGGATATTGGTCTTATGCCCAGCTCCCAACCTTGTGCCTTCATCAAGGGCAAAACTGGAGTGGATGGATAGCAACAATCTGGAAAGCAGCAGCCCATTGGTTGACAGTTCAGTTCGCTCTGTTATAGCCCAGCCCAGGATTTGAACCAGTGCCTGTCCAGCTACTGGTCCACCTGTCTGACCTCTGGGCTACCTACCACCCATTCTCCAAAGAAGAGAGAGTATTCAACAACATATCAAACCCCAAAGCAATCTAGGCCATGGAGCTATTTTAAACCTTTGTGGTCGAATTCAGTCCAACCCACCTCTGCAATGTTTATGAAGCGTCTTGGTTTCCATACCATTGCCCACACCCACCCATGCTTTAAATAAGGTTTTGATACACATGTACAACTATTCCAAGACATTTTTGTATTCATCTTTTATGCATGTCCCATTAAAATAAATCCAGCTACTGGTACTAAATGATATGGTCATATTATAGTCATAAACATCCCTCAGGGTCTACAGTGCATCTGACCTTGTCAAACATGCGGTTGAGCAGACGGGGGACGACAGGGAAGACTGTTGGCTGAAGGGTCTTCAGGTCGTCCATCAGGAGCCGAATGTCCCCCTGAAAGTAGCCAATCCGTGCACCGTGCACCAGGATCACTCCCTGGAGAAGGGTGGAGGTGTGAGAAGGAGGCAGACGAAAAAGGAAGTGTCCGTTAACTGTCAAGTACACGTGTCAAATATGTTCCAATATATTTTAGGTGTTTTAGCTTTGAGTTTGCACTTTTGTGACTATTCTATTGGTTCCATGGTAGCGGGCAAACTAAATCAAGCTAAGTTCAATTATTTGACATTAAGTGTATTAAAAAAAAGGCAATTTGCGATTGCTACATCCATTCTGGGCCTTTTAAATTAATTCTATTCATCTATACACAGACAATGATTCTTGAAGAATGTGCCTGATAAACTTAGTCCAACTGTCATACCCCATCAGAATCCAAAATAAGCTGCAGTTTATAAAATGCTGTCATAATGCTGTGCTGATAAATATTTACAATACATGTTTAACTTTTTGGTTTATAAACAAAGAAAATGTAAACAAACACTATATAGCCACAAAACAAGGTTAAAACTCTAATTTTGATATCATGGATGGTCAATCCTTGCAGTCTCAGTTTTAACAAGGGTGAATTGAAACGAGGGGTTCCTGCTTCTCGTCATTCTATCAGTTTCAGTACGTACCTCCACTACCCTCTCAAACATGTGTGCTAGAGGTAGGTAGGACATGTGAATGTCATGGAGGTTCAGCATGCAGTGCACCTGCGGAAGACACACACACCCACCCGCGTCAGGCATTGCATTACCTCAAAAACCCTCTCAAACATGTGGGCCAATGGCAGGAAGGAGATGAGCACATCCTTAGTGCTGGGCTTGAGTATGCTCTGAGTAGACACAGAGCGGAAAAAGATATGGAAGGGAAAAAAGGGAACGGATAGGAGAGGACAGACAGGAAAGTCAAAGTCAACATGAAGATTGAGGAACAAGAGCGAGAAAAAAATAACTGACTGGATTTTAAAGGGCATTTAGCAGGGGGGTGGGTAAGGAAGTGCAAAGGCGGCTTGGAAAATAGCAGCTTTCCACACATTGTGGAATACAACAGTAAATATTAACATGACACTAAGCATAATAAGTGCCCATTTTGTTTTACTTGCCCATCTAAGCAGAGGCAAATGTTAAGATAAAAATTGCTGTTTTTAAGCCAGGTTTGTTATTGCAAATAAGAACTTGTTTCCTATTGTTACCAGGTTGAATAAATTCTACTTACTGTTATAAGAAAGCACTTCTGATAGTTTCACAATACCTATATTTCTTTTGATATTCACAATGTTTACAATTCCTTTGATAAGCCATTCAAGGAACAAATTCATCAAAAAGGTGGTTAGTTTACCTCTGTTATCTTGATGAAAGCAGCACAATTGGCGATAACATTGCCATGTGTAAGCATTCCACCCTTTGGGTTTCCTGGGAGTAAAAGAAAACAAGTGACCATTTATTAAATCTTGAAGGTTAGATGCTTCACGTTTCCAGTACACAATATCACTAATAAAAAGAGTCAGTAATTCATGTGTGTGGGAGAGTCTCCATTCATGGAAACAATGGATTAGTACCATTTTTCATAAACTGGATCATTCTTGTCACGAGGGTCCAAGTGTAACACACATCCTCCTGATCATGCATGTACACAGTATGTCAGTGAGTGTTACTTCAAACTTGACTATCATACTTTTTGTATTACATTATACATGTCAGTGTACTGGCCTATTTTTCTACTGTGTTGCTTTTGAAATAAGACTGTTCATACTTTTAAAAATGTCTACTCTCCCTACTTTGAATCCCTGACTATGAAAAGCCTGACAGTCTTGAAGTGTTTGAACCCTCTATAGCCATTATGGATATTCTCTGACCCTGCTGGTCCCCTATCTTGGTAAAACACATCTGGCCTTAAATGGTACTCTTAAAATCTCTACCCGGTACAGCGAGAAGAGGACTGGTCACCCCTCTAGGTTTCTTCCTGTTCCTGCCTTCTAATGAGTTTTACCTGGCCACAGTACTTCTACCTCTGCATTGCTTATTCTATCTCAAATCAATTCATATTTTATTTGTCACATGCGCTGATGCAACAGGTGTAGACCTTACCGTGAAATGCTTACTTACAAGCCCTTAACCAACAATGCAGTTCAAGAAATAGAATTAAGAAAATATTTACTAAATCAAATAAAAAGTAATAACGAGGCTATATACAGGGGGTACCGGTAACGAGTCAATGGGCAGGGGTACAGGTTAACCGAGGTAATTTGCAGTGGTGTAAAGTACTTAAGTATCTGTACTTTACTATTTATATTTTTGACAACTTTTACTTCACTACATTCCTAAACAAAATGATGATGTACTTTTTACTCCGTACATTTTCCCTGACACCCAAAAGCACTTGTTACATTTTGAATGCTTAGCAGGACAGGAAAATGGTCCAATTCACAATCTTATCATTTATTTGTAAATTATGTCTAAGCGTTGGAGCGTGCCCCTGGCTATCTGTAAGTAATTTAAAACAAAAACATGGTTTTGTCTGGTTTGCTTAATATAAGGAATTGGAAATTATTAATACTTAAAATATATTTGATCAATTACATGTATTTTTGATACTTAAGTATATTGAAAACCAAATACTTTGACTCAAATAGGATTGGGTAATTTTTTCCACCACTGGTAATTTGTACATGTAGGTAGGGGTAAAGTGGTGACTATGCATAGATAATAAACAGTGAGTAGCAGCAGTGTAAAACAAGGGGGGGGGGGGGGGGGGGGGGGGGTGTCAATGCAAATAGTCCGGGTGGCCATTTAATTCATTGTTCAGCACTCTTATGCCTTGGGGGTAGAAGCTGTAAAGCAATTTGTGACAACTACCGATGTAAAAAAAATAGCTTTATAAAATACATTTCATTGTTTTAAATGTGGGATATGCAAATTCTGAAATACAGAGTAATGACATGAAAGCTGAATTAATGCACACACACCTGTGGTTCCACTAGTGAAGCAGATGAGTGCCAGGTCCTCTGGTGTTGGGGGCTATAGCAGACCACAAAGAGATTTAAGAGCGAACTAGTAGCACGTTATTTTAACAGTACAGACATACCAGATAGTCACAAACAAATAACACAGTAAGGACAGAGTAATAACCTACTAATATTATTTGTTTCTTTGGGATTCATTAAAATCACCACTGTTTGAATGAACCGCAATATGGATTTGTACAGTCCTACTCACCAATGGCTGGTGGTAGTGGGCTTTGCCAACAGCCTGAGGGTGACAAAGAAACCGTAAAGAAAACATTAAACACACTTCAGTTACATTTTTCCCGCATTGAAACATTAGCTTACTAACATAAGAAAATATAGCTGGGATATGCATAACCAAACAAAACTGGAGAACAGATCAAAATGAGGACCCTGCTCGAACAAGCTGGTTCTCAATGAGCCTCTGGATAAGAGCCTTTGCAAAACGTGAATACTGTGAACATAGAAGTACATTACATTTTACCTCCACATCCTTCAGGCTAAGGATCTCGATGCCGCTCTGCTGCCCGCGGTCCACCAGCTCCTCGTCGAAGGCCTCCATGAGCACGATGGTCTTCAATGTGTGCTCCTTACCCCTCACGCAGTCCAGGATGAGCCGCGCTTTGTCAGCCAAGTCGCAGATCACTGTAGAGACGGCGGCTAAAAACATGGGATGGCACTGGGTTATTTTTTGTCAGCTTATTTTTTTATGTTCCGTGATGGTAGTAAGGGTGTGAGGTATAGTCCTGTCTATTGTCCTGAGAAATTAATTTAGTTACACATTAATTGAATGTTCTTGTATAATGCCTACAACAGTGACATAACCATGACTTGTCATCTAATGACAGTTTATGCAGATTACATCTTTTACGTTTTCAGTGTTAGTGAGATTTCAGTGCATCATAATGCTTCATAACAAGTTTATGACAAACTAAAGTAATATTTGAAAGAATAACTTCTATATCATAAACAAATATTTGAGGGCCGCCGTGTCTGCTGGTTGATATTAGTTTATTCTACAGCTGGTGAGGAAGCCAAGACCGACATGTTTAACAGTGTGGAATGTAGCTACTGTAGCCCCTTAACACATGTAGATCTGGAAGGATTCAATAGGTGTAAGAACTATGTAATAGCCCCACCTTGCTTTTTGAATTGGAACTTCTACCATATTACTTGAATCTAACCCATTCAGCTCTAAATAACTGCCGTCATATAGAATATTGTGTGTGTGGTATTCATGAGTAAAATTGCCATAGACTAAGGGGCTTTTCCTGTTCTAGCAATTCTATTTCTAAAGAAAAGTCTAGGGGTCGATTTTGGATATCAGGCCGCACTTTTGTGACCTTGTTCCAAATGGCGTTTCTGGTTTCCCTGCGACATACCTTGGTTGATGATGTATTCAATGGCCTCGACGCCTAGCGTGTCATACAGTGGTACACACACCAGGGAGTATGTGTAACAGGCCAGCTCTGAAATGGTCCACTGTAGGAGAGGACATGGATAACATCAGTACAGGGGTAAGATTTTATCAAGGTTTGACGCCGGGTCCGAAATCATTCTTGCAAAAAGTATATACTGAAATCAGCAAAAAAAGAAACTTCCCACAGTCAACATTTATTTTCAGCAAACTTAACATGTCTAAGTATTTGTATGAACATAAGATTCAACAGACAAACTAAACAACTGCCACAGACATGTGACTAACAGAAATTGAATAATGTGTCCCTGAATAAAGGGGGGGGGGGGGGGTCAAAATCAAAAGTAACAGTCAATGCAGCAGGTGGCAACACCAGATACAAAGTACTGCAGTGCATCTCCTCCTCATGGACTGCAACAGATTTGCCAGTTCTTACTGTGAGATGTTACCCCACTCTTCCACCAAGGCACCTGCAAGTTCCCAGACATTTCTGGGGGGGGAATGACCCTAGCCCTTACCCTCCGATTCAACAGGTCCCAGACGTGCTCAATGGGATTGAGATCCGGGCTCTTCGCTGGTCATGGCAGAACACAGACATTCCTGTCTTGCGGGAAATCAGCCATACTGCTCGTTCTGTGCGTGGTGGCATTGTCATGCTGGAAGGTCATATCAGGATGAGCCTGCATGAAGGGTACCACATGAGGGAGGAGGTCTTCCCTGTAACGCACAGCATTTAGATTACCTGCAATGACAACAAGCACAGTCCGACGATGCTGTGAAACACTGCCCCAGACCATGACGGACCCTCCACCTCGATCCCGCTCCAGAGTACAGGCCTCGGTGTAACGCTCATTCCTTCGACGGTGGGTTTGTGCCCATAGGCGACGTTGTTGCCGGTGATGTCTGGTGAGGATCTGCCTTACAACAGGCTTACAAGCCCTCAGTCCAGCCTATTGCAGACAGTCTGAGCACTGATGGAGGGATTGTGTGTTCCTGGTGTAACTCGGGCAGTTGTTGCCATCCTGTACCTGTCCCGCAGGTGTGATGTTCTGATGTACCGATCCTGTGCAGGTGTTGCTACATGTGGACTGTCACTGCAAGGACGATCAGCTGTCCGTCCTGTCTGTTTGTTCAATGAACCATAAACAATTAATGAACATGTACCTGTGGAACGGTCGTTAAGACACTAACAGCCAGATAGGCAATTAAGGTCACATTTATGAAAACTTAGGACACTAAAGATGCCTTTCTACTGACTGAAAAATACCAAAAGAAATATGCCCAGGGTCCCTGCTCATCCTCGTGAATGTGCCTTAGGCATGCTGCAAGGAGGCATGAGGACTGCAGATGTGGCCAGGGCAATAAATTGCAATGTCCGTACTGTGAAACGCCTAAGACAGCGCTACAGGGAGACAGGATGGACAGCTGATCATCCTCGCAGTGGCAGACCACACGTAGTAACACCTGCACAGGATCGGTATATCCGAACATCACACCTGCGGGACAGGTACTAATTAGCAAAAACAACTGCCAGAGTTACACCAGGAACACACAATCCCTCCATCAGTGCTCAGACTGTCCACAATAGGATGAGAGAGGCTGGACTGAGGGCTTGTAGGCCTGTTGTAAGGCAGGTCCTCACCAGACAATCACCGGCAACAATGTTGCCTATGGGCACAAACCCACCGTCGCTGGACCAGACAGGACTGGCAAAAAGTGCTCTTCACTGACGAGTCGCGGTTTTGTCTCAGGGGTGATGGTCGGATTCGCGTTTATCGTTGAAGGAATGAGCGTTACACCGAGGCCTGTACTCTGGAGCGGGATCGATTTGGAGGTGGAGGGTCCGTCATGGTCTGGGGTGGTTTCACAGCATCATCGGACTGAGCTTTTTGTCATTGCAGGCAATCTCAACGCTGTGCATTACAGGGAAGACATCCTCCTCTCTCATGTGGTACCCTTCATACAGGCTCATCCTGACATGACCCTCCAGCATGACAATGCCACCAGCCATACTGCTCGTTCTGTGCGTGATTTCCTGCAAGACAGGAATGTCAGTGTTCTGCCATGGCCAGCGAAGAGCCCGTTCTCAATCCCATTGAGCATGTCTGGGACCTGTTGGATCGGAGGGTGAGGGCTACGGCCATTCCCCCCAAGAAATGTCCGGGAACTTGCAGGTGCCTTGGTGGAAGAGTGGGGTAAAATCTCACAGCAAGAACTGGCAAATCTGGTGCAGTCCATGAGGAGATGCACTGCAGTACTTAATGCAGCTGGTGGCCACACCAGATACTGATTGTCACTTTTGATTTTGACCCCCCCTTAGTTCAGGGACACATTATTCAATTTCTGTTAGTTGTCTGTGGAACTTGTTCAGTTTATGTCTCAGTTGTTGAATCTTGTTATGTTCATACAAATACTTACACATGTTAAGTTTGCTGAAAATAAACGAAGTTGACAGTGAGGACTTTTCTTATTTTGCTGAGTTTATTTACAACGCAAGCACAGGTATTCAGACTTAGCCAGTGAATATGTAAAAGGGGATGTGCGCACAATTGAAAGCAAGAGTGTGCAAGAAAGAGGGAGAGAAAGAATTGTTGCTGCTCATTCCTCTTACCTCTGGCCTGTTCTGGGAAAAGATGCCGATATGCTTGTCTCCAGTCTGGGAGTGCCCCCTGTGAAGGAGAGCCGAGCCAATGCACTCGGCTTTGTCTGCAACCTTCACAAAACAAATAGGAAAGATGCTCTTACTTTTCCCCATTTGAACAATCATATGATCCATACCGGTTTGAGGGAATTCATTGTTATGAATTACAAAGATAAAAAAGTAAAACATCTATATAAAGATGGGCACTAGGCAAATCTCTCACTTGTTAATGGTGTGTGTATATATATATATATATATAACTGTTAAAACTGACTGAAGAACGAACTAATTAACCAAATAAGCTGTAAAATGTCTAAAGTCCGTTGCTCAAAGAGAAACCAACTGGAACTACTTTTTCCATCTCAAAAGAATTGACTAAAAATGGTAGTATAGCTCACCTCTCGGTATGACAGCCACTCGTAAGGCTGGTTCGGTTTTCTTGATCCTAGACAGGGCCCATCATCTGGAAAGTAAAAGACAGCGCCCTTGTGACGACAAACTCACTTCGGTTCTCTACATGCTTACTGATGGAAAACCATGGTCCTTATCCTGTTAGGGCTAGGGGGCAGTATTTGCACGGCTGGATAAAAAAATTTACCCGATTTAATCTGGTTACTAATCCTACCCAGTAACTAGAATATGCATATACTTATTATATATGGATAGAAAACACCCTAAAGTTTCTAAAACTGTTTGAATGGTGTCTGTGAGTATAACAGAACTCATTTGGCAGGCAAAACCCTGAGACATTTTCTGACAGGAAGTGGATACCTGATGTGTTGTATTACCTTTAAACCTATCCCATTGAAAAACACAGGGGCTGAGGAATATTTTGGCACTTCCTATTGCTTCCACTAGATGTCACCAGCCTTTACAAAGTGTTTTGAGTCTTCTGGAGGGAGATCTGACCGAACAAGAGCCATGGAACGATGATGGCCCATTAGACACCTGGCGCGCGAGTTCATGTTGGGTACCCTCGTTCCAATACGTTATAAAAGAGAATGCATTCGTCCACCTTGAATATTATTCATGTTCTGGTTAAAAAAGGCCCTAATGATTTATGCTATACAACGTTTGACATGTTTGAACGAACGTAAATATATTTTTTCCCCTCGTTCATGAAGTGAAGTCCGGCGGGCTTAGATCATGTGCTAACAAGACGGAGATTTTTGGACATAAATGATGAGCTTTTTTGAACAAAACTACATTTGTTATGGACCTGTGATACCTGGAAGTGACATCTGATGAAGAGAATCAAAGGTAATGGATTATTTACATAGTATTTTCGATTTTAGATCTCCCCAACATGACGGCTAGTCTGTATCGCAACGCGTATTTTTCTGGGCGCAGTGCTCAGATTATTGCAAAGTGTGATTTCCCAGTAAGGTTATTTTTAAATCTGGCAAGTTGATTGCGTTCAAGAGATGTAAATCTATAATTCTTTAAATGACAATATAATATTTTACCAATGTTTTCTAATTTTAATTATTTAATTTGTGGTGCTGACTTGACTGCCGGTTATTGGAGGGAAACGATTTCCTCAACATCAATGCCATAGTAAAACACTGTTTTTGGATATAAATATGAACTTGATAGAACTAAAAATGCATGCATTGTCTAACATAATGTCCTAGGAGTGTCATCTGATGGAGATTGTAAAAGGTTAGTGCATCATTTTAGCTGGTTTTATGGTTTTGGTGACCCTGTCTTTGAATTGACAAAACATTACACACAACTCTTGTAAATGTACTGTCCTAACATACTCTAAATTTATGCTTTCGCCGTAAAACCTTTTTGAAATCGTAAAAAGTGGTTAGATTAAGGAGATGTTTATCTTTCAAAGGGTGTAAAATAGTTGTATGTTTGAAAAATTTGAATTTTGACATTTATTTGGATTCAAATTTGCCGCTCTTGAAATGCACCTGCTGTTGATGGAGTGCACCACGGGTGGGACGCTTGCGTCCCACCTAGCCCATAGAGGTTAAACAATATTCTTCTCACAACTTAATTCAAAAGTTGTAGAATTTTGTTTGCATTGCTAAATATTACTCCAGTGTTGGCCCTCGGAACATAATAATTTTGCTGCACCTGCAAATCTGTGTACGCGACCAATACAAGTTGATTTTATGATAAGCCACAAGTCAGTTAGAACCAGACCAGGGTTAAAGTACTACGAGCAAATCCTTCCATCTGGCGCTCCAGGCAGACAAAAGATAAGGCTAAAAGTATTTGAAAGATTTCAAGTAGTATTTGAACCTAGGTCTGGTTACAACCATAGTTCGGCAGGATTGTACCAATCTTGCAGAGAATAATGCACACATCCCAATAGTGTGCTGCTGAAAATAATAGCATAATGCAGACAGTTTTAGTAGAACAACTTTAATGAAAAAGTTGTAAGAAAGCCTGAAACTACCTCTAGGAATTTAGGGTATGATAACAACTGTATAATATGGCATGTGGTGATTTCAATTGAATTAGGCACATTACCATCATCAAATCATTGTGTTGTGGTTTACCTTGCCATGTTGTTGCAATATATACACAGACTATTTTCATCAGCGTAACACACATCTCCCTCAACTGTATATTATTCAAATGAACTATCAAAATACTGATTTACTAATAAGATTGCTTACTATTAAGACTATGACTTGTCTGTTGCTGCATGCCTGTTGTCCTTTGAGTCTACACCTCAACTAAATAAAGAAAATAAAAATATACCCCCCCCCCTCAAAAAAAAAAAAAAAAAAAGAACCGTGTTTGTTGACGAGTACTCACTGGACACACGCATGCCTCGGAGGAATACTTCGTACATGGTCCGCGCGTCACTGTAGTAGTGCGTCATGTGCTCATCGTCGTTATTCAGAATGGACCGCCTGACGTAACCGTCACCCTGTTAGGAGAGAGACATAGTTAAGTTGGGTCCTAAAAACATTTTGAAATGCAAAATCGCAAAAATATATTTTGCTACAGTGTGCCCTACTAAACAGGACCCAGGTGTGCCACTGAAATAACTGATCCACTTAGAACTGGGGTGGACAGGACAGTCTTACCCTGTGAGGGCTGGTGTGTGTGCAGAATTCTGTTCTAGCCAAGCAGCAACACACCTAATTCAAATAACCAAATTCTTAATTGAAGATTATGGTTAGGTGATTAGTAGAATAGTGACTGCTTGGCTGGAACAAAGGCATGCGTCCACACCAGTCCTTGCAGGGGGAAGATTCAATGCCCATCACTCAATTAGAGCAGTTTTATTCCATCTTGGTCCTGGGGCCCACAGGATGTGCCGGCTTTTGTTCAACACCGTATGAACACAGCTGATTCAATGAATCAAGGGCTGGATCGATTGAAATGAAAGTGTTACTGCTGGGCAGAAAGAAAATGCTTACTTACTGTGTGCATCCCCAAAACCATGGTTATAAAGTAAAAAAAAAAAAGGTTATTCTGAAAAAAAATAATAAGGCAAGAAATATTTTTACCAAGATTTTGAAGACACATTTCATAATTCCACACTTAACCTCCTGCATTCAAACCAACCATGAACAAATGTCTCATCCCATAACTAAAATAGAGAGTAAATGGTGTCATGCTCTCCGTGTAACCCGCGTGTTAAAATGTTGCAAGTGGCCTAGCTGCTACACTCAGGAATCGCTTTTATGTAGCTTGCTGAAATAAGCCAAACATCCAAAGGCACTCCCCAGATCCTATTTCGGTCACAATGAGACAATTCAGGCTGACTTGACAGACAGACACACAGAAACTTGATCATCGTGGTTGTGTGTCACATTTATAATGGCAGTTCGGTCACACACACAACCTTTCTTACGGATAAGTAAAAAGTATTCTATGGAGCAAGAGAATCAGCACAGCTTTCAGGTTATTTACTTGGCTACAGCTTTAGCATTAGCATGGTTTAGTGCAAAACAGGCATGTTAGGACCCATGTGAGCATGTTCCAAATAGCATGGGTTCACATTTTATTAGTCATATGTATGGGAAACGCATGTTATACATCGAACGAAATGCTTACTTGCAGGTTCAGTCAACAATAACAAAACATAAGACTATGAACAGAAAGTCTAATACAGGAAGGCACAATTTAGTCCAATATTTACACGGGTATTGGAGAAGGATGGGGCAAGTATATAAATTGAGCAGTATAAATAGAGCCTGGTAGCAGTAGTGGTGATCTGAGAGTGTGGCATGAATATAAACTGCATGAATGGAGCACACAAAACATTAAGAACACCTGCTCTTTCCATGACAGACTGACCAGGTGAACGCTATGATCCCTTACATACATTAAATCCACTTCAAATCAATATATATGAAGGGGAGGAGGCAGGTTAAAGAAGGATTTTTAAGCCTTGAGACAACAGAGACACGGATTGTGCATGTGTGCCATTTAAAGGTTGAATTGCCAGGACAAAATATTTAAGTGCCTTTGAACAGGGTATGGTAGGTGCCAGGCGTATCAATGTATCAAGAACTGCAACGCTACTGGGTTTTTCCACACTCAACAGTTTCCCGTGTGTATCAAGAATGGTCCGCCACCCAAAGGACATCCAGCCAACTTGAGACAACTGTGGGAAGCATTGGAGTCAAAATGGGCCAGCATCCCTGTGGAACGCTTTCCACACCTTGTAGAGTCCCTGCCCCAACGAACTGAGGCTGTTCTGAGGGCAAAAGGGGTGGGGGGACTCGTGTGTGTGTGTGTGTGTGTGTGTGTGTGTGTGTGTGTGTGTGTGTGTGTGTGTGTATGTGATAAGTTGCATATAATCAGAGCAGATGGTCAGTCCAGTTCAAGTGTTCAGTCTGATGGCTTGTAGAGCTTCTGAGCCTGTTGGGACGAGACCTCATGCTCCGATACAGTCTACCCGACAGTAAGGGAGAGAACAGCTTGTGGCTGGGGTTGTGGGGTCCTTGATGTGAGTTCCTTCCTCATGCACCGTTTTGAGTAGATGTCCTGGATGAGTGGGAGCACGGTCCCAGTGATGGACGCTGTTGGGCCCTCTCGCATAGAGTGATGGTGCTATTGGTCCATGGCAAGTTCTCGGTGATGTGGACGCCGAGGAACTTAAAAACATGACTACTGCAGTCCCGTTGATGTGGATTGGGGCATGTTTCCTCTTCTGCTTCCTGAAGTCAAGAATCAACTCCTTTGTTTTGCTGACGCTGAGGGAGAGGTTGGTGTCATGACACCACAATGCCAGCTCACCTCCTCCCTATAGGCTGATTTGTTGTTGTTGGTTCAGGCCTACAACCATGGTGTCATCAGCAAACTTGATGGAATTGGTGTCGTGCAAACCCACGCAGTTGTGGGTGAACAGCAGAGGACTGAGAACACACCACTGGTGGGCCGCTGCTTCAAGAGTCAGTGTGAAGGAGGTATTGTTGCCGATCCTCATAGCTTGTGGTCTGCCTGCCGGTCAGGAAGTCCAGGATCCAGTTGCAGAGGGTGGTGTCCAGGCGACTCAGGGTTCTGAGCTTGGTGGGAACAATAGTGTTGAATGCTGAACTGTAGTCACATAGGAGTTAATCTTGTCCAGATGTGTTATGGTCGTGTAAATAGCGATGGAAAAGGCATCTTCTGTGGATCTGTTGGAGCGGTAGGCAAATTGGAGTGTGCCTGGCATTCTGGCCTTGATGTGGGCCCTGACAAGCCTCTCGAAGCACTTCATGACGACCGATGGTGAGTGCAACGGGGCGAGAGTCTTGGGCATGTCACCTTGTTTTTCCTTTGGGCACCGGGACAATGGTGGCCTCCTTAAAAGTTGGTGGGCACTACAGCCTGGGACAGGGACAGGTTGAAGATGTCCGAGAAGACGCCCACCAGCCGGTCAGCACACACTGGCCAGGGATGCCATCTGGGCAGGCGACTGAGTATTCATTCGAGAGTTTCTCACGTCAGCCTCAGTGAACGAAAGCACCTGGACGTCCGGAGCAGCGAGAGTCTTCCTGGATGGCTCAGTATTTTCTGCCTCAAAGCAACCATAGACTGTTAAGCTTGTCTGGGAGGGAGGCTTCTATGGGAACCACACAGATGGATTTGCTTTTGTAGTCTGTAGTCCTTACCACATGCGACAAGCGTTAACTGTCAAACATATGTGTTGTCTTTTTGCGTCCCTAATAGATTTACAGAGCTCTTAACTGCTTGTCTTGTACGAGTCACGTGCCACCGAGTCATTGGGGTTCGCTCTGCTGACATTGACCCTTGCAGAACGAGCTCTCAGCATTGTACAGATATCTTCATTTATTCAGGGATTTTGGTTGGGGTATGATGTCCGGATTGTTATTGTGGGTATAACCAACACATTTCCTAATGAAGCCTGTGACTTACAATGCATATTCCTCAATGTTGATGGATAAGTCCTGGGTGGATGAATCTTTGAACATACATTATACAGTGCATTCAGAAAGTATTCAGACCCCTTGACTTTTCACATTTTCTTACGCCTTATTCTTAAAAAAAAATTATAAAGTTTCATTCCCCCTAAACCTACACACAATACCCATAATGACAAAGCAAAAAAATTGTGCAAATTTATAACAAATACAAAATGGAAATATTACTATTCAGACCCTTTACGCAGTACTTTGTTAAAGCACCTTTGGCAGCAACTACAGCCTCGAGTCTTCTTGGATATGACGCTATAAGCTCGGCACACCTGTATTTGGGAAGTTTCTCCCATTCTTCTTCTCTGCAGAGCCTCTCAAGCTCTGTCAGGTTGGATGGGGAGCGTCGCTGCACAGCTATTTTCAGGTCTCTACAGAGAGGTTCAAGATCAGGCTCTAGCTGGGCCAATCAAGGACATTGAGACTTGTCCCAAAGCCACTCCTGCGTTGTCTTGGCTGTGTGCTTAGGGTCGCTGTCCTGTTGGAAGGTGAACCGTCACCCCAGTCTGAGGTCCTGAGCGCACTGGAGCAGGTTTTCATCAAGGATCTCTGTACTTTTCTCTGTTCAGCTGTCCCTTGATCCTGACTAGTCTCCCAGTCCCTGAAAAACATCCCCACAGCATGCTGCCACCACCATGCTTCACTGTAGGAATGGTGCCAGGTTTCCGCCAAACGTGACGCTTGGCATTCAGGCAAAAGAGTTGAATCTTGGTTTCATCAGAACAGAACATTTTGTTTCTCATGGTCTGAAAGTCTTTAGATACCTTTTGGCCAAGTCCAAGCGGGCTGTCATGTGCCTTTTACTGAGGAGTGGCTTCCGTCTGGTCACTCTACCATAAAGGCCTGATTGGTGGAGTGCTGCGGATGAACTCTAGTGCTCTGTCAGAGTGACCTCCCTGACCAAGGCCCTTCACCCCCGATTGCTCAGTTTGGCTGGGCGGCCAGCTCTAGGAAGAGTCTTGGTGGTTACAAACTTCTTCCATTTAAGAATGATGAGGCCACTGTGTTATTGGGACCTTCAATGCTGCAGACATTTTTTTGGTACCCATCCCCAGATCTGTGTCTCGACAACCCTGTCTCATAGCTCTACGGACAATTCCTTCGACATCATGGCTTGGTTTTTGCGCTGACATGCACTGTCAACTGTGGGACCTTATATAGACAGGTGTGTGCCTTTCCAAATCATGTCCAATCAATTGAATTTACCACAGGTGTACTCCAAATCAAGTTGTAGAAACATCAAGGATCAATGGAAACAGGATCCACCGGAGATTAAATTTCAAGTCCCATAGAAAAGAGTCTGAATACTTTCGTAAATATGGCATTTTTTGGGGTAAATAATTAGCAACAATTTATAAAAACCTATTTTAAAATTTGTCATTGTAAGGTAGTGTGTGTAGATTGCTGAGGATTTTTTTATAATCCATATTATAATAAGGCTGTAATGAAACAAAATGTGGAAAAAGTCAAGGGGTCTGAATATTTTCCAAAGGCACTACACGCACACACACGTATGTGGACACCCCTTCAAATTAGTGGATTTGGCTATTTCAGCCACACCCACATTGCTGACATGTGTATAAAAAAAGACAAAAAAAATAAATAAAAAAAAGAGCACACAAGCCATGCAATATCGATAGCGAAACATTGGCAGTAGAATGGCCTTACTGAAGAGCTCAATGACTTTCAACGTGGCACTGTCCTAGGATGCCACCTTTCCAACAAGTCAGTTACATTACTGTCCTACTAGAGCTGGCCCGGCCAACTGTAAGTGCTGTTACTGTCAAGTGGAAATGTCTAGGAGCAACGGCTCAGCCGCGAAGTGGAAGGACACACAAGCTCGCAGAACGGGACCGGCGAATGCTGAGGCGCAAACTAATTGTCTGTCCTCGGTTACAACACTCACTACCAAGTTCCAAACTGCTTCTGGAAGCAACACCAGCACAAGAACTGTTCGTCGGTAGCTTCATGAAATGGGTTTCCATGGCCGAGTAGTCGCACACAAGCATAAGATCACCATGAGCAATGCCAAGCGTTGGCTGGAGTGGTGTAAGCTCACCGCCATTTGACTCTGGAGCAGTAGAAACGCGTTCTCTGGAGTGATGAATCACTCTTCATCATCTGGCAGTCTGACGGACAAATCTGGGTTCGGCGTATGCCAGGAGAATGCTACTTGCCTGAATGCATAGTGCCAACTGTAAAGTTTGGTGGAGGAGGAATAATGGTCTGGGGCTGTTACATGGTTTGGGCTAGGTCCCTTAGTTACAGTGAAGGGAAATATTAATGCTACAGCATACAATGACATTCTAGACGATTCTGTGCTTCCAACTTTGTGGCAACAGTTTGGTGAAGGCCCTTTCCTGTTTCAGCATGACAATGCCCCAGTGCACAAAGCGAAGTCCATACAGAAATGGTTTGTCGAGATCGGTGTGGAAGAACTTGATTGGCCTGCACAGAGCCCTGACCTCAACCCCATCAAACACCTTTGAGATTAATTGGAATGCTGACTGCGAGTCGAGCGTAATCTCCCGACATCAGTGCCCAACCTCACTAATGCACATGGCTGAATGGAAGCAATTCTCCGCAGCAATGTTCCAAGATCTAGTGGAAAGCCTTCCCAGAAGAAAGGAGACTAAGGGGGAACCAACTCCATATTAATGCCCATGATTTTGCAATGAGATGTTCAACAAGGTGTCCACATACTTTTGCTTACGTAGTGCATTTCAAAAATCAGTATTCTCATTTTTTATTTCTTTAAATGTTTAATTGAGTTAAATAAAGGTTAAGGAACACAATTATTTGTTTTGAGTAATGAGGGTAGGGCAACTGTACAGTGTGTACATCAATCTCCTTCCCTCCTCTCTATCGATACCTGCTCCTCAATAATTTCCCTCCAAGGACCCAACATTTGCCCAGATACTTTGGCCCATTTTTTAAAATGTATTTCTTTGGGCCCCCATTATTAACCAAATTAGGATCACTCTATGCAAAACATATTTACAAAATGTCCACGGATTTAAGATGGACCAGGCCATCTGGCATTTGTCTTAACTGCCCTTTGGCCAATCTGTTTCTGCAACCATCAACCACAGAGCAAAAAATAATACTCTACTAAACTGCCATGTGCTCTGTGAAGTTGGCCACAGCTGCACTGGACAAAACACCAAGCCTGCTTTTCATTGCAGAAAGTTGTTTCCTACCCTAGCTCACTCCACCTTTGAGGATCTGAAATGACTGAATAAAGCTAGGGTAAAGCTAGTGTAACCTAGGCTACCTGTGGTGGCTGAGGTTAGAGAAACTGGTCACCTTCCACACAGTGAATGAGTGAGAGTTAAGGGTGGCAGAAAAGACTCAAGCTGTAGCTGGGTGAAGTGGAGTGAACAAGGACAGAGGGGGTGAGTGAGGAGGGGTGGCTAAATTCTCTGGAATGGAACACAGCCTAGATGGTTGTCATGGTGACAAAGGGGCCCATGCTGACAGGCCCAGTTACATTGTGGTCTCTCTCTGATTCTCCACTCTGGGTGAAGTTTCCTCAAGGTACAGATCTAGGATCAGCTTCCTCTCACCCAATCTTAACCTTAAACATTTGTAGGGAAAATGCTAAACTAACCCAAAAATCAGTGTCTAGAGTGTAACTTCACCCTACTCTCTGGTCCTCCTGTGACCAGCTTGGAGAACTGTAAATCATTAGAGTTTGTGTATGTGTGTTCAAACCACTGCTACATCGTCTCAAACAAGAAAAAGACGGACTTCTTACATTTTCAAACTTCACTTAGAAAAACAGGCAGCAGACGCTAGAAGAGACGACTGCCTCCACCCCAAGATTTATCATTAGTAATGAATCATGATATGAGTATGTCTGCATAATGACTTTGTATTGTACGTTGAATAGAGGGCTGGCTGAAAGAACGAAGACACTAGTGGTGTTTTTCCTTTACACCACACAACGCAATTCTATTACACATTTTCATCGTCTTTGACACACACACAAAATAACAGATGAGGACTGTTGGAATGCAGTGCTGGCACAGCAAAGAACTTCTCGTGTTTACGTAGGCCAGAGTAGGAACAGCTTTCTCAAGTATTCCCACTGCCAACACCGGGGTGTGTGCGCTCACTCACACACACATTAATCTCACTTCTTAAGCAAGATAAATACAGGGACTTACTTGGTGTCCAATTGAAATCGTGGGAGTCCCTTAAGATGCTTCAATCTGTACTAGTGCACACACAATCAGTGACTCACTCAAAAATGTAAATAGTCTTGGACTACATGCTCAGACAAGCACACTTGTTGTCTGGCCTCCTACTCTGTTACTGGGATATACTATTTTGAAAGTAGAAAGAGAAAAATCTGGTCCAACGCTTGTGTTGTAACAAGTGTTGTTAATAAAATGAACCTGTACAGACAGAGACCAAAGGCTACAGTACTAAAAATACATGGGACACATTGTCCAAAGCACCCACATTAACTGTGAACTTTTGAACCGCCTTAAACCAAGTTAACATTACAACACGCTTCAAAAATGTACACAAGAATAACTTACTGTGGACAAGTACAATGTCATACAGTAATAAAGACCGATGCATCTATAGACAGTTTGTCTTTTGTCACATGTAGCCTTTTTTTTGTTGACAAATCCAGCCATTATTTCCTCATCACTTCCTCCTATGCTGTTACACAAGTTGTCTCAGAAACGAAGGAAACCTATGCTCTTTGGACTTGTGCTGGAATATTAAAAAGAGGCGAACTGGGATTTGAACATAAAGAAATAAAAGTAACGAAAATGTTCCCTTACCACCATGGCCACTGACTGCATGTTGAGGTCGCAGGGCGGCTTGAGGGCCTTGGGCCGCGTGGCGTACCAGTAGGTGGTGAGGGCGGCAAGGGCGCCCACACCCATCAGCATGTTGGTGGGCAGGCTGTGCATGTATTGGCGCACATCCTCCAGCTCTGGGATCCGCAGCCGTCTCAGGAGCTCCTGGGCCTGCATCTTCTCTGTTGTCGAGAGAGAGGAGAAAAAAAAACATTTAGTGTAACACATCTGTAGTCTTTAAAAAAAGTTACATTTCCATCTCCCCTAGCACCTAACTACCTCCTCAATATGTAAAGACATGAAAGAACTGCATAGGGGAAAGCAATAATCGCCAAAGGAGGACTAGTGCCCGGTTCCATTCACCCACCCTGCACACTGAGGACTGAGCACATTTGGAGTGACATGTTTGACTGCAAGGAGCTTTGGTTGAGGGTGGAGCTACATTTATTACCAACATATTGTTTGTACCCATCTTATCCCCATGGTTCTAGAAACATAGTAGGTACTACTGAAATTGGTTGGTCCCATTACTCTCAAATGGCTTCCTTTCCTTTGTCTGCACTCACCTATAATAACTAGACGGCTTAAAGCGACAGTAATAGTAGGCTTCTTTCATCGCATACAATCTTAGACCAGTGCAGCTGACGGAAATGACAAGGAAATCATTGAGAACATTGAGACAGAGCTACACATTTCATGAAAAATGTAAACAAGATGGGAGAGAAAGGGTTTAGTGCAACACCTCACCAAACTGAAACCAAGGGAGGAAAATGGTTCCTTTTTAATTTTACCCCTTTTTCCTCTCCAATTTCGTGGTAGCCAATCGGTAGTTACAATCTTGTCCCGTCGCTGAAAATCCCATACAGACTCGGGAAAGGCGAATGTCGAGAGCCGTGGGTCCTCCGAAACACAACCCGCACTGCTTCTTGACACAATGCCCACTTAACCCGTAAGCCAGCCACACCAATGTGTTGGAAGAAACACTGTACACCTGGCGACAATGTCAGCGTGCATTGCGCCCGGTCCGCCACACGAGTCGCTAGTGTGCGACGGGACAAGATTTCCCTGCCGGCCAAACCCTCCCCTAACCCAGATGACACTGGGCCAAATTGTGCGCCGCCCCATGGGTCTCCCCGTCGCAGCCGGCTGTGACAGAGCCTGGACTCGAACCAGGATCTCTAGTGGCACAGCTACAGTACTGCCTTAGACCACGTCGCCACTCGGGAGGCCTCATAGCGCCTTGTATTACATTCTATTATTTTCCCCATCACCAAACACTTAACATGCAAACATAATGAATGCCTTAGGGGAGGCAAACACTCAAAACATTCCACAAACCAATCCTGAACACAGGTTTCCATCATGATATCAGGACACCCGCACATGGCACATCTCATTTTAGTGGGGAAGTAAGACGTGGTGACATTTCCTGTCTGAAGTGCATTGATAGTGAGCTCACTGTAATCCCCTCTTCCCTGCACACCAGGCCAGAGCCCTGTATAAACACTTCGTTGAAGTCAGCATTGATCTCATGATCCGGCACAGTTTAATTGATCCAAGCAAAGCGGGTGGATTGATAGTCCAGGGTGTAAGGCAACATCTGACAACTGTGTGGGTACTTTCTACAGCAGGAATTGTCAACAATAATCAGCCACAGGCCAATTGTTTCTTGAGCGGCTGGTCGGGGTGCCGGAGCATAAAAACAAAATAATTTGTAGACTGCAAATTGACCACAAGAAGCCCAAACAGATAACATATTTCACTAAAACATTTCAAACCTCTATTACGCATGGGAATACTTGGGAACATATTTCCTGGTGCTGATAACAGTCTTATGTCCAACAATGAAAATACCAAAAAAATATCATTTTTTGAACAGTATTACCTTAAGGAAGAAGGAAGCATTTTATAGTACAAGGCCCTGAGGCTCTAGTCACTCACTCTCCAAATGGAGACCAGTGTGACCGTCATAGGTCACAGTCTGAAAGACAGTCACCTCACAACATGTTCAATGTCAACAGCTCTGTCAATACAACAACATTCTGCCAAATTGAAAGTTGCATTACTTGTCTATTTTATTATTTTCCCTGTAAGTTGACTGAGAACACATTCTCATTTACAGCAACGACCTGGGAATTAGTTACAGGGGAGAGGGATGAATGAGCCAATTGTAAGCTGTGGATGATTAGGTGGCCATGATGGTATGAAGGCCAGATTGGGAACTTAGCCAACGAAGTGCCATGGGATCTTTAGTGACCACAGAGAGTCAGGACACCCATTTAATGTCCCACTCGAAAGACAGCACCCTACACTGGGCAATGTCCCCAATCACTGCCCTGGGGGAATTGGGATATTTTTTTTAGACCAGAGGAAAGGGTGCCTCCTACTAGCCCTCCAACACCACTTCTAGCAGCATCTGGTCTCCCATCCAGGACCAACCCTGCTTAGCTTCAGAAGCAAGCCATTTTGAGTCTATACAACACCATAAACCAACACCTTTTAGCATTAAAACCGTGAAGGGTCTTTACTTTTAAAGATGACTTCACTTCTACTCTCATTTCCCATCAATTGTGACAGAATATTTTTTGATTATCCTGTTTGTTCTTAAAAAGCACTTCTTTGCAGGACAGAGGTTTGTTACCATTGTAAACTGCACTACAGTCTCAAAAGGTGCTTCATCCTGTCTTGGCACAATTACAGAGATCAGAATGAGAGGTAGAGAGAGAGAAACAGGAAAGAGTGAATAGGTCACCCTATGCTCTTTGCCCCTAGACTGCCTGACACTATTGATGACTGAGAATGGTTAGTTAGACAGGGAGATGGCTCAATTTTGACTTCCAAGAACGGTGGCAGTCACATTTTAGCCTAAGAAAATATTAAAAATAAATGTTTTTGCTTCGTTCACATTTCTGTGTCAGAGAAAAAAAATGATATTCACATTGTGACAATCATTGAAAAATAGCCACAAAAAGGAGATGTACCTCTACTGATACAGAGCAGTTAATCTCTTTACCTTGTATCCCTGAAGTAGTAGCAATTGCTCCCAGAGGGGACTGAGCTACAGTAGACCTCTTAGTTCTCACAATTATGAATAACAGGGCGACGCCCCCTTTCAAAACAGCAGGCGCATGAGGCGCTGACCCTCTTCAGAGCCACTCATTGGAGCTCCGCTCAAGGAAGCAGTCATTGAAAAGCGAGTGCCGGTCTGTGTTAGGACCACGAATAGGGCTGTGACTGTCATGAAGTGACCATCGTTATAAAAAAAATATTTTTTTTTGATTAAATATATTCTCCTCTCATTCAATCCTGACTGCATGTGCTGCTGCTTCAGGGGCGGGTATTGCCTAAGCAACCAAAGACTCAAATCAGACTGTTCTGTGTTTACTTACTGGCAGCCCCCCGCACCTCTCTGATTCAGAGGGGTTGGGTTAAATGCAGAAGGACACATTTCAGTTGAATGCATTCAGTTGTACAACTGACTAGGTATCCCCTTTCCTAAACTGACAGCTAGGGGATAGCTAGCCTAGCTTGCTGATATCTTGGTCAAGTGACAGTGTGCCCTGTTTGTGGTAAGCCATTGAGTGCATGTATTTGCTGATAGTTGTTTGCTACAACACCTTGCTAAAACAAGCAGCAAAGTTTCATCACGTGGTAAAGAATACATGTTACCATGAAAATGGACTCAACCACACGGCTCTCGTCTTTTTTAATGCCCGGCCTTCTTCAGTCAGTGGTGTGAAACAGGTCTCCCGAGTGGCACTACAGACCCTGGTACATTCCCAGGCTGTGTCACAACCGGACGTGAGCGGGAGTCCCATAGGGCAGAGCACAATTGGCCCAGCGTCGTCAGGGTTAGGGGACATATAGGCCGTCATTGTAAATAAGAATTTGTTCTTAACTGGACTTGCCTAGTTAAAAAGGTAACATTTTAAAAGAGTACAATTTATACACACAGTTGAAGTCGGAAGTTTACATACACTTAGGTTGGAGTTATTAAAACTTGTTTTTCAACCACTCCACAAATGAATTGTTAACAAACTATAGTTTGGCAAGACGGTTAGGACATCTACTTTGCGCATGACAAGTCATTTTTCCAACAATTGTTTACAGACAGATTATTTCACTTATAATTCACTGTGTCACAATTCCAGTGGGTCAGAAGTTTACATACACTAAGTTGACGGTGCCTTTAAACAGCTTGGAAAATTCCAGAAAATGATGTCATGGATTTAGAAGCTTCTGATGGGCTAATTCACATAATTTGAGTCAATTGGAGGTGTACCTGTGGATGCATTTCAAGGCCTACCTTCAAACTCAGTGCCTCTTTGCTTGACATCATGGGGGGAAAAAAAATCTAAAGAAAATCACCCAAGACCTCAGAATAAATAATTGTAGACCTCCACAAGTCTGGTTCATCCTTGGGAGCAATTTCCAAACGCCTGAAGGTACCACGTTCATCTGTACAAACAGTACGTAAGTATAAACACCATGTCACCACGCAGCCGTCATACCGCTCAGGAAGGAGATGTGTTCTGTCTCCTAGAGATGAACGTGCTTTGGTGCAAAAAGTGCAAATCAATCCCAGAACAACAGCAAAGGACCTTGCGAATATGCTGGAGGAAACAGGTACAAAAGTATCTATATCTGCAGTAAAAACGAGTCCTATATCGACAACCTGAAAGGTTGCTCAGCAAGGAAGAAGCCACTGCTCCAAAACCTCCATAAAAAAGCCAGACCATGGTTTGCAACTGCACATGTAGACAAAGATTGTACTTTTTGGAGTAATGTCCTCTGGTCTGATGAAACAAAAATATAACTGTTTGGCAATAATGACCATCGTCATGTTGAGGAAAAAGCCCTGATCTCAAACCTATAGAAAATTTGTGGACAGAACTGAAGAAGCGTGTGCTTGCAAGGAAGCCTACAAACCTGACTCAGTTACACCAGCTCTGTCAGGAGGAATGGGCCAAAATTCACCCAACTTAATGTGGGAAGCTTGTGGAAGGCTATCCAAAACATTTTACCCAAGTTAAACGCAATGCTATCAAATACTAATTGAGTGTATTTAAACTTCTGACCCACTGGGAATCAAAGAAATAAAAGCTGAAATAAATCATTATCCCTACTATTATTCTGTCATTTCACATTCTTAAAATAAAAGTGGTCATCCTAACTGACCTAAGGCAGAGAATTTTAAATATGATTAAATGTCAGGAATTGTGAAAAACTGAGTTTAAATGTATTTGGCTAAGGTGTATGTAAACTTCGACTAAAATACATTTCTTAAGTGAATGTATTAAAACATTTTTATTTTCATTATGTCTTCATCCATTATCGTCGGTTACATGATTATAGAATTACCGTGCCAGCCCTAACCACAAAAGCCCCAATAGATCCCCATCATAGTGATTGAAGATTTAGTCCAGGATGCTAATGTTGCTAATGGCAGAGCCATCACATCTGAAACATGTTAATGAAGAAGAATCTAATCTCATGTAAACAAGCCCCGGGGTAGGCATTCGCGGGAATAGCTGGTAGCTTGACGTACACACTGACATGGAAATTAGAGATTATAACAAGGAAGAGGTACAGAGGGTAAATGTTTCTTTTTACTGAACAACCTCCAGATATGGAAAACTGCTTAGGTCAAACAAAATGGTGGAATTCTTAAGACTAGGGTAACTACCACAGCCGAATGCTCACTATACTTAAAACCATTGCCATTTCCCTCTCAGCCCCTCTCTCATCTTTGTTTCCATACCAACCTGCCCACTCTAAGTGTGTGGTATGTGCATACAAGCGTCTGTGTATGCATGTATACCACACACACACACACACACACGTAAGGCGCATGTGTGCGCGCCTCAGTCAGCTGGCCGGGGAGAGCAGGGAAAAGGGACATGCCACAGGCATCACATGGCTTGGCTGGGAGTCGTTTCCAGGCTAAAGGTAACCCGCCACTGCTTCTCCCCCTCCAGCCAGCCCCTCCATAATTGGCCTGGGAGGATGATGGGCCAATGGCAGCGCTCGCCCACCAGTCACCCCACTCAGCCAGAAAACTGAAGACATTGGAAAAAACTGAGGGGGGGGTGGGGTCACAATCCAGCTGGTCTGTTTGACCGCAGAACGCACGGAATACAGCACTGTCAACAGCTAAAAAGAAAGTGGTATGTGGTTCAGTCATTTCAGTGCAAGTCAAGTGCATGAGTCAGACTATCTAGGTTTATACAGACACATTCTTGCAGATCCCCTGGATATGATGTGTGATGTTAATAAAATATGGAGTACAACTTACTTACTAGCTAGAAGAGTGGTTAACCTGAGCCATGTTCAAAATATACAATTTTAAAATTCAGGTTGTTAAATGGTAGGCTACTTGTTGGTGCCCTGCAGAAGTTTTGAATACGATGCAACAAAGTATTCACATACAGGATAACTGTAGGGGATGGACAAGAGAAGGATCAACTATACTGAACAAAAATATAACACACAACATGTAAAGTGTTAATTCAGCTCATGAAACATGGGACTAAAAGGTCCCAGAATTGTTCCATGCGCAGCGCTTTTATTTCTCTCAAATTTTGCAAACAAATTTAAATTTACATCCCTGTTAGTGAGCATCCTTTGCCAAGATAATCCATCCATCTCGCAGGTGCGGCATATCAAGATGCTGACTAAACAGCATCTTGTGTTGGGGACAATAAGATGTGCAGTTGTCACAACACAATGCCAGGTCTCAAATTGAGGGAGCGCGCCAATTGGCATGCTGACTGCAGGAATGTCCACCAGAGCTGTTGCCAGAGAATTCAATGATCATTTCTCTACCATAAGTCGCCTCCATAATTTTTTACCCCCTTTTTCGTCATAGCCAATTGGTAGTTACAGTCTTGGGAGTTGCAACAATGGGACTCGGGAGAGGTGAAGGTCGAGAGATGTGTATTCTCCGAAACACAACCCCGCCAAGCCGCACTGCTTCTTGACGCTTAACCCGGAAGCCAGCCGCACCAATGTGTCGGAGGAAATACCATACACCTTGCAACCGTGTCAGGGTGCATGCGCCCGGCCCGCCACAGGAGTCACTAGACCGCGATGTGACAAGGACATCCCGGCCAGCCAAACCCTCCCTAACCCGGACGACACTGGGCCAATTACGCGTCGCCTCATGATTCTCCCAATCACGGCTGGCTGCGACACAGTCCGGCCTCAAAAACCACAAACCACGTGTAACCAGGCCAGCCCCTCCACATCCGGCTTCTTCACCTGTGGGATCATCCGAGACCAGCCACCCGGACAGCTGACAAAAACTGGGTTTTTACAAAATAATTTCTGCACAAAATGTCACAAACCGTCTCAGGGAAGCTCATGTGAGTGCTCATCGCCCTCACCAGGGTCTTGACCTGACTGTTACGACGCCGAAGAACAGACTTCGATGGCCACTGGCATACTGGAGAAGTGTGCTCTTCACAGATTAATACCGGTTTCAACTGTACCTGGCAGATAGCATGTACGGCGTCAAGTGGGCAAGCAGTTTGCTGATGTCAACTTTGTGAACAGTGTCCCATGGTGGGGGAGGGGTTATGGTATGGGCAGGCATAAGCTATGGACAGTGACGAGATCCTGTCGTGCCATTCAACCCCTAGCCCCTCTTAGGCCTGCTTCAGATACAATGCCTAGCCCATTCCCACTCCAAGGCCTGGTCCAAAAACACATCCTCTAAAGCTAAAGTTAAGGGAATTCTTTAGAAGACTAGGGATTTAAAACTGCTATAGGTGTGTTAAAGCAGCGTGCTAGCTCAGTTTCAAATGTTTATAGTTAGAAATGCCCAGAGGGCTCACACTGTCACAATACCAGCAACTCCACTTCTAGATGTACAGCGTATTCAATGAAGTGGGACTTTCTGAACCTGGCAAGTGCAGACATAAATCTAATTCAAATACAGCTCACTTTGAGATAGAATTGCATCTTCCTGTATGTTCTGTAACGTTGCACCCTCCTGAAAAGCCCCTCTTGAATTCTCAGGACCAAAGCCACTAGGCTTCCAGTCTCAGTGATGTGAAAATTCCCATAAATTGGAGGAAATCAGCAGCACCATCCCTGTAGCATATTGATTCCCTCCTGAATTAGCACAGTATGGATACTCTAGCCTAGTGCAACATCCTTTTGCATACAGAAAAACCCCTCAAAACTGCCATGCACTATTCAGTTACTGAATAGGCTGTGTGTACGCGTGTGCGTGTTGTGATTTGTTAAGCGCTGATGCCTCATTGATAATTCAACAGCATTAGCTACAAATATCTCTGGAGGATGTTGTAGTAAAGGGGCGGGGGGATCGTTATTCTATACATACAAAGTTGTTAACATACGAGACACACGTTGGGGGAAGCATACTAGATTTATTTCACTGCAAGGGAGCAGGGAGGTCAATCTAGACTAGTGTGACTGAGTTGGCTAGTTGTGGACTGAGTGTAGGGGGTGGTGAGGTGGAGGTAACTGCAAAGCGATCCATCCGCCTATAATTAGCCCCGCACGGACACAGCCTCATCTTTCACCCTCAATCCCCACTCCCCTTTGGACACAAAGGTGACTTTGGTGGGGAGAGCAGCATTCATGAGGACAGCAGGTGACCCAAGAGGAAAGCAAATGTGCTGGGTCATGACCACACTGTACAGGGTCATAGAGAGATGGGACATTGGGGAGGGGTGAATGTGAGGGAAGGTTGTCCGCACTGCAGGCATGGCTCGGTGACTGCAGCCTCACGGTCAACAGGACCGAAAGACAGTAGTCTGCTAAAATGGCTTCAAAACTAGCCTTAGCCCAGACCCAGATCTGTTTGTGCTGTCTTGCCAACTCCTATGGTCAATTCTCACACCTAACTGTAGCCATATAGCACAAACAGATGTGGGACCAGGCTTTCCTAACCTGCCAAGATTCCATGAGGCTCCCACCAACACACTGCAGAGTCAACCACAGATAGTAGAATCCCTTTATTTTCCAAGACCCATCACTCCCATTTACAAACAAAACCAGGGTCAACACTTAATTGGAAATTACATTTACAGATTGCACCTAAGAATCTGAGTCTGGGCTATGAATCCTAAAAACATGGTAGAGGACAATTTCAAAGTCATACTTATAAAATCAGACCCAATTTTCACCTACCGTAATTTCCGGACTATTAAGCGCACCTGAATATAAGCCGCACCCACTGACTTAAAAAAAATAAAAATTATTTTGAACATAAATAAGCCGCACATGTCTAAGCCGCAGGTGCCTACCGGTACATTGAAACAAATTAACTTTACACAGGCTTTAACGAAACACAGCTTGTAACAAAAATTCAAAATTAGCAGTAAGCTTTAGTTGTCTTTTTTGAATCAATTCCTCACGCTGCAGTTTCCAACATCTTATCATCGACTCATTAAGACCAAGCCCCCGTGCAGCAGCTCTATTTCCTTTTCCAACAGCCAGATCCAGTGCCTTCAACTTGAAAGCTGCATCATATGCATTTCTCCGTGTCTTTGCCATGATGAGGGTGACAAAATGACTACCGTAATCAGAATGATGGGAAGTTTGAGAGCGCTCGATTTAATCTAAACAGTAAACAAAAAGGTTGTTTGACCTTAACCCGTTCGGCAATTTCATTGGTCTAATGAAAGCTTCATGCCGCCAAAAAACTGAGCACGTCACAGAATGTGTTTTTTTGGAGCAAAAAAAATGTTAAAGTGTGAAAAATCCATATATTAGTCGCGTCATTGTTTAAGCCGCGAGGTTCAAAGCCTGGGAAAAAAAGTTGCGGCTTATAGTCCGGAATTACGGTAGTTTAAATTTAAACTGCATGTGCGTTTGTCAAAAAGCCATTCATAACCATGATCAATAAGAGAATAATAGCTCTGTACGCATCTCTCTACATGCAGCATCAAACACAAAGCGCCAAACCTGCTGTCTTAACATTCAAATAAAATGTAGGAGTGCAAAGGTTTACTAAATCCATGCGTCACGGTTCGGTTCATACCTCGGTTCAAAAAGACTTAGTGTTACAGGATAAATTTTGTCATCCAGTGGTGAAGAACCATTAGGCCTAAACTCCAAATGTTATATTTATAAAGCACATTCATACATATTTTTATATCAACAGTTGGTGACAGCACTCCGATCCCACTGTGGCTATACATTATCTTTTTTTGCCAGGGACTATTGATTTTCTTCGCAAACAATTTAAAATCACCACGCCTTTACACCGAAATGCTACAAACTCAAAACAATTTGGACTAATATCCATTTAGCATCTAACCATCAATGGAAAGCATTAAATACCCTTAATCTCATCAGCTTTAGCTCATTTAGCCGTTTACAGAGAGAGGTAAGCTCTAACTTTCCACTCAACGGAATGGGGCTCTCACCAATGACGCGCTAATACCTTACAGCTCGCCCCTGCCCGAGTGCCGATTTCCTGTTTGACCAGGCCGTGGTCAGAGCCTTGGTAGAAGTGTTGTGTAAATAAAGGCTCACTGACTTGCTGTGGCCTGAGGGCTTTGGCCGTTAGTAACCCCTGCCAAAGACGAGCGGAGCAGGCGGATCACGGTGGAGAGTCAGTGCATCCTTGGCCCTGTTCCACAGAGTGGTGTGAGAAGGGAGGGAGGGAGGGTGTGAGGGAGGGAGGGAGGGAGGGTGTGAGAAGGGAGGGAGGGAGGGAGGGTGTGAGAAGGGAGGGAGGGAGGGAGGGAGGGAGGGAGGGAGGGAGGGAGGGAGGGAGGGAGAGAGAACAGGAGAGAGAGCTCTGTAATCTGAAGTGGAAAACGCTAGATTCTCATGTGAGAGACGCCGAACATTCGAGACGAAAGCGAGAGAGGACCAAGATTTTTTTTCTTCTCCACACCACAAGCCTCCATTTCCAGATTTCCTTGAACGCTGTCACTGTACTTCAAAGCTGACAGGACAAGAATCCTCCACATGATAATCACAAGTTTGTAAACTAGAGAAATTGGTCTGTGTGCGTCGCAGCAAATGAAATGTTATTTGTCACATGCGCCGAATACAACAGACCTTACAGTGAAAGGCTTACTTACAAGCCCTTACCCAACAATGCAGTTCAAGAAAATACCTAAAAAAGTAAGACATAAGAATAACAAATTATTAAAGAGCAGCAGTAAATAACAATAGCGGGGCTATATACAGGGGGAACCGGTACAGAGTCAATGTGCGGGGGCACCGGTGTCAAGGTAATATATGCATGTAGGTAGGGCTGGGAAATATGGCCAAAAGCTCATATCACAATATAGGTAATTTCATATCCCGTTAACGATACATATCGCCATATTGCACATTCTGTAAATTCAATGAATAAATAGTTTATATAAAATTACCACATGTAAAGGCCTACTTATTACCTTTGAATTATACTCAACATAAAAAAGGTACTTACTCATATTTGATTCTTTCTCCTTTTATTTAGAACCTTGGTGCAAATTTTCAATTAAGCATTTAACAGAATATTAATGTATAAAAATCTGCAAACAAAATAAATCTATAAAAATATATCTATATACACACACTTTTTTTGAGGGGGGGGGGGGGGTGCTTGCCTGTTGTGTGTTATTTTGGCATTAATGTGTGTCACATGTCAATTTGCATTTGGTACATTGGGTCGAGTGTTAGCGCCAATTGGGCAAAAGCCTCTTGCAACATCTGAGTCGGGGGGGGGGGGGGGGGGGGGTTTGTTTTGAGCACTCGATTGTACTTTTGTGGGTCTCATCCGTAGACTCTCTCCGTACTGTTTCACATGATTCTTGCGTAGGTGGTAAAAGAGGTTAGTGGTGTTTGAGCCTGTTGTCCACACGGCACGTGAAGAACGCAAAGCATCGTTCAATTGACGGAAAATATTGCTGTAAAAAGTGTGATTTACAACAACAAAATAAATGATAGAGCATAATGATACCATAGACGTTTTATCACACGATATATTATATAAGCATATCGCCCAACCCTACATGTAGATAGTCACTTTAAGACTATGCATAGATAAGAGTAGCAGCAGCATTCCAGAGGTGTGGGGGGATGCAAATAGTCTGGGTAGCCATTTGATTAGCTGTTCGGAGTCTTACGGCTTGGGGGTAGAAGCAATTTAGAAGCCTATTAGACCTGGCGCTCCGTTACCGTGCAGTAGCAGAGAGAACAGTCTATGACTAGGGTGGCTGGGGTCTGACCATTTTTAGGGCCTTCCTCTGACACAGCCTGGTATAGAGGTCCTGGGTGGCAGGAAGCTTGGCCCGGTGATGTACTGTTCCATACGCACTACCCTCTGGAGTGCCTTGCAGTCGGAGGCCGAGGAGTTGCCATCCCAGGCAGTGATGCAACCAGTCAGGATGCTCTCAGAGGTGAAACTGTAGAACCTTTTGAGGATCTGAGGAACCATGCCAAATCTTTTCAGTCTCCTGAGGGGGAATAGGTTTTGTCGTGCCCTCTTCACGACTGTGTGTGCTTGGACCATGTTAGTTTGTTGGTGACGTGGATGCCAAGGAACTTGAAGCGCTCAATCTGCTCCACTACAGCCCCGTCGATGAGAATGGGGGCATAATCGGTCCTCCTTTTCCTGTAGTCCACAATATCTCCTTTGTCTTGATCACGTTGAGGGAGAGGTTGTTGTCCTTGCGCCACACGGTCAGGTC
Organism: Salmo salar; assembly: GCF_965601325.2. NCBI lineage: Eukaryota > Metazoa > Chordata > Actinopteri > Salmoniformes > Salmonidae > Salmo > Salmo salar. Next base: position 34,918,606 of record NC_138294.1, on the reverse strand, counting down.
TCTGACCTCCTCCCTATAGGCTGTCTCATCGTTGTCAGGCCTACCACTGTTGTCATCAGAAAACGTAATGATAGTGTTGGAGTTCTGCCTGGCAGTGCAGTCATGAGTGAACAGGGAGTACAGGAGGGGACTGAGCACGCACCTCTGAGGGGCCCCCGTGTTGAGGATCAGCTTGGCGGATGTGTTGTTACCTACCCTTACCACCTGGGGGCAGCCTGTCAGGAAGTCCAGCATCCAGGTGGCTGGCTAGCTAAAATAGACCTTTTACTAAATTAGCCACGGATGGAGATATGGATTGGGAAGACATCCTCCTCCCTCATGTGGTACCCTTCCTGCAGGCTCATCCTGACAGGACCCTCCAGCATGACAATGACACCAGCCATACTGCTCATTCTGTGCGTGATTTCCTGCAAGAGAGTAATGTCAGTGTTCTGCAATGGCCAGCGAATAGCCCGGATCTCAATCCAATTTAGCACGTCTGGGACCTGTTGGATCAGAGGGTGAGGGCTAGGGCCATTCCCCCCCAGAAATGTCCGGGAACTTGCAGGTGCCTTGGTGGAAGAGTGGGGTAAGATCTCACAGCAAGAACGAGCAAATCTGGTGCAGCCCATGAGTAGGAGATGCACTGCAGTACTTAATGCAGCTGGTGGCCACACCAGATACTGACTGCTACTTTTGATTTTGACACCCCCTTTTTGTTCAGGGACACATTACTACATTTCTGTTAGTCACACGTCTGTGGAACTTGTTCAGTTTATGTCTCAGTTGTTGAATCTTGTTATGATCATACAAATATTTACACTTGTTAAGTTTTCTGAAAATAAAACACAGTTGACTATGAGATGACATTTCTTTTTTTGCTGAGTTTATACGTCTCAATTTAAGTCCACAAATGGATTCAGCAATTGTAGATTTAAAATCTGTCAAGTCTAGCTTTAGACAGCTAACTGCAGTTAGATTGAAGATTAAGCAACAAGTAGACCTAAACTTCCTGAGGATTTCCGCCTATGATTAATAAAAAAAAAGCGTGGTCCATCTTGTAGCCCATCTCCTACTTCATGCATTTATTTATTTAACCAGATAGGCAAGTTGAGAACTAGTTCTCATTTACAATTGCGACCTGGCCAAGATAGAGCAAAGCAGTTCGACAAATACAGAGTTACACATGGAGTAAAACAAACATACAGTCAATAATACAGTAGAAAAATAAGTCTATATACACAATGTGAGCAAATGAGGTGAGATAAGGGAGGTAAAGGCAAAAAAGGCCATGGTGGCAAAGTAAATACAATATAGCAAGTAAAACACTGGAAAGGTAGATTTGTAGTGGAAGAAAGTGCAAAGTAGAAATATAAATAATGGGGTGCAAAGGAGCAAAATAAATAAATACAGTAGGGGAAGAGGTAGTTGTTTGGGCTAAATTATAGATGGGCTATGTACAGGTGCAGTGATCTGTGAGCTGCTCTGACAGTTGGTGCTTAAAGCTAGTGAGGGAGATAAGTGTTTCCAGTTTCAGAGATTTTTGTAGTTCATTCCAGTCATTGGCAGCAGAGAACTGGAAGGAGAGACGGCCAAAGGAGGAATTGGCTTTGGGGGTGACCAAAGAGATATACCTGCTGGAGCGCGTGCTACAGGTGGGTGCTGCTATGGTGACCAGTGAGCTGAGATAAGTGGGGACTTTACCTAGCAGGGTCTTGTAGATGACCTGGAGCCAGTGGGTTTGGCGACGAGTATGAAGCGAGGGCCAGCCAACGAGAGCGTACAGGTTGCAGTGGTGGGTAGTATATGGGGCTTTGGTGACAAAAGGGATGGCACTGTGATAGACTGCATCCAGTTTATTGAGGGTATTGGAGGCTATTTTGTAAATGACATCCAGTCATGCATACGGTCATACAAAAAAAAAAAATCTGTTTCCAGATCTCTTTTGTGGCACATTTGGAGAGATGTAACATCTGTAACATACAAATACGAACCAGAGATCGTAGCAGTATCCCTTTGTAATATATAGTAAAAGGCGTGAGAAGAGCTTCTGTAGAAGTTGCCACGTGGTTGTCAGTCAACACATCGCTTCATATCTGAATTCAAAGAGGCATGAATGCATGCTACTAAAGGAAGGGGTATAGGGGTTGGTTTCAGACCAGACCTAGCAGATTTAAGGCAAAAAAAAGCTAGGGTGGTATTGGGAACCAGGCTGGATGACGAATGGGTGTAAACAGGGGCCGGTTCAGGATGGTGCAACATTACAGAAACTTTCATATAGAAAAGCATTGAGTAGAACAGATATGGTTGTCTGCCAAGTAGAATAAGAAACCATGTTAGCTGTATTTATTACATTTCTATCTGTGAACCTCACTGAAACATCCCCGGTGACCCCTGCCATGTGTTCCATAAGAGCCAGCTGCCAGTCAAATAACCGGCTACTCTCCCTTGTGGCATCTACTTAAATGACTAAAATTGTGGTGCATCAGATGCCACCAAATCTGATTTTGAAGGGCAAACATTTTTGCAGGGGGGCATGCCACCACTCCCCCTTAGCTGGCAACTTTTTTATTTTTTTATTATGCGGACTACTCCAGATTTCGGGAACACACTGACCCTAGGGATTGATAGTTGACTACAACAAGAGAAATTCCCCTTTCACCTAAAAAAAAAAAAAAAAACAGCGGTACTGTAATACACTAACAAAATACTATCTCCTTTGTAGTATATGAACAATGCTACTCCATATGATAACCACATGGCAGACCAATCCAGAAAATAAAAACATTTAAAAAAGGGTCCGCGTCGCAAGAATATTGTCAACAGGAGAGCCGGTTAAAAGCAGCACACTCAGACAGTGAGTCAATGTCAAAAACAGACTCCAGACAACATTCCACACAATTCCTCTTATGCGGTTGTTTGCTGTACCACAATGAGCCAGGTATAGGCCTAGCTTATAACGTCAAATGTTCAGGTGTTCTACCAAACCAAGTTTCAATGGCACCTGTCTATTTTGAACTTGGGCCTAATAAGTAGGCTACAACCATTGGTAGCAAATGTATGTCTTTGAAATAGCTGTGAACTTGAAGCCACCCTGGACTGGCCTGGGCAGGGTTAAGAAAGTGTGCATTACAGCTTTCTGGCAAAGAACATTGAAGAAGTCTTAGTTACACCAACAGGTTTAAATCTTGCCACCTGTACTAAGCTTAATAATGTTTAGGAATTAACCGTTTAGCAAAAGCAAAAATAAACCTTCATTTGAGAAGGTCAGTAAGACTGAAACCCTGATTAGGCCTAATGCAGCATTAATAGGCTTTGAGCTACTCTTTGAAAATAAATCGCTACATTGCAATTTCAACAGAACCTTGCAGTCACTTAAATGGGTATCCCAATTTCCCTTTAAAATGAAACATGATAAAGAAAGTTACTGTTCATTCCAAAATAATCAAAAGTATTTCAATTGTTTTCTCTATGCATCGGAGTAGCCTATCACTTTACTAATGGAAATATTGTATTTTATATTGCTTGCTTAAATAAATGGTTTTAAAAAGTATACCAATTAACCTATGAATATTTTTCGAGAATCACTGATAGTAACTCTCGAAACTGTCTCGAGGCAAATGACAAGGCGGGGATGCCACAACACGAGTTTGACAATGGATACATTGTCTCCTTTTAAAAACGTATATTACAATATTACTGAATTAACTAACAATGGCGTCATTCGGGCTCCTTTCACAAGTCCTAAACGCGCGTATCACGATAAAACGTTTCTAAACAAAGTTGAGTGTCTCACAAACGTAGCAAGAAGTTGATATATAGTTTACAGGAAGAAAAAGTTATACAGCAGATAGCTATTTTTATGACTACGTGTTGATTCACCGAGCACGCTACGAAATAGGGAACGCCTGTAAAATATAAATATTGTTTTTGTATAGGCCTACGTCTTAAAATGCGTAGTCTATCCAGCCTGCGATGTGCACGTAATCTGTATTGATAATATGATGGATATTATCTACATTTAAAACGATTTAATCCACCATCAGACATCTAAACGTTACGCCTTTTGAAAACTGAGCGACTGTTGTTTTTTTAATGACCCAGTTATTGCGCAACCAAACACACAATAATGTATTTCTTATTTTTTACATAGTTATTGAGCACAAACTTGGAATAATATAATTGAACAGGAAAAGCATAAAGTTATATATCCAACAAACCTGTGTCAGGCAGCCTCCTAGTCGTGAACCATTCAGAATCTTTAAAGAGGATGTAGCGCTCAAGAACAGTGCATCTCACTTGTAAAGCAGCTGCTTGGCCAATCAGTGATGCTGTCTAATATTTTCCCCATACATTTTCAAAGGCGTGTTTTCATTGGACAATTTTTATTGAACGTTACGTACGCGTCCATTTTTTTGCACATTCCATCACACTTTATTTACGTCACATTATTCAATAAATATTTAATCACAGAAAGAGTTTCAGATCATATTTGCTCAAACAACTTGTATTTGTTTATTAATGATGCTTCGGATGCAAGTTTGTTCAGACAAGTTCAATTTTGTTCCAAGTTCAATTTCAAAACAATCTTTATCAGAGCAATTCATGTAGCCTAGGATTTTATTACATTTCTTGTTGTTTTTGACAACACTGTTTTGCCACATTATAAGACACCCATTAATTAGGCCTACCCTTTTTCTCATATGGACAAACTATAATATTCCACCAGGGTAAAGGACATTATAGCCTACAGTATGTAAAGGACATTGTATGAAGCCAACTGCTCAATTGCTTATTCTGTCTAGCCTAACTTAACTTCATCCAACCAACTAAAATTAAGATTGTCAGTCAGCAATCAAGTTACTCACACACTGTCCTCTGTGATCTGATGGTGACAACTAACATTTAGAGGATTAATTTATGCTTTAATGTCGCGTTAAAATCCTTTTTAAAAATCCCTTTAGCCTTGTGCCCTAAACCTGTGCTTCTATTGTACCAAAAATCTCCCTGAAAAGAATCCAAAGTTTGATCACATATTGACAAACCAACATATACATCATCAAACACATTCAATCCAATTTGATAAATGGCAAAAAGGAACACAAACTTGTTCTTGTTCTTGACCGGCCATCAGTGTCCAGATCTCCAATTCAATAGAGCAATTGTGGCGTGTCGACTCATGGAAGCAAGCATTCAACAAAAGAGCACAGAGAAATCTGAGGGAGCTGGTGACATTCCCTAGGATTGGTCAACAACATCCCGAGCAGGTGCCTCAACCAAGCCGGTGGCTGATCCCAATGATGGGGAATGAATGTAAAGTAAAAAACATACTATTGTCCAAATACGTACATTAAAGGCCGATTAAAAAGCTTTAACTTTTTTGTAAAATAAATTTGTGTACAATCTGTGTACAACACTGTTTGTCTGAGAAAAGGATGTTCCATGTCCATCTGTTTTATGAAATAATATAATAATAATAATAATATATGCCATTTAGCAGTCTTACAGTAATGCGTGCATACAATTTTTACGTATGGGAGAAACCAGGAATTAAACCCACTATCTCGGTGTTGCAAAAGCCATGCTCTACCAACTACCAGAGAACCGAACGTAAAGGACAGTACATGAATAGCAAATAAAAGTTTAGAGAAAGAATATGTGTATGTGTGTACATTTTACATTTACATTTAAGTCATTTAGCAGATTTATGTGTGTAGATGTGTAGTAATAGTGTAGATGAAGACAGTTTCATAATTGTTATTTGTTTTTGGTGTTTTATCCATTACTGAAAGAAACAGGTGCCAATATGGCACCTAGTGCAAACTTGGGTAAATCTGGCCAATAGTTCTGTGCAGGACCCAGTCTGCAGCCACAACCGCAAAGTCATAAAGCAACCCACCACTACATCCCATCTCTCACTTTTTCCCACTTGGGAAAAACAGTAGGTTGAAAAGACTTGCCATAGAGCAGTTCAGGTAAATGTTACAAGGGGAAAAAATGGGCTGATGTGGGGGCCATCCCTGACAGTTGGTCTACATGTTCTACCCCTTTAAGCTGATGACAAACAATAATTATGAACATAATGGATTGGATTTCTATAGTGCTTTTCCACGAGATGCTCAATGCACTTTGAATTGAATGGGTGTCAACTCAACTCATTCACCACCAAGGTCTGCCTTCAAATCAAATCAAATCAAATTTTATTGGTCACATACACATGGTTAGCAGATGTTAATGCGAGAGTAGTGAAATGCTTGTGCTTCTAGTTCCGACTGTACAGAAATATCTAACGAGTAATCTAACAATTTCCCAACAACTACCTTATACACACAAGTTTAAAGGAATGAATAAGAATATGTACATATAAATATATGGATGAGCGATGGCCGTGTGGCATAGGCAAGATGCAGTAGATGGTATAGAGTACAGTATATACATATGAGATGAGTAATGTAGGGTATGTAAACATTATATAAAGTGGCATTGTTTAAAGTGACTAGTGATACATTTATTACATCCAATTTTTAATTATTAAAGTGGCTAGAGATTTGAGTCAGTATGTTGGCAGCAGTCACTCAATGTTAGTAATGGCTGTTTAACAGTCTGATGGCCTTGAGATAGAAGCTGTTTTTCAGTCTCTCGGTCCCAGCTTTGATGCACCTGTACTGACCTCGTCTTCTGGATGATAGCGGGGTGAACAGGCAGTGGCTCGGGTGGTTGTTGTCCTTGATGATCTTTTTGGCCTTCCTGTGACATCGGGTGGTGTAGTTGTCCTGGAGGGCAGATAGTTTGCCACCGGTGATGCGTTGTGCAGACCTCACTACCCTCTGGAGAGCCTTACGGTTGTGGACGGAGCAGTTGCCGTACCAGGCGGTGATACAGCCCGACAGGATGCTCTCGATTGTGCATGTGTAAAAGTTTGTGCGTGTTTTCGGTGACAAGCCAAATTTCTTCAGCCTCCTGAGGTTGTTGCGCCTGTTGCGCCTTCTTCACCACACTGTCTGTGTGGGTGGACCATTTCAGTTTGTCCGTGATGTGTACGCAGAGGAACTTAAAACTTTCCACCTTCTCCACTACTGTCACGTCGATGTGGATAGGGGGGTGCTCCCTCTGCTGTTTCCTGAAGTCCACAATCATCTCCTTTGTTTTGTTGACGTTGAGTGTGAGGTTATTTTCCTGACACCACACTCCGAGGGCCCTCACCTCCTCCCTGTAGGTCGTCTCATCGTTGTTGGTAATCAAGCCTACCACTGTAGTGTCGTCTGCAAACTTAATGATTGAGTTGGAGGTGTGCATGGCCACACAGATGACAGACGAGTATAATGTCTACAATGTATGTATGCTTCCTATTGTGGTTATAACTGGAATCTGTTCATACTGTAATAACAATATTTCATATCCAAGAATAATCATAACAGCATTTGCTTCTTTCATACAGGTACATCATCAATAGTACAAAGTGTTTTATCAATCAACTTTTTTTACGTTAAATTACAGGCTTTTCATTTTACATTATTGAAACGCTTTGCCTTTCTTTCGAACCATAAATGTTTGATTATGGAAAACTGTTATTTGATAAAATGATGAACCCCATTATTTGTTTTGCTCATTATTTAATGTGACCAGACCAATGGCGCACTCTAGAGTAGGACCCATCAAAGTGAGACTCAGCAAATCATTAATGTCAGACTATCAGTTATGTTTATTCAATGAAATGTCAAAGACAAAAGGTTCTTATCTAAAGCTTAAACTATAGAGGATAATTTAGTCATTATTTCATTGTCAATTTGGAGAGTATCAATTTGAATGGCTGACTACATATTACTTTATTCGTTATTGCAATAAAATGCACAACGTTCATAAACATGTGTATGCTAGAATTGTTTTAAACCATAGACCCCTAGGTACGGTAGTGCAAACATCACTTCTAATTGCCCCCTGTTGGCGATTCTAAATATTCAATATTCATTCAAATCCCCCTGCAGCAGGATTGTTTTCCTCCTGCAACAAAATGGGTCATATTAAGATCTGACATCTGTAGGCTACAAAATAGGCTTTTTTTTCTGATAAAAAAATTATCAACACTTCAATTATACGTAGCATTACAGTTTTTACAATTACTTTGGCACAAGTATGTTATACATTTTAACTCTAAGCAAAAAAATCTAAGTAGATTCTCAAAATGGCTTATGTTTCAAAACTATAAGCACATTTTGACTGAGTTAAACAAATACATTTACAAAGTCACTTGTTCATTGCACAAAATCACTCTTTCAATTTGGATAGTCTACATATTCAAAGTATCTGCTTTTCAAAATGCAATATTCACTTTACTTTTAATATTATTTTCTTGTCATTTGTTAATACAATTATCAGCTAATCAAACTTCTTAAAATGGATAACTACTGAACTGAAATGATATAGTGCTTAGTTAACGTATAGTTTGATAACTTCTGAACACTGTACATTTCTATATGTTGACCTCATAAATGTATCAATTTGACATGAATATATGGATGTGGCTGTAAGTGCTAAGTCATTATTCTCCATCCACCAGTGTGCTTCAATAGGACAAAGTGGAAAGATTCACTCTACACTCTAAAAAGAAAAGGTTCCTGGAGTATCCTTTAGGGGTTCTTCAAATTCAAACGGTGGGGGAACCCCTATAAGTTATTCAAAGAACCCTTTAAATGGGTTCTTCAAATAACCCCTTTTAATGGATCCTCTAAAAACATTTTGAAGAACCTTTTGGGGTTGGTTTTTGAACTATCCCCCTGCCCTATTATTATTAATATGCATAGCAGTAACAACAATATTTTAGTTGTCAGTGTTAATTATGACTTTAGTGACATGTTAATGTGTTGATGTTCTCCATATCCATAGCCAGAATGAGTTTGCATTGTGTCACGGTTGTCGTAGGAAGGAGCAGACAAAAGTGCAGCGTGTGTGTCGTTCCACATTTTATTTTCACTGTGAAACTATGCAATACATATAAATAAACTGAATAACAAAACGTGATGCAGCGGTGAAACATACACTAACTCAAAGACAATCTCCCACAAACCCAGGTGGGAAGAACCCCTACTTAAGTATGATCTCCAATTAGAGACAACGAGGACCAGCTGCCTCTAATTGGAGATCATCCCAAACAAAACCCAACATAGAAATACAATACTAGAACATAACAACATAGAAAAACAAAACTAGAAAACCCCCCTGTCACGCCCTGACCTACTCTACCATAGAAAATAACAGCTTTCTATGGTCAGGACGTGACACATTGTATGGTGATCGAACAAGTTTCCTGTTATATTCATCAGAGGTGTAGGGAGGGTGAAGTCTGTGAATCCAAAAAATAGTACAGATGTTTAATTAACAAAACATGCACACGACGATACCTTGGTTTTTGTAGCGAATGTGAATGAAAATAACTGTTTTGATAATGGTTTTCATGCACATACGTTGTCCGTAATGTAGAGGCCTATGGGATTTTCATTGAAGAGGTAAGGGAGAAGAATGGTACATACCAATACCAATTGACATACCTTTGTATGCCTCCTCTGTATACCTGCAGACACAGACACAAAAGTGAGCAGTTCAGTCACCTCTAGCCTTCAACATATTCTTACAGCATACATATTCTTACCTATATTGATTGATATCCATTGAAATTTGTCAATTTTTTGTTTTACAAAGATTTGCACAAATATGAAAAGATAGATGGTATCATCATAAAACAATATCAATTTAGATCATATAAGGGACAAACCTTACCTTAAATTGAGGAGATCTTTACATTTTTCAGTTAAGTGTCTGGGCCTGCTCTCATTTCATATTCATATCCAAATGTTTCAATTGGGCAGTTGGGTTCCTGCAAGATCCCCCACCAACTAAGGAGGTTCCTCAATGAACCCCACCTCCTATGGGGTTCTTGAAGAACCTTTTGGGGGTAATTTTCAGTGCCAAGAACTCTAAGGTTTCTCAGCAAACTTTAATGATCTTAGAAGAACCCTTGTAGAACACCACATTTTTTAGAGTGTTGTTGCTACCATTATGAATTATAGTGTTGTGTATGTACAATGCACTTCTGAAATACCTGGGTTGTATTTAATAATATATTCCACTCATTATCTAAATGTCAATGCTACACTGTAAGATGATGCTTTTCAAGCAGGGGATACAGCATCCGTTTACAAGTCATGTGGAAAAGGTGATCTAGTACAATGTTGCATGCGGCAGAAATGGAATACATAACTGTCCTACGTTTTTACCCAATTTCTGATGATTTGTCCTACGTATGTATAAGGATAATGAAACTGTAAGACACATATTTCTCAACTTGCTCACAACCTGCCATTACAATCAATCAAATCAATCAAATGTATTTATAAAGCACTTCTTACATCAGCTGATGTCACAAAGTGCTGTACAGAAACCCAGCCTAAAACCCCAAACAGCAAGCAATGCAGGTGTAGAATCACGGTGGCTAGGAAAAACTCCCTAGAAAGGCCGGAACCTAGGAAGAAACCTAGAGAGGACCAGGCCATGAGGGGTGGCCAGTCCTCTTCTGGCTGTGCCGGGTGGAGATTATAACAGAACATGGCCAAGATGTTCAAATGTTCATAGATGACCAGCAGGGTCAAATAATAATAATCACAGTGGTTGTCGAGGGTGCAACAGGTCAGCACCTCAGGAGTAAATGTCAGTTGGCTTTTCATAGCCGATCATTCAGAGTATCTCTACCACTCCTGCTGTTTCTAGAGAGTTGAAAACAGCAGGTCTGGGACAGGTAGCACGGTGAACAGGTCAGGGTTCCATAGCCGCAGGCAGAACAGTTGAAACAGCAGCACGGCCAGGTGAACTGGGGACAGCAAGGAGTCATCAGGCCAGGTCGTCCTAAGGCATGGTCCTAGGGCTCAGATCCTCTGAAAGAGAGAAAGAAAGAAAGAAAGAAAGAAAGAAAGAAAGAAAGAAAGAAAGAAAGAAAGAAAGAAAGAAAGAAAGAAAGAAAGAAAGAAAGAAAGAAAGAAAGAAAGAAAGAAAGAAAGAAAGAAAGAAAGAAAGAAAGAAAGAAAGAAAGAAAAACAGAAAGAGAGATAGAATTAGAGAGAACATACTTAAATTCACACAGGACACCGGATAAGACAGGAGAAATACTCCAGATATAACAGACTGCCCCTAGCCCCCCGACACATAAACTACTGCAGCATAAATACTGGAGGCTGAAACAGGAGGGGTCGGGAGACACTGTGGCCCCATCCGACAATACCCCCGGACAGGGCCAAACAGGCAGGATGTAACCCCACCCACTTTGCCAAGCACAGCCCCCACACCACTAGAGGGATACCTTCAACCACCAACTTACCATGCTGAGACAAGGCCGAGTATAGCCCACAAAGATCTCCGCCACGGCACAAGGTGGGTTACAGGCAGCAGTAGCCTCGTGGTTAGAGCATTGGGCCAGTAACTGAAAAGTTGCTGGTTTAAATACCCGAGGCGACAATGTGAAAAATCTGTCAATGTGCCCTTATGTTTCAAAACTATAAGCACATTTTGATTATGATGATAACTATTAGGATTTTACTTCACAGTAAGTAAAATATTGATATATATTTACAAAATCAGAGATGTAGTCTACTGTATAGTATGTAACAAATGCATCCCCTATACCAAGGGGTACTCAACTACTATTTGAGAAGATACCTTTGCCACAAATGTCCTAGGTGGCAAAGGTATGGATATTGCAATTTATCAGTTTAGTTACCAAGCCCCATCTTGCGACCCATGCAACCCCAAACTGCATTAAATTGAAAGCCTGACTGAGTTCCTAACAAATAAATACAATTGTTAAAGTCGGGAAACACACGGTCTGCACAGGGGCGAAAATCTGATATCAACTTTGGAGGGGACAATTACATGACATTTTCTCCAGAGCAATTCCTGAGGGCGACACCAAAAGTAGTGCTGTAACACATAGCCTACATTGTAATATGGTAAATGTATATTGAGGAACCAAAGAAATAAGGTGTTTGCCGTACTCCTAACTACCGGTACCCAAAACTACACAACAGCAATACCATTGCCTTTACCAAATCTTAGTTCAGTCACCAGTTTAAGTTGAGAGTGGGGGTATCCATGGCATTTTCCAATTATGTTCCTATTTTACAAGTCAAATTTTTTTTGAACCTTTCATAATGTTGCCAAACAAAGACTCAACAAACTTACCTGAGACTCCCTGTCTCTGCCAGTCTGTCCCTGCATATCTGTCCCCAACTCTGCTGTCTGTGTGCCATCTGTTGCCTGCTCTGCCTAATGACATCATTGTGAAACATTTCCATTAGAATTTCATTTCTTTCTTATGAACATTTTATCAACTAGTCTTTGAGATATTAGGCTACTAGGGTTCTTACTATGCGTTTTGGTGTACTGAAAAATACTCTGATGTCCGTCTTTTATTTTTCTGCCATTTTTCTACCTGGCTGGCTGGCTACACACACACACACAGTGTGTAGGTTATTTACAGTAGGAGATGGGCTTCTATCATCTTATCTTTTATCATTCTATTTGGGCTTCGATCTAAAAGGTAGCTAGCAAATGTGAAACGGATTAAAATGACAAGAGTTGACAGCTGTATGAGTTCACCATTTACACAACATATGCTGCAACCTTTTGTAATTTTAATAGTTTGTTTCATATTGGCTGGCTTCCAACAATAGCTGAATTTGCAAAGCTAGTGAGCACCAATTCCGTTTCAGTGGTGTTTGCTATAATCTTTGCTACCCGGGTTAAATAAAGGTGAAATTAAATAAATAAAAGTTCACTTGCGACAATTTAGCTTTTGCAACGAGACCATTAAATATATTTAAGACAATGGTAGAAGAGAGTGTAGTTCTGTTCAGTTTGGATTTCAGTTTATCGCTAACCTTATCACAGGGACTTTGAAGCACTAACTTACATCATCTGCATGCTGATTCCATCTTTGACGACGCCACATAAATGGAATAGGTACTAGCTAGCTTAATAGTTAATATTTGCGCGCTAGCTCTGCATATTCAGCTAGTGTGTGTGCGCGATTGACTGGATTAACCTCACGCCAGTTACGTGCATTGAGTGCCTTTCAGACAGTAGATACGACCTCTCTGTTACCTAGCAAGCTAAGGAACTGGCAGTGGATCAAACCATTGTGAGGCAAAGAGTGGGGGGGTTGCAATCTTTTGAAACTTAAAAACGCGCTATTAAGTGTCTATAATCAGCACAATTGCTTTCATTGCGTATTATTAATATTATTTAAATTACATAGTTATGTTTCAGTGATATATTGGGGGGGACAAATCATATTTTTCCCAGGATGGGGGGGTCGTGTCCCCCCCGTCCCCCCCGGGATTTCCGCCCCTGGGTCTGCATTGACCCCATTCTGGGTTCGGATCTGGACCGCGGTCTGCCTGTAGAATATGGCTGCCCTAAAAATAAATCAAACCTCAAGACAGGCTTGTCAGGCTTTAATTTGTTTCACTTGATTACAGTACACCTATGTTGTCATTATATTTGAACAATACTTTGTTGCATCACTGATTGTGAATGATGTCTTCAGTGATCACACCTTTGATCACACATGGCATAGAAATTATGGAAATTTGATTTTCAGGAAATGTTTATGGGTAGTGCAATTGTGTAATGTGAAAACAGTGTAATGTACTGTAATTTACAGTAGTGTAGCATATTATATTCAAAGGGCAATTTTTAAACATGCATTTTTTTCTATTGGATTAAATGGTTGTTAAAAGGACTCAATTGAGAAGATATCATTATGTTGTGTTTTGGTGACTAAATCAATGTTCTCATGGTATTTCACAGTAAACTTATATTTTGGATCAAAGGTTGTGTGGTGAAAGATGTCTCCAAACAATATAAATACACAATAACATGTTTTGAATACAGGATTTGCTGTTTTACAAGGGTTACCAGTTTGGAGTTTTGAAAATTCCCCATATAGGCATACTTCTGAAAATAGCACCAAAGCCATTGAAAAAAACGGTAAATTGTAGCCTAGTTAAAATGACTAAATGGTGAGCCTATCATTCATTATCTGATGAATTGGTGACTAAACAAAATGTTCTCATGGTATTTCACAGAAAACCTTGATTTAGCATGAATGACTCAGGGGGAATACTGTGTGAAAACGCAAAGAATGCACAATCAAAAGATAGGGGCATTACAATTGTTATCAGTTTAGAGTTTTGTACTTAGTTTTTTTAATATAGTACCACATACATCTAAAAAATGTGCCAAAGTGAATGAAAAAAAACCAGTAATATGATAACATTGATGATTTGCATTCAACCATCATTATTTTCACCATGTATTATTTCTGTTTGTATTCCTTATTTATTTGATTTTCACACACAATGGTGAGCGTGTGAACTGAGGCAGATCAGACTCAGGGTGGCGCGAGAAGCTAAAGGATTGGTGTCTGGGACTCACGATAGGTCATTGCGGGTCACAGCGCAGCGCATGACAACGCAGCGTCCAGTGGTTGACACTTCATTACCATAAGGACTGGATTTTTTTTCTTTTTTCGTAAGAATCATTCTTATACCTACAACTAATCATTTCAGAAATAGGTTGAAAACATATTGAGTGCCTCATATGCCTACTCAGTTCTTATAATTAGGTTTTTAACCTATATAAGTAGAATATTATTGTAATGAAAGAAAATAAAAATAAAAATTGCATGATTTAGTACATTCGTTTGATGAGTATGTTAAATTGTACTTAAAGAGAAACATTGGTTGATTCCCATTTTACGTGATGGTACTTGCTGGAATATTCAATAATAACGTTATGCAGGGCGATTATGATACAGTGCCTTAAACATTTATGAAAAATAAAACACTAATATAGCTTCATTAGATAAGTATTCAACACCCTGAGTCAATTCATGTTAGAATCACCTTGGGCAGCTATTACAGGTGTGAGTCTTTCTGCGTAAATCTCTAAGCACTATTCACAACTGAATTGTGCAACATTTGCCCATTATTTTTTTCAAAGTTCTTCAAGCTCTGTCAAATTGGTTGTTGATTATTGCTATACAACCATTTTCAGGTCTTGCCATACATTTTCAATCAGATTTAAGTCAAAACGGTAACTCTGCTGCTTAGGAATATTCACTGTTCTTAGTAAGCAACTTCAGTGTGTATTTGGCCTTGTGTTTTAGGTTATTGTCCTGCTGAAAGGTGAATTCATCTCCCAGTGTCTGCTGGAAAGCAGACTCAACCAGGTTTTCATCTAGGAGTTTGCCTATGCTTAAAGCCATTCCGTTTCTTCAGTCCGTAACGATTACATTTATGAAAAATATCCTTGAGAATATGGAGCGTGGTAATTAGTAATGTGTTGCATTGGATTTGCCCAAAACATAACACTGTATTCAGGAAAAAAAGAATTGCTTTACCACATTTTTTGAAGTATTACTTTAGTGCCTTGTTGCAAACAGGATGCATGTTTTGGAATATTTGTATTATGTACAGACTTCCTTTTTACTCTTTCAATTAGGTTAGTATTGTGGAGAAACTACAATGTTGTTGAGCCATCCTCAGTTTTCTTCTATCAGAGCCATTAAACTCTGCAACTGTTTGCCGGAGAGGAAGGAAATCCCTGAGCGGTTACCTTCTTCTCCGGCAACTGAGTTAGGAAAGACGCCTGTATCTTTGTAGTGGCTCAGTGTATTGATACACCATCCAAAGTCTAATTAATAACTTTACCATGGTTAAAGGGATATTTAATATCTTTTTTTCCTTCTTTTTTTTTTACCCATTTACCAATAGGTACCCTTCTTTGTGACACATTGGAACACTTCCCCTGGTCCTTGTGGTTGTATCTGTGTTTGGAATTCATTGCTCAACTGAAGGACCTTATTAAAGTTAATTGTATGTGTGGGGTACAAAGATGAGGTAGTCATTAAAAAATCATGTTAAACACTTTATTGCACACGGAGTGAGTCTATGCAACTTATTATGGGATTTATGGGATTTTCTTTCACCCAACTTTTAACCTAAATCCAATGATAGGATGACATTTTTTGCTGAATTCACGTTAGTTAACAACAACCAAATTTAAATCAAAACTGGATGTTGAACTGACATCTGTGCCCAGTGGAATGCAACCGCTGCCAATATGATTTTGTTTTACATGGATTCAGGCTGTTAGGTAGCCTAGATCTTCTCTTCCTTTCACCCACTCTAACCTGCCATCGACTTTGCACCTAAACTGTTTACGCTTGGATCAACCCTACTCATGTTAACTTTCAGCTAACTTTTGGATAACCATGATAGCTTTGCCCTCATGTGGGTGCTAGCAAGTATACTAGGCAGTGTTAGGTATCAACAGTTAATCCAGTAGGGGTTTAACCTAACATAGCAGGCGTAAGAGAAACGCCTGAGCAGAGTTTCTACATGTGGTTTTCAGAGGAAAAGGAAGCTAGGTTTAAAATGGCAACTCCACTTAGGCTAGTAGGGGCTGGAAGCTATAGTGAGCTTTGATTGGTCAATAGCATAACTATGTCTCTGATTATTTGCATAAAGTTCCAACTTTGGTTCCGCCATCTTCACTCCCTCTCGTCCATGCTTGCAACGCCCAATGGTCCCCCGCCCACTTCGCTTCCCTCGATTGAAAATTAATATGACTCAACTTCTAATGTATAACTGTGCATTTTCTTAAGAAAATACTATGTGTTTGCTGTTGGTGGTATTATGTTGCTCAGATAATAATCTATTGGCATATTTTACCAGCCTGGTCTCATAGACTAGACGTAACATAGTAAATGTAAATCTGGGACACTCAAATTAGTATGCTATGTTACGTTTTGAATGGTTACATAAGACAGATGGTTACTTAAAACACAAAAACGAAAGTAGGATGGTTGGTCAGGGTGGATGGGTGAGCATGTAACGTGAACATCAAGCAACCCAAAGTTTGCGAGTTCGAATCTCATCACAGACAACTTTAGCATGTTAGCAACTTTTTGACTACTTACTACTTTTTAGCTACTTTCAAACTACTTAGCATGTTAGCTAACCCTTCCCCTAACCCCAACCTTAACTCTTTTAGCTAACCATAACCCTTTAACCAAACTCCTAAACTAACCCTAACCTTAACCCTAACCCTAACCCCTAGCCTAACTAACATAATTGTTAGCCACCTAGCCAAAATTGAAACATATTGTATGTTTTGCAAATTCTTAACATATATATTTTGCAAATTTGTAAAATATAATATGAATTGTAATTCATAACATATCATATGAACTGGGTAATGGACATCCAAAAATGAATACATCCCATACAAAACGTAACATATCATACTAAATGGTGTGTCTCTGATTTACATACAGAATAAAATGAAATGCTCTGAGACCAGGTAGATTTTACATGACCTATATAAGGCATTTGGTGCTTACATCTTCTTTTATTTATTGCAAAATACATACATAGAGTTTGTCGTGGACTTGATCTGCTCTTATGCACTTATTAATTTTGTTTAATGCAGAACCTAATATATAATCTGAGCTCCCCTTAAATTATTGTATTTTATGGTATTAATAAATAATTAGGCTTCATACATCAGATGACTGAATATGATAGTTGTTTTATTGTGGTTAGAATACTGAACAAATAACGCCATATGAAAACATATATATCATTATTTTAAACAACCCACGTGATCTGAACATTTAACATGTGTATAGTATGGAGCATTATGATATATGGAGTATACAGCATGGAGACGCAGTAGTCCTAGTGCCCAAACATCCACCAGTGCACCATGCCTGTTTTACATCTATGTAAATCGTACAAATGACAATAACAAATCAATTAGCAAACTCATAACTCGATTTGTACCACAGTGATTAGAAAACGTGTAATTTAACGTTTGAAAAAATAAAATATAGTTATAAAACGTGTCAATGATCGGTAAGAAAACTCTATGACGCGTTGTCTTTAACCAACGTTTATAGTTCCTAAAGTCTCGTTTTAGACTTTCGACAGAAAATAGTCATACTATAAAACTTAATAAAAAGTCATAAAAACGTTGTTGTTCTTATTTCAAAGACCACATGTATAAAGACGTGTTAAAAAATTCACAATATCAGTAATGGGATTTAATGCCCCAGTCCTGTTCAACGGCGCCTTTCTCTAGTGGTGCTATAAAAGTCTCCAACACTTTAGAAGTCCTGGGATCCTTTATATTTTATTTAATCTCTATTTCTTTTATTTCTTTTTTTCTCTCCAAAGTTGCACACAGGATCAATTATATGAAACACGGCGAAACTTTCAAGATTAAAACGTCTTGATGAAAAAAAGCAGACGAGCAAACGGTTTTGGCGCATGAAGACCCAAGGCTGAATCTGTGAGACGGAGCGTACACAATAAACCTGTTGTTAAACTTGCTGTGAAAATATGTTTGAAGAAAATAGACAATTGTTGTACGAAATGTATTCAAGTATAAAATAATGCCCTTTGTTGGGGAAAACTTGAGCAATGTGAGGGTACAAAAGTCCCCTGTGGTATTTACTAGGCTCCTTTGTGAAGTTTGCGCTTTGGCGTCTCCACTTGGCGCATTACCCAGGCCCCTTTAAACGCGATTGTTTCTTTCTTTCTAATGACGTTTACCGGATCAAAACATGCTCTTAATTCGATCAGAAAGCTTCACCCTTCACAACAATACCAGAATAATTTCTCCCAAAGTTTGTTAAGTTGACCGAAATTAGGCAAATGAATAGGGGTCTCCAGGCTACCCCTGACGCAGGTGACGGGGATAATGCACGTTCACACCAGCTGCATTCTTCTTTATTTCTCCCTTTTCTTTCACAGCATTATTAAAATTTAGGCCAATGAAACTATTCACTCGACTCAATAGACATTTTCTTATAGGATAATAGGATACAAATTGAGCCTCTCCAAAGAGTCCTCGGTGGTGGGTAACCCTCGTGTGCCAAAGACTGCTGGAGACGCCGGCCGGTACGCAGGCGACGCTCGTGTGCCAGGCCCATCACACACCTGCCTAGGACTCTCACGAAATAAAGAATGTAAACAAAAAGCTTGCCATCTCTCATAAAAGATGGACGTGTCACCAAGTCGTGTGAGAAACGAGGAGAACAAACGGGGGACTCCGTCTCCAAAAGATCTCCCTTGAACTTGGCGGAACAGCCTATTAAAGGCTTACTTAATTACTCTAATGGCACTGGACAGGCCTTAAAACTCAGACAGGGCTTGGATGGAAGTTAAGTTCGCTTGCTGGGATTTGTAAACAGGCGATCGTGTGAGAAACGCGAGTTGGAAGAAAGAGGGGTCTTTTTTCGGCGGCTTTGTTTTCAGTGCGCGCACTGCGCCTGGTCGGATCAGGCGAACCCAACGCTCAATTCACATTTCCCGCCTGGGTTGTTACTATGCAAATAATATTCTAAAAGTAATCACGTGCATGTCTTTTGAACAGCCACGTGGATGAACAAAGCAAGTCTGCCCCCCTGCTAGCCGATGGCTTTAGACTTTTTTACTTGTTCTTAAACTGATCCTAAATGCACACATTTACTAGAAGCTTGCTCTTTAATCCTACGGAATAATTTAGACCATGAATGCTGGAGTCCCTCGGATGATCGCTTTATAAGGGGCAGCTTCTCAGCTCACCTCTCAGTCTACCTAGTCTACAAGCTAAGGAACACACATCCAAACTGCCTCACGGCATTACTATTTTGAATTAGAACTTTATCGGCACTTTGCTAAAGGATGGCATCCAAGATGAAGGATCGCAAGGTAGGCGCTCCCCTTCTGCGCTCTGGGATGGAAACCTACTCGGAAACCGTGGCATTTTCTAGTCGTTATTTTTATATTTATTACAATAATTTACTTTGGTACTCATAATGTACCATCATTATGTCTATGTGTAGTCAAAGGCTACATTTGGGTCCATGGAAATTGATCGGATAGCCTAGTATGCTTTTGCGCACTTTAGCGAAAACGTAACCAATATAGTACACATTTGAGTTAGCAAAAACGACAAAAAATGTAAATCATTAATTTAAAGAAGAAAAGTGGCTGAAGTTGTCACTGCAATAGTATAACTGACGGTTCGAAGCACATGTGTGCCATACTCCATGGTTGTGTTTGAGCTTTGGCACCTGCCTTGGTCCATGTGATGCTCGCTAGCGCTGTTGCGCTCTAGTGCACCAAAGCGCACCAAGGTGGCTAGGCAAGGCTATGCGTCTCTTTGCCGTTTGGTTTCCAAGTAGTTTCGTCTTCATTCTAGTTTCAATCAGCTTTTTGTTATAGGCTTCCAGATCTATACACTTTAGACATGGCCTACTGTTGATTATGTTTGTTTGTCTAATCATTTGCGTTGTTATTTTTCAACAGAGAACTCCCATCTCCCATAAAGTGATAGAAAAAAGAAGACGGGATCGCATCAACCGCTGCCTAAACGAACTGGGGAAAACCGTGCCAATGGCGCGCGCGAAACAGGTAGCATACAGTACAATTGTACAATTAAATAATATTATTCACAATTCATAAACAATCGCCTAAATTGTCTTATTCAACGTTTAATATTGGCTAAATATATGTCTTATACAGCCTACTCATTGCATTAAATCCTTGCTATGCGTGACAAATAGCGTAGCCTACATCATGTCTGCCATCTGTTTGATTTTGTGTATTTAAACGACGTAATATTATTTTTCTAATATCTTTTTTTTCTGACGATAGAACTCTGGAAAGCTGGAGAAGGCCGAGATTCTGGAGATGACAGTTCAGTATCTACGAGCGCTCCACTCTGCAGACTTCCCCCGGGGCAGAGAAAAGGGTGAGTTTTCCTGTCCGCTCCAAAGCGCACGGACCCGGGGCTCTCACCCAGAGCGCATCCGTATCCCGTTCCATTTTCCTTGACTTCATTCCGGCTGTCTCGTTGACATATTTATCGTCGTAATGTCAATCATCATCACTGTAGTCTATATCGTAAATATATCCTCACATTTGAATGTAATAGCCTAAAGAATATTGGAGTTTCTGTGTGTTGTCTAATCGTCCCTTCTTCGGATTCCTTTTAGGTGAACTACTGGGGGAGTTCGCCAACTACTTCCACTACGGCTACCACGAGTGCATGAAGAACCTGGTGCACTACCTGACCACGGAGGAGAGGGTTGAGACCAAAGACATCAAGTACGCAAGGATCCTGGCCTTTCTTCAGTCCAAGTCCCGGGTCGCCACCGAGCCGGTGTTCGGCTCCCTGGGCACGTTGCCAGACCAGGCAGATTATCTGTGCCAGTTGCACTCCTCCCCGGAGTCACTCCAGAGCCACAGTTCCAACGACTCCGTGTTTCAGCAGAGCCCACCCGGACACTTCTCTTGGCACAGCACAGCGCGCAGCCCGACCATCTCGTACCCAACGGTGCCGCTTTCCGCGCCGACGCAACAGCACCATGGTGGCTACCTGTCACCAGTGCAAGGACTTGACCATCACTACTTCAACTTTTTTAACGGCCACCCGCACGCGAATGCGTTCAGTTTGCACAGTACGCAACATACGTTGTAAATAGAATCCGGTTACTATTTTGTGTTGTCTTTATTTATATATGTGTTCATAATAAATACTTAAAGATTGTGGATATTGTGTACTGTACAATCCATCTTTTTTTAAAGAAAAGTAAATGTTTATTTCACACAGTTTTTTTGTTTTCTTGTGGTGTTATAACGCACATTGGTCATCAGTTGGTGAAAACCTCCCTAAAAACCTGATGGTATAATAGCGTTGGTCTATTGATTATGAATAGGCCTAATTGTTCATTCTTCTAAATCATTTATTACAGAAGAGCTCAGCCCATTTCTACAATATATATTTTTTTTTATTTCTTAAAGGGATAGGCTAGTTAACTTTATTCACAGCTTATTTTCAACTAACCAAGGGTGTGGTCCTTTTATTCAAACCGTTTTTAATCAAATGAAATCAAATTTTATTGGTCACATACACACATTTAGCAGATGTTATTGCGGGTGTAGCGAAATGCTTGTGTTACAAGCTGCAACAGTGCAGTAGCATATAATAATTCACAACAATACATAGAAATCTAAAAGTAAAATAATGGAATTAAGAAATGTATATAACGTCCTTTAATTGGTTACTTAGCAAGTTCCAGAATATCCTAGCATTTTTGAAGCGTATAGCAATGTTAGTGGACACGGATTGTGGCCTATTTAATTGCCAGTAAGATGCTAGTTGACAAGCAGCCGTGGTCCACTTATCTTTACCCTCTATAGGCTAGTAGTATCATGTGTCGATAGGACCTTAGGACACTTATTATTAAATAAACACTGAACTAACTCACTATACTGGGACTTCTCTTCTTCTGTGAAGGATGAACTCTTGTTAACTGAAATATGAATTATATGTTGTGTTTGACAGTTAGGCTACTCTCCTCTTCCTCATCAGACAGTTTCTTTCCTCTTCTTCATCAGTTACTCCTCTTACTTATTAAAGCATAATAAACATGCTGGAGGTTGCTTTTCTATGAATTGAAGATTTTTAATAGCTATTGAAAACTGAAAAAAGAAAGAAAGTCACACACTCCCAAATACATATTATTCATTATAACTCATTGCTGACCTAACGTTTTGGCACCCTTCTGGGTGAAGTACAGATGTAAGACCTAAAACTGACCACCATGTTGCAGGATTACAAAAATGTGTAGTGTATTTGAGATTTAAAAACACTTCTGAAGTTTGTAATTTTCACTTTTAAATTGCAGGCTTGATTTTTCCTTACAAAAATGTATCACCCCCTACCAACATTTCCATTAGTTATAATCCACATAATAATTCACATTTCCTGTTGCTGCAGTATTATTTTCCAGCTGTAGTATACTGGCTCACATTAAGATCCTACATCTGTATCAATGCTTTTACTAAGTTATTTAAAGGCAGTGCATCAGTGCAACCAATGGCTATAGTGAGAGGTGTTGTCTTGTTAAGTGATGGGATAATGTATATATACTGCTCAAAAAAATAAAGGGAACACTTAAACAACACATCCTAGATCTGAATGAAAGAAATAATCTTATTAAATACTTTTTTCTTTACATAGTTGAATGTGCTGACAACAAAATCACACAAAAATAATCAATGGAAATCCAATTTATCAACCCATGGAGGTCTGGATTTGGAGTCACACTCAAAATTAAAGTGGAAAACCACACTACAGGCTGATCCAACTTTGATGTAATGTCCTTAAAACAAGTCAAAATGAGGCTCAGTAGTGTGTGTGGCCTCCACGTGCCTGTATGACCTCCCTACAACGCCTGGGCATGCTCCCGATGAGGTGGCGGATGGTCTCCTGAGGGATCTCCTCCCAGACCTGGACTAAAGCATCCGCCAACTCCTAGACAGTCTGTGGTGCAATGTGGCGTTGGTGGATGGAGCGAGACATGATGTCCCAGATGTGCTCAATTGGATTCAGGTCTGGGGAACGGGCGGGCCAGTCCATAGCATCAATGCCTTCCTCTTGCAGGAACTGCTGACACACTCCAGCCACATGAGGTCTAGAATTGTCTTGCATTAGGAGGGCACCCAGGGCCAACCGCACCAGCATATGGTCTCACAAGGGGTCTGAGGATCTCATCTCGGTACCTAATGGCAGTCAGGCTACCTCTGGCGAGCACATGGAGGGCTGTGCGGCCCCCCAAAGAAATGCCACAACACACCATGACTGACCCACCGCCAAACCGGTCATGCTGGAGGACGTTGCAGGCAGCAGAATGTTCTCCACGGTGTCTCCAGACTCTGTCACGTCTGTCATGTGCTCAGTGTGAACCTGCTTTCATCTGTGAAGAGCACAGGGTGCCAGTTGCGAATTTACCAATCTTGGTGTTCTCTGGCAAATGCCAAACGTCCTGCACGGTGTTGGGATGTAAGCACAACCCCCACCTGTGGACGTCGGGCCCTCATACCACCCTCATGGTGTCTGTTTCTGACCGTTTGAGCAGACACATGCACATTTGTGGCCTGCTAGAGGTTATTTTGCAGGGCTCTGGCAGTGCTTCTCCTGCTCCTCCTTGCACAAAGGCGGAGGTAGCTGTCCTGCTGCTGGGTTATTGCCCTCCTACGGCCTCCTCCACGTCTCCTGATGTACTGGCCTGTCTCCTGGTAGCGCCTCCATGCTCTGGACACTACGCTGACAGACACAGTAAACCTTCTTACCACAGCTCGCATTGATGTGCCATCCTGGATGAGCTGCACTACCTGAGCCGCTTGTGTGGGTTGTAGACTCCGTCTCATGCTACCACTAGAGTGAAAGCACCGCCAGCATTCAAAAGTGACCAAAACATCAGCCAGGAAGCATAGGAACTGAGAAGTGATCTGTGGTCCCCACCTGCAGAACCACTCCTTTATTGGGGGTGTCTTGCTAATTGCCTATAATTTCCACCTGTTGTCTATTCCATTTGCACAACAGCATGTGAAATGTATTGTCAATCAGTGTTGCTTCCTAAGTGGACAGTTTGATTTCACAGAAGTGTGATTGACTTGGAGTTACATTGTGTTTTTTAAGTGTTCCCTTAATTTTTTTGAGCAGTGTATATATATATATATATATGTATATATATATATATATATATATATATATATATATATATATATATATATATATATATATATATATATATATATTAAAATCATTGAGTAAAAATATAGCACATTATGAAATATGATTATGAAAATATTGATGTCAACATATTAGGTCATACACAAGCTCCATCATATATTTCTGCCAGATTTGGGCTACACATTTTTTTAAATGGGGTCAATAATTTATTGTGCACTTCTACTTGGTTAAACACAAATTAACAGGCTGATCATATTATCGATCAGAATAGGCGATTGGAATAAGTGTCATTTTATGCAAAGGTCTGTTGAACTCCAACACCATGATTGACAGTAAGCTTCTTTCCTGGGTGATCCATTAATAATGATGCACATTCACAGTGCACCACCCATCCATCCCTAGTTTTCTCCACCTATATTTAAATAAAATGCATATAACAAAATATATCTGCAAGCAGCAATGCCGGGGTTCAAGCTGTGGGCCCAATGTGCCACCATCAGGACAAATTAGACACACCACCCTAAAATGAGCTAAACCTGTGCTCCTTATCATGCTTGCCAAATAGCAGAACTCCAAATTTTGGACTATTTTTAATGATGTTGACTACTTTAAAAGTCTTCTTCTCCAGAACCACTACATCAGTCAGCACCACATTTGGTATGTACAGTGCCTTCCGAAAGTATTCACACCCCTTTATTTTTTCCACATTTTGTTGTGTTACAAAGTGGGATTAAAATGGATTTGTCAACGATCTACACAAAATACTTTGTAATGTAAAGTGGAAGAAAAAATCGGACTTTTTTTTTAATGAATGGAAAATAAAATACTAATATATTTTGATTAGATAAGTATTCAACCCCCTAAATCATTGCATGTTAGAATCACTTTTGCAGTGATTACAGCTGTGAGTCTTTCTGGGTAAGTGTCATGTCCTGACCAGTATAGAAGATTATTTGTATTATTTGGTCAGGGCGTGGCAGAGGTATGTTTGTTTTGTATGGTGTTTTTTTTTGTGTATAGCTTAGAGGGTGTGTTATTTATGTGTTCCGGGGTTTTGTGGTGTATGTTTTAGTATGAGTAGGTTCTAGATTAAGTTTTCTATGTGCAGGTTTGGTTGCTGGACTCTCAATTGGAGGCAGGTGTTTCTAGTTGCCTCTGATTGGGAGTCCTATAAGTAGGTCTGTGTTTTGTTTGTCACTTGTGGGTAGTTGTATGTTAGCACTGCTTTTGTTTAGCCTGCGACACTGTTCCTGGCGTGAGTTTTTTTTTTTTTTTTCCCTTGTGTTCACATTGAAAATAAATGATGATGAGCACGCAATCCGCTGCGTATTGGTCCACTTTTTCCGACAGCGATTTCAACATATCTTCTGACGAAGAGGAATGTGACAGTAAGTCTCTAAGACTTTTGCAAACCTGGATAGTACAATATTTGCCCATTATTTTATTTTTTTAAGTCTTCACGCTCTGTCAAGTTGGTTGTTTCCTTAGCTCTATCCTTTTCTTTTTATCCTTAGTCCTTGCCGAAGACGAGCATACCCATAACATGATACAGCATCAACTATGCTTATAAATATGAAGAGTGGTACTCAGTGATGTGTTGTGTTGGATTTGCCCCAAACATAATGCTTTGTATTCCCGTATTTCCGCATACTGGTCCCGTGTGGCTCAGTTGGTAGAGCATGGTGTTTGCAACGCCAGGGTTGTGGGTTCGATTCCCACGGGGGACCAGTATGTGGAAAAAATTATGAAACGCATGTATTCACTACTGTAAGTCGCTCTGGATAAGAGCGTCTGCTAAATGCCTAAAATGTAAATGTATTCAGGACAAGAAGTTAATTACGTTGCCACATTTTTTTGCAGAATTTAGTGACTTATTATGTTTTGGAATATTTGTATTATGTGCAGACTTCCGTCTTTTTGCTCTGTAATTTAGGTTAGTATTGTGGAGTAACTACAATGTTCTTGATCCATCCTCAGTTTTCTCCTATCACAGGCATTAACTGGTTTAAAATCACCATTCACAATCACCAAATCACCTCATGGTGAAATCCCTAGGTGGTTTCCTTCCTCTCCGTCAACTGAGTTAGGAAGGACTCTTGTATTGACTCTTGTAGTGAATAATTGTTGACTCAAGACATTTCAGTTTTTAATTTGACTAAAAGCATAATTCCACTTTGATATTATGTGGTATTGTGTGTAGATCAGTGGCATAAATAAAATCTATTTGAAATTCAGGCTGTAACACAACAAAATGTGGAAAAAGTCAAGGGGTGTGAATACTTTCTGAAGGCACTGCTGCTATCTATGGATGCACATCTTCAAATGCAACATTTTCCAACACTCTTGCTCAAACAATATGGCAGCAATAAGCCAATGAATCTGCATGAATGATTTTCCCTGTCCAATAATGTCACCATGTGGCCAAACTGAACCATACTTTAATTGACAAATTACCTACACTCATATCCCTTAGCATGTGTGCTATATAATATTGCCTTGAGAGAGCTTGGTCCATAGATACTATATACAAAGTTTAATCTAGAAATCCATCATGGTGGACTTTATGGGTCCTTGAGGCAAATTTGTTGCCTGTGAGGAGAGGGAAATGAGTACCAAATTTCAGGACTATGTCACACGGATGGGGTGAGGTGCATGACCTTTCAAAGTTTGCATTTTAAATAAATTGTTATAGCTCCACCAAGTGGCCAATTTGCATGGCATCGTATGATATGGTGAGGCCCTTGGCCCTTTACCATCATGCAAGGTTGCACTCTCCCTAGTTATCTCCACCTATATTTAAATAGATTGCAAATAACAAATACGATTTCGCGACACTCTCTCACACACAGAGAGGGTTGAGGGCTAAAGGAAAGGATTAATCTCCTTGTTTCAACATAGAGAGAAGCAATGGTTTCTAGGGGCACTTCCACCTATATTTAAATATAATTCAAATGACAAACACGATTCGTCGACATTCTCTCTCAAAGAGGAGGTTCTTCTAGGGAAGGGTCCATCTCTGTCTGTTAACATCATGAGAAACAGGGGTTTCTGGGAAGGGGGGCAACTCCATGCTTTAAGCCCCTAACTTAAACAAGCTTGCATGTTAGGTCCCATTCACCCCTCGCTCTCTCAGCCAAGCTAAAGTTTATCAATGAGCTTTCAATTACCAACAACAGTCTTTTGTCACAAATATCAATCCATGTCTGTATCTACACTGTTATAACACTGTTATTCATGGTTATAATGGGTGAAATATTGTTAGTAGGGAAAAGATCAGTTCTTCATACCAGTAAGAAATAAAGAGGTCACTTGATGTATTCTGACAATGAAGTGAAAATGTTCCACAACACCAGTAACGCAAATGTATTTTAAGATTATGATTTGGGGATTCTTCATGATGGGATTTTCAAGGATTACAGATGAAATATGAGAGTTCTCACACACTTTCGGCATAGGCAAGTTGCATAATTTCCATATATTTAGGCAAAATAGGGTAGACTATTCATCATTGTGGGTCGGATTAAGGTTTGCAGTTCTGAGAACAAGATGAGGGCCACCTTGGTTTAAAAGTTACCCTTCATTTGCATACAATTTTATCAATTGTCAGTGAGCCATGGTGTGCATTGTTGATCCAACATTGGAGGACGACAGTGCTCTAGTCCAACCAGCAGAGAGATAAAATCCACCTTGGGATTTGCAAGCCAACTAAAAAAGTGCTCTTGTCTTGACCATGGTCCATGTCTTATGCCATCATTAAAAAAGATATATATTTAAACCCTTCCATGAAAATTTAGTCAAATTTCAGCCCTATTGCCATTCTTAAAAAAATCTTCGACCCTTCCATTTAAATTTAGACAATTTCAGCCTTTTTCCCCTCCTTTAAAAATATTTGGACCCATTTCAATTTGGAAAAACTTTTAGCTAGACTCTGAGAACTCAATTGTGGCAGGGCCTCTGACTTTCCCTCACATAGAAAATAAAATGTCTTCGGACCAGTAGGGAGCTGATTTTGTCCAGCTTGTGCCTTAAATGTTCTTCCCTTGTCTCTCAATAACTCAACTAATCTCCTCCCCAACCCCTGTCCCTTCACTCTTTCTTTAAGTAAGTTGTATGGCATTGCTTTCCAAAAGAGCGGTGAGAAAAGAGAGGTAAAAAAGAAAGTGAGAAACTCATAGTGGTTTTTGCTAGGGTTGCCCCATTGTGGTGGGCCTGAATGAGGGGACAATCTCTGGTTCCTTGGGCTTCATCCTTGAGTGATTCGGAAGAAAAATAATCACCCCCATGAAATCAAAGTGTTCTCTGTAGAAGGGAAGGACTAAAGCTGCTTGCTGGGCACCCCAGGCCCCTCTCCCCCAGGCCCTCTCCCCTCTTCTGCCCAGGTCAGGGAGCCCTGCTACCATTCTCCTCTCCTGCTTCCACCAACAAGTACACTTTTACACACACACACACACACACACACAGACACAGACACAGACACACACACACACACACACACACACACACACACACACACACACACACACACACACACACACACACACACACACACACACACACACACACACACACACACACACACACACACACACACACACACACACACTAATTAGCCAGAGTGTCCCATGGGTGCGAGTTAAAGCAAAGAGAGTGAGGGGTCTGCAGGTGTCCTTGTGTGGACTAGAGGATGGATAAATGGACAACGATCATCGCCTCGCCAGCTACTGACCAAAAGCGGAAGAAAGACAAAGTGCCCACGCAGATGGAAAAGTGATAATAAGATAAAAGAGGAGGGCTTTAGAAAGAATACTTTGGTCCCAACAGCCCCAATATTGGTTTAAATCCGTGCTCTAAAAACAGAGTTTAGTGGAGAAAAAAAGACTCCCTTTTCAGCCAGATGAGTAAGATTTAGCAACAGCACTCACCATGAATAATAATAAATTGAACACAGAAACAAAGGATCCCCCCCAAAAACATTTATTGTTATGTAAACTGATTCTCAATGAGTGAGCTTTCAATGTCTCACTGGTTAGAGAATGTTTATCTTTTGTATTAATATCACACACTGAAATTTCACAATCCACTCTTTCAGAGTTCCCTCTTTACAGGAATGTTGAAACTGAACAAAATGCTACTTTGAACGGATTTTAGCATAAAGGAATGTACAAGTGTAAAGCACATGGAGAGTTTGTTACATATGAGCACCAAAAGCATTGGGACAGTGACATATTATTTGTTGTTTTGGCTCTGTACTCCAGCACTTCAGATTTGAAATGATACAAAGACACAGTCAGCTTTAATTTGAGAGTATTTTCTTCATCCATATCAGGTTAACCGTTTAGAAATTATAGCACATTTTGTACATAGTCCCCTCATTTTAGGGGAGCAAAACTATTGGGACAAATTCATTTCCATGTGTATTAAAGTAGTCAAATGTTTCATATTTGGTCCCACAAACAATTGCTGTATTTTTTGGTTGTGTTTCAGATTAATACTAATCAATAGTAAATAATGTATTATGTCATTTTGGAGTCACTTTTATTGTGAACAAGAATTGAATATGTTTCTAAACACTTCTACACCATGATTACGGATAGTCCTGAACGAATCGTGAATAATGATGAGTGAGAAAGCTACAGATGCAGAAATATCATACCCCCAAGACATGCTAACCTCTCACCATTACAATAACAGGGAAGGTTGGCATTGTTGGGGGGGGGGGGGGGTATTTGATATCTTTCTCACTCATATGTACAGTACCAGTCAAAAGATTGGACACACCTACTCAGTCAAGGGTCTTTCTTTATTTTTTACTATTTTCTACATTGTCAAATAATAGTAAAGACATCAAAACTATGAAATAACAGATACGGAATTATATAATAACCAAAAAAGTGTTTAACAAATCCATATATATTTTAGATTTTAGATTCTTCAAAGTAGCCACCCTTTGCCTTGATGACAGCTTTGCACACTCTTGGCATTCTCTCAACCAGCTCCACCTGGAATGCTTTCCCAACAGTCTTGAAGGAGTTCCCACAGACGCTGAGCACTTGTTGGCTGCTTTTCCTTCACTCTGCGGTCCGACTCATCCCAAACCATCTCAAATGGGTTGAGGTCAGGTGATTGTGGTGGCCAGATCATCTGATGCAGCACTCCATCACTCTCCTTCTTGGTCAAATAGCCCTTACACAGCCTGGAGGTGTGTTGGGTCATTGTCTTGTTGAAAAACAAAGGATAGTCCCACTAAGCGCAAACCAGATGGGATTGTGTATCGCTGCAGAACGCTGTGGTGGCCATGCTGGTTAAATTTGCCTTGAATTCTAAATAAATCAATGACAGTGTCACCAGCAGAGCACCCCACACCATCACACCTCCTCCTCCATGCTTCATGGTGGGAACTACACCAGCGGAGATCATCTGTTCAGGGCTATCTTCTGTATTTGGTTGGGATATGATATTTCAGTGTCTAACTTTCTCACTCATATATGTAGCTTCTAGCTCTCACATCAGAATTAGAAGTTCATTCATGTTTCTCAAACGTCAAATTTCAAAGTTGTTCCAAACGTCAAATTTTGAAGTGTATAAGAATAAGTTTAGGCATTAACTCTGAAATGTTAAGGTTAGTGTTAAGTTCAGGCATTAACTCCAAATTCTTAAGGTTAGGCATGAACTCTGAATGGTTAAGGTAAGGGTTAAGGTTTGCAATAGGCTTAAAAGAAAAATATGAAAAACAACTTTCTATTACTGGATTCGAACTTGCAACCTTTGGAAACAGAGGCAGACACAACGCCTTAACAAAATCGAAACCTACTTGAAGATAACACTGTTGCCCCTTGTGGCCGGTTTCCACGTCAACTCCCAACGTCCTCAGACATGGATGGATGTCAAATACTGACTTGTATCACGGGTGATCAGGCTGAAATATATACACTCCCCTCCTCATTTATTTGAACAGTGAAGCAATTTTTTTGTACATTTCGCTCTATCCTCAAGCATTTTGAATTTGGGTTCAAATGTTTCATATGAGGGTATTTTCATACATATCTGTTTAACCGCTGAAAATGAAAACACTATGTATCTAGTGCCCTCATTTGAATAATTATTTGTATTTGGAAAAATTCACTAATAGTGTATTAAAGCAGTCAAAAGTTAAGTATTTGGTCCCATATTCCTAGCATGCAATGACTACATCAAACATTTGACTCTACAAACTTGTTGGATGCATTTGAAGTTTGTTTTAATTGTGTTTTGGATTATGTTTTGCCCAATAGGAACTGAATGGTGAATAATGTATTGTGTCATTTCGGCGTCACTTTTATTGTAAATGAGAATAGAAGATGTTTCTGAACACTTATGGATAATCATGAACAAATTATGAATATGGGTCAAATACTAAGCTTTTGACTACTTTAATAGACTTTAAGTGAATTTGTCCAAATACTTCTGACTGGAGGGAGTAGATACATAAAGTGCTTTCATTTCTAAACAGTGAAAAAGATACAATGGTTATCGTAAGTCTTTTTCACATTTTGCTGCGTCACAAAGTGGGATTGATATAGATTGAATTGTGATTTTTTCTGTCATTGATCTACACAAAATACTCCATAATGTTAAATGGGAAAAGAAATGTATGCAAATGTTAACTAATTCCCCCCAAAATTCTACAAAAATATAGTCGGTGCATAAATATTCACTAACCTTATGAGTTCACGCCTAATGAGTTCAGGAGTAAAATTTGGCTTAACAAATCACATAATAAATTGCATGAACTCACTCTGTGTGAAATAATAGAGGTTGAAATAATTTTTTAAGGACTACCGCTTCCTCTGTCACCCATACATACAACATCTATCTGTAAGGTCCCTCAGTCAAATATTGAACTTGAAGCACAGATTCAACTACAAAGACCAGGGAAAAGCCTCATAAAGAAGGGCAATGATTGGTAGATGGGTAAAAATAACAAATCAGACATTTAATATCTCTTTAAGAATGGTTATGCTGTGGATGGTGTATTAAACCACACAGACACATGAGATATATTTGTCCTTATGATCTGAGCTGCAGGACAGGAAGGAAACTCAGGGATGTCACCATGAGGGCAATATTGATTTTAAAACACCTACAGAGTTCAATGGCTGTGACAGGAGAAAACTGTGGACAGATCAACAACATTGTAGTGACTCCACAATAATGACCTCAATGACAGAGTGAAAAAAATACTACAAATATACAGAATAAACATATTCCAAAACATGCATCCTGCATGTTCAATACTGCAAATACTGCAAAATAATATGGCAAAGAAATACATGTTTTGGCCTAAATGCAAAGCCTTATGTTTGGGAAAATCCAACACAACACATCACTGAGGAACTGCCTCCTTATTTTCAAGCATGATGGTGGCTGCATCATGATACGGTTATGCTTGATAACTGCAAAGACTGGGGAGTTTTTCAGGATAAAAATAAATCGGATAGAGCTAAGCACAGGCAAAATTCTAGAGGAAACCTTTTTCAGTCTGCTTTACACCAGACACTGGGAGAGGAAAAAAGTCATATTCCTTGCCGATGACAAGCATACCCATAACATGATGCAGCCATCACCATGCTTGAAAATATGAAGAGTGGTACTTAGTGACGTGTTGTGATGGACTTCCCCCAAACATAACGCTTTCTATTCAGGACAAAAAATGTATTTCTTTGCCACGTTTTGCAGTTTTACTTTAGTGCCTTATTGCAAACAGGATGCATGTTTTGGAATATTTTTTTTCTGTACAGGCTTCCTTCTTTTCACTCTGTCATTTAGGTTAGCATTTTGGAGTAACTACAATGTTGTTGATCCATCCTCAATTTTCTCCTATCAGAGCCTTTTAACTATGTAACTGTTTTAAAGTGACTATTGGCCTCATGGTGAAATCCCTGTGCAGTTTCCTTCTTCTCCGTAAACTGAGTTAGGAAGGACGTCTGTTGATACACTATCCAAATCCTAATTCATAACTTCACCATGCTCAAAGGGATATTTAGCATCTGCTTTTTTATTTTTACACTACCAATCGGTGCCCTTTGCGAGGTGTTGAAAAATCTCCCTGGTCTTTGCGGTTGAATCTGTGCTTGAAATGTACAACTCGATTGAGGGACATTTACAGATAATTGTATGTGTGGGGTACAACGATGGGGTAGTTATTAAAAAATCATGTTAACCACTATTATTGAACACAGAATGAGTCCATGCAACTTATTTTGCGATTTGTTAAGCACATTTTTACTCCTAAACTTATTTAGGCTTGCCATAACAAAGGGGTTGAATACTTATTGATTGCCTCATGACATTTCAGCTTTAAATGTTTTATAAATTTTAAAAAAAATCTACAAACAAAATCCCACTTTGACATTATGGGGTATTGTGTGTAGACTAGTGAAACAAAGGGGCGTGAATACTTTCAGAAGGCACTGTATATATTTCCACACTATGACGTTGGAATAATATTGTGAAATCATGAAAATTATGATAATGCCCTTTTAGTGTGAGAGGTGTTTGAAAAGATTGCTTGAAATTTCAGCCTGTTTTTGTGTGATGAATTTCTGGAGTGCCTGGTGACATCACCAGGCGGTAAATTAGTTAATGGACTAATAAGAACGAGAGTTCCAAACCTCTCTGTCAATAACAGCTAGTTTTCAGTTTTCCCCTTCCACTCAGACCACTGCCAGAAAGTCCTAGCAACAACATTGTTTCTTAACATTCTCTGAATGTTCTGAGAACTTGACTTTAAATAGAACCATGAAGAAACCTGCAGAAAATGTTACGCTGAAGTACTGGAATTCCCACAGAAGAACATTGTTTTTTAAAGTTCTCTGAACATCCTGAGAACATTACTTTAAATAGAACAATGAGTAAACCTATAGAAAACATAATGCTGTAGTACTGAAATTCTCACAGAAGAACATTGTTTCATAATTCATAACATAATTCTCAGAATGTTATGTGCTAGCTGGGTATCCTGCACCATTCCCAGAATTTTGTGGGAAGGTTGTATGCAAAATAACTACAGGACAACCACACTTTCACCAAGCTCTAAGAAACGTGGTTCTCAAAACGTTATGTGCTAGCTGGGTTGTATTATTGTGTAGTGGCACTTAAATAAATACAGTCATGTACAGCAATTCGCTACACCCGCAATAACATTTGCTAAACATGTGTATGTGACCAATACATTTGATTTGATGTCTAAATGTTGTTTGCATGTCATTTTGACAACCTAATGCAAAGCAAATTGCCCCTGCCCAGCAGGCAAATCTGGTTGCAATGACAAGCTGGCATATTTTGTAACATCACGGTCAGGTTGTAAGGCGATTGTAAAAGGACGTTATTTAGACATCTTTTTAGTGACCAGGAAAATACGTCTTAAATTGGTTATAATATCTGACGTCACATCAACCAGAAAAACAAATTTCAACCCGGAAATGACGTCATTATGACGTCCCATGCCAAACTTTGCTTGCTGGGTGAGGGATGATGATGACTCTACTTTACTCTAGTCCCAGAGGTTCTTTTCTTGCGTATGTCCTGGATCAGCCGGCGATAGGCCACCCGGCCTGCCAGGTCTCGGTCCAGCCCGGCCAAGACATGGTACAACTCCTCCGGGTTCAAGGGTACGTCACACAGCCGCAGAGCCGCTCGGAACTCGCCTGGAGAGAGGTAGCCGCTGGCGGAGCTGTCCAGCCTGCGGAAGGCCCGACGCAAAATCTTGCCCTGCCGCTGAAGCTGGGTGGAGGGTGTCATGGGGAGATGGGGAGGTTTTCAACTCAAAACAACATCAATAAAACTGTAGTGTAATTCTTATTAACCGTTCTGCTTATGTGACTCAATAAAAACAATTGTTCAGAAAAAAAACCAATACTAATATGGTTCTCATTCAAGAAGTCTTGCATAACTAACTTTTTCCAAAGGAGTGTTATAATTTTCTTTTAGCAGCAATTATTCAATAAAGCTCATTATGAAACTGAATCAGTGTAAGGTTTTCATCATGCAGAATGGGGTTTAACTAGATCTTGTAGTCTATGAGGATATGGAAGTGGATTGAAATATCCTAAATCTATGGTGGAACACACTGGTTAAAAGATAGTCAGTGTACCTTCTTCCTTAGTCTTGAGCTCAGTGGTACTTGGTCACACAAGGAAGAGCCTTTCTCTGCAGACAAATCCTCTGTTTCGTTATGGAACTGTAGTATGCCGGCCATGTTGGATCCATGTCTCCACGGCTGTTTCCGTCTCCCAAAGGGCCTCAGGAACTCAACGAAGGAAACCCTGAGGATGGAGTGTTGCTGCTTATTCATGTTATAAGGATCAAAACCATTGGCCATAGCCACTTGAGGAATGTAGCTGAGGCACAATCAGATGGAACATCAGTCTGATGGTTCCAGATCCACTCTCTAATTCTAGAAGCAATTTCAGGTTTGTGCAAAAATGTTAGGTTTGTGTAAAAAACTTAAACAGGGATAGGCCATCTTGTATGTCAACTAGTCAGAATTCCTGGCATTTCACCCACCTTCCATCCCTGTTGATGTCAAACTTTCGAGCCAGCATCTCCCACTCGTAGTCATCGAGGTGCACACACAGACCTTTCAGCACTTCCTGGAACTCCTTCTGGCTCACAAACCCCGTCCTATAAGGATCCAACTCCTCGAACTCCCCCCGCAACTCATCCAATGACAGCTCCACCTAGGCCAGTGTAGAGGGAGGGAAATAATGGTGACAATGACAAAAAGTTGCCCTGGGCCAAAGATGGGGTTAGGTATATTAACCTGTAAAAACCCTGGGCAGACTGCAGATGTGAACAGTGGCTAGCACAGTCCACACATACGCTTAGGGACACCAAGGGCAGTAGCAAAGCTAAAGATGGAGGAATATTACATCTCCACATTTTTCAGTGGCTAGTAGTTGCTGTGAAAGGATCTAAAGCACAATTGACACATCTCAGGACGAACTAAAGGCTTAGAGATTGGGCGTAAGTGACGTGTTCCACTTAGAGACGACACCGCTGCTCTGCATAAACTTTATCACTTTCTGGGCCATGAAAGGACCTTACACTAGAACCGCCATAGGTCAACTCCCTCTGCAGTGTGATTTTGTAATTAAAACAAATCTGCCTTTTTTAAAGCAAAGTCCTCCTCCTTCCCTGACTTTTCCCAATTGCCCAGTTGTCAGAATTTTAAAATCACAAACAGCAAAGTATTGAGAGCCTGTGTACCTGTTTTTCCCCCTAATTTAAGGGGCCAAGACAAATGCGCTGCTGGGCGTTGGTACCCAGGTGGGCTGTACGTTGGTCCTGCTGCTCTGATTGGATAAAGCAAAACTGTCACCATTCACTCGCTTCATATTTCACCCAAGCTGTCTAAGTTCACTCACTTCATAATTTACCCGATCACTTCTCATAGCATGTTT
Source organism: Salmo salar (assembly GCF_965601325.2). NCBI lineage: Eukaryota > Metazoa > Chordata > Actinopteri > Salmoniformes > Salmonidae > Salmo > Salmo salar. The sequence continues at coordinate 34,881,548 of NC_138294.1, read as the reverse complement.
TGGTCTGATCATTTAGATTGCTGCTGCATCCTGCTAGCCTGCTACTATAAAAAATCAATAGGTGAGGATGTTTGCTAGCAAGCTAAAATAAAGCATAAAATCTTACAAGCGAAGTGAGATTAGGGAAGGTTCTGTGATAGCTTAATCAATTATGTTTGTTTTGTTCCTTTATGTTTTCCAGACACCTTGATCACTGAAGCTGAGACCATGGTGGATGGGGAAACATCACTGGATTTGGTAGCTGGCACCGATCGATCCAAGGATTCTCCCCCAATCAAATGTCCTCGGCTCCTAACCCGTTATCAAACTCACAGGAACCAGTGCTACTCAGCCCGGGATGCAAGCATCTCTACTCAGATAAGCAAATACTTTGATGTCAACCAAGACATTGACACAGATGCTGAACTCATCTTCTGGGCTAAAAGCAAAGACAGATTCCCAAATCTATACACATGGGCAATTAAGGTCTTATCAATCCCTGCCTCCTCAGCACCGGTCGAGAGGGTTTTTAGTAGAGGGTGGCTCATCATGAGACCCCACTGCGCTTATTTAGGTCATAGAAGGGTCACTGCACTTGTATTTCTGAAATGCAATCATACTCCGTTGTAGTTGATCTCTGATAAGAGCTATACCCATCCATTCACTTTCCTCAAGCAATTCAAATTGGTATGAAATGGCTAAATTGAAGCTGGTAATGTGATTTGAAATGCCTGGAATATACAGTTGAAGTCAGACGTTTACCTACAGTACACCTTAGCCAAATACATTTAAACTCAGTTTTTCACAATTGCTGACATTTAAAATGTCCTGTCTTAGGTCAGTTAGGATCACCACTTTCTTTTAATAATGTGAAATGTCAGAATAATAGTAGAGAGAATTATTTATTTCAGCTTTTATTTCTTTCATCACATTCCCAGTGGGTCAGAAGTTTACATACACTCAATTAGTATTTGGTAGCATTGCCTTTAAATTGTTTAATTTGGGTCAAACGTTTTGAGTCACCTTCCACAAGCTTCCCACAATAAGTTGAGTGAATTTTGGCCCATTCCTCCTGACAGAGCTGGTGTAACTGAGTCAGGTTTGTAGGCCTCCTTGCTCGCACACGCTTTTTAAGTTTGGCCCACAAATTTTCTACAGGATTGAGATCAGGGCTTTGTGATGGCCACTCCAATACCTTGACTTTGTTGTCCTTAAGCCATTTTGCCACAACTTTGGAAGTATGCTTGGGGTCATTGTCCATTTGGAAGACCCATTTGCGACCAAGCTTTAACTTCCTGACTGATGTCTTGAGATGTTGCTTCAATATATCCACATAATTTTCATTTCTCATGATGCCATCTATTTTCTGAAGTGCACCAGTCTCTCCTGCAGCAAAGCACCCCCACAACATGATGCTGCCACCCCAGTGCTTCACGGTTGGGATGGGTTCTGCGGCTTGCAAGCCTCCCTCTTTTTCCTCCAAACATAACGATGGTCATTATGGCCAAACAGTTCAATTTTTGTTTCATCAGACCAGAGGTCATTTCTCCAAAAAGTACGATCTTTGTCCCCATGTGCACTTGCAAACCGTAGACTGGCTTTTTTTATGGTGGTTTTGGAGCAGTGGCTTCTTCCTTGCTGAGCAGTCTTTCAGGTTATGTTGATATAGGACTCGTTTTACTGTGGATATAGATACTTTTGTACTTGTTTCCTCCAGCATCTTCACAAGGTCCTTTGCTGTTGTTCTGGGATTGATTTGCACTTCACACCTAAGTATGTTAATCTCTAGGAGACAGAACGCGTCTCCTTCCTGAGCGGTATGACGGTTGCGTGGTCCCATGGTGTTTATACTTGCATACTATTGTTTGTACAGATGAACGTGGTACCTTCAGGCGTTTGGAAATTGCTCCCAAGGATCAACCAGACTTGTGGAGGTCTACAATATTTTTCCTGAGGTCTTGGCTGATTTCTTTTGATTTTACCATGAGTTTGAAGGTCGGCCTTGAAATACATCCACAGGTACACCTCCAATTGACTGAAATTATGTCAATTAGCCTATCAGAAGCTTCTAAAGCCATGACATCATTTTCTGGAATTTTCCAAGCTGTTTAAAGGCACAGTCAACTTAGTGTATGTAAACTTCTGACCCACTGGAATTGTGATACAGTGAATTATAAGTGAAATAATCTGTCATGCACAAAGTAGATGTCCTAACCAACTTGCCAAAACTATAGTTTGTTAACAAGAAATATGTGGAGTGGTTGAAAAAACGACGCTTGGCATTGCGAATTGTGATCTTAGGCATGTGTGCAGCTGCTCAGCCATTGAAACCCATTTCACGAAGCTCTTGACGAGTAGTTATTGTGCCGACATTGCTTTCAGAGGCAGTTTGGAATTCGGTAGTGAGTGTTGCAACCGAGGACAGACGATTTTTACGCGCAGCGTGCTTCAGCACTTGGCGGTCCCGTTCTGTGAGCTTGTGTGGCCTACAACTTTGCGGCTGAACCGTTGCTCCTAGACGTTTACACTTCACAATAACAGCACTTACAGTTGACTGGGGCAGCTCTAGCAGGGCAGAAATGTACCAACCTGCCTCGTTGCAAAGGTGGCATTCAGTAAGGCCATTCTACTGCCAATGTTTCTCTATGGAGATTGCATGGCTGTGTGCTCAACATTATACACCTGTCAGCAACGGATGTGGCTGAAATAGCCGAAACCACTCATTTAAAGCTGTGTCCACATACTATTATATATTGTATGTCATAGTAGTTCCTTATAAATACATTTGCTTTCATTTAATCAGGATAGTTTGCTGATGTGACAATTCAAATAAACATTTGTTTTTGATATGTTCACCATAAACTGCAAAGCTGTCATCTATTTATACCAGTACTACACTGTACTGTATATACCATATGCAATTGTTTTCATATATCTTATAGCCTACCTTGTAGGAACCGTTTTGGCTTGCCTTGCTTTGTCATTTAATGTGTTGTGTATATGTTGTATGTCTAGGGATGTTTGAACTTGTTTTGTAAATTTGAGGGCACTATATGTTGGGTCAGGGGTCACTGGTCATGTATTATGCAGCCAATTCTGATATTTTTCCACTAATTGGTCTTTTGACCAATCACATCAGATCATTGTTTCTTTTCTTCCTGGGTGTGTCAACTCTTCCACCCCAAACGGCATGAGCACAGCCTTTTGGGATGCGGTCTCCCAGGGCTCTCATAGGGCCATCGCTTATACCAGGCTGCAGCAAGTCAGTCTGGATAGATTCTGAACGCGGGCTATCTCAGAACACAGCATCTAGCGCCATGACCTAAGATGTCAGGCAATATATATTGTACACTACCGTTCAAAAGTTTGGGGTTACTTAGAAATGTCCTTGTTTTTGAAAGAAAAGCAAAAAAAATTGTCCATTCAAATAAGATCAAATTGATCAGAAATACAGTGTAGACATTGCTAATGTTGTAAATGACTACTGTAGCTGGAAACAGCTGATTTTTATGGAATATCTACATAGGCGTACAGAGGCTCATTATCAGCAACCATCACTCCTGTGTTCCAATGGCACGTTGTGTTAGCTAATCCAAGTTTATCATTTTAAAAGGCTAATTGATCATTAGAAAACCCTTTTGCAATTATGTTAGCACAGCTGAAAACTGTTGTCCTGATTAAAGAAGCAATACAACTGTCCTTCTTTAGACTAGTTGAGTACCTTGAGCATCAGCATCTGTGGGTTCGATTACAGGCTCAACATGCCCAGAAACAAAGAACTCTCTTCTGACACTCGTCAGTCTATTCTTGTTCTGAGAAATGAAGGCTATTCCATACAAGAAATTGCCAAGAAACTGAAGATCTCATACAACGCTGTGTACCACTCCCTTCACAAAACAGCGAATACTGGCTCTAACCAGAATAGAAAGAGAAGTGGGAGGCCGCAGTGCACAACTGAGCAAGAGGACAAGTAGAGTGTCTTTATTTCTTTCTTTCTTTCGTTCGTTCTTTCTTTCAAAAACAAGGAAATGTCTAAGTAACACCAAACTTTTGAACAGTAATGTATATATACATACAGTACCAGTCAAATGTTTGGACACACCTACTCATTCAACGATTTTTCTTTATTTTTCCTATTTTCTACATTGTAGGATAATAGTGAAGACATCAAAACTATGAAATAACACATATGAAATCATGCATTAATAAAAAAAACTGTTAAACAAATCAAAATATATTTTATATTTGAGATTCTTCAAAGTAGCCACACTTTATGACAGCTTTGCACACTCTTGGAATTCTCTCAACCAGCTTCATGAGGTAGTCACTTGGAATGCATTTAAATGAACAAGTATGCCTTGTTAAAAATTAATTTGTTGAATTTCATTCCTTCTTAATGGGTTTGAGCCAATCAATTGTGTTGTGACAAGGTAGGGGAGGTATACAGAAGATAGCCCCATTTGGTAAAAAATCAAGTCCATATTATGGCAAGAACAGCTCAAATAAGCAAAGAGAAATGACAGTCCATCATTACTTTAAGACATGAAGATCAGTCAATGCGGAAAATGTAAAGAACTTTGAAAGTTTCTTCAAGTGCATTTGCAAAAACCATCAAGCACTATGATGAAACTGGCTCACATGAGGACCGCCACAGGAAAGGAAGATCCAGAGTTACCTCTGCTGCAGAGGATACGCTTGTTAGAGTTACTAGCCTCAAAAATTGCAGGTAAAATAAATGTTTCACAGAGTTCAAGTAACAGACACATCTCAACATCAACTTTTCAGAGGAGACTGCGTGAATCAGGCCTTCATGGTCAAATTGCTGGAAAAAAACACTATAAAAAGGACACCAATAAGAAGAAGAGACTTGCTTGAAACACCAGCAATGGACATTAGACCGGTGGAAATCTTTAATTTGGTCTGATGAGTCCAAATAGGACATTTTTGGTTCATGGAGGAGGAGGTGTGATGGTGTGGGGGTGCCCTGCTGGTGACACTGTCTGTGATTTATTTAGAATTCAATGCACACTTAACCAGCATGGCTACCACAGCATTCTGCAGCGATACACCATCCCGTCTGGTTTGCGCTTAGTGGGACTGTGATTTGTTTTTCAACAGGACAATGACCCAACACACTTCCAGGCTGTGTAAGGGCTATTTGACCAAGAAGGAGAGTGATGGAGTGCCGCATCAGATGACCTGGCCTCCAAAATCACCTACCTCAACCCAATTGAGATGGTTTGGGATGAGTTGGAATGCAGAGTAAAGGAAAAGCAACCAAAAAGTGCTCAGCATATGTGGGAACCCCTTCAAGACTGTTGGGAAAGCATTCCAGGTGAAGCGAGTTGAGAGAATGCCAAGACTATTAAGCTATCATCAAGGCAAAGTGTGGCTGATTTGAAGAATCTCAAATATAAAATAGATATGGATTTGTTTAACACTTCTTTGGTTACTATATGATTCCATATGTGTTATTTCATAGTTTTGATGTCTTCACTATTATTCTACAATGTAGAAAATAGTAAAAATAAAGAAAAATCCTTGAATGAGTAGGTGTTTCCAAACTTTTGACTGGTACTGTATATACTGTATATAATCCTGGGCAGTAGGACAGCTACGTAACTGGTACTGTATGTCTTGGCCCTGCTCCATGGAGGAGGGTTGTCAAGAGCGAAGATAGCTCCTCACCTGCTCGTTCCCATAAGATGGGGAGGCAGAGCAGGCAGTAGCTAATCACAGTAAAAAATGGGACGAGGAAAAGTCAAAAGATTTGTGGACTCGAGAGTACCAGATAGCTCTCCGCCTTTTCCCTAAGATCCAGAAAGTAAAGAAAGGAATTACTAAACTGACTGATCTCTAGCTCAATGGAGAGTGTTCTCCATAACAGAGCCAAGTCGTCTTTGCAGTGGTGGAAAAAGTACCCAAATGTCATACTTGAGTAAAAGTAAAGATACCAAAATAGAAAATGACAAGTAAAAATTAAAAGGGGCATGAGGGAAGCCCTACAATATTATGTTTTTCTAAGTAGTGATAAAGATTTTGGAAGCATCTATATACAGTAGGTCTTATAAATGGTTTATGGTGTAAAGAGCCGATGGTCTAGTGGTAAATCTCCTGGCTCAAGACACATATGTCGGCTATACCACTCTCCACCAGAGATTGAGGTTCAAACCCAGCTCCAACCCTTCAATCTGTTTGTCCAATCTGTATCCCCCTCTGTCATTTCAAATCTGGAAAATATGTAAGTGGAATTCCACTATCCTTTAAAAAAGGGGTTATAAAGGCTTCGTTAATCCTTAAAAGTTGTGCTTTGTTTAAAGTGGGATGATTTTTATTATCATGATCACAGGGAAGGTAGAAGGGAAGGGGCAGTTGGGAGGTTCTCTGAGAGTTGCACCAAAGCTGAGTGGCCTCCCCCTCCAAGCTCACATGAGTGGGGATATGGTGGTAGGGAGACAGCAGTGGAGGTCCTCTGGTTCTCCCACGTGAAGGACAATGCTCTCTCTGCTGGGTGAATGTGAGCAGCAAGTCCCCCTAGGGAACTTCCATGGCCCCCTGTTCTCATACGCACCCAACAACCAACAGTCCCCCTAACACACACACACACACACACACACACACACACACACACACACACACACACACACACACACACACACACACACACACACACACGCACACACGCACACACGCACACACACACACACACACTATGCTGTAACCTTAAACAAGCTTGCAATTGAGGTCCCATTAGACAGACGCGGGTAGCACAGTGTTGTGTGTGTGTGTGTGTGTGTTGAAGGCGATAGGGGCTTACCCTTGTTCGCTTTGTAAGTCCCCTCTACCCCCGCTCTTATCTTCCCACCCCTGCCCCCTTACCCCTACCTTGGCACGCACTCCATCTGCAAGTATGTCAGACACACAGTGGAGCTTTCTGGAGCACTGCCGGAGATTCTCATCCCCTTTCTTCGGGGGGCTGCGCTTGGCGTTGGGAAAGCACGAGGACTTGGGAGAGTAGCCAAAGTGGCGCGCAAGCTGCAAGAAATCCAGCGTCCTGTCCTGGTTGGTAATCAAAGTGACCCAAAGATGTCGGATCTCCCCCCGGCTCACTTCGGGGTGGATGTCAAATCTGCAGGATGAAAAGATGAAAAGAGAGGGAGAGAAAGAACAAGAGAGTGAGAAAAGGGGGAGAAAGGGATGGAGAAAGAAGAGGGGGACAATTCCCACTACATATAGATGAATAACTACTATCTCACAGGGTTTAAGGGCCCCCTTTTTGCTTGCCCAATCCCCCCTCCCCACCCACCCATCCCCCCACTCCCCACTTCACCAATAACAATGCCAAAACTTGGCAGCCAACCCAGCACATAAGCAACAGTTTCCCATCAGAGAGCAAGCAGCTATCTTAGGCCTTGTTGGCATCGACCGAAGGCCAAAGAATGGGAAGCACTGTAAGAGAGCAGACATGAATGGGTCTGTAAGAAATGTAAAAAAAACAACAAAAAAAAACAACTACACTGTTATACTGCCTGACTCTCAGCTCCCTGAGAATATGTTATTGATGAGTAAAGAAGTCCTTTGAAGAGAAACAGATTTGACCCTGATAATTTAACTATTTTCGTTATTCGATTTTTATGTAACCCATGTAGATGGATATATGTGAGATATAAAATGTTTTCAAATGACAAAGCCTAAAATATATATTTAACTTTTTTTTAAAAACTGGATTGAGTGGAAAATATTACAGATAGCGGGAGTATCTCGGAAGGGAAGGTTTTAACTGGCTAGATGTGGTATATTAGCTGTGGACCTGCTGGATTCTGACTACTAAGTTGTTGTACTAAGACTCTGGAAGGGTAGGGTGAGTGTCCCCCCTGCCAAGGGATGAAGGGTTTACCTTTTCGCAGTTGGCACGACCCTCAATGTGCTCACCCGCACTGAGAACCCCAATGCCCAAGATTATGCAAATCCATGGAGATGTTCTATTCAACACTACCTCTATTTAGGGCAGCCACTGGGATATTCCAGCCAAAAAATGAATAGACAGATAAAGGAGGGAAACGATATAAAGGAGAAAACAAGTGGGAAAGGGTCAAAAGAAGACTCAGATAAATGAACAATACATTTTTTTTCAAAATGTTCCCCAAACTTTGAAAAGGTGTCCCCAGTCTCTCAGTCTTTGTCACTCTTCTTTGGTAGTGGGATTCTGATAGACATGGAGCCCAATGCAGTACAGAGCATGCATGACATGGGAACACCAAAACAAGCGTGCAATACGCCATAGAAAATGGTCTGCCTGTGCTCTCAAGAAAAACAAAATCACAGTAAACGCTTTGTTATTCATGGGAAAAAAAGAGCAGGCTTGTTAACTCCCACAATTAAGGCATCATTTGCCAGGAGAAAATGCTGCTTCTGATGGCCATTGTTTTTGTGGACAAAAGCTCTCTAAAGCGACCCTCAGATCAGTGCATATGACTGTGTGAGTATCGCGAGGGTGGCTTTGGTTATCATATGGCGCCACAACAAGGGGCACTTGTGTCACGAGGAGAGACAGGGTTGTGTGACATCTGAGAAGTACTAAAGATGAATCAGTTGATTTGACACGGTGGTAAGACAAAGAGGCAGTATGCATTCCATAACTCTGTGACACCATTGAGAAATACTCACAGGAACTGGGGGCATATAATGCATTTTGAGAAATTTCCCAAGACATTCCCTGAAGAATAGTATTATTCTGTCGGGGAAAACGTTCAGATTAAAAGCTTTGTTGTTATAGACTATAATATCATTATATCTAAACACCAATCAATTATTCATATTTTGAGTTATTTTTCCATCAAAAGAGCTTAGGTAAAAAATAATTAATTAAAACAAATTTAGAACTCCTATGACTTCTCAGTTCTGTGTAAATAAAGATGAAAATCATGTCTGTCAAATGGCAAATGATTACTTTAGATAACAAAACACAATATTTTCAGTTGCAGCAAAGTTGAGGGTGTAAATTAGTTCTGCAAACTAAACACATTGTGCGGTTGACTCAGCTATTGTAGTTGCAAAGTCAAACTTCAATACCTACAGTAAGTTCAAACAACATAATTTTTTAAATTCAGCTTAAAGTGAACAAACTGCCTTGGTTAGTAAAGTATTCCATGTCAGCTCAACATGTTTTAGTCCAGCAAACTTAGACATTTAAACAGTTACATTTTTATTTATTTTACAGTGAAGCAAAACAATATAAGCGATTCAGAGAAACATTTCACATTTTAGGAATGATCTGTGTTTGTTGTGATTCATGGGTCTTTACCGTCATATTTAGGGCATCATCCCTTTACCAGTGAATTGAAATTGTGTGTGAACAGTGTTGGGAAAAGTACCCAATTGTCATACTTGAGTAAAAGTAAAGATAACTTAAAAGAAAATGACTCAAGTAAAAGTCACCCAGTAAAATACTACTTGAGTAAAAGCCTAAAAGTATTTGGTTTAAATGTACTTAAGTATCAAAAGTAAATGTAATCGCTAAAATATACTTAAGTATCTGTCACGACTTCGGCCGAATTTGGTCCCTCTCCTTGTTCGGGCGGCGTTCGGCGGTCGAACTTCTAGCCATCGCTGATCCTCTTTTCATTTTCCTTTGATTTTGTCTTGTTTTATTATTTTATCACACCTGGTTCCAATCCAATTCATTACATGTTGTGTATTTAACCCTCTGTTCCCCCTCATTTTCATTGTCCTTGTCGGTGATTGTTTGTTTGTAAACTATGTGCAAGATATGTTCTGGTGTGCGACGGGTTTTGTACCCAATTGTATTATTTTGGTTTTCGGAGTTTTTGAGCACTTATTAAACTGCTCCGTTTTATACCAAGTTCGATCTCCTGCGCCTGACTTCCCTTCCACCAGCACGCACCTTTACAGTATCAAAAGTAAAAGTATAAATAATTTCAAATTCCTTATATTAATTAAACCAGACGGCACGATTTTCTTAATTTAAAAAAAATTTACGGACAGCCTGGGGCACACTTCAACACAGACATAATTTACAAATGAAGCATTAGTGTTTAGTGAGTCTGCCAGATCAGAGGCAGTAGGGATGACCAGAGATTTTCTCTTCATAAGTGTGTGAATTAGACAATTTTCCTGTCCTGCTAAGCATTCAAAATGTAACTAGTACTTTTGGGTGTCAGGGACAATGTAAGGAGTAAAAAGTACATTATTTCTTTATTCTTTATTTTTTTTGAGTATAAGTAAAAGTTGTCAAAAATATAAATAGTAAAGTACAGATACCCCAAAAAACAACTTAAGTAGTACTTTAAAGTATTTTTACTTAAGTACTTTACACCACTGTGTGTGAATATATGTTCATGTATATTCACATACAGTATATACTGTACGTTGATACAATGATCATATTGTTTTTGTGATAATTAACATGATTTATGAGAAAGACAAGGGATGCGTCACAAATAGCATCCTATTTCTTACATAGTGTACTACTTTGGTCAAAGGTAGTGCAGTTTGTAGGGAATAGGGTGCCATTTGCGAAACAGACAGAATGTACCTCTTTAGAAGCTGGTAGAAGGTCTCTTGACTGAGACGTTTGGTGTTCTTCTCATCCAGCTTCTCAAAGACTCGCTCTGCTGCCTGGTAGTGGTTCTTCACCAGGGCCTTGATGATCTGGAACAGCTATTGAAAAGAGACAGATGTGCCACATCTGACATTTACACAATACACTCTTAAAATTCACAATGGAATTCTATGGATGTCAATAGTGTGAACTTATGAATCTAGCAAAACATATGACATCTAAAGTATCACATTCATTAACAACAACTCCTTTTATTATTATTATTACTACTACTATCAATAATAATACAACAACAACAAAACTCTTAGAAAAAAAAGGTTCCAAAAGGGTTCTTCGGCTGTCCCCATAGGAGAACCCTTTTGGGTTCCATGTAGAACCCTCTGTGGAAAGGGTCCGACATGGAACCCATCAGGGTTCTACCTGGAACCAAAAAGGGTTCTTTAAAGGCTTCTCCTACGGGGACAGCCAAAGAACCAATTTAGGTTCGAGATAGACCCTTTTTTCTTAGAGTGTAGTACAGCTACTACTACTACTACCTTTACTGCTGATAATAATAATAATAATAATAATAATAATAATAATAATAATACATAACATAAGCTCTTATTTTGACTCTGCAAGTAGGAAAGCTGCTCAAGCAGGCAGAAATACAGCCGGAATAGCACGTTATGCATCATATGAGGGAAAATCATTAATGGCGAATCGATCAGATACACATGAAAACATGAAATGACCCCGACAATCGCTCAGAGTACATCGCTCAGAGTTGCACAAATATGACACAACATTCAAAATGGGCGAATCTTTCCTTTAAAAGTCCAGTATGTAGCTTTTTGGGTGAACTGACCAAATTCATATAGAAATGTGTGTTACAGATCTGTCATTGAAGGCAAGTCTGAAGAACATTATTTCTATGGTTCTTGTTCCGGATTTGCGTCTTTTTACTTTCTGAGTGAAAATGCAAGCCGAGATCTTTCGCTCAGATTTTTCTTTAGCATGACCTTAAAAAAACGTAAGCTATGCAACATTAACCAATTAAAAACAGTTATGTTTGTGCAGTAGGCCATAGGCCCAATACATTATCACTGCATATTAGCTATGCTTGAATTGCACTGCCAATGTTGTTCTTCTCAGAATCACTTTTTTTTTTACTGGACTGATGGCCTGCATCTGATGGTCAGTCTGAGGGGAGGGAGTGAGTAGCGGTGAGGCTGCCTCTCCCGAGGGACCCGACTCACAGTCCCTCCACTCTCCCTCCCTCCTCTGAGAAAAGGGGACACGGTCTTCCAGCTGATGGCAAACTCAAGTCGCACTGCATTATTTCTGCCTCATGCACCAATTCATGTTGTTATTCCTATGACCAAAGAAAGTGAAATATTCCTTGATATTAAAAAAGACACAAGCCGCTAATAGTAACAATGCAAGCTTATCGGAACACTTTGCTATACTCCTTCATTGCAGCTGCAGTGCTGGTTGTAGCGTGAGTGGAAGTAGGGAGAATGCGCATTTTATGGATTATAAAAGTGTTGAACAAAGTGTTGCCAGTGCTAAATAACTACCTAAACATGAAATTACTCATAAAACAACAGCTGTATTCGTTGAGTCTCTCTCTAGTCAAAAGTTTAGAAATCTCACAGTATAAACTTTGCTCTGCGTTCAAGGCTTCTTTTTACAGTCTATGGCTCGAAGGAAACTGTGCAGACATTTTCATTTGAACTATCTGATTGGCCAGTGGTAGGCCTATAGGTGCACTTGATTTGCTCTCTGGGCCTGCCGGGTAGGCGGAGTCCAACCTTCAGACACATGAAATGGTTGAAAAAGCCTTCCCGGCAGGCTAGGACTGCTGAATCAAGGGCACCTTTCAGTCAACAGCGCAAAACAAAAAATAAAAAATTGGAATGCTAGGCTTTATCTTTGGGTTTTTTTACAGAAAGGATCGACAGGTTGGTGTCCACTGCTCTACACTATACAGGTAACTGCCAAAATAATGGAAACACTTTTGTAAATGGGGGATACAAAGTATATTGAAAACAGGTGTGGTTTATGAGTTAATTAAGCAATTAACATCTCATCATGGTTAGGGCCATCTATAAAAATGCTGGGCAGGCCATTATTTTGGCTACCATGGCTATGCCCCCATGGGATGACAATGCCCCTATCCACGAGTGGTCACTGAATGGTTTGATGAGCATGAAAATTATGTAAGCCCTATGCCATGGCCATCTCAGTCACCAGGGCCCAGAGTCACAAAACCTTCTTAAGAAGCAATTTCTTCTTAACAGCCATTTTTTTTCTTAATTATAGACTTAAGAAGAAAGTTAAGCAAAGTTGCTATTCCTCAAAATGGTTATTGGACATTTTCTTGCGCTATTTCTTATGTTTATCCTTAAGCATAAAGTTAAGAAGAAATTTGATTCTTGAAAATAAAGTTGTATAATGTTGTTAATTCCAAGATAGCTAAACCCTTGTCATAAACTCAGGGCAGTGAGAGAAAAAGCTCATGAAAGCAATTGAACATGTTTAATTCACTCACAAACCCCATCTGAAAGTTTATTTAAACCCAAGAACATGTTTTAGAACGATAATCTCAGTAAGAAATATGCTAACATGATTGCCATTGCTAGCTAGATAGCAAAAACAGTTGCCTAGCAACAAACATCTTAAGAAGATCTGTAAGAAGATATTTGAGAAGCTTGGAAGAAAATCATAAAATCTTAAGATATTGTTGAGGAATTGCACTAACAAACTACACTGCTCAAAAAAATAAAGGGAACACTAAAATAACACATCCTAGATCTGAATGAATGAAATAATCTTATTAAATACTTTTTTCTTTACATAGTTGAATGTGCTGACAACAAAATCACACAAAAATAATCAATGGAAATCCAATTTATCAACCCATGGAGGTCTGGATTTGGAGTCACACTCAAAATTAAAGTGGAAAACCACACTACAGGCTGATCCAACTTTGATGTAATGTCCTTAAAACAAGTCAAAATGAGGCTCAGTAGTGTGTGTGGCCTCCACGTGCCTGTATGACCTCCCTACAACGCCTGGGCATGCTCCTGATGAGGTGGCGGATGGTCTCCTGAGGGATCTCCTCCCAGACCTGGACTAAAGCATCTGCCAACTCCTGGACAGTCTGTGTGCAACATGGCGTTGGTGGATGGAGCGAGACATGATGTCCCATATGTGCTCAATTGGATTCAGGTCTGGGGAACGGGCGGGCCAGTCCATAGCGTCAATGCCTTACTCTTGCAGGAACTGCTGACACACTCCAGCCACATGAGGTCTAGCATTGTCTTGCATTAGGAGGAACCCAGGGCCAACCGCACCAGCATATGGTCTCACAAGGGGTCTGAGGATCTCATCTCGGTACCTAATGGCAGTCAGGCTACCTCTGGCGAGCACATGGAGGGCTGTGCGGCCCCCCAAAGAAATGTCACCCCACACCCCACTGACCCACCGCCAAACCGGTCATGCTGGAGGATGTTGCAGGCAGCAGAACGTTCTCCACGGCATCTCCAGACTCTGTCACGTCTGTAACTTGTACTCAGTGTGAACCTGCTTTCATCTGTGAAGAGCACAGGGCGCCAGTGGCGAAATGCCAAACGTCCTGCACGGTGTTGGGCTGTAATTACAACCCCCACCTGTGGACGTCGGGCCCTCATACCACCCTCATGGAGTCTGTTTCTGACCTTTTGAGCAGACACATGCACGTTTGTGGCCTGCTGGAGGTCATTTTGCAGGGCTCTGGCAGTGCTCCTCCTTGCACAAAGGCGGAGGTAGCGGTCCTGCTGCTGGGTTGTTGCCCTCCTACGGCCTCCTCCACGTCTCCTGATGTACTGGCCTGTCTCCTGGTAGCGCCTCCATGCTCTGGACACTATGCTGACAGACACAGCAAATCTTACATTTACATTTTACATTTAAGTCATTTAGCAGACGCTCTTATCCAGAGCGACTTACAAATTGGTGCATTCACCTTATGATATCCAGTGGAACAACCACTTTATAATAGTGCATCTAAATCTTTTAAGGGGGGGGGGGGGGGGGGGGGGTTAGAAGGATTACTTTATCCTATCCTAGGTATTCCTTAAAGAGGTGGGGTTTCAGGTGTCTCCGGAAGGTGGTGATTGACTCCGCTGTCCTGGCGTCGTGAGGGAGCTTGTTCCACCATTGGGGTGCCAGAGCAGCGAACAGTTTTGACTGGGCTGAGCGGGAACTGTGCTTCCTCAGAGGTAGGGGGGCCAGCAGGCCAGAGGTGGATGAACGCAGTGCCCTTGTTTGGGTGTAGGGCCTGATCAGAGCCTGAAGGTATGGAGGTGCCGTTCCCTTCACAGCTCCGTAGGCAATCACCATGGTCTTGTAGCGGATGCGAGCTTCAACTGGAAGCCAGTGGAGAGAGCGGAGGAGCGGGTTGACGTGAGAGAACTTGGGAAGGTTGAACACCAGACGGGCTGCGGCGTTCTGGATGAGTTTAATGGCACAGGCAGGGAGCCCAGCCAACAGCGAGTTGCAGTAATCTAGACGGGAGATGACAAGTGCCTGGATTAGGACCTGCGCCGCTTCCTTCGTGAGGCAGGGTCGTACTCTGCGAATGTTGTAGAGCATGAACCTACAGGATCGGGTCACCGCCTTGATGTTAGTGGGGAACGACAGGGTGTTGTCCAGGATCACGGCAAGGTTCTTAGCACTCTGGGAGGAGGACACAAGGGAGTTGTCAACCGTGATGGCGAGATCATGGAACGGGCAGTCCTTCCCCGGGAGGAAGAGCAGCTCCGTCTTGCCGAGGTTCAGCTTGAGGTGGTGATCCGTCATCCACACTGATATGTCTGACAGACATGCAGAGATGCGATTCGCCGCCTGGTTATCAGAAGGGGGAAAGGAGAAGATTAATTGTGTGTCGTCTGCATAGCAATGATAGGAGAGACCATGTGAGGATATGACAGAGCCAAGTGACTTGGTGTATAGCGAGAATAGGAGAGGGCCTAGAACAGAGCCCTGGGGGACACCAGTGGTGAGAGCGCATGGTGCGGAGACAGATTCTCGCCACGCCACCTGGTAGGAGCGACCTGTCAGGTAGGACGCAATCCAAGCGTGGGCCGCGCCGGAGATGCCCAACTCGGAGAGGGTGGAGAGGAGGATCTGATGGTTCACAGTATCAAAGGCAGCAGATAGGTCTAGAAGGATGAGAGCAGAGGAGAGAGAGTTAGCTTTAGCAGTGCGGAGAGCCTCCGTGACACAGAGAAGAGCAGTCTCAGTTGAATGCCCAGTCTTGAAACCTGACTGATTAGGATCAAGAAGGTCATTCTGAGAGAGATAGCAGGAGAGCTGGCCAAGGACGGCACGTTCAAGAGTTTTGGAGAGAAAAGAAAGAAGGGATACTGGTCTGTAGTTGTTGACATCGGAGGGATCGAGTGTAGGTTTTTTCAGAAGGGGTGCAACTCTCGCTCTCTTGAAGACGGAAGGGACGTAGCCAGAGGTCAAGGATGAGTTGATGAGCGAGGTGAGGTAGGGGAGAAGGTCTCCGGAAATGGTCTGGAGAAGAGAGGAGGGGATAGGGTCAAGTGGGCAGGTTGTTGGGCGGCCGGCCGTCACATCTTCTTGCCACAGCTCTCATTGATGTGCCATCCTGGATGAGCTGCACTACCTGAGCCACTTGTGTGGGTTGTAGACTCCGTCTCATGCTACCACTAGAGTGAAAGCACCGCCAGCATTCAAAAGTGACCAAAACATCAGCCAGGAAGCATAGGAACTGAGAAGTGGTCTGTGGTCACCACCTGCAGAACCACTCCTTTATTGGGGGTGTCTTGCTAATTGCCTATAATTTCCACCTGTTGTCTATTCCATTTGCACAACAGCATGTGAAATGTATTGTCAATCAGTGTTGCTTCCTAAGTGGACAGTTTGATTTCACAGAAGTGTGATTGACTTGGAGTTACATTGTGTTGTTTAAGTGTTCCCTTTATTTTTTTGAGCAGTATATTTTATGAACTTCTTATTTTTATCTAAAGAACATTCTTAAGTTTTTGCATAAGAAGTGTTTCGTGAATCTGGGCTCAGGTCGTCAAAATCAATGCGATTCCCTCGATATAAAGTTGTTTTTGACAAAAATTTATCAGTTTGTCACTTTCACGAGGTTGGAGTAATAACATGTTCAACTACCTAAGAGATAGGCTTGAATCTAGGTTGGACCTTTTAGATTTTGAGCAAAATAACTAGGGAAGAATTTTTCACTTCACTCATTGAGTTTAAGACAAGGGTTTAGCTATCTTGGAATTAAGAACAAATCTAAAAACGTTATTTTCAAGAATCTAAGGAGAACATAAGAAATAGCGCAAGAATATTTACAATAACTTTTTTAAGGAATAGCAACTTTGCTTAACTTTCTTCTTAAGTCTATAGTTAAGGAAAAAATGGCAGTTAAGAAGAAATTTCTTCTTAAAAAGGTTTTGTGAATCTGGGCCCAGATTTCAATGCAATTGAACCATTATGGGAGATTCTGGAGCAGTGCCTGAGACAGCGTTTTCCACCACCATCAACAAAACACCAAATTATGGAATTTCTTGTGGAAGAATGGTGTTGCGTCCCTCCAATAGAGTTCCAGAATCTATCCTAAAGTGTATTGAATCTGTTCTGGTAGCTCGTGGTGGCCCAACACCCTATTAAGACGCTTTATGTTGGTGTTTCCTTTATCTTGGTAGTTACCTGTACATTGTTTTGTCACAAACTAAAATTAGGCGAAGATGATAGAACTTTAGGAACTAGATAATGGCGGCGCTATTTCTACATAAAGTATTGCGCCCTTAATATGCAAAACATAATAAGATATGAGGAAAAGTCAATATACCTGTGCCACACTCCGTCCCCGTCCCAGAATCCCACTCTCCTCATTCACGAGTTGCACGTTCAGCCCCTCCTGTTCTTCGTTTGTACGCCCCAAATATCCAGCAGGACTTGCCTCGAAAAGACTGGGAACTCCTCTCCTGGAATTCAATTAACAGAGAGATTATTTCAGTCTCAATTGCACTGTTTTGTGCTCTGGGAGATTTTGCTCACTTGAAAAGTTCGCTTGAAGAATGTCTTAAAGGGCAGGAGAATATACTAGTGCAGTGAGTCTCTTAATAAAAGCAGGGGTTGCTTTGTGTCGGGGTCCCCAAGCCTGCACCTTTTCTACACATATGCTTCAGTGGCCCAACGAGGCACATACGCAAAGCGACAACACGAATCAGGGAAACGCTTTGAGGCAGTCTGAAAGGACGTGTGATGTGGTCAAACAGTTTGAGGGCACCTGACAAACTTGACATGCCAGTCAACCCTGTAAGGGAGCCAAAAGAAAGGGCAGACAAAAACCACTGGTCCTAATTTGCTCCCTGTCCGCTTGGCTGGACTCATGAGGGGCCGGGCTGGTGTGTCCTTCCAGCCACCCCTGCCGCCCTGCTTTTGTCTGGAGAAATGGTCCAGCCACTCCTCTGCCTTTAGCTCCTTTGGCTGTGGGCCGGGGCCAGTGTCAGAGCCAGTGTTGGGGACGACTGTAGGTTTTAAAGGTCACGCGCCAGAGGTCACAATCAGGAGACCAATTGGGACAAAACCAATCAGGCGTAAAAAACTAAGCTGAAATATGAGCTGACAGGCTAGTTGGGTTGAGGACTTTATCACAAGTAACTGAATGATTGGATCAATAACCTGTGTGTGTGTGTGTGTGTGTGTGTGTGTGTGTGTGTGTGTGTGTGTGTGTGTGTGTGTGTGTGTGTGTGTGTGTGTGTGTGTGTGTGTGTGTGTGTGTGTGTGTGTGTGTGTGTGTGTGTGCATCTTTATTGTTTAAAGTGTGGTGAGGGGGACATTCTTTACACCAACATGGGGCCATGTGTGACACTCCCACTAAACTACAGATCTGAAGCAGAGGCTGGAAATGTACAAAAGCCAATCCACTATTTCATTCTACCAGATCAGGGTTGAAATGAATTGGTTTTCTTTAAAATAATTTAGGTACGCTTGATTTAACTTTATCAATAGAAAAGTCCTGAAAGTGCAAACCCAGTGCGCCGGGTAGGCCAAATCAAGCGCACCTAAAGTATTTACTAGACTATTTCATCCCAGATCTGCATTCCACTCACACTATGGCTCCACACAACTACAGACATATCCAAGCTAGCACATAACATTCTGAGAACCATATATTTCTTTCAAGCTTGGTGAGAATTCACAGAACATTATTAAGAACCAACATTCTTGGTACTTCAGCATAGCGTTTCCTATAGGTTTCCTCATGGTTCTACTTAGTCATGTTCTCAAATTTTTACAGAGCGTTAAGAAAACTTTCCATAAACCCACAAGAAAACTTTTGTAACGTTCAGAGGACGTTCTATGAATGCTATTTAACCTAAGGGTGAATGCAAAAAAATACCCATAAAAATCTGTCAGTTTAAGCTAGAGATATGTTTTTTTGCATTACATGTAGCACTTTCGCATTTGCGGTGAAAGGTGACAGAGCTAGAACCGTGTTTGTCAGACCATGAGACATCCCGGAAATCGTCTGTAGCGTCCAAACGGTTTTGCCTACTATTACCCCTCTATGTAAAGATAGATGGTGTCAACGTTTTGCTCTTCGACCCCCACAAGTATCTTAGGCCTCATCTGAAGTCAGTACAGCCAATATTCCAACTTCTCTCTGTAGTGTCTGAACAGTTTGGGCTACACACTAATATGACCCCTCTGTGGTAAGGTGAGACTCCCACAAACTCATGCATGTTTTGTTCTAGGATGTCCACAGGGCTCACAAGACTTGTCTGAGGGTCCCCCGGTACCAGTTGAAAAAAATGAATTAACAAACTGTATATATGGACACTGTTTAGTCCCAAAAATAAGGGGTTAAATACATTTTTTTTTTTTTTTCCTGATCTTTCTTAAACTTCAGAACAAACTTTCTTTTGATGTTTTTGTTCCATGTTGTGAATATGTTATTCAATGTGTTTGTATGGGTTAATAGCAGTAAGGACAAAAATACTTTTTAAATCAAATAATTTGTTTAGATATTTTTATTTATACCTCAAGGGGTCTTAAACTAAAAATCTAATAGCTAAAGGATCCTTCTTAAAACAATTCAATTTAGCTTAGTATAACCCTCCCCCAGCTTAGACAGGGCTTAGACTTGGGGTTAAAAACAAATACATACCTTCCATTCAACAAAACTCTCTCTGTCCTCTATCTTGTTAAGTGTGTTCAGGTGTGTTGTCTGCACCCACTAATTGGCCACACCTGATCTTAATGAGTGTTTGTTTCCTTTGAAATAGGGTCTGTCTGAATAGTCTAAAATGAACAGCTTTATATGCGTAAAATACATAGCATGCTGGCTCCATCCTGTTGGTGCAGTGGACTAATTCCATGGATAGGGAACAGAAGATTATAGATTTGAATCCCACTGATGTCGTTTCAAAATAAAAAAATCTATGTGTTTGCATGATTAATGCCTAAGGAAATGAATTTCCACATATCCTATCTGTGCTTGGAGTTCAAAAAAGTGAACACAAAATAAGCTAGCAGTGTTATTAAAGGTATTATTGAAACATTCATTCAGTTTTAAGGAAGTTATTAAGAAACCTCCAAATAACCTATAATCTTCATTCTCAGAGCTTTAATAAAACATCCCAGGAAAACGTTCAAGGAACCAGAGTAAAATGAATGCAGAACCCCCCTGCAACCTAAAAATAGATTTTCCCAGAACAGGCAAAACTTTCACCACTGTTCTCAGAACGTTTGGAATACATTTTACCGGTCAGGAAATGTATGGCTTCATTCCCATAACCTATGTCAAACCAAAAACACACGATCTAACAACTTCCAAGAAGCCAAATGTGCTAACTGGGATCTTACTCTTACACTAAATGTTATGAAAATTCAAATGTGGGGATGTGCAGAATCTATGAGACTATAGGCATCAAAACATCCAAGAGGATCATAATGGAACCTTCCTGGACTATGATCAATTTCCACCATGGCACCCCTCCACTAGCTTGAACCAGAAAATGGCTGCTCATTTTTCAACTCCAGGTGAGCGTAAATGGATGCGATTCGGAACCAGAAAGAAGGAGAAGAATCGTTCTCGGCGCGTCTGCCTTCTTCCCCTGCGTCCGGACTTAAGACCTTCAAATCGCTTGGAGCCCCTGACCTAGCTGTCTTCTGCCGGGGACTTGGGTGTTCCCTCCATGGCTGTGGATGCCCCTCCAGCTACCGCTCCCTGTCCTAGTCAATCAACTGCCTGGGCACATCCTGGACCACCGCGGCCCCCTTCCGCTGGGCCTTGCTCTCTGGATCAGACCTCTGTCCCTTTGCCTGTTGTGGCCTGCATGCAGCCGGTGTCTCAGCAGCCCTCTTCTCAGGTGAGTTCTGTGGATCTGACCTCGCAATCTACTTCGAGACACGGCAGAGGCCGGATCATTCTATCTTAGCACACTCTGCCAACCCGGATGTCCTAGCCGTGTCTGAATCCTGGCTTAGGAAGACCACCAATAACCCTGAAATTTCCATCCCTAACTATAACATTTTGCGACAAGATAGAACTGCCAAAGGGGGCGGGGTTGCAATCTACTGTAGAGATAGCCTGCAGAGTTCTGTCTTACTATCCAGGTCTGTACCCAAACAATTCGAGATTCTACTTCAAAAATCCACCTTTCCAGAAACAGGTCTCTCACTGTTGCCGCTTGCTATAGACCACCCTCTGCCCCCAGCTGTGCTCTGGACACCATATGTGAACTGATTGCCCCCCATCAATCTCTGGGCTGGGGCTGCTAGGTGACGTAAACTGGGACATGCTTACCACCCCGGCCATCCTACAATCTAAGCTTGATGCCCTCAATCTCACACAAATTATCAATGAACGTACCAGGTACAACCCCAAAGCTGTAAACACGGGCACCCTCATAGATATCATCCTAACCAACTTGCCCTCCAAATACACCTCTGCTGTTTTCAAACAAGATCTCAGCGACCACTGCCTCATTGCCTGCATCCGTAATGGGTCTGCGGTCAAACGACCACCCCTCATCGCTGTCAAATGCTCCCTAAAACACTTCAGCGAGCAGGCCATTCTAATCGACCTGGCCCGGGTATCCTGGAAGGATATTGACCTCATCCCGTCAGTAGAGGATGCCTGGTTGTTCTTTAAAAGTGCCTTCCTCACCATCTTAAATAAGCATGCCCCATACAATTTTTTTTAACCCGGAACAGATATAGCCCTTGGTTCTCTCCAGACCTGACTGCCCTTGATCAGCACAAAAACATCCTGTGGTGTTCTGCATTAGCATCGAATAGCCCCCGTGATATGCAACTTTTCAGGGAAGTTAGGAACAAATATACACAGGCAGTTAGGAAAGCTAAGGCCAGTTTTTCAAGCAGAAATTTGCATCCTGTAGCACAAACTCAAAAAGGTTCTGGGACACTGTAAAGTCCATGGAGAATAAGAGCACCTCCTCCCAGCTGCCCACTGCACTGAGGCTAGGAAACACTGTCACCACCGATAAATCCACTATAATTGAGAATTTCATTAAGCATTTTTCTACGGCTGGCCATGCTTTCCACCTGGCTACCCCTACCCCGGTCAACAGCCCTCCACCCCCCACAGCAACTCGCCCAAGCCTCCCCCATTTCTTCTTCAACCAAATCCAGATAGCTGATGTTTTGAAAGAGCTGCAAAATCTGAACCCCTACAAATCAGCCGGGCTAGACAATCTGGACCCTCTCTTTCTAAAATTATTTGCCGAAATTGTTGCAACCCCTATTACTAGCCTGTTCAAACTCTCTTTCGTATCGTCTGAGATTCCCATAGATTGGAAAGCTGCCGCGGTCATCCCCCTCTTCAAAGGGGGAGACACTCTAGACCCAAACTTCTACAGACCTATATCTATCCTACCCTGCCTTTCTAAGGTCTTCGAAAGCCAAGTTAACAAATAGAATACTGACCATTTCGAATCCCACCGTACCTTCTCCGCTATGCAATCTGGTTTCAGAGCTGGTCATGGGTGCACCTCAGCCACACTCAAGGTCCTAAACGATATCATAATCGCCATCGATAAGAGACAATACTGTGCAGCCGTATTCATCGACCTGGCCAAGGCTTTCGACTCTGTCAATCACAACATTCTTACTGGCAGACCCAACAGCCTTGGTTTCTCAAATGATTGCCTCGCCTGGTTCACCAACTATTTCTCTCATAGAGTTCAGTGTGTCAAATCGGAGGGCCTATTGTCTGGACCTCTAGCAGTCTCTATGGGGGTGCCACAGGGTTCAATTCCCGGGGCGACTCTCTACTCTGTATTCATCAATGATGTGGCTCTTGCTGCTGGTGATTCTTTGATCCACCTCTATGCAGACAACACCATTCTGTATACCTCTGGCCCTTCTTTGGACACTGTGTTAACTAACCTCCAGACGAGCTTCATTGCAATACAACTCTCCTTCCATGGCCTCCAACTGCTCTTAAATGCAAGTAAAACTAAATGCATGCTCTTCAACCGATCGCTGCCCGAACCCGCCCGCCCGTCCAGCATCACTGCTCTGGACGCTTCTGACTTAGAATATGTGGACAACTACAAATACCGAGGTGTCTGGTTAGACTGTAAACTCTCCTTCCAGACTCACATTAAACATCTCCAATCCAAAATTAAATCTAGAATCGGCTTCCTATTTCGCAACAAAGCATCCTTCACTCATGCTGCCAAACATACCCTCGTAAAACTGACCATCCTACCGATCCTCGACTTCGGCGATGTCATTTACAAAATAGCCTCCAACACTCTACTCAATTGGATGCAGTCTATTCCAGTGCCATTCGTTTTGTCACCAAAGCCCCATATACTACCCACCACTGCAACCTGAATGCTCTCGTTGGCTGGCCCTCGCTTTCTTACTCGTCACCAAACTCACTGGCTCCAGGTCATCTACAAGTCTCTGCTAGGTAAAGCCCCACCTTATCTTAGCTCACTGGTCACCATAGCAGCACCCACCCGTAGCACGCGCTCCAGCAGGTATATCTCACTGGTCACCCCCAAAGCCAATTCTTCCTTTAGCCGCCACTCCTTCCAGTTCTCTGCTGCCAATGACTGGAACGAACTGCAAAAATCACTCAAGTTGGAGACTCTTATCTCCCTCACAAGCTTTAAGCACCAGTTGTCAGAGCAGCTCACAGATCACTGCACCTGTACATAGCCCATCTGTAAATATCCCATCCAACTACCTCATCCCCATACATTTTCCATTTCCATTTTAGTAATTTAGCAGACGCTCTTATCCAGAGCGACTTAAAATAGTGAATGCATACATTTCATACATTTTTTTTTCTCCGTACTGGTCCTCCGTGGGATTTATTTATTTATTTATCTTGCTCTTTTGCACCCCAGTATCTCTACTTGCACATTCATCTTCTGCACATTCTACCATTCCGGTGTTTAATTGCTATATTGTAATTACTTCACCACTATGGCCTATTTATTGCCTTTACCTCCCTTATCCTACCTCATTTGCACATGCTGTATATAGACTTTTTCTACTGCATTATTGATTGTATGTTTGTTTATTCCATGTGTAACTCTGTGTTGTTGTATGTGTCGAACTGCTTTGCTTTATCTTGGCCAGGTCGCAGTTGCAAATGAGAATTTGTTCTCAACTAGCCTACCTGGTTAAATAAAGGTGAAATAAAAAATATAAAAATAAAATAGTGAGGAGGTCAAAGACCTGGCCATGTGGTGCCAGGACAACAACCTCTCCCTCAACATGATCAAGACAAAGGAGATGATCGTGGACTACAGAAAAAGGAGGGCCGGGCACGCCCCCATTCTCATCGACGGGGCTGTAGTGGAGCAGGTTGAGAGCTTCAACTTCCTTGGTGTCCACATCACCAACGAACTGTCATGGTCAAAACACACTAAGACAGTTGTGAGGAGGGCACAACAATGCCTATTCCCCCTCCGGAGACATTTGGTATTGGTCCTCAGATCCTCAAAACGTTCTTCAGCTGCACCATCGAGAGCATCCTGACTGGATGCATCACCGCCTGGTATAGCAATTGCTCGGCCTCCGACCA
This sequence comes from Salmo salar, assembly GCF_965601325.2. Taxonomy (NCBI): domain Eukaryota; kingdom Metazoa; phylum Chordata; class Actinopteri; order Salmoniformes; family Salmonidae; genus Salmo; species Salmo salar. The sequence continues at coordinate 34,856,907 of NC_138294.1, read as the reverse complement.
CAAAGGGCTACAGAGTGTAGTGCGTATGGCTCAGTACATCACTGGGGCCAAGCTTCCTGCCATCCAGGACCTCTATATGTCAGAGGAAGGCCCTAAAAATTGCCAAAGACTTCAGTCACCCTAGACATAGACTGTTCTCTCTGCTACCACACGGCAAGCGGTACTGGAGCGCCAAGTCTAGGTCCAAAATACTTTTTAACAGCTTCTACCTCTAAGCCATAAGACTCCTGAACAGCTAAACAAATGGCTACAACTAACCCCCATTTACCTGTTGTTTCATGACAACTCTCGCAGCCTGTAATGGTTTTGCTAAGTAATAAAAACTTTAAACAAACAAACAGTGTAACACAACACGCTCAGCGAAACTGCCCTGCCGCCATCTTTGTGTTCCGGAACTCCAATTTGAGCAGCAGCAGCTGAAAAATGAGCTCCTACAAATATTGAAATTTACATGGTTTTTAGAGTGAAGTACATCGGAAAAAAGCAAAAGAAAACTGCAAGACTGAATAGGAGAAAAAACAAGCAACAAACAAAGAAGATAGGCTTTTGAAAAATAACTATTTTTCATAAAATTGTAGTTATCTTAGCTAGCTGAATTGTTTACCAGTTGCTAAGCAGTTGCTAGGGACTCTTTTGGAAGAAGCTACCTAGCTAACGAAGAACAACAAAGAATATCTAGTTAACAGAAGAAAAGAAAGAGAAAATCAGGACAGAAGAAAAAGGATATCAAAGTGAAACAGTTCTCTAAAGACACAAGAGACAATAATACAAGAAACAACACTTCTGTAGCTTGTCAACTATGTGTCTGTCTATCCCTGTTCTCTCCTCTCTGCACAGGCCATAGAAACGCTTCACACCGCGTGGCCGCTGCCACTCTAACCTGGTGGTCCCAGCGCGCACGACCCACGTGGAGTTCCAGGTCTCCGGCAGCCTCTGGAACTGCCGGTCTGCAGCCAACAGGGCTGAGTTCATCTCAGCCTATGCTACCCTCCAGTCCCTAGACTTCCTGGCGCTGACGGAAACATGGATTACCACAGATAACACTGCTACTCCTACTGCTCTCTCTTTGTCTGCCCACGTGTTCTCGCATACCCCTAGAGCATCGAGCCAGCGGGGTGGTGGCACTGGAATCCTCATCTCTCCCAAGTGGACATTCTCTCTTTCTCCCCTGACCCATCTGTCTATCTCCTCATTTGAATTCCATGCTGTCACAGTTACCAGCCCTTTCAAGCTTAACATCCTTATCATTTATCGCCCTCCAGGTTCCCTTGGAGAGTTCATCAATGAGCTTGACGCCTTGATAAGTTCCTTTCCTGAGGATGGCTCACCTCTCACAGTTCTGGGTGACTTTAACCTCCCCACGTCTACCTTTGACTCATTCCTCTCTGCCTCCTTCTTTCCACTCCTCTCCTCTTTTGACCTCACCCTCTCACCTTCCCCCCCTACTCACAAGGCAGGCAATACGCTTGACCTCATCTTTACTAGATGCTGTTCTTCCACTAATCTCATTGCAACTCCCCTCCAAATCTCCGACCACTACCTTGTATCCTTTTCCCTCTTGCTCTCATCCAACACTTCTCACTCTGCCCCTACTCGGATGGTATTGCGCCGTGCCAACCTTCGCTCTCTCTCTCCCGCTACTCTCTCCTCTTCCATCCTATCATCTCTTCCCTCTGCTCAAACCTTCTCCAACCTATCTCCTGATTCTGCCTCCTCAACCCTCCTCTCCTCCCTTTCTGCATCCTTTGATTTTCTCTGTCCCCTATCCTCCAGGCCGGCTCGGTCCTCCCCTCCTGCTCCGTGGCTCGACGACTCACTACGAGCTCACAGAACAGGGCTCCGGGCAGCCGAGCGGAAATGGAGGAAAACTCGCCTCCCTGCGGACCTGGCATCCTTTCACTCCCTCCTCTCTACATTCTCCTCTTCTGTCTCTGCTGCTAAAGCCACTTTCTACCACTCTAAATTCCAAGCATCTGCCTCTAACCCTAGGAAGCTCTTTGCTACCTTCTCCTCCCTCCTGAATCCTCCTCCCCCTCCCCCCCCCCCCCCCCCCTCCTCCCTCTCTGCGGATGACTTCGTCAACCATTTTGAAAAGAAGGTTGACGATATCCGATCCTCGTTTGCTAAGTCAAACGACACCGCTGGTCCTGCTCACACTGCCCTACCCTGTGCTTTGACCTCTTTCTCCCCTCTCTCTCCAGATGAAATCTCGCGTCTTGTGACGGCCGGCCGCCCAACAACCTGCCCACTTGACCCTATCCCCTCCTCTCTTCTCCAGACCATTTCCGGAGACCTTCTCCCCTTCCTCACCTCGCTCATCAACTCATCCTTGACCGCTGGCTACGTCCCTTCCGTCTTCAAGAGAGCGAGAGTTGCACCCCTTCTGAAAAAACCTACACTCGATCCCTCCGATGTCAACAACTACAGACCAGTATCCCTTCTTTCTTTTCTCTCCAAAACTCTTGAACGTGCCGTCCTTGGCCAGCTCTCCTGCTATCTCTCTCAGAATGACCTTCTTGATCCTAATCAGTCAGGTTTCAAGACTGGGCATTCAACTGAGACTGCTCTTCTCTGTGTCACGGAGGCCCTCTGCACTGCTAAAGCTAACTCTCTCTCCTCTGCTCTCATCCTTCTAGACCTATCTGCTGCCTTTGATACTGTGAACCATCAGATCCTCCTCTCCACCCTCTCCGAGTTGGGCATCTCCGGCGCGGCCCACGCTTGGATTGCGTCCTACCTGACAGGTCGCTCCTACCAGGTGGCGTGGCGAGAATCTGTCTCCGCACCATGCGCTCTCACCACTGGTGTCCCCCAGGGCTCTGTTCTAGGCCCTCTCCTATTCTCGCTATACACCAAGTCACTTGGCTCTGTCATATCCTCACATGGTCTCTCCTATCATTGCTATGCAGACGACACACAATTAATCTTCTCCTTTCCCCCTTCTGATAACCAGGCGGCGAATCGCATCTCTGCATGTCTGTCAGACATATCAGTGTGGATGACGGATCACCAGCTCAAGCTGAACCTCGGCAAGACGGAGCTGCTCTTCCTCCCGGGGAAGGACTGCCCGTTCCATGATCTCGCCATCACGGTTGACAACTCCCTTGTGTCCTCCTCCCAGAGTGCTAAGAACCTTGGCGTGATCCTGGACAACACCCTGTCGTTCTCCACTAACATCAAGGCGGTGACCCGATCCTGTAGGTTCATGCTCTACAACATTCGCAGAGTACGACCCTGCCTCACACAGGAAGCGGCGCAGGTCCTAATCCAGGCACTTGTCATCTCCCGTCTGGATTACTGCAACTCGCTGTTGGCTGGGCTCCCTGCCTGTGCCATTAAACCCCTACAACTCATCCAGAACGCCGCAGCCCGTCTGGTGTTCAACCTTCCCAAGTTCTCTCACGTCACCCCGCTCCTCCGCTCTCTCCACTGGCTTCCAGTTGAAGCTCGCATCCGCTACAAGACCATGGTGATTGCCTACGGAGCTGTGAAGGGAACGGCACCTCCATACCTTCAGGCTCTGATCAGGCCCTACACCCAAACAAGGGCACTGCGTTCATCCACCTCTGGCCTGCTGGCCCCCCTACCTCTGAGGAAGCACAGTTCCCGCTCAGCCCAGTCAAAACTGTTCGCTGCTCAGGCACCCCAATGGTGGAACAAGCTCCCTCACGACGCCAGGACAGCGGAGTCAATCACCACCTTCCAGAGACACCTGAAACCCCACCTCTTTAACCTGTTAGGGCTAGGGGGCAGTATTGACACGGCTGGATAAAAAAACATACCCGATTTAATCTGGTTACCACTCCTACCCAGTAACTAGAATATGCATATACTTATTACATATGGATAGAAAACACCGTACATTTTCTAAAACTGTTTGAATGGTGTCTGTGAGTATAACAGAACTCATTTGGCAGGCAAAGCCCTGAGACATTTTCTGACAGGAAGTGGATACCTGATGTGTTGTATTACCTTTAAACCTATCCCATTGAAAAACACAGGGGCTGAGGAATATTTTGGCACTTCCTATTGCTTCCACTAGATGTCACCAGCCTTTACAAAGTGTTTTGAGTCTTCTGGAGGGAGATCTGACCGAACAAGAGCCATGGAACGATGATGGCCCATTAGACACCTGGCGCGCGAGTTCATGTTGGGTACCCTCGTTCCAATACGTTATAAAAGAGTATGCATTCGTCCACCTTGAATATTATTCATGTTCTGGTTAAAAAAGGCCCTAATGATTTATGCTATACAACGTTTGACATGTTTGAACGAACGTAAATATATTTTTTCCCCTCGTTCCTGACGAGAAGTCCGGCTGGCTTAGATCATGTGCTAACAAGACGGAGATTTTTGGACATAAATGATGAGCTTTTTTGAACAAAACTACATTCGTTATGGACCTGTGATACCTGGAAGTGACATCTGATGAAGAGAATCAAAGGTAATGGATTATTTACATAGTATTTTCGATTTTAGATCTCCCCAACATGACGTCTAGTCTGTATCGCAACGCGTATTTTTCTGGGCGCAGTGCTCAGATTATTGCAAAGTGTGATTTCCCAGTAAGGTTATTTTTAAATCTGGCAAGTTGATTGCGTTCAAGAGATGTAAATCTATAATTCTTTAAATGACAATATAATATTTTACTAATGTTTTCTCATTTTAATTATTTAATTAGTGGTGCTGACTTGACTGCCGGTTATTGGAGGGAAACGATTTCCTCAACATCAATGCCATAGTAAAACACTGTTTTTGGATATAAATATGAACTTGATAGAACTAAAAATGCATGCATTGTCTAACATAATGTCCTAGGAGTGTCATCTGATGGAGATTGTAAAAGGTTAGTGCATCATTTTAGCTGGTTTTATGGTTTTGGTGACCCTGTCTTTGAATTGACAAAACATTACACACAACTCTTGTAAATGTACTGTCCTAACATACTCTAAATTTATGCTTTCACCGTAAAACCTTTTTGAAATCGTAAAACGTGGTTAGATTAAGGAGATGTTTATCTTTCAAAGGGTGTAAAATAGTTGTATGTTTGAAAAATTTGAATTTTGACATTTATTTGGATTCAAATTTGCCGCTCTTGAAATGCACCTGCTGTTGATGGAGTGCACCACGGGTGGCACGCTAGCGTCCCACCTAGCCCATAGAGGTTAAGGAATACCTAGGATAGGATAAAGTAATCCTTCCCCCCCCCCTTAAAAGATTTAGATGCACTATTGTAAAGTGGTTGTTCCACTGGATATCATAAGGTGAATGCACCAATTTGTAAGTCGCTCTGGATAAGAGCGTCTGCTAAATGACTTAAATGTAAATGTAAATGTAATGTAAAATCTTATAAATGCGATGTAATAGCATTACAGATACATGGTTATAAGATCTACAGAAAAGACAGAAACCACATTCCTGTAAATCTTAGAGGAGCTCATGTTAAATACTGTTGAAGTAATATGGCTACAGGTTAATCTTCCTCACTTAAAGCCCATTTTGGTGGGAAGCTGCTATAGACCACCAAATGCTAACAGTCAGCGTCTGGATAACACGTGTGAAATGTTTGATAATGTATGTGATATCAATAGATACGTATATTTTCTGGGTGATTTAAATATTGACTGGCTTTCATCAGGCTGCCCACTCAAGAGAAAGCTTCAAACTGTAACTAGTGCCTGCAACCTACCAGGGTCGTTACAAACAACACATGAATGAAATAATCAACATATATTGATCACATCTTTACTAATGCTGCAGAAATTAGTTTGAAAGCACTATCCAGAGGGCACACATTGCATGTAGTGATCACAATAGTAGCCATATCTAGGAAAACCAAAGTTCCAAAGGCTGGGCCTAATATAGTGAATAAGAGGTCATACAATACGTTTTGTAGTGAGTCTTATGTTGTTGATGTGAAGAATATTTGTTGGTCCATTGTGTGTAATGACGAGCAACCAGACGTTGCACTTGACACATTTATGGATTTGCTTATCCCAGTTACTAATAAGCATGCACCCATTAAGAAAATGACTGTAAAAATGGTTAAATCCCCATGGATTGATGAGGAATTTAAAAATTGTATGGTTGAGAGGGATGAGGCAAAATAAATGGCAAATAGGTCTGGCTGTACAAGCGATTTGCAAACGTACTGCAAATTGAGATATCATGTGACTAAACTTAATAAAAACAAGAAGAAACTACACTATGAAACAAAGATAAATGACATAAATAATAGTAAAAAAACAGACAGCACCATAAATTAAATTTTGGGCAAAAAGGCAAACTCCACTCCATCATTCATTGAATCAGATGGATCATTCATCACAACACCCACGGATATTGTCAACTACTTTAATGATTTATTCATTGGCATAATTAGCAAACTTAAGCATGCTATGCCACCAATAAACGCTGATACTGCACATCCAAGTATATCTGACCAAATTATGAAAGATAAGCTGTCACACCATGATCTGTTTCACCTGTCTTTGTGCTTGTCTCCATCCCTGACTCCAAGCCTGCCTGCCGTCCTGTACCTGCCTGACTCTGACCTGATCACGAACCTCTGCCTGCCCTCGACCTGCCCTTTGCCTGCCCCGTGTTTCTAATAAATCATCTGAGAACTGTACTATCCGCCTCCCGTGTCTGCATCTGGGTCGTGATAAAAGCATTATTATTTAGAATTCTGTTTAGTAAGTGTGGAAGAGGTGAAAAAAATTGTTGTTGTCTATCAACAATGACAAGCCACTGGGGTCTGACAACTTGGATGGAAAATTACTGAGGATAACAGCGGACGATATTGCCACTGCTGCTTGCCATATCGTCAATTTAGGCCTACTAGAAAGTGTGTGCCCTCTGGCCTGGAGGGAAGCAAAAGTTATTTGCCTACCAAAGAATAGTAAAGCCCCCTTTACTTGCTCATAGCTGACCAATCAGCCTGTTACCAATCCTTAGTAAACTCTTTTTTTTGTGTGTTTGACCAGATAGAATGCTATTTTACAGTAAACAAATTGACAAGACTTTCAGCACGCTTACAGGGAAGGACATTCAACAAGCACAGCACTTACACACATTACTGATGATTGGCTGAGAGAAATGGACGATAAAAAGATTGTTGGGGCTGTGTTTTTAGACTTCAGTGCGGCTTTAGACATTATTGATCATAGTCTGTTGCTGGAAAAACGTATGTGTTATGGTTTTACACCCCCTGCTATACTGTGGATAAAGAGTTACCTGTCTAACAGAACACAGAGGGTGTTCTTTAATGGAAGCCTCTCCCAAAAAATCCAGGTAGAATCAGGAATTCTCCAGGGCAGCCCCTTACTTTTTTCAAGCTTTATTAACAACATGACACTGGCTTTGAATTAAGCCAGTGTGTCTATGTGGATGACACTATACACGTCAGCTACTACATCGACTAAAATGACTGCAACACTTAAAAAAGAGCTGCAGTTAGTTTCAGAGTGGGTGGCAAGGAATAAGTTAGTGATAAATATTTCAAAAACTAAAAGTTATGTATTTGGGACAAATCGTTCACAAAACCCTAAACCTCAATAATGTGGAAATTGAGAAAGATGAGGAGACTAAACTGCTTGGTGTAACCCTGGATTGTAAACTATCATGGTCAAAACATATTGATACAACAGTAGCTTGGACTGGGAGAAGTCTGTCCATAATAAAGCACTGCTCTGCATTCTCAACAGCACTATTAACAAGGTAGGTCCTACAGGCCCTAGATTTGTCGCAGCTGGACTACTGTTCAGGCGTGTGGTCAGGTGCCACAAAGAGGGACTTAGGAAAATTGCAATTTGCTCAGAACAGGGCAGCACAGCTAGCCCTTGGATGCACACAGAGAGCTAACGTGCATGTCAATCTCTCCTGGCTCAAAGTGGAGGAGAGATTGACTTCATCACTACTTGTATATGTGAGAGGTATTGACATGTTAAATGCACCAAGATGTCTGTTTAAACTACTGGCATACAACTCGGACACCCCATGCATACCCCACAAGACATGCCACCAGAGGTCTCTTCACAATCCCTAAGTCCAGAACAGACCATGGGAGGTGCACAATACTACATAGAGCCATGACTACATGGAACTCTATTCAACATCAAGTAATTCATGCAAGCAGTAATATTAGATAAAACAACATCTTGTTTATTTTCTTTAAAAAAAGAACCAATTAAAGAGCACTCTCTAGTATAGTCGTAAGAGTGATGTGTTGTGTGCGTCCCAGGATAGGGAGGGATGAGGGACCGAGGGAGAGGTGTGGAGAGTGTGAACAGAAAAGGCTGAGGGTGTTAGGTAACCTTATAACCCCACGGCGGCCATCACAGTGGGGCATCCAGGTCAGACACCAGGGCACCAACAACAGCACAGCAGGACCAGGCAAGAACACAAGTCAGCTCAGACACGCATGCAGGAACGCACACACCCATGTCTCCTGCCGTCACAATACTGCGATAGCCCGCAGAACTAAAGCCTAGACATTATCTTGGTAAGTCAACACAAGTCTTAAGGCATCAGGTTACTAATCAAGTGTGTTTCTGAAGCATCTCTTTTACACAAACACTCGCAAATAGATGTACGCAAACGCAAAACAATCTACACTGCTCAAAAAAATAAAGGGAACACTAAAATAACACATCGTAGATCTGAATGAATGAAATAATCTTATTAAATACTTTTATCTTTACATAGTTGAATGTGTTGACAACAAAATTACACAAAAATAATCAATGGAAATCCAATTTATCAACCCATGGAGGTCTGGATTTGGAGTTACACTCAAAATTAAAGTGGAAAACCACACTACAGGCTGATCCAACTTTGATGTAATGTCCTTAAAACAAGTCAAAATGAGGCTCAGTAGTGTGTGTGGCCTCCACATGCCTGTATGACCTCCCTTCAACGTCTGGGCATGCTCCTGATGAGGTGGCGGATGGTCTCCTGAGGGATCTCCTCCCAGACCTGGACTAAAGCATCCGCCAACTCCTGGACAGTCTGTGGTGCAACGTGGCGTTGGTGGATGGAGCGAGACATGATGTCCCAGATGTGCTCAATTGGATTCATGTCTGGGGAACGGGCGGGCCAGTCCATAGCATCAATGCCTTCCTCTTGCAGGAACTGCTGACACACTCCAGCCACATGAAGTCTAGCATTGTCTTGCATTAGGAGGAACCCAGGGCCAACCGCACCAGCATATGGTCTCACAAGGGGTCTGAGGATCTCATCTCGGTACCTAATGGCAGTCAGGCTACCTCTGGTGAGCACATGGAGGGCTGTGCGACCCCCCAAAGAAATGCCACCCCACACCATGACTGACCCACCGCCAAACCGGTCATGCTGGAGGATGTTGCAGGCAGCAGAATGTTCTCCACGGTGTCTCCAGACTCTGTCACGTCTGTCACATGTGCTCAGTGTTAACCTGCTTTCATCTATGAAGAGCACAGGGCGCCAGTGGCGAATTTGCCAATCTTGGTGTTCTCTGGCAAATGCCAAACGTCCTGCACGGTGTTGGGCTGTAAGCACAACCCCCACCTGTGTACGTCGGGCCCTCATACCACCCTCATGGAGTCTGTTTCTGACCGTTTGAGCACACATGCACATTTGTGGCCTGGAGGAGGTCATTTTGCAGGGCTCTGGCAGTGCTCCTCCTTGCACAAAGGCGGAGGTAGCGGTCCTGCTGCTGGGTTGTTGCCCTCCTACGGCCTCCTCCACGTCTCCTGATGTACTGGCCTGTCTCCTGGTAGCGCCTCCATGCTCTGGACACTACGCTGACAGACACAGCAAACCTTCTTGCCACAGCTCGCATTGATGTGCCATCCTGGATGAGCTGCACTACCTGAGCCACTTGTCTGGGTTGTAGACTCCGTCTCATGCTACCACTAAAGTGAAAGCACCGCCAGCATTCAAAAGTGACCAAAACATCAGCCAGGAAGCATTGGAACTGAGAAGTGGTCTGTGGTTACCACCTGCAGAACCACTCCTTTATTGGGGGTGTCTTGCTAATTGCCTATAATTTCCACCTGTTGTCTATTCCATTTGCACAACAGCATGTGAAATTTATTGTCAATCAGTGTTGCTTCCTAAGTGGACAGTTTGATTTCACAGAAGTGTGATTGACTTGGAGTTACATTGTGTTGTTTAAGTGTTCCCTTTATTTTTTTGAGCAGTATATTTAGCCATTTGCACATTTTTTCTACATTTGCACCATTAAACTACGCTCTCTGGTTGATCTGATCAATATGCAAAGGGTCTGTCTGTCTGTCTGTCTGTCTGTCTGTCTGTCTGTCTGTCTGTCTGTCTGTCTGTCTGTCTGTCTGTCTGTCTGTCTGTCTGTCTGTCTGTCTGGCCGGCCGTCCGTCTGTCCGTCCGTCTGTGTGTGTAAGTCTGTGTTTGTTTTTCCTAGGGTATCTAACAAGGCTTTTCATAAATTAGGACACCCAGTCCACAAAACAAGTCTGCTTTCTGTCTATGTAACAAAAAGTGTATATTTTTGGGGGCAAAACAAACAAGGGCTTGAGAGGCCATTATTGGAGGGCATCTGGGAGGGCAGTGCTGGGTTGGCAGTGACCTCTGCCAAGTTACTTGGTCCTTTCTAGCTCAGTTGGCAGAGCATGGCGCTGGTAACGCCAAGGTAGTGGGTATGATTCCTGGGACCACCCATACGTCAAATGTATGCACGCGCAACTGTAAGTTGCTTTGGATAAAAGCATCTGCAAAATGGCATAAATTATTGTTAGTAGCTAAGTAGTCTTCAGAAGCACTTATCAAGGGAGTGTGCTTTTTGGGACACAGCCACTGTTGTACAACCCAGCCCAGCATGGGGTGACCATTTCCATGGCACAGGGGTCATTGTGATGTCAGAGGCTGGGCCCTGGGGTATTATTTGGAGTCAGGGGGTCAGAGGAGATGGCATCACAAGTAGCAGGGGGAGAAACCCAATACGGCTACAACTGAAACACTCAGAGAGCCCAGCTAACAATAATACCACAAGTACGACCAATAACAACATGTTAAAAAACAAGTAAACTGAAAAAAATATGTATATACAGTAGTGTATAGCAACTCACTTCAATTTACACAGGAAATCTATATAACCATATCAACTTGAAAGATGGCCAAATAAATACTCACTCATTTAAGTAAATATATTTGATGGCCTTCTATTGGAGCACAACTGGGTCCAACAATCCTCAAGGTAAAAAATATTATATTTTCACTTTTTGAAAAATGGAAGATAGAAGATCTAGGAAGCTGCTTTTTACTGCTAGTAAAAAGGCTGCATTATGAGTGCTACTAGGAATCCTTGCTCCATGTACTGTATGTAATAGTATACAGTGCATTCGGAAAGTATTCAGACCCTTTGACTTTTTCCACATTTTGTTACGTTCCTCTTCAAAGGGGGAGACACTCTAGACCCAAACTGCTACAGACCTATATCCATCCTGCCCTGCTTTTCTAAAATCTTTGAAAGCCAAGTTAACAAACAGATCACCGACCATTTCGAATCCCACTGTACCTTCTCCACTATGCAATCTGGTTTCCGAGCTGGTCATGGGTGCACCTCAGCCACGCTCAAGGTCCTAAACAATATCATAACCGCCATCGATAAAAGACAGTACTGTGCAGCTGTCTTCATCGACCTGGCTAAGGCTTTCGACTCTGTCAATCACCGCATTCTTATCGGCAGACTCAATAGCCTTGGCTTCTCAAATGACTGCCTCGCCTGCTTCACCAACTACTTCTCAGATAGAGTTCAGTGTGTCAAATCCTAGGGCCTGTTGTCCTGACCTCTTGCAGTCTCTATGGGGGTGACACAGAGTTCAATTCTCGGGCCGACACTTTTCTCTGTATATATCAATGATGTCGCTCTTGCTGCTGGTGATTCTCTGATCCACCTCCACGCAGATGACACCATTCTGTATACATCTGGCCCTTCTTTGGACACTGTGCTCACAAACCTCCAAACGAGCTTCAACGCCATACAACACTCCTTCCGTAGCCTCCAACTGCTTTTAAATGTTAGTAAAACTAAGTGCATGCTCTTCAACCGATTGCTGCCCGCACCCTCCCGCCCGACTAGCATCACTACTCTGGACGGTTCTACAGCCTTTTTCTAAAATTAATTTAAAATAAAGAATTCTACACACAATACCCCATAATGACAAAGTGAAAAACAGGTTTAGACATTTTTGCAAATGTATTAATAATACCAAACAGAAATACCTTATTTATATAAGTATTCAGACCCTTTGCTATGAGACTCAAAATTTAGTTCAGGTGCATCCTGTTTCCAATGATCATCCTTGAAATGTTTCGACAACTTGATTGGAGTCCACCTGTGGTGAATTCAGTTGATTGGACATGATTTGGAAAGGCACACACCTGTCTATATATGGTCCCACAGTTGACAGTGCATGTCAGAGCAAAAACAAGCCATGAGGTCGAAGGAATTGTCCGTAGAGCTCCTAGACAGGGTTGTGTCGAGGCACAGATCTGGGGTAGGGTACCAACAGTTTCTGAAGCATTGAAGGTCCCCAAGAACACAGTGGCCTCCATCATTCTTAAATGGAAGAAGTTTGGAACCACCAAGACTCTTCCTAGAGCTGGCCACCCGGCCAAACTAAGCAATCAGGGGAGAAGGGCCTTGGCCAGGGTGTGGACCAAGGACACAATGGTCACTCTGACATAGCTCCAGAGTTCCTCTGTGGAGATGGGAGAACCTTCCAGAAGGACAACCATCTCTGCAGCACTCCACCAATTAGGCCTTTATGGTAAAGTGGCCAGACATAAGCCACTCCTCAGTAAAAAGCACATGACAACCCGCTTGGAGTTTGCCAGAAGGCACCTAAAGGACTCTCAGAACATGAGAAACAAGGTCTGAGAGTCTTTTAGGGGGCAAACAGGCTTGATCAAAATTGACTTGCATACATCATTTGTGAGTTATATGTATGTTTGTGTGTGTATAAGCATGACAATCTTATGGTCTGATGAAACCAAGATAGAAACTCTTTGGCCTGAATGCCAAGCGTCACGTCTGGAGGAAACCTGGCACCATCCCTAAGGTGAGGCATGGTGGTGGTAGCATCATGCTGTGGGGATGTTTTTCAGTGGCAGGGACTTGGAGACTAGTCAAGATCGAGGGAAAGATGAATGGAGCAAAGTACAGAGAGATCCTTGATGAAAACCTGCTCCAGAGTGCTCAGGACCTCAGACTGGGGCGAAGGTTCACCTTCTAACGGGATAACGACCCTAAGCACACAGCCAAGACAACGCAGGAGTGGCTTCGAGACAAGTCTCTGAATGTCCTTGAGTAGCCTAGCCAGAGCCCGGACTTGAATCCAATCGAACATCTCTGGAGAGACCTCAAAATATATTTTGCAGCGACTCTCCCCATCCAACCTGACAGAGCTTGAGAGAATCTGCAGAGAAGAATGGGAGAAACTCCCAAAATACAGGTGTGCCGAGCTTGTAGCGTCATATCCAAGAAGACTCAAGGCTGTAATCGCTGCCAAAGATGCTTCAACAAAGTACTGGGTAAAGGGTCTGAATACTAAATTTGCAAACATTTGAAAAAAAACGGTTTTTGCTTTGTCATTATGGGGTATTGTGTGTAGATTGATGAGGGAAATATCTATTTAATCAATTTTAGAATAAAGCTGTAATGCAACAATGTGGACATATTTTGAAAAAGTGAATACTTTCCGAATGCACTGTAAATACAGATACATATACAGTACATATACAAAGCTGAAAGAAATTACTTCAAAACAGGTAAAAACTGAGATACTGAAATTCTTGCTGCTCCCTCTGCACTGTGGTAAATAACGTCAAACTGAAAAACAGAGTGAGAGATAGATATAGAGAATTCTCCATCGTTTGCCGAGACAAGACACCCAGAGATAACTTGGTGAATAGTCCTCTTATTCCCTTTCTCCATCCCATCCCAGGGTAAAAGAGTAGAGATGGAGGGATAAAAAAGAGCCTAACTAGATGCACATTTTACATTGAAAACTGTATTGTTCGATTCCTAATCTGGCCCACCATCTGAGAGGAGTGCCGTGCATGTCGGAGAAGGGAGGCCTGAATGGGAGGACGAGAGCCAGGAGCGCTGAGACAGGGGACTGGGGGGTGAAGGGGAGTAACTGGGGGGAGGATGGGGAGGGTGGCTAGGCTTTGGCTTTACGGAGGGGATCAGGGTGGGTGGAAGTTCAGAATGGATGTTTCTTTTTCTCCAAAGAGGGGGGAACTTTGTATTTGACTGTTGTTTGTATCTGTCTTTCAGGGGGCCTGATCCCCGCCAGGCCGTCCGGGACGTACTGGGAGATGCCCTGTGTGTGTGAGAGAGTGTGTGACAGTGTGTGTGAGAGAGTGTGTGAGAGAGAGAGTGTGAGAGAGTGTGTGACAGTGTGTGTGAGAGAGTGTGTGAGAGAGAGAGAGAGAGAGAGAGAGAGAGAGAGAGAGAGAGAGAGAAAGAGAGAGAGAGAGAGAGAGAGAGAGAGAGAGAGAGAGAGAGATTGGATCTACCCCTCTCCTTCCCTACAGCTGCAGGCTCAGAGGATTAGGCGTCATCCACAAGGCAACATTACAACAAGTAGCCTTTGAACAAAAGTCATGGATACTATTAATGAGATGGTAATCCTTAATGGAGCTACCTCCCAGTAGTGATTATACTCACATGGGAAGAATGTCCGAAAGTCCTGGACGCAACTCCCTCAACAACACTGTGGCCATTGTTATTGTTACCATAGGCCCTGGTCCGAGGCCTAAAACCAAGTTGTACTGCTATTGCCCCAACCATCAATACATGTATGCATGCACACACACACACATGCGTATATGCACACGCACACGCTCGCTCGCTCCTACACACACACTCGCACGCACACCTCTGCCTCCTTGCTCTCCACAACACCCTTCCCTCCACCCCTATCACCCTATGAATAAAAAATGAAAAACCCAAAAATGGACAGAGAGAAAAAGGGATGGGGGAAGGCGGGGGGGACAAAGTGTCCTGGCGTGGATTTCTCCCCCTGTGGTTCCCACACACGGATCTGAGCTGGAGCCGAACGTTTTCCCGTTCCCTCCCTCTCCCCTCCTCTCCTCCTTACCAGGAAGACCACACAAACACTGGATGATTTAATCGGAGCCTGTTTAAGCAGTAATGGCCGCCACCTCAGAGACGGAGGATAAGGATGACATCTTTTTTTTGGCTGCATCTTTCTTGGGGGGATTCCAGGAGTCAGAGAGTGGCCTCTGTATGCCTGAGTAAATGCCTCCACCCGTTCAACGGGCCTATGTCACATCAGCGGTGTTTAACACCTCCAAAACTTTTGAGTCCTTTAAATCCCAATTACTCCTTCACACACTCTTACGGCCTCTCATTAACCCAATCACTGTTGAAACTGATCTAAGTGTGGACAATTCTAAAGCATAAATTTTTCAGTAAATACGACAGATGGCAACCTTTTGTCAAAAAGTGTTACCCAAAGTTGTACCTTGCAGGCCAAATTCATGCTTCATGCCAAATTCATGCCAAAAGCATGCTTTTAATCGTGCTTTCAAAATGTCTTGATGGCGACATCCTAAAGACTCTGGCAGGTGCGCTAGTTCAGTGTCACTTTGACTATGTGTGCACGTCATGGTTCACCAGCATCCCCGAACATCTAAAGAATAAACTACAGACCTGTCGAAACAAGCTTGTTTTGTTTCAGCAATATGAGTTAGATATAAAGTAAGAAAGTAAACAGCATAGTGGGTACATTTCTGCAAAAACTATGAGCGTTGAAGTGCGAGGCTGAACTCTTCCGCTGTTTTGGTCCCGTGGCTACCATGCTGTACACAGTCTGAAGTTAGCCTGTACACATGCGCAGTGACTGTGTGAGATTGAAGTGTTACGTCATTTTGCTACCTTTAAACTCGCTCTATGTACCAATTTGGAGGTTGAGCAATTTAATCTGCTAGGCTGGAAATCTGTAGAGAAAAGGGTTGTTTAATTTGGTCTGGTCCACATAATTATAATTTGGTCTGGTCCACATAATTATTACCGACACAGCTCCCAGATAGCCTAACTATCCAATGATTTTACTTTTATTAGAGATGTTCACCAGTACAATACCAGAGCCAGAGACTCTGATATTGACTATTTCAAATTTAAGACTATCCGGTAAGAACACTTTTCTATATAGTGTTGCTGTTGAGTGGAACAAACTACTACAACAACTTAAAGCTATACCAACGAGATAAAAAAAAAGATATATATGTTAAAAGCTGGCTGATGACTGAAGCCATGTTCATGTCTGTATCTATAATGTATCAATTCTTGTATCTATGTAATGTGTTTCACCATGCACTTTAAGGGACCACAATGGAAATAAGTAATTTACTTTATTGTGTTATTCCATGTTTTAAAAATGTATGTACTGTGTGTGTGTATATGTCTTTTTTTTACTATCAAATAAAATCAATCAATAAATCAACCTTTAAATAATAATACAATTATGATCAGATTATATTAGTGAATCAGAGTTGCCTCTTTTTCTGTCTGATGTTGTTGTACATTTTTGGAGATAGGGTAAAGTTGTCCTTAGAGTAGACACTGATCTTGGGTGAGTTTTGAATTCACAACATTATTGGTTAAGGTTAGGATTGGGTGAGGGAGGTTGATCCTTTATCTGCACCTAGGGGAATCTTGTCTCATGCTGGTTGATATGTTATCTGCTTTCCATCCAAAACATGTCACTCAGGACTGAAAAGAATGGCCTTTGCGAATGTATGTAATACCAAAGAAGAAACACAACAGGCACACTGATTGGCTGGCATATATTGAACTACATTGTTGTTGTCTCAGTTGTTGTTTGAGATTGATTGGGTTTGTACTCGATACCATAGGGAAATGAGAACATGAGTTGTTTGGAGTAGTTGTCTGAACATAAGTTAAGTTTGTTAATTATTCTCACTGTGTTTTGTGTCACAAACCAAGTTTTGAGTATGGTCTGTTATTAGCTGACGTTAATTCCAAAACCATTTATCCAACGTTTCAAACATTGAGCCGCCTCTGCAGCAGGCCTCTGTATGGACAGCCCAGGGCCCTGCCTGACTGATATGTCAAAGTTGAGGACAAACAGGAAGAAAAGGGAGTGAAAATACCACACAGGCACTGACACAGGGGATCAATCCGATTGAAATTATTTAGCTTTTTCTCCGGTTTGAATAAAAATGAGCGCGCTAGACAGTGGAGCAGTTTGATTAGGGAGATCCTAAGTCCCCCAGAGTCTCGGGTGGCTTTTCTCTCCTCCTTTGCTAGCATAAAAGTTTTCTTTCTCTCTTTTCAGGGCTCCCTTGGTACCCAGGCCTTTCCACACTGTTGGTATTACAAAATCCCCATTCAAAATAACCCTTGTCACCTGTCAACTAAGCCAGGCTGGTTTTCTAGGTCTTTATCCCATACACACACACACATGTGCATACACACACACACACACACACACACACACACACACACACACACACACACACACACACACACACACACACACACACACACACACACACCCCCACACACATACACACACACACACAGAGACACAGACATCCACAAATCCGAACCACACACACCCACCCACGCTCACACACTAAAACCACATGTCTGGGAGCAGTTACTATAGCAGTTTAAAATTCATTACCCTGTTCAATTTAAGAAACGTTTACACTGGGATGGTGTTTGTTGGCCATTCATTGGATGGTGCGAGGCAACTTGGGGGTTCACGTGCATAAGATGCTGTCCTCTCACTCGCCCATCACGTTTAACCTTGTTGACCTATATATCGTCAATTCTAACTTTGTGTCAAGTGAATAGGAACAACTTGAATAAATGATGAAAAATTATATATTTGAAAATAATAACATACTTATTTGTGTAATATCAGGATTTAATCTACAGTAAAATTGCTCTGAATTCAATTGATATCTATAGATGTGGGATCCTAATTTGTTCACTCCTTTTTTGCTGAGAATTTTTTGTGATTTACACAAATTAAACCCACACTAACACATAGCTATATAAACAGTATTGCACATTCATGTAGCCTATTTCGGACAGCTAATAGCCTAGACACCAATCAAGGAACATTATGGACTAAACGTTCAAATCTGCAGGATTATTTTTCTGTGACAATATAACATATTATGTCAAATTAAGATCCTGGAAGGTCTGACAACTTCCCAACCTTGTGAAAGATGATCATATAGAATATAAAAAGGATCTTAATGACTTCTTGTCATAAAACAGATAAAGATTATTATACCGTAGATTACATTTTTCATAAATCATGTTCTTCTTCCAGGAAAACACACTACCAAGTAGTGTGTGATTCTTAGAGCCTAAAACACAGGGCAATATAAAAATGCTGAAAATACTATGAATCCAAATCTACATTCAAGACATTACTTGGTGAAATAAAATACATGTTTTGACTGGCCTTCTGCAGTCTAAAAGGAATATTAAAACAATTGAAAATCAAAACAAATAATTAAGTGTGGAATAGTATTCTCAAAGTTGTCAATGTCAGCAATGTTTCAGGATGCAAACAAAAACAATAAGCTACAGCGGTGGGAATACATACGACTCCAATGTTTTTTTCCAAGTTTCCTGAAAACTTTTTTGAACATAATTTATACAAAATATGTTTAAACATATTTTTGGGGAAATTCTATATGATTATCCTTTGAATTAAAATGTTTCACAGGAATGTAAAATAAAAAAAAGGTTCTGTTCCATATTCCATTATGAACCCCAAAAAAAGAACCAAGCAAGAAGAGCAATATTAGTTTATTTTGAGGTTTGAAAGGTTATGGAGGATGATTACATATAAATATAAATGAACAGTACTGGACCATAAACCTCTCCATAAAACTTTACTGGCTACTATTGTACTTCATTTGACATTACTTTATGATCTTCTATGATTTTCCTAGGATTGATTCAAGATTTAGGATTTCTAAATGAGTGTGCAAGACTCTATTTAACCAATAACTAAAAGAGGATCTATGTTAGTTAATTGTAGAGCCTTAACCCTTTACTTCACAATTTGTATATAATAGTGGTTTAGGGCAGTAGTTCTCAACTGGTTTTGCCTCAGTACCGAAATTGAACCAGGTTGTCTCAGTCACAATCCAATATTCGCAGCGTGATTTTTTTGTTGTTGCAAAAATGCAATATGGAAACTTTGTTTAATCCTATATTGATAGTAAATGTACAAATTATATGACAAGGGAACAACAGTCCCACCTTTTCCATTGTCAATAATTACATTTTGCCCATATTCTCGATGAAGAATGTTAATCTCACTGCTTTGAGACCACAAAATAGTTCAGAGAATAAATTATTTTTAAATATAGGTTCAGTATCACTTATACACATTTTATACCTAGTCATTTAAGTTCCGACTGTAGTATTTGTACTATTTTTACTCAGACACCCGCAACCCATTCAAAGCCTCCCACAACCAAAATGTGGGTCCACCAGTTGAGAATCGCTGGTTTAGGGGAGGTTTACAACATGTGCCGAAAATGGAGACAGAGCTAATTAACAACAAATAAAAAGAAATGGGTGAAGATGTACTACATTTTAAAGCTGCATTCAGGGAGCAGAGTGGAGAGATTTCACTGAAGAGAGAGAACGAGAAAGTAAAAGAGAGAGAGTGAGAGAGAGAGAGAGAGAGAGAGAGAGAGAGAGAGAGAGAGAGAGAGAGAGAGAGAGAAAGGGGGAGGCAAGGTAACACCAGTGCAGTGAAGGGATGGTGGAGTGGTCAAGGAGAGAAGGGGTGGGGGTGAGTCGGGGGGGATTACCTTGTGTCGAAAGCGGCCATGAAGACGGGGTACTGGACATTTCCGTCCTTGTCCAGGGGCAGCCTGTCCAGCAGCTGTTCAAACTCAGGTTCCGCGACCTCCAGGCCGAATCTAGAGAGGGTGTGTGTGTATGTGTGTGTCCAGAGGGGTTAACGGTGCAAGAAAAGGGTTGGAGGGGGGACAAAAGAGAGGCATTGGGTCAGAACAGAGGGTGGTCATCCGGCCCAGTCACTTAGCCATGGCCCACAATGCCCCTGAGCAGCCACTGGTCATTAGCCCTCTGACAAGGCCCCCTCCTCACCCCACACAGCCGGGTCAAGGGTCAATCAGCTCTCTCTCCAGCCATCACATTGAGATGGACACATCCTCTCTCAATCAGAGGATTAATGGTGCACAACGATGTCACACACAAATATATGCTCATACACTCAGACGCAGGCAGACACACACATATATATACACACACACACACATGCAGTACACCTCAAACTAGTCAACCGGAGAAATACACATAGAGGCAAATTAACTTAGCACAGATTAATTTGGCATTTTCAAAACAACATATCTGGATGATTGAGGGTTATATAGACGAAGACACCTTCATCTAGTCTACATGAGGAGGACATATACAGTTATTTTCAATCGCTTTGGTGCTCTTTTGTATGTTGTGAATTTGTATGTTGTGAATTTTCCATTTTCAAAACTATTTACAAAACTCCAAACTGGTAACACTTGTAACGCAGCAAGTTTTATGTTCAAAACCTTATTGTGCATTAATTTTTGTTTGGAGACATCACAACCATTGATCCAAAATATAAGTGGAATACCATGTGGAATACCATGAGATCCTCGATTTAATCACCTACACACAAAATAATGATATCTTCTCAATTTAGTTATTTCAACAACCCGGGTTAACCCAATAGCAAAAAAATGAAAGAAACATGTTTCAAAATTGCCATTTGAATGTAAAATGCTACAGTACAGTAAATTACAGTACGTTACACTGATTTCACATTTCCATCATTTTTATCCCATCAAAGGTGTGATCATTGATGACATCTTTCACAATCATTTAAGCAAAAAATAAATGTATTGTTCAGATATAATTACAACATAGGTGTAATGTAATCAAATTAAACAAATTAAACCAGAAATGGAAGTTTCAGTAGAATCGTCATGTGCTTGCTCATCTGGCTGAAATAATTAGTGTTAATGATAGTGGAAGAAGTTTACATAGTGAGATAGTTAAGCCTATATCTTTGAGATATCTTCCAGTAAAACCAATGCCTGTAAATGCTTAAAGTTTAAAAGGTATAGCCTAAAGGGCCATCCACACCAAGGATGATAACTATAACGATAACTATAACGACAAATTATCCATAACTATAAACGTTGGCGAGCATCCACACCATTTATCGTTCTGCAGTAGGCCTACCCCTATCAGTCAACTGATTCATGCATCCTACTGTACGCTGTAGGCCTATTTCATGTTTCATGTTAATTAATTGTTAATTAATTCTGTGTTCCCGGTAGAAAATGACCACCCTATTATAGCTGATTATAAATCCATAATAATACATATATTATCACCTAATGGTGTGTTAGATCTTTTTTATCAACTTATGTTCTTGTGAACATTACAAGTCTGAACTTCTATTTGCTATTATTTGGCCTGTAGGCCTTAGTGACCTGAGCTCATACAACTCGTTTTTGAGTAAAAAAAGCATAATGTATGGATTATTTTGACTATAACAAATACTCAGATGAAACATATTGTGCGATTTATCACAGACTACTTTGTGTCAAAGTTTAACAAGGACTCTCTCCTCCTCACCAGTGTCATGATCAAAGATAAGATCAAGAGCCTCACATACAATTATCGTTTGGTCAGTGTGCTGCCACAGAATGAATTGTGAGCAAGACTTCAAAAAAGCCTTGAATGCAAGAGCTGCGAGAAAAGTTCAATATATTATTGAAACAATGTTGCGATTGTTTGAGAGAATGCCAACAGGTGTGGTTACCGTGGGGGAAAGATTCTATTGGGGAAGGTTCCCGTGGGGGTTGCCATGGAAGCCAAGAAGGGGAGTGAGGTGTGTGTGTGTGTGTGTGTGTGTGTGTGTGTGTGTGTGTGTGTGTGTGTGTGTGTGTGTGTGTGTGTGTGTGTGTGTGTGTGTGTGTGTGTGTGTGTGTGTGTGTGTGTGTGTGTGTGTGTGTGTGTGTTCAAACACACATGCATGTGGAGGTCTGGGAGAGGAAGTGTGTCCATCTGATGAAGGGGCAAGTGCCTGAACTCAATTTTATTCACTAATTGTAGTCTATCCCGTTCATATCAAATGACCGGTCATTTTTGACGGGAATACCACAGGTGTAAAACACCCAAAATGTAATGAAAGTCATCAAAATGTATTTTGTGTGTTCAGATGCTCTGTGTGGACAAAGACATGGAACATTATGACAATCAGATTAAATTAACTACATTTTTCAGAGAGAAAACTTGTAAATCGGTGGTAACACAGTGCTTCAGGTTATGTTCATTGTCATAGTGACAACTGCAAATAATTATTCAATGTACATGTAATGATTTTTTTTCTTAACTTAATAAATGTAGCAAATCAACAACAAACGCTGTTCAGCCTGCGCATCTTTTACATTATGTCATCATGATTTCCATTTTTCTAATGATTGTCAATTCGTTTGGTTCTTCTTTTTCGCTGTGCTTTCTCTCTGTCTGTCCCTGCATTAATGCTACAATGTTATCATCACTTGCCAAAGTGATCACACCAATGCTCCGTAACTTTCCCCGACAGTTCATTTGGCCTAGGCCTATTTTACATTCAGCAATTAGCAAGAGCAAGCCTGCTTCTCGCCACGAAAAGGCGAGTAGGTCTAGTATAAAAAAGGCTAAAAAGATATGTCCTATAGCTTTTGTAGCCTTTAGATTTTCCTGGGATTTCACGTGAAGAGGCATGGCGGAGAGGCTTGCGTTGCCTATAGCCTATAGTGCGCACAGGAACAGCTAGAAGAGAGAGGCTACAGATCTGTAATCGAAGTAAGAAGCTAAATATCAGCTACATATTAGGCCATTCATTAGATAAATAGTGGGGCTATAAATATTGATTCGTCAAAGTGTAAGAAAAAAAAAGTTACAAAAATATTAAATGGCAGATCTGTGCGTTCTTCCAGGCTGCGCTCTGGAGTCCCAGATGCGCAAAACTCCACTATTGATTAGGCCTACGTTTTTAGACAAGGCAATTATTCTACCTAGGCTACAACAAGATAATGCAATGAGGAATGTTTTGTTATCAAGTGAGTACACAAATATTGTATAGGGCTGCAAACTGCAGTGATGTAGACTAATTTGAATTGTCCCGCTCAAACGTCCTGTTTTGAATGCTTCATGCCGAAATAACAGCCTAGGCCTGATTATGTAAGCATTTGGATCAGTTATGGGTCTATTCTCGACAGTTTACAAGGTCCAGAAAGGTACATTAGCAGGCTACTCATATCGTGTACATTTAGCAAGCAAGATCAAGCAGGAATCTCTCCTCAATATGCTAGCAGTAGTAAATAAAAGTAAGTGTAGCCTACAACAAGCTATTGTAATCTAGCTTTTCCTGGGACTTCAAGAGCTAAGAGGAATAGCTGTAGCTGATAGGCAGTTGAGAGGCAGGGTGCATAATTTCAAAGAGAACCATGAAGACAGACTAGATGTGTAGCCTAAGATAGAACCGTATGCAACCCATTCATTAGCTAAATCTTGGGCCTAATACTGCAGTGAATAGTCTATAACCAATGAATTTACACAGTGAAATATATTTTTTTATAAAACTATGAAATGACATGGACTTCCCGAGTGGCACAGCGGTCCAAGGCACTCCAGTGTTTGAGGCGTCACTACAGATCCGGGCTCGATCCCGGACTGTGTCACAGCTGGCCGCGCCCGGGAGACCCACGGGGAGACGCACAATTGGCCAAGAAAATAGTAAAAATAAAGAAATATCCTGGAATAAGTAGGTGTGTCCAAACTTTTGACTGGTACTGTATGTGAAACAACAATGCGCTTCAAATTAAATTAGCTGGACAATCCAAGGATGTTCTAAAAAGGGCACCTCAATACAACAAAGCCAAATCATACGAGAGGAACAGGAGAGGGAACAAAATACCTGCTCTCAATCGCTGCTCGAAACTCCTCCTGGCTCACCACCCTCCTGTGGCATTTATCAATGCTCCTGTAGGAGAGACAAAACATCTCAATAAGACCAAGACAAATGTTAATGAGACAGATGTATTATTTCACTGACCTCCATGTTGAACTCCACTCAACATTTGTGCCAAGTACGTATGTATTCACAGTTCACAGTTCAACATAATCACAAACGTTTCGGACTGGGTCAGTTAAGTTTTTTTTTGAGCATTAGGACAGCTTGGGCTTTGAGTTTGGAAAGGTTGTTTGAGTTTGGAGAGGTTGTTTTCTATTGAAAAGCAGCAAGGACCAGCGGACATAGGCTGGTTCATTTCCTGAAGTGAAGAGGTACTTTAAGGGCTTGCTCTTAATGAGGTATGACTATGGTGAAATGTTGGAGTTTATGACCTCTGACCAGGCAAAAGCCTGCGTGTGACCCCAATCATATTGAGACACGAAATGTAGAGAAAGGTAGTGGAAAGGGGTAAAGAAGAGGCCTGGTTCACTAAAACACAACACTGAGAGAAAGAGCAGAGATGGAATATCTATATTCACTGCTGCACAGAAGGGCTAGAATCAAAGCCTCATTCTCAAAACTATTCAACACTGAGTATAACAAACATTAAGAACACCTTACTAATATTGAGTCCCCCCCCCCCCCCCCCTCAGAACAGCCTCAATTTGTCCGGGCATGGACTCTAGAACGTGTCAAAAGCGTTTCACGGGGATAATGGCCCATGTTGATTCCAATGCTTCCCACAGTTGTATCAAGTTGGCTGGATGTCCTTGGTGGTGGGCCATTCTTGATACACACTGGAAACTGTTGAGTGTGCAAAACCCAGCAGCGTTGCAGTTCTTGACACAAACCAGTGTTCCTGGCACCTACTACCATACCCTGTTCATAAGCACATAAATCTTTTGTCTTCCCCATTCTCCCTCTGAATGGCACACATACACAATCCATGTCTCAATTGTCTCAAGGCTTAGAAATCCTTCTTTATTAACCTGTCTTCTCCCCTTCATCTACACTGATTGAAGTTGATTTAACAAGTGACATCAATAAGGGATCATAGCTTTCACCTGGATTCACCTGGTTAGTCTATGTCATGGAAAGAGCAGGTGTTCTTAATGTTTTGTATACTCAGTGTATATCTGAAACTATAAAATGTATCGCTATCCCCATTATGTTCTGTTGAATGAACTGTTGGAAAGCGCATTGAAAGAGAGAGAGACAGAGAGAGAAATAAAGAAAGACAGGAACCAACTGAGATGACCATACACTATCTATATAAAAGTATGTGGACACCCCTTCGAATTAGTGGTTTCGGCTATTTCAGCCACACCCGTTGCTGACAGGTGTATTAACATGGCATCGTCATAGGATTCCACCTTTCCAACAAGACAGTTTGTCATATTTCCGCCCTGCTAGAGTTACCCCAGCCAATTGTAAGTGCTGATATTGTGAAGTGGAAATGTCTAGGAGCAGCAACGGCTCAGCTGCGAAGTGGGGGGTCACAATAGACCTACCTAGTACTGAAGCTCGGGAGAAAAAAAAATCGCCTGTCCTCGGTTGTAACCCACTAGCGAGTTCCAAACTGCCTCTGGACGCAATGCCAGAACAAGAACTGTTCGTCGGGAGTTTCATGAAATGGGTTACCTTGCCCGAGCTGCCGCACACATAAGCCTAAGATCACCAAGTGCAATGCCAAGTGTTGGCTGGAATGGTGTAAAGCTCACCGCCATTGGACTCTGGAGCAGTGGAAGCGCATTCTCTGGAGTGATGAATTACGCTTCACCAACTGGCAGTCCGACGGACTAATCTGGGTTTGGCGGATGCCAGGAGAACGCTACCTGCACCGAATTTATAGTGCCAACTATAAAGTTTGGTGGGTGGGGAATAATGGTCTGGGGCTAGGACTGTTGAGGTGATCGTATTAAGGCCACACCAGCGCTCAAGAGTCATGAAGGCAGTCATATTCCACGTGACCGTTTTGTCACCGTAATTAGTCTTCTCCAAACTATGATGCTGCTGATGGTCATTAGTAGCCTACCAAACTTGCTAACTGCCTGGTACTCAGCACTCTATTGTCCCTCTAGTCTAATTGCTCTGACATCAATGAAAATACATCCGCAAATCAAACACTTCATGAGAGCCCATGAGCTCATGTTGCGCAACATTCCTATAGGCTATACAATTGTACAATTGATGGCCTCTACTAAAAATAGGAGGATCCCATCAGCTTTCTATAGGCTAGTCCTACTATATTTATTTCTCAACTTTCCTAATATTAAGTACATTGTTTATCTTTACAACAGGAGTATAGCCTACCTGGCTGGCATGAAAATGAACCACAGGAAAAGTGTTCTCCATTCGCTTTTAAAGTGCATAGATGAAATCTATTTTTTCCGCTGCCCCTGTTTCGAGACAGGTGCATGATAATTGTCCATTTTAAATCAAAACAAATTTCACACATATATTATTTAGTATATGTAAAGACAAGATTAAGTCAAGAATAGTCTGATGGGTGACAATATTAGCCTATCACTGAATGATGCCCAGCATAAGAAACTGCCTTTTTTTTGTGCAAATTTTTTGAATCATAGTCGCATACCTCATGTAGCCTAGCCCATATGCAAATATGTTTTGAATCACAACTAATGTGGCCAAATAAAATTAATCCTCTTTACAAGGGGTTTAGAGCCTAACTGGCAGACATAAACAGCGTGTGAGTTTCAAGTTTGGGGAAGATAATAATAAAAGCATTACATGCATAAACGCATTTGCAGTCACTTTTGATAATGGTGTTTTCCCGCTAATGGAATACAGCTCTGGACGGAATTACCCCTTGCCACCCCCAGCAAGAAGATATAATTGGAGTTAAATGTAGTCTTGTGAAGAAGGCGAATAGCCTACTGCCATGTGCACATTGCTGCGCTTATAATAATGTGAAGAAATAGCCTAATAGTTTATCAGCATTTTAAGCTAAATGTTCTGATCTGTTACGTCAGCCACATTGCGTAAAAATGTTTTTTATGCTAGTGGTTGTATTAATTTGTTCGATATATTTATTTCTTGCACAGAATAGGTTGACTTTTGTACTGTGGACAGTTCTTCCAATATCTTCAATATGCACCTCGGAATTGGGTAAAGACGCATGCAGTATTTACATTTACATTTTAGTCATTTAGCAGACGCTCTTATCCAGTAGTGAATGCATACTTTCATACATTTAAAAAAAAAACATTTTCGTACTGGTCCCCCGTGGGAATCGAACCCACAACCATGGCATTGCAAACACCATGCTCTACCAACTGAGCCACACGGGACTACAGTATGGTCACAGTGCCTTCTCCACTGACCACACTGTCTTCACCTAACGCTAGCTACAACACAGGCATCGCCAATGTATCTGTCTTCACTTGTAGCCTGTGAGAAAGACCAGATCACTTGATGGAGAGCCATGTGAATGAGAGGTGCTTAAAAGCGCGCAGCACTCAACGAGAAGGGCACAACACAGCAAGGGCAAAACGGCCACTGGCCGCAAAAGGCATGGATTGTTTTGGGGTGCATTATGGCCACAAAGGGGATGCCGCCGTGAAATTCGAGGCATTATCAAGTTCTTGTCAAATTGTGAATGAGAGACTAATAAAGTGTGTACAGCCTGCGCAAAAAACAAAGCAGAGCTCATGCCTTTCAAGCGACTTTTAAAAAATCATCATTAGAGTCGCATCATGCAGCCTTACAATGTATTGAAAATCAAAACATATAGCCCAACGATTGTAGAACCACTAAAGTTAAATTAATATCTATAAATTAAGCATATAGGAGTACCTATTTCTTTGTTAATTGCTCAACACAAAATAGCCGCATGTGCGCACTCCCTCAAATCATTTGGAGAAAATATTTATATTTTATTCAGATTTGTATAATTGTATTCTTCATACTATAAAAGAATGCCAATGAATTTTAAGCAAATTTTGTCTGCTAAATGAACTAGTGTAGCCCATAGTCATTTGGCATAGCCAGATCAGGGTTAAAATATTACTTACGAAAAAACATAAGAAGTTTCTTAAGGAATAAAATAGGAAGTTAATAAATGTATAAGATAGTTCGTAAATGCAATTCTTTAAAATGTTCTTAGGAATTCTTAGTTTTCTTAGGAACTTCGTAAATATCTTTCTTAAGAACTACGTAAATATCTTCTTATGTTGCATTCACATTAATGACGTGCTTGAAACCAATAAATAAGCCTGTGTGACAGGGATGATGGATTTGGTTATTTTGTTATTTTTCACACATTCTAGACCTCAGACTAGCTATATCAAAATCAAAAATGGATGACCAGAAAAAGAGATTGAAGTGATGGTGGACGAAATAAACCCAGCAAAAAAAGAAACGTCCCCTTTTCAGGACCCTGTCTTTTAAAGATAATTCGTAAAAATCCAAATAACTTCACAGATCTTCATTGTAAAGGGTTTAAACACGGTTTCCCATGCTTGTTCAATGAACCATAAACAATTAATGAACATGCACCTGTGGAACGGTCGTTTACAGACGGTAGACAATTAAGGTCACAGTTATGAAAACTTAGGACACTAAAGAGGCCTTTCTACTGACTCTGAAAAACACCAAAAGACTGCTCATTTGCGGGAACGTGCCTTAGGCATGCTGCAAGGAGGCATGAGGACTGCAGATGTGGCTAGGGCAATAAATTGCAATGTCCGAACTGTGAGACGCCTAAGACAGCGCTACAGGGAGACAGGACGGACAGCTGATCGTCCTCGCAGTGGCAGACCACGTGTAACAACATCTGCACAGGATCGGTACATCTGAACATCACACCTGCGGGACAGGTACAGGATGGCAACAACAACTGCCCGAGTTACACCAGGAACGCACAATCCCTCTATCAGTGCTCAGACAGTCCGGAAGAGGCTGAGAGAGGCTGGACTGAGGGCTTGTAAGCCTGTTGTAAGGCAGGTCCTCACCAGACATCACCGGCAACAACGTTGCCTATGGGCACAAACCCACCGTCGCTGGACCAGACAGGACTGGCAAAAAGTGCTCTTCACTGACTAGTCGCGGTTTTGTCTCACCAGGGGTGATGGTCTGGTACGTGTTTATCGTCGAAGGAATGAGCGTTACATCGAGGCCTGTACTCTGGAGCGGGATTGATTTGGAGGTGGAGGGTCCGTCATGGTCTGGGGCGGTGTGTCACAGCTTCATCGGACTGAGCTTGTTGTCATTGCAGGCAATCTCAACGCTGTGCGTTACAGGGAAGACATCCTCCTCCCTCATGTGGTACCCTTCCTGCAGGCTCATCCTGACATGAACCTCCAGCATGACAATGCCACCAGCCATACTGCTCGTTCTGTGCATGATTTCCTGCAAGACAAGAATGTCTGCAAGACAAGAACGTCTGGGACCTGTTGGATCGGAGGGTGAGGGCTAAGGCCATTCCCCCCAGAAATGTCCGGGAACTTGCAGGTGCCTTGGTGGAAGAGTGGGGTAACATCTCACAGCAAGAACTGGCAAATTTGGTGCAGTCCATGAGGAGGAGATGCACTGCAGTACTTAATGCATCTGATGGCCACACCAGATACTGACTGTTACTTTTGATTTGGACCCCCCTTTGTTCAGGGACACATTATTCCATTTCTGTTAGTCACATGTCTGTGGAACTTGTTCAATTTATGTCTCAGTTGTTGAATCTTGTTATGTTCATACAAATATTACACTTTTCCTGAAAATAAACGCAGTTGACAGCAAGAGGACGTTTCTTTTTTTGCTGAGTTTAGCACCCAGGAAAAGGTTGCTGTTGGGGAGACTTGATAACTGCAGGGTCACTGCAGAGATCAAAAAGAAAGGATGGGCGAGAGTGGCCAAGTCTGTCTCTGCCGTTGGGGGTATGGCAAGAGACAGTAACGCTGTAAAAAAGAAGTGGTCCGACATCAAGTTGGCTGCTAAGAAGAAGGGAGCTGAGAGACCATTCAGGTAGACCAGCTGGAGGAGAAGGTGTCATCCATCATAGAGATGGTGGTAGAGGGACTGTGTGACCGGTAAGATAGTTAGCTACATTAGCTAGCTAAAGTGTAAAGACATTATAGCCAACATAGCTAACGACGTAAATGTTAGCTAAGTTTGCCAAGTTCTTCTTTGCAAATTGACAAGATAGCGCTAGCTTTTTAACACTTCTAGAATATTGTAATATTATTGTAAATTACTAGCTAGCTAGATAATGCGTGTTTCATTTGTTTTCTTGCTGTATTTAAATATCCGGTAGCCAACTCTGTCTGTGGCGCAAGAAAACTTTTATGGTTATAAAAGTATCCATTCGTCTCAAGACAAGGGTTTAGCTATCCTAAAGTTAAGTACATTTCCAAGAAGAAATTCTAAAGCATTATTTTCAAGAATCCCATTCCTTCTTAACTTATTTCTTAGGAAGAAACTTAGGAAAAACCTTGTTAAGAACATTTCCTATAACTTTATTGAGGAATAGCAATGTTTCTTAACTTTCTTCTTTAGACTATAGTTAAGGAAAAAATGGCACTTAAGAAGAAATTTCTTCTTAAGAAGGTTTTGTGAATCTGGCCCCAGGACCTAACATAAGGACAGCCCAGAGTATGCTTTTCTGTACTTCTGAAATAGAATACATTTTCTTCATATCATGCTTCTTTAGAGCTGTCTAAAATAAATAATGGATTTATTGTGAAGGTGTAGGTTATATAGCATGGATTTATTAAACTTTTTAAAATGTAGATGTTCCAAAGGTCTGCATCAGTGGCTTGTAGGCTATGTGTGGAAGCATCCAGATGCTAAATGTGTTTATATTAATTAACTGTCAATTACCGTTATTTGCTTGAAAATCACCAGCTGACGAACATTTGTGACAGCCACAGCCCTACCTGGGGCTGTTTTTCATGGGTCGGGCTAGGCCCCATAGTTCCAGTGAAGGGAAAGCTTAACGCTAAAGCATACAATGACATTCTCGACAATTCTATGCTTACAACTTTGTGGCAATCGTTTGGGGAAGGGCTTTTCCTGTTTCAGCATGATAATGCCCCTGTGCAGAAAGCGAGGTCCATACAGAAATCGTTTGTTGAGATCGGTGTGGAAGAACTTGACTGGCTTGACTGATTGAGCCCTGACCTACACCCCAACGAACACCTTTGGGATGAATGACTGCAAGCCAGGCCTAATCGCCCAACATCAGTGCCAGAACTTGCTGTTATAACAGCAAACTCCATATTAATGTCCATGATTTTGGAATGAGATGTTCAACGAGCAGGTGTCCACGTACTTTTAGTCATGTAGTGTATCTAGCTGCTACAATATGCTCATATTTGCTATTTGTTGAGTCACCATGTGACTCTATACTTACTGAAACATTTCTAACAGAGCGAGGTACTCTGACTGGAAGAGTCGAGCCAGTTTAGCTTCCACCATGGTGACTGTGGACGCGTGGCTGATGCTCCCCTGGATATGATGAAACCTGTGTTAAGAAGAAGACATTGGCCTTGTCCGAATACCCTTTCTTGCATAAACAGTATGGCATTTGGTTCTGCAAAAATATAAAGTTTTATAGTATATGACATTTCAAAAATTTAATATTGGTATGCTTTGTGTTTGAAAACAGCTGATAATCAGAGAAGGTGACGCACTGTACCAAAATGAACGAATGGAGTGCCTGGATACAGCACTTAGCCGTCGTATAATATATGACGGCTAAGTGCTGTATCCAGGCACTCCTCTTTGCCATATACTACCACAAACCTCCAAGGTGCCTTATTGCTTTTATAAACTGGTTACTGACATAAAAAGAACAGTATACAAGTACTTTTACATCATAACCGTGGCATATTGTCTGATATACACACAGCTGAAAAAAATGCAGCAACCAGGACCCAAACTACCGAGTTTATGATATGGGATATACAATATGATATCCAATATGATGCAATACACGATGCAATATTCAACACAATATAGTGGGCACACTAGTTACAGGACTAAGACAAACACAACATAATTTGACACATGTTCATGGCATACAACACATCTTAACACACATAACTTCAATACATCTCGTCATATACAGAGTTGTTCTCTATGTATTGTCACTAGTTCCCACTGTTCAGTAGCCTGATGGCTGTACTCAAATGCAGCATAAACCACGCCAGCCCGGGACCTCCACATTGTCTGACACTTGCCACCCAGACAGCTGATGAAACTGTGGGTTTGCACAATCAAAGAATTTCTGTACAAACTTAGAAAATCTCATGGAAACTCATCTGCGTTCTCGTCGTCCTCACCAGGGTCTTGGCCTGACTGCAGTTCTGCATCGTAACCGACTTCAGTGGGCAAACAATCACCTTCGATGGCCACTGGCATGCTGGAGAAGTCTGCTCTTCACAGATTTAAATTCCGGTTTCAACTGTAGATGGCGTCGTATGGGCGAGTGGTTTGCTGATGTCAACGTTGCGACTAGGTGAAAAATCTGTCGATATTCTCTTGAGCAAGGCACTTAACCCTAATTGCGCCTGTAAGTTGCTCTGGGTAAGAGCGTCTGCTAAATGACTAAAATGTAAATAAGTTACGGACAACAAACACAATTGCCTTTTATCAATGCCTATTTGATTGGACAGTAATAACATGACGAGATCCTGAGGCCCATTGTCGTGCCATTCATATGCCACCATCACCTCATGTTTCAGCATGATAATGCAAGGATCTGTACACATTTCCTGGAAGCTGAACATGTCTGGGCCACTATCACAGGCCCCTATCAACAGTCTGATCAACTCTATGCGAAGGAGATGTGTCACACTGCATGAGGCAAATGGCGGTCACACAAGACAGATTTCCTTATATGAACTGTAGCTCAGTAACATTTTTGAAATTGTTGCATGTTGCGTTTATGTTTCTATCCAGTGTACTTATGTTGTGACCATAGATCCCTAACTCCAGTTTACAGGCTTCAACAACCCAACGTAAATACCCCAAAGCCCAAAGTACACAATGATATGTAAAACCCACCCATCAAGTCCTGTTCACAAGTCTTATGTCAAGCAACCCCACAAACACACACATACACACGCACGCACACACACACACACACTTCGTTTAATCTGGGTAGAGATAACCTCCGACATAGGACGGCTGACTTCTGTATGCTATCGTCGTGGTAACTCATCCCCGGGAAAGGGACTGTAAACTAAACTAAGTTAATCTGTGCTAATGTTTGCTGGTCCCACTTTATCCAATTTAGGGTCCTTAATCAGGAAAGTAATAAATTAGCCTCTGAATACCCTACTAGCTAGCATAGTGTAAACCTCTGCTGCCTTTTAAACATTTAAGCATAAATGGATAAGTGTGGCACAGAGGAAGGCTAGATGTGAGCGGGAGTACTCTGGGCACGTGTTTCTCTAACATTTTAAGAGTCGCAGCTCAAGGGTGCACTTCCAGAAGCCTTCGTAACTCAAACTCTAAACTACATGTAAAAGATACAATCTGTGACTTCGATTAAGTCCCCTCAGGGCACTAGGACGAAATACAAAATCAAATCACACATCCACAAACAAGAGCAAGCCAGTTCCATAGAACCAGTCAGTGCGTGAGTGTGTAGCCTAATAATGACATCACTGAAGGGTGTAAACTGGTTTTCTGGTTAATGAAATGTCACATAAACAGATTGCAACCAGGTAAAGACATTCTGTGGTCGCTAATAATACAGTCGTGGCTAAAAGTTTTGAGAATGACAGAAATATTAATTTCCACAAAGTTTGCTGCTTCAGTGTCTTTAGATATTTTTGTGAGATGTTACTATGGAATACTGAAGTATAATTACAAGCATTTCATAAGTGTCAAAGGCTTTTATTGACAATTACATGATGACCCTTCTTTTTCAAGACCTCTGCAATCTGCCCTGGCATGCTGTCAATTAACTTCTGGACCACATCCTGACTGATGGCAGCCCATTCTTGCATAATCAATGCTTGGAGTTTTGGGGTTTTTGTTTGTCCACCCGCCTCTTGAGGATTGACCACAAGTTCTCAATGGGATTAAGGTCTGGGGAGTTTCCTGGCCATGGACCCAAAATAACTTTGCCTTATGGCAAGGTGCTCCATCATGCTGGAAAAGGCATTGTTCGTCACTAAACTGTTCCTGGATGGTTGGGAGAAGTTGCTCTCGGAGGATGTGTTGTACCATTCTTTATTCATGGCTGTGTTCTTACATAATTGTGAGTGAGCCCACTCCCTTGGCTGAGAAGCAACCCCACACATGAATGGTCTCAGGATGCTTTACTGTTGGCATGACACACGACTGATGGTAGCGCTCACCTTGTCTTCTCCGGACAGGCTTTTTTCCGGATGCCCCAAACAATCGGAAAGGGGATTCATCAGAGAAAATTACTTTACCCCAGTCCTCAGCAGTCCAATCCCTGTACCTTTTGCAGAATATCAGTCTGTCCCTGATGTTTTTCCTGGAGAGAAGTGGCTTCTTTGCTGCCCTTCTTGACACCAGGCCATCCTCCAAAAGTCTTTGCCTCACTGTGCGTGCAGATGCACTCACACCTGCATGCTGCCATTCCTGAGCAAGCTCTGTACTGGTGGTGCCCCGATCCCGCAGCTGAATCAAGTTTAGGAGACGGTCCTGGCGCTTGCTGGACTTTCTTGGGTGCCCTGAAGCCTTCTTCACAACAATTGAACCACTCTCCTTGAAGTTCTTGATGATCCGATAAATGGTTGATTTAGGTGCAATCTTACTGGCAGCAATATCCTTGCCTGTGAAGCCCTTTTTGGGCAAAGCAATGATGACAGCACATGTTTCCTTGCAGGTAACCATGGTTGACAGAGGAAGAACAATGATTCCAAGCACCACCCTCCTTTTGAAGCTTCCAGTCTGTTGTTCGAACTCAATCAGCATAACAGAGTGATCTCCAGCCTTGTCCTCGTCAACACTCACACCTGTGTTAACGAGAGAATCACTGACATGATGTCAGCTGGCCCTATTGTGGCAGGGCTGAAATGCAGTGGAAATGTTTTTTGGGGATTCATTTGCATGGCAAAGAGGGACTTTGCAATTAATTGCAATTCATCTGATAACTCCTCATAACATTCTGGAGTATATGCAAGTTGCCATCATACAAACTGAGGCAGCAGACTTTGTGAAAATTAATATTTGTGTCATTCTCAAAACTTTTGGCCACGACTGTACGTGAAGTATTGGAGCTCCCGAGTGGCGCAGTGGTCTAAGGCACTGCATCTCAATGCTAGAGGTGTCACTACAGACCCCCTGGTTTGAATCCAGGCTGTATGACAACCGGCTGTGATTGGGAGACCCATTGGGCAGTGCCCAACTGGCCCAGTCATCCGGGTTTGGCCGGTGTATGCCGTCATTGTAAATAAGAATTTGTTCTTAACTGACTTGCCTAGTTAAATAAATAAATAAAAAACAGTTTACAACTGGACAACAATGTCACAAAAAAACTTCAAGGATACAACCAGTTTTTCCCATTGGATTGTAACTGTCTGGCTGTGAACTCTGACCTGTGTTGTGGGTTGGATAGGATCCTGTGTGTGACCCCTTCCTCGCTGCGGTCCTGAAACATGCGGAGGAACTCTGGGTAATGGATCACACCTGTCTTGTTGAGTCCCAGGCCACAGCGAGCCAAAAACAAGCCCACATGCTCCCTCTTTAGATTCAGGCCAAAGGTCTTCAGCACCTGTAGAAACTCCTCCAGGCCAACCTAGACAAATGTCCCGGCAAACACACAGACCTAGTTTAAATACTTTGAATTTCTTTATTTCTTTCTTCAGTTCAATACCAGGCCAATAGTTTGACTAGAAGTGAAACAATATTGAATCTTCACTTGTCTCCAATCCCTAGCTGTCAACAGACTCACCTTGCAGGTCTGGTCTGGATCCAGTTGGTCAAACTGGGATTTCATTCTCTGGACGCCCTCCCTAAACTTGTCCTTCAGCCACTTCTCCATGGCGATGGATACCCCACGCTCCTCCTCCGACTTCGACAGGGCCCTGGGTCTGGCTGAAAGCATAAGGCCATGATGGGTAAAGGAAAAAGAGTGGTTTAGTATCAATGAGCAAACTGTAAAATGCCCCACTGGCACGCATCAATGATAATTTCAGCTACGGACACATAGCCCTCGAAATTTGAAGAATTTGCATGTACCTAAACTTAACTAATAAATAAATGTATTAATTTATTAATGAATAATTATTTAAGAAAATAAGGCTTGTTTGCATGTGGAAAACCTACAGATCGCACCTTTAATTTCAGGGGAAATTGCCCCTTATTTCCCAACTGTGGATTGCATATTAACCCAGTTATACCTTGGAGAGTAACAGCTTCAATATCATAGGGGTTATGGGTTACTCAGACCAGAAGAATATCCAACATCAAACATTTAAAATGATACATATTAATTTAGAGGACTTTGAATGGATTAAAGATGTAGAACTGTACAGTATTTTTACAAGGGTGAGGTGCCTTTGACTGGTATGATACTACAGTGCCCTCTATAGGTAACTCTTGGTCACAGCAATCACTAACTATTCTTGTCTCTGGATGTAATGTTTGATAATAGTATTGATAACATGGTCATTTAGCAGATGCTTCTATCCATGCAACATACGAAAGGGACACCTACATTAAGTGTGTTACACTACGGGATTCAAAGACACAACCCTGGTGTTGCAAGAGCCATGCTTCAACCCACTGAAACATTGACAGATGTTTGTACATGCAAAAGTTAACACTTACTTAAAAACGTAATACTTAAAATGATGCTCCAGAACTTTTGTATAATTTCAGACAACAGTTTTGAAAGTGGTGCTCACGAGCCAAAACGGGTTCCCGTTTTTTGTGTACTACGTCATCCAATTGTGTACAATATCATCCATTTCATCTGATAAGTTACGTCCTGCAAAAAAACATTTCTGTGTGTGTGTGCAATTCATATGATATGTTATGAATTCAATTAGTAAAATATGTTACGAATTTTGTGCTTAAGATCCCGGACTGCATCTTTAAGTATATGCAAAAATGTAATACTTGAGTCAAAACTTTTGTAAATACTGAAGTTTAAGTAACAACAAAGTAAGAGACATTACCAAATGTGGTGAACAGCATCACTTCTTTTGACTCATACTGTTTCTGATGGAATATGAAGATATGCAGAATGTCTTTACATTGTTCTTACCTTTGGTGTCTTCATCCTTGACAGAAGATGAAACTTGATGATCATTATTATCGTTGGTGTCTGAGGTCTTTCTCTGGCTCAGTCCAAGTTTCCTTAGCAAACCTCTCACTTTCACAGCTCCAAGTCCTTCGCTGTCAAATCTGTTCATCAACATATTTTTCTAAAACCATACAATGAGGTGTACCACTACAGTTTTCCTCATACATTGCACACAGACAGTACATGAATACATAAAGCAAATACTGAACATGCATACATGCATATGGTGTACATTGGAATTGAAGTCACTCAATATATGAAGTGGTTTGAATATATACAGTGGCAGTCAAAAGTTGGGACACACCTACTCATTCAAGGGTTTTTCTTTATTTTTACTATTTTCTATATTGTAGAATAATAGTGAATACATCAAAACTATGAAATAACACATTTAATCATGTAGTAACCACAAAATTGTTAAAAAATAAAAATATAGTTTTGATTTTAAATTCTTCAAAGTAGCCACCCTTTGCCTTGATGACAGCTTTGCACACTCTTGGCATTATCTAACTAGCTTCACCTGGAAAGCTTTTCCAACAGTCTTGAAGGAGTTCGCACATATTCTGAGCACTTGTTGGCTGCTTTTCCTTCACTCTGCGGTCCAACTCATCCCAAATCCTCTCAATTGGGTTGAGGTCGGGTGATTATGGAGGCCAGGTCATCTGATGCAGCACTCCATAAATCTCCTTCTTGGTCAAATAGCTCTTATACAGCCTGAAGGTGTGTTGGGTCATTGTCCTGTTGAAAAACAAATGATAGTCCCACTAAGTGCAAACCAGGTGGGATGGCGTATCGCTGCAGAATGCTGTGGTAGCCATGCTGGTTAAGTGTGCCTTGAATTCTAAATAAATCACAGACAGTGTCACCAGCAAAGCACCCCCCACCATCACACCTCCTCCTCCATGCTTCATGGTGGGAACCACACATGCGGCGATCATCAATTCACCTACTCTGCGTCTCACAAAGACACGGCGGTTGGAACCAAAAATCTCAAATTTGGACTCATCAGACCAGAGGACAGATTTACACCGGTCTAATGTCCATTGCTTGTGTTTCTTGGCCCAATCAAGTCTCTTCTTCTTATTGGTGTCCTTTAATAGTGGTTTCTTTGCAGCAATTCTACCATGAAGACCTAATTCACGCAGTCTCCTCTAAACAGTTGATGTTGAGGTGTCTGTTACTTGAACTCTATGAAGCATTTATTTGGGCTGCAATTTCTGAAGCTGGAAACTCTAATGAACTTATCCTCTGCAGCAGAGGTAACTCTAGGTCTTCCTTTCCTGTGACGGTCATCATGTGAGCCAGTTTCATCATAGCACTTTATGGTTTTTGCGACTGCACTTGAAGAAACGTTCAAAGTTCTTGAAATGTTCCGGATTGACAGACCTTCATGTCTTAAAGTAATGATGGACTTTTGTTTCTCTTTGCTTATTTGCGCTGTTCTTGCCATAATATGGACTTGGTCTTTTACCAAATCGGGCTATCTTCTGTATACCACCCCTACAGTACCTTGTCACAACACAACTGATTGACTCAAACGCATTAAGAAGGAAAGAAATTCCACAAATTAACTTTTAGCATGTGTCATGACGTTGGCCTCTTTGAGTACAGGGAGGACAGTTGACCCCCTCCCCCCTTGCACCATCCCCCAACCTACCTCCCCCCACCCAGGCCCTGTGTGAAAGGGTTGTAAAATTCCAGAGGAGAATCTTACAACCACATGGCCCAGTTGAGACACAGAGGGGTCCCATAGAGAGACACAGGAAATTCTTCCAACTCACAGAATTGGGGAACCGAATGACATTTGTGTTCTGGAGAAGGTATGGAAGATTGGTGAAGAATCCAGCTACGAACTGGTCCGCTTGGTACAATTTTGTGATACTCAGAAGAGACAATATAGCCATATTACCATAAAACGGTTTATATAATTGCCTCAGCCTTGAGACTTGCATCCACATGGTTGTATAGGATGTATTAATAAGGATAAAGCTATTTGTAATACATTGAGATGCTATGTACTGATGTTAATGTGATAGAATTATATTTCTGTACCAAGCTTAACTCAGTCATCGGCACGCCCCCAGGGACACAGACAGGACCAGGCGTCATGTAACATGTTCACTATAAAACTACCAACCCTGATCTACTTTCTTCAGACCCGGCCTCCACTCCATTGCGAGTTGGCCAATAGGTTTGACCATCCAAGTACTCTACTGAAAGTGAACTATACCACGTGGTTAACTTTTAGACTATTGATACCGACAGAATAAGAACAAGTCTTTGATATTAATTATTAGTCTGCAGCTAAGTAAATTATATCATTGAACGCGAAGACCAACAAAACATCCATTCTATGACGACATTAATGAATGTCGCTTTGAAAGATCCATTCTAACCGAGAGAGAGAGAGAGAGAGAGAGAGAGAGAGAACTCCAACCGAACGATGCTCCAACAAGGATCCCGACGACACACTGAGCGTAAATATATATTGATTGCAATTGTTCTCGAATGAGTGAGCGTTCATGTGCAAAGGATTAGCATATCAATTGTTAATATTAATGAACTCTGTAGGGTCTTCTCAGCTGCCCTTTATGACCCATTGTTCGACAAGACACCAGCCATGCCTGTTTAGACCACTAGGGCACATTACTCTACCAATTCTTTGTGATGATAATTACTGTTTGTATACTTTATGTGAATTACTTAGTTTAGTAAATAAATGATTTTAAGACAATTGATGTATGGATGATTTTAGTAAAGACTGGGTTTGTGCAGATACAACAATTTACGACGTTTGGAATGAGACTGGACGCGAGGTAAAATACACCATTTAAACCAGAAGATAATCGGCCTATACTATAATAGAATATAATATATAATGTTATAATATAGGAAAGTTATATTAGGAAAATTATAACTTTGTAATCTGAATATTTTCCTTGGTGCCCCGATCTCCTAGTTAATTACAATTAAACGATTAATCAGTTTAATCGCGTGATAATAATTACAGGGAGTTAATTGATAAACATGTCTTCAGTTTAATGGTACCCCAAAGACACGACACATGGCACACCTGTTAATTGAAATGCATTCCAGGTGACTACCTCATGAAGCTGGTTGAGAGAATGCCAGGAGTGTGCAAAGCTGTCATCAAGGCAAAGGGTGGCTACTTTGAAGAATCTCAAATATATATTCTACACTGTAGAGAAAGTACAAATAAAGAAAATCCCTGGAATAAGTAGGTATGACCAAACTTCTGACTGGTACTGTATATACAGTTAAAGTCTGAAGTTTACATACACTTAGGTTGGAGACATTAAACCTAATTTTTCAACCACTCCACAAACTATAGTTTTGGCAAGTCGGTTAGGACATCTACTTTGTGCATGACACAAGTAATTTTTCCAACAATTGTTTACAGACAGATTATTTCACTTATAATTCACTGTATCACAATTCCAGTGGGTCAGAAGTTTACATACACTAAGTAGACTGTGAATTTAAACAGCTTGGAAAATTCCAGAAAATGATGTCATGACTTTAGAAGCTTCTGATAGGCTAATTGACATAATTTGAGTCAATTGGAGGTGTACCTGTGGATTTATTTCAAGGCCTACCTTCAAACTCAGTGCCTCTTTGCTTGACATCATGGGAAAATCAAAAGAAATCACCCAAGACCTCAGAAGAAAAATTGTAGACCTCCACAAGTCTGGTTGATCCTTGGGAGCAATTTCCGAACGCCTGAAGGTACCACGTTCATCTGTACAAACAATAGTAGACGTGTTCTGTCTCCTAGAGATGAATGTACTTTGGTGCAAAAAGTGCAAATCAATCCCAGAACAACAGCAAAGGATCTTGTGAAGATGCTGGAGGAAACGTAGAAATGTCCTCTGGTCTGATGAAACAAGAATAGAACTGTTCGGCCATAATACCATCATTATGTTTGGAGGCTTGCAAGCCGAAGAACACCATCCCAACCGTGAAGCACGGGGGTGGCAACATCATGTTGTGGGGGTGCTTTGCTGCAGGAGGGACTGGTGCACTTCACAAAATAGATGGCATCATGAGGAAGTAAAATTATGTGGATATATTGAAGCAACATCTCAAGACATCAGTCAGGAAGTTAAAGCTTGGTCACAAATGGGTCTTCCAAATGGACAATGACCCCAAGTACACTTCCAAAGTTGTGGCAAAATGGCTTAAGGACAACAAAGTCAAGGCAATGGAGTGGCCATCACAAAGCCCTGATCTCAATCCCATAGAAGATGTGTGGGCAGAACTGGAAAAGCGTGTGCGAGCAAGGAAGCCTAAAAACCTAACTCAGTTACACCAGCTCTGTCAGGAGGAATGGGCCAAAATTCACCCAACTTATTGTGGGAAACATGTGGAAGGCTACCCAAAACGTTTGACCCAAGTTAAACAATTTAAAAGCAATGCTACCAAATTCTAAATCAGTGTATGTAAACTCCCGACTTCAACTGTATATATTTATTTTTTTACATTTTAAATAAATTGCTTCACCTTTTCAGCTTTTTTAGGGAAATTTGATTTGACTTGAATTTGATTTGACTCCAACTCCGATGTACATACTTAAATGTAGAAAATGCAGTATATAATGTTTAGCGTTTCAAAAATCATCATACTTTACTTATGTACCACATCGTATTATTCATAAATTACTTATACATATATAGAGACAGATTTTGAGGGGGAAAACACACTTCTTCCAAAGCTTCTCAAACTCCCGGTCCTCTAAGTTGAGGCCCAACTGTGCAAGACATCTCTTCAGCTCTGGAGCTACAATCAAACTGGTCCTCTGTAGGCCTAGCTCTGTGGGACGTGACTCTATGACCTCCAGGAACCTGTGGTGGGGAGAACCACATAATTTACATTTTAGTCAGCTGTAAGCAGATGCTCTTGTCTAGCTATCTTTGGTCTAGCATTCAGTTAAGGAAAGTGAAAACGTTTCTGTGACATTCAGATACATATACATACTGTATGTGTGTGTGTGTTCGGATTCATGATGACTATTTAGGCACCAAACATTGCAGATTCTTGGTTGCATTCATATTGCAGATATACAGTATGATCTCTATTAAAAAATACTGCTTCTTTGTTTTCCAAATGTCACTCCAATTAAGTAGTCATATCCAAATATTCAATCATTTTTAGACTTGCATAGACTTAATATGTGGTGACCAAAAAGTAGATTTTTGGGAAATTTGACACTAATACTTTGTAAATGTTAAGGACATAGATTGGGGGTAAGGCCCTGCAATAGACTAGTGTCCTGTCCAGGGGGTGTACTTGTACATCAAGCTGCCTCCCGCTACATAAACAGATAGTTTCCATTTCCAATGAGCCATTCTTGTCACGCCCTGACCTGAGAGAGACGTTTTTCTCTTTTTAGTTAGGTCAGGGTGTGATATGGGGTGGGCATTCTATGTATTTATATTTATATGTTTTGGCCAGGTATGGTTTCCAATTAGAGGCAGCTGTCTATCGTTGTCTCCGATTGGGAACCATATTTAGGCAGCCTTTTTCCACCTGTGTTTTGTGGGTAGTTGTTTTCTGTTTTGTATTTCGTTACCTGACGGAACTGTTTGGCTTTTCGTTTTGTTTCTTTGTTCTAGTGTTTCATTGTTTAATAAATATAATGAACACTTACCACGCTGCGCTTTGGTCCCCTCTCTACGACAGCCGTAACAGAACTACCCACCACCAAAGGACCAAGCAGCGTGGTCAGGAGGACTGGACCTGGGAGGAAATCCTGGATGGGGCAGTACCCTGGACAAGGCTGGGGAGTATCGCCGTCCGCAAGAGGAGATAGAGGCAGTGAAAGCGTAACAGCGATACTATGAGGAACAAGCAGCGCCCAAACATTTTTTTTGGGGGGGGGGGGGCACACAGGGAGATTGGCGAAATCAAGGTTGAGACCTGAGCCAAATCCCCGTGCTTACCGTGGGGAGCGAGTGACCAAGCAAGCACCGTGTTATGCGGGGATGACAGGACTTTTTTCTCGCTTTCCATAAGGCGTTCACCCGCAGCTACAGCCCGGTGCGCTCGGTGCAAGCTTTCCACAGTTGCCGTGCTAGAGTTGGCAGTCAGCCAGGAAGAAGTGTGCCGGCTCAGCGTTCCTGGTCTCTAGTGCGTCTCTTTGGCCCAGGTTATCCTGCGCCAGCTCTACGCACGGTACCCCCCGTTCACCAGCACAAACCAGTTCATCCTGTGCCAGCGCTCCGCCCTTGCTGGGCTAAAATAAACATCCAGCCAGGACCTGGGAGGAAGCTCCAGACCTCCAGTGCGCCTCCACGGCCCAGTATACCCTGTGCCTGCTCTGTGCACCCAGTCTCCTGTGCATCTCTCCAGTCCGTTGAGACCGGTTCCAGCTCCACGTAGGAAGCCTCCAGTGATGATCTATTGTCCGAAGCCTCCAGTGATAATCCATGGCACGAAGCCTCCAGTGATGATCCATGGCCCAGAGCCTTTAGGGATGATCCATGGCACGAAGCCTCCAGTGATAATCCATGGCCCGGAGCCTCCAGTGATAATCCATGGCACGAAGCCTCCAGTGATGATCCATGGCCCGGAGCCTGTAGGGATGATCCATGGCACAAAGCCTCCAGTGATAATCCATGGCCCGGAGCCTGTAGGGATAATCCATGGCAAGAAGCCTGTAGGGATGTTCCATGGCCCGGAGCCGGTAGAGATGATCCATGGCATGAAGCCTCCAGTGATAATCCATGGCCCGGAGCCTCCAGTGATGATCCATGGCACAAAGCCTCCAGCGATGATCCATGGCGCGGAACCTGTAGTGATGATCCATGGCACGGAGCCTGCAGCGACGGTCCCCAGTCTGGAACCTACAGCGACGCCCTCAAGTCCGGAGCCTTCAGCGACGCTCCCCAGTCCGGAGCCTTCAGCGACGCTCCCCAGTCTGGAGCCTCCAGCGACGCTCCCCAGTCCGGAGCCTCCAGCGACGCTCCCCAGTACGGAACCTCCTGAGACGGCCTGCAGCCCAGAGTCTTCAGCGGCGGTCTGCAGCCCAGAGTCTTCAGCGGCGGTCAGCAGTTCAGAGCCTCCGGCGATGATCCACGGTCTGGTTCCTCCGGCGACACAGAAGCGGGGGGATCAGCGGGCAGTGTGGGGGCTACGCCCCGAACCAAAGCCGCCGCCAAGTATAGATGCCCACCCGGACCCTCCCCTATAGGTTCAGGTTTGCGGCCAGAAGTCCGCACCTTTTTTGGGGGGGGGGGGGGGGGGGTAGGTACTGTCACGCCCTGACCTGAGAGAGACGTTTTTCTCTGTTTAGTTAGGTCAGGGTGTGATATGGGGTGGGCATTCTATGTATTTATATTTATATGTTTTGGCCAGGTATGGTTTCCAATCAGAGGCAGCTGTCTATGTTTGTCTCTGATTGGGAACCATACTTAGGTAGCCTTTTTCCCCCTATGTTTTGTGGGTAGTTGTTTTGTATTTCGTTACCTGACGGAACTGTTTGGCTTTTCGTTTTGTTTCTTTGTTCTAGTGTTTCATTGTTTAATAAATATAATGAACACTTACCACGCTGCGCTTTGGTCCCTTCTCTATGACAGCCGTAACAATTCTGTCTCGCACAAATGCCTAGGCTTGTGCAAGGCTAGTTAC
Source organism: Salmo salar (assembly GCF_965601325.2). Classification (NCBI taxonomy): domain Eukaryota; kingdom Metazoa; phylum Chordata; class Actinopteri; order Salmoniformes; family Salmonidae; genus Salmo; species Salmo salar. The sequence continues at coordinate 34,811,952 of NC_138294.1, read as the reverse complement.
TTTTACTTACTTTATAAATGTAGCCTAGTGTCCACAGGGTGGTTGCTAGTGTGACTGACTAACAGACGTTTTCAAAAGATAACAATACTAGGACGCCTGCGGGTGAACGCCTTATGGAAAGCGAGAAAAAAAGTCCTGTCAATCAGACACATCAGTAAGGGGTAATGGGATTAAAGAGTTTGACTCTCCCTCCCTCTCTCTTTCTTTTCTCTCGCTCTCTCTCGTCCTTTCTGTGCTTCTCACTCCTCTCTCTTCCTGAGTTTTTCTTTCTCTCCCCCACCCTTTTCTCTTGCTCTCACCGTTTTATCTGTCCCTCTAACTCCTCTCTATTCCTGAGTTCCATTTCTCTACACCCTCTTATTTTCCCTCTCCTCCATTCAGTGGTGGAAACGTACTCAATTGTCATTCTTGAATATAAGTAAAGATACCTCAAGTAAAGATGACTCAAGTAAAAGTGTGTGAAAGTCACACAGTAAAATACTACTAGTCTACACGTATCGGGTTTTTAATGTACTTAAGTACAGTGGTGGAAAAGGTTCTCAATTGTCATACTTAAGTAAAAGTAAAAGGTGAAAGTAAATAAAATTCCTTTTATTAAGCAAACCAGACTACACATTTTTCTTGTTTTTTAAATGTAAGGACAGCCAGGGGCACACTCCAACACTCAGACATAATTTACAAGCACATTATTTCTGCTTAGTAAGTCTGCCAGATCAGAGTCAGTAGGGATGACAACGTGTTATATTGATAGGTTTTTAAATTGGACCATATTGCTGTCCTGCCTGAGCATTTGATATGTAACTGGTACTTTCGTGTGTCAGGGAAAATGTATGGGAGCAAAATTATATATGTTTTTTTCTAATTTGGAGTAAAAGTAAAAGTTGTCAAAAATATAAATAATAAAGTAGAGTACATATATTCCCAAAAATGACTTAAGTAGTACTTAGTTACTACTTAGTTACTTTACACGACTGCCTTGTTTTTCATGCTGTTCTTTTTTTGGTTACTACTTAGTTACTTTACACGACTGCCTCGTTTTTCATGCTGTTCTTTTTTTGGTCACTCTTTCTCTTGTATTCCCTCCCTTTCAATCCCCTCCTGCTCTCTTTCCCTCACTCTTTGCTCTTTCTCTCCCTCTCCCACCCACCCCCTGTCTCTCACTCCCCCTCTCCCCTTCTCTTTGCTCCAACTGACTGGGAGTCTCCAGGTCTTCCTAATTGGTCACGGGGATTTCTGAACTGGTGGCTCTCAGGCCTTCTCAGCCTCCACTGGAATGTGTGTGTGTGTGTGTGTGTGTGTGTGTGTGTGTGTGTGTGTGTGTGTGTGTGTGTGTGTGTGTGTGTGTGTGTGTGTGTGTGTGTGTGTGTGTGTGTGTGTGTGTGTGTGTGTGTGTGTGTGTGTGTGTGTGTGTGTGTGTGTGTGTGTGTGTGTGTTTGTCTGTCTGTCCACCACAGCCGGTTTGCCAGTTTGCCCTGACAGGGGAGACACACATACCTCCCCGGTCGAGAGCTGCTGATGACAAACTGTCTCTTGCGCATGCGCCCACACCCACCCACACACACTCACACATATACACACACACACCATTTGACACCCCGACAATGGCACCAAAGAGAAGAGGTAAATACTTAAATAATCTCCTTTCCCCTGAGTCCTGTGGTTTTGGGCTCTTCTGTCGATAGAAAGGGAGTATGAATGTGCCCAGTGTTTAAAGCATCCTACCAAGTTTGAACTGAGATTGCTCTAAAGCGGGAGAATTGCGTCAGCATTAACTTAAAACAGAAAGGGCCATTTTGGCTCTGCATTGTTTGAATCTAGCTATACAGGGGGTGAGTTTCCCGAAAGCTTTGTAGCTAACTCACCCTAAGCCTGCCTTTTGTCTAGAGTTATCTTTCCAGGGTTAGTCAATCCCCAGTCTTCTTCGACCCCGAGATTTCAGAACTCATGGTCTAGTAATGTAGTTTTTGGGGTTGTGGTACAGTATCTGTCACAACCAATATCACGATTTCACCATGTTGGAATTTAGACACTGCATTGCCAAGGCATGTCTAGGCAGGTGGGCGACAGTACTTCAGCTCTCAGGAAGGCAATAGAGATGCTAACTTAACCATCCGCTGTACCTGTCTGACACTTGCAGATCTCAGCCATAACACACTCACACTTTCCTTAAAGTCTGAAGTACAACCCCGGCACAATGATAGCATAACTTAAAATATATTTACTTATAAAACAAACCAAAAAATTGGGGGATAGATCGCCTTTAACATTTCATTAAGATTGTAGCTTCCATCAATGTAATTGTCTGCATAATTTCCAATCCCATATATATTTTTTGGTAAATATGTATGTATATATATATACATATTTACCAAAAAATATATATGGGGATTGGAAATATATATACTGCTCAAAAAAATAAAGGGAACACTTAAACAACACATCCTAGATCTGAATGAAAGAAATAATCGTATTAAATACTTTTTTCTTTACATAGTTGAATGTGCTGACAACAAATCACAAAAATAATCAATGGAAATCCAATTTATCAACCCATGGAGGTCTGGATTTGGAGTCACACTCAAAATTAAAGTGGAAAACCACACTACAGACTGATCCAACTTTGATGTAATGTCCTTAAAACAAGTCAAAATGAGGCTCAGTAGTGTGTGTGGCCTCCACGTGCCTGTATGACCTCCCTACAATGCCTGGGCATGCTCCTGATGAGGTGGCGGATGGTCTCCTGAGGGATCTCCTCCCAGACCTGGACTAAAGCATCCGCCAACTCCTGGACAGTCTGTGGTGCAACGTGGCGTTGGTGGATGGAGCGAGACATGATGTCCCAGATGTGCACAATTGGATTCAGGTCTGGGGAACGGGCGGGACAGTCCATAGCATCAATGCCTTCCTCTTGCAGGAACTGCTGATACACTCCAGCCACATGAGGTCTAGCATTGTCTTGCATTAGGAGGAACCCAGGGCCAACCGCACCAGCATATGGTCTCACAAGGGGTCTGAGGATCTCATCTCGGTACCTAATGGCAGTCAGGCTACCTCTGGCGAGCACATGGAGGGCTGTGCGGCCCCCCAAAGAAATTCCACCCCACACCATGACTGACCCACCGCCAAACCGGTCATGCTGGAGGATGTGGCAGGCAGCAGAACGTTCTCCATGGCGTCTCCAGACTCTGTCACGTCTGTCACGTGCTCAGTGTGAACCTCCTTCATCTGTGAAGACCACAGGGCGCCAGTGGTGAATTTGCCAATCTTGGTGTTCTCTGGAAAATGCCAAACGTCCTGCACGGTGTTGGGCTGTAAGCACAACCCCCACTTGTGGACGTCGGGCCCTCATACCACCCTCATGGAGTCTGTTTCTGACCGTTTGAGCAGACACATGCACATTTGTGGCCTGCTGGAGGTCATTTTGCAGGGCTCTGGCAGTGCTCCTCCTGCTCCTTCTTGCACAAAGGCGGAGGCAGCGGTCCTGCTGCTGGGTTGTTGCCCTCCTACGGCCTCCTCCACGTCTCCTGATGTACTGGCCTGTCTCCTGGTAGCGCCTCCATGCTCTGGACACTACGCTGAAAGACACACCAAACCTTCTGGCCACAGCTCACATTGATGTGCCATCCTGGATGAGCTGCACTACCTGAGCCACTTGTGTGGGTTGTAGACTCCGTCTCATGCTACCACTAGAGTGAAAGCACCGCCAGCATTCAAAAGTGACCAAAACATCAGCCAAGAAGCATAGGAACTGAGAAGTGGTCTGTGGTCCCCACCTGCAGAACCACTCCTTTATTGGGGGTGTCTTGCTAATTGCCAATAATTTCCACCTGTTGTCTATTCCATTTGCACAACAGCATGTGAAATGTATTGTCAATCAGTGTTGCTTCCTAAGTGGACAGTTTGATTTCACAGAAGTGTGATTGACTTGGAGTTACATTGTGTTGTTTAAGTGTTCCCTTTATTTTTTTGAGCAGGGTATATATATATATCAGTGCATTTGGAAAGTATTCAGAACCCTTGACTTTTTCCACATTTTGTTACATTACAACCTTATTCTAAAATTGATTAAATTGTTTTTTCCCCTCATCAATCTACACAGAATACCCCGTAATGACAAAGTAACAAGATTTTTTAAATGTTTGCAAATGTTAAAAAAAAATTTTTTACATAAGTATTCAGACTGTTTACTCAGTACTTTGTTGAAATATCTTTGGCAGCAATTACAGCCTCAAGTCTTTTTGGGTATAACGCTACAGGCTTGGCACACCTGTATTTGGGGAATTTCTCTCATTCTTCTCTGCAGATCATCTCAAGATCTGTCAGGTTGGATGGGGAGCGTCGCACCAGTTTGAGGTCCTGAGCGCTGTGAGCGCTGTGGAGCAGGATTCATCTTACCCTCAATCCTGACTAGGCTTCCCGTCCCTGCGCTGAAAAACAGCCCACAGCATGATGCTGCCACCACCATGCTTCACCGTAGAGATGGTATTGGCCAGGTGATGAGCGGTGCCTGTTTTCCTCTAGACGTAACGCTTGGCATTCAGGCCAAAGAGTTCAGTCTTGTTTTCATCAGACCAGAGAATCTTGTTTCTCATGGTCTGAGAGTCCTTTAGGTGCCTTCTGGCAAACTCCAAGCGGCCGTCATGTGCCTTTTACTGAGGAGTGGCTTCTGTCTGGCCACTATACCATAAAGGCCTGATTGGTGGAGTGATGCAGAGATGGTTGTCCTTCTGGAAGGTTGTCCCTCCTCCACAGAGGAAATCTGGAGCTCTGTCAGAGTGACCATCGGGTTCTTGGTCCCCTCCCTGACCACGACCCTTCTCCCCAATTGCTCAGTTCAGCCGGACGGCCAGCTCTAGGAAGTGTCTTGGTGGTTCCAAACTTCTTCCATTTAAGAATGATGGCGGCCACTGTGTTCTTGGGGACCTTCAATGCCGCAGACATTTTTTGGTACCTTTCCCCAGATCTGTGCCTCGACACAATCCTGTCTCGGAGCTCTACGGACAATTCCTTCGACCTCATGGCTTGGTTTCTGCTCTGACATGCCCTGTCAACTGTGGGACCTTATATAGACAGGTGTGTGCCTTTCCAAATCCATGTGGCTCAGTTGGTAGAGCATGGTGTTTGCAACGCCAGGGTTGTGGGTTCAATTCCCATGGGGGACCAGTACGGAGAAAAAATGTATGAAATGTATGCATACGATACTGTAAGTCGCTCTGGATAAGAGCGTCAGCTAAATGACTAAAATGTAAATGTAATGTCCAATCAATTGAATTTACCTCAGATGGACTCCAATCAAGTTGTGGAAACATCTCAAGGATGTTCAATGGAAACAGGATGCACCTGAGCTTAATTTTGAGTCTTGTGGCAAAGGGTCTGAATACTTATGTAAATAAGGTATTTACGTTTTTTTTATTTCTAAAAACCTGTTTTCGCTAAGTTATTATGGGGCATTGTGTTTAGATTGGTGAGGAAAAAAACTTAATTTCATACATTTTAGAATATAAAATGTAATTATACATTTTCCTTTATTATGTTCTCCTAACCCTCCATAATGGAGTAAACTAATGGACAACAACAGTTAGGCTTCTACTTCCATCTTTTACATACTATATACATTTTACCTTTCTATTCTCATAGCTTCTACAGATTGTAAATTAAAGATAAAATGTTTTGCTGAAAGTATTATTATATTGTTGATCGATTGACTATGACTTTTCAAATCCCCCAGCATTGCTATTTGCAGAGTTAGCGTCAGGTAAATGTTGCAATTCTTCAGCCATTCCTGAACCTGCAACCAAAAACAAGCTACACATGGGCAGTACCAAAACAAATATTCTAATGATTCTGTCTCTTCGCAGCAAAATCTTCAGAGCTGGGATGGTTGTATCCCCCATATATATAACATTATATTGGTTGCAAGATTTTTGGATAATCATTTAAATTGGAAAACTCAAAGTTTTGAATCCGGCATCGTTTCACAATACTTAGGGGATGGGTGTCCTCAATCCAGACTTACCTGTTCTGGGCCTGTCCCCGCAATAGGGATAGGGTCTGGGAGGCTGTGACTTTAGCTGGAGCAAGGGGAGGGGCTGTGCTGGGGTCCTGGGTGGGGTTAAACCAAGCGGCTGGTCCACCTGCTCCAGACTCTCTTATGGCCTCCCACAGCTCCTCAAAGCTAATGGCTGCCTTCTTCGACAAATGCAGTCTGGAAGATTCAAAAAGGTTATGTTTTACTGTATGGTTCAGTCCAGTGATGGAGTTAACTGCAGGGATGAATTGAGATTATTTTAGATTTGATCAAATTTAAGAATTATTCATGGTTTTCTATGAGGAGTTTTGAGTTTTTGAATTTAGTTGAAATTGAATTGACCCCAACCCAGGTTCACTGGTTTTGTTTTTAGATGACTCTATTACACATGGCAAGTTCATTGTAGGCTAATTCAGTGTTTCAGTGAATCAAACCAAACATCATCACACATGGTCAGATTTTAGAAAATGAGTGTGCTAGACAAAACAAATATATATATACAGTACCAGTCAAAAGTTTGGACACACCTACTCATTCAAGGTTATTTTTTAATATTTACTATTTTCTACATAGAATAATAGTAAAGACATTAAAACTATGAAATAACACATATTGAATAATGTAGTAACCAAAAAAAGTGTTAAACAAATCAAAATATATTTTATATTTGAGATTCTTCAAAGTAGCCACCCTTTGCCTTGATGACAGCATTGCACACTCTTGGCATTCTGTCAACCAGCTTCATGAGATATATTATGTCAAGAACAGTTCAAATAAGCAAAGAGAAACGACAGTCCATCATTACTTTGAGACATGAAGGTCAGTCAATCGGGAACATTTCAAGAACTTTGAAAGTTTCTTCAAGTGCAGTCGCAAAAACCATAAACCACAGGAAAGGAAGACCTAGTTCATTAGAGTTACCAGCTTCAGAAATTGCAGCCCAAATAAATGCAATTTAAAATAAATGCCCTATTTGGTAAAAGACCAAGTCCATATTATGGCAAGAACAGCTAATTGTATATATGTTTTGATTTGTTTAACACTTCTTTGGTTACTACATGTTTCCATATGTGTTATTTCATAGTTATGATGTCTTCACTATTATTCTACAATGTAGAAAATAGTAAAAATAAAGAAAAACACTTGAATGAGTAGGTGTGTCCAAACTTTTGACTGGAACTACCAGATAGGTACAGTGAAATGTGTCGTTTCAAACAGTCAGCCATCGTAGGAGTTTATTATTTCTTTCTGTAAGGGAGCAAATTAGAGTTAAGTGCCTTTCCCAAGGGCACATCGACAGATTTTCCATCGTGTCAGCTCAGGTATTCGAACCAGTCAACCTTTCGGTTACTGCCCCAACGCTCTACCTGCTAGGCTACCTGCCGCCCTATAGAGTTAAGACTTCTATTATGTTTTTTCTTTATACTGTCAACCTCGCTGACTCTTTTACCCAGCGCTTTGCAACAAATGCATTTGAATGCACTATACTATTAAAATGTGATATTTATTACGTTTGGTTGATGTACTAACCGGAGCAGCAACTGGCTGTACTGCTGCAGTGTGATGAATCTGCCCAGAAACTTGGTGAGGATCATCAGCAACACATCTCTGTGAGCATAGACAAAAGAGAGGGGAGGGATCAAGAAACCATATAGGATAAAGGACATCCTGTAGCTGTGTGTCTGTAGGTGTTAATGTATAGGGAGAAGATTTTGTGTAGGTAATATACTTTTTTAAAAGTGTAAGTGTGTGTGTGTGTGTGTGTGTGTGTGTGTGTGTGTGTGTGTGTGTGTGTGTGTGTGTGTGTGTGTGTGTGTGTGTGTGTGTGTACGCGTGCGTGCGTGCGTTAGTCAAAGCCTAACCTATTGGCCAGTGCTTTTCCCTCCGGATGGTTGTTCTTGAACATTCGTTGAAGGTTCAAGTGTCCTAATGACTGAGTGTTCTGCCTTAGCTCGTGCTCAAGCTGGAGGTAGAACATAAAGATATCAATGCAGTGACTATAGCTCCCTCGAGTCTATTCAGTGCATTCATTTGTTAATTCATTTGGTCAGTTGTTCATTCATTTGTTAGTTCATTCAATACACCAATCAACCATCAGAACATGAAACATTTCGTCAAAATTCATTTTCGACAGCTTTGACCATGTCAAAACAATAATGACTCAACATCTCACATCTAACAAAACAGAGGAAGCTAAGTGACGTCCACTAGGAACTATGCTGATGTCAAAGGCAGGCTAGCCCTTCCTGCTGGTAGGTTAGGACTGACGTTCATCGTCTCTATTATCAAGGGACTTCTTCTGATCTAAGGAAGAGCAAGGGAGGGGGTTTGGGTATTAAGATAACTGTTGTGGATCCCTTTTGACAGGCAGTATCCCCGACTGTCTGTGCATTTTTATGTTTGCCTTGGTGTGTGTGTCTCTATGTGTGCACACAGTAGGTCTACTCTGAACACTGCATTGTGCATGAGTGTACAGCATACTATGTATGACTGAACTGTATGTGTGTGTGTGCGCACTTGCATGCCTGCGTGGGCGCATTTGTTCTTTGGTTCCAGACAGGGCTAAACCTGGTCAGCTATGCCCGTCTGACATCTGCAGATCTCAGCCATAACACACTCACACTCAAAATGCTAATCTCTACCTCTCCCGCCTCTCCTCCCTGGGTATGCTGTGTTAACCATTCTTGACCAATGGGGATGAGGTTCTCTGGGTACCTATGGGTTTTCCCTCAGCATGGTCCAAGGACCCCACTGAACCCCCTTTCGTTACTCCGGACCCCAACTCCACATCATATCTGTGTCTGTTATTTAAACTAAGAACGAGACTGACTTTGATGTAGAAGGAGAGCAACACTGTCTGACTTCCTGCACAATCTTGCTGTTGTCGAGCTCATAGCTAAGAAGCTGTCTGTGGTCTTGGAATATATAATATGGATCAAATGGTCAGACTTAGACCTAAATCAAACATTCCATTGAGTGTTGAACAGGAATAAGCACCCTTGAAAAATGGAGAGTAGTTGAATAGGGGATGTCAGATGGAGTGAAATGTAGTGAAAAGAGGGAAAAAGAGACCAAAAGACTGATGAAAGGAGAGAGGCGGAAAGAGGGAGGGACAGTACCTGGTCCACTTGGATCCTGAGCTGGGCCTCGGGGCAGGAGGCTGCGGTAGTAGTTCTGGTAAGGATACTGGTTCTGCTGGTATTGGTTTGGCTGACGGTACTGGTTTGACTGGTGATGCTGGTTTTGCTGGCACTGGTTAGGCTGGTGACTCGGCTCCCCCTGCTCTCTGGTGCCACCCGCTGACCTATCCAAAGCACAACCACATTCACAGCATACTAGAATCATGACTGATAAGTGCAAACTCTGTGTAATTGCATTGCAGTTCACCAAACCTAATTTAAACACATTAATTGTAATTATTTCTGGGTATCGGCATTCTCCAGTTTAGTGCACACAGTCACAAAGTCATTGTGGATTGCATTTAGGCTAGTCGATCTGATGGGATAGGTGTAAAAAATCTACCATTTTGAAGTCAGTTCAGGAAGTAATTTGAATTTATGAATATATTCTACTATTCCTTTCAGTTTATTGAGAAGTTATTGAAAATAGTTGCCCTTTTTTCCTGTTATTGAATTGGAACTTTATCCCAACCCTGCAATCCAGCAGTTCATGGAATTTGTAATAACACTAGACATTGAGTTTTACATTACATTTACCATATTCGAAGAGACTAGACCTAGTAGTCTATCATATCTAGTGGTGTAAGAAGTACTTTAAGTAAAAATACTTTAAAGCACTACTTAAGTTGTTTTTTGGGGTATCTGTACTTTACTTTGCTATTTAGATTTTTGCCAACTTTTACTTTTACTTCACTACATTCCTAAAGAAAATGATGTACTTTTTACTCCATACATTTTCCCTGACACCCAAAAGTACTCGTTACATTTTGACAGGAAAATGGTCCCATTCCCAAACTTATCAAGAGAACGTCTCTGGTCATCCCTTCTGCCTCTGATCTGGCGGACTCACTAAACACAAATACTTTATTTGTAGATTATGTCTAAGTGTTGGGTGTGTCCCTGGCTATCAGTAAATATATAATTGTGCAATCTGGTTTGCTTAATATAAGGAATTTGAAATGGTTAATAATTTTACTTGTAATTTTTATGCTTAAGTACATTTCAGCAAATCCATTTACTTTTGATACTTAAGTATATTTAAAACCAAATACTTTTAGACTTTTACTCAAGTTGTATTTTACTGGGTGACTTTAACTTTTACTTTAGTTATTTTGTATTACGGTATCTTTACTTTTACTCAAGTATGAAAACTGAGTACTTTTTCCACCACTGATCATATTCACTTTTAAAAAAATAAATTCCTCCCAAGATAATCAACAATTACCAACTCCAATATCAGAAGCACCTGGCCGAACGTCGCACATTGTTTTGTAGAAGGGCGCCACCACATGGAGATTTGGATCAGAGAAGCTGGTCCAGTGCTGTTCACGGTACTGAAAGGAATTCGCGCACGTGTGTGTGTGTGTGTGTGTGTGTGTGTGTGTGTGTGTGTGGTGTGTGTGTGTGTGTGTGTGTGTGTGTGTGTGTGTGTGTGTGAGAAAGAGAGAGAGAGACTATTCAACTTTGTTGCGCAGTATTTCTCCATCCTATTATTCGTTTAGCTAGAGATCACATTGCAATAGGCTACTCACCAAAGATGGGCAGCCGTGGTTTAAACGGATCAAGGGCTACTGAGACTTCGACTCCTTCGGGGATTGGCTGCGAGGCCAGGCTGAAACGGCTCTGCTTCGGCGGAGCCTTGTCATAAGGATAATCTGTGGTCCTTCTTGTGTTTTGACCTCGGAAAACAAAGTCGAGGCCCCCATCCCGCAACAGCGGCGGTACAATTTCGTCACTCGCAGCGTAATCTCTGGAGTAGCCTCTGAGAGAGAGGGTTTCTGGGTCTCTGAGTCTTGATAACGGGTGCTGAATAGCTGGTAGTCGAAGAGAAGCAACCGAGGACAGTCTAGACATTGTATCTGTCATACTCCAGGATAAAAACGGTCGCAAATGTCACATGGTGATGATAGCATAAAATAGTCCTATTTAATTATATTCGTTGTTATTTCGTCAGCCTGCTTCATCGATAGCTTATGCTACTCTATTCAGAAGTTCTTTCACTGCGTACGATGGCAAGGTTAATTTTTTGTGCCTCGTCTCCAACTCGAGTTGGTTTTGCAGAATAGGCTATAGGTGCGCGGTTGCTACAGACAACAGAAAGCACTCCAGCCCTCTCCACCAAAGTGTATTTATTGCGGTGGTAAATGGTGGGGTGGAGTTGTCAACTCAAAGAACAATGGTGTTGTTCTTGGTTTTATGTGGTATTTTTATGTGTGCAACTTGACAAATTGATAGTCTCACAGCTGAAATACCCCACAGCGCAAAAACTGGTTGAATCAACGTTGTTTATAAGTAATTTCTACCAAAAAAATGCAATGTGATGAAGTTGAATCAACGTGGAAAACTGGTTGGATTTCCAAAAAGTCGTCAATGTAAGGGTATTTCTTTTTTTTACACATTTTCCGAACTGTGGGAAATGTAACCTACATGCAACCTTAATTATACTTGTTTTAAAGTAGGCCTATAGCATTCGCCCGATTTAAAGTTATTTGAGTGGGTTTCAATAGCCTATTATATTTATCCCTGCCTGTCAAAATGCAATGCACTGCTCGCAGTTGCTATGCAGCCTGCAAACAACTGCTAAAATCAGTGTGCAGCAAAACCAGGGAAATGTGAGAGCATTACTCGCATTACTCGTTGCATAACTGTAGTCATATAGTGATAATAAATCCCACCATTTGCGCAATTAGCCTATTGCAATGTGCGGGCACGTGCGCGTAGGATTTGGTCCCATTCCAACAGGGCACAAGTCAAGCTCCTATGCACGTCGAGGACGCATTTGTAGGCTAATTATCGGTATGACGCCCCCTGCGCGCACACATGACCTATTCGTGCAGGATCTCTTGATCTCCACGCTGCAGCCATAGGTCTCATTGAAAGGCTGACACGAGGAGCATGTATAGGCTATTAACGATGTGCCTGGAATTTGAAAAAAGTTGGGCTTCTATAACCACACACATAACCACACATACTCATTAGCTTATTAGTTATCAATGGGATCCGGCTGGCATTCACCTGCATTAGTATTTGTCACAGGTGAAAGGGCAAAGCAATGGTCTTGGTTCAGATATTTTATAATTAACCCGGTAATCAGGGTTGTAAGTATAGGAAAACCCTATAGTAAAATAGTAGGCTATATTCTTCCCACACAGTACAGACTATAGACAGCAAGTAGGCTATATATAGGTGTATACTATAGGTGTATACGTTAACATCTCTTTGATTCAAAACATTAGTATTTTAGGTACATTATTGACCCATTATTGTTGTGCAAACAGAATGATTGTGTTTTGCCATCCAGAAATACCAATAAAATAGAGTTTGATTGAATTCGACTGTTACTGTCTCAGCAACCAAGTGGAGAGTGAATGGTGTGGGCGCACGCGGGTCTTTGGCAGCAACTCCAGGTCCTTTTGTACATTTAATTACAGGGCTTATGTTTTGTTTTCATAGGTTACTATTGTGTTGGTTAAGTCACAAGCTACATAATGTTCTGCAAGAGACTATATTCGGCTGTATCCAAGCAACGATCAAACATGCTTTCCTGTGTGTGAGAAATGCAAGAATATGAGTCTGTTTTCAAAGCTGGAACAACAGGTTAGAAATGGTCAAAACGACGAACCTACTGTAACATGTTTTGCTGAAGGTTTTGGCCTAATGCATACAAAACGGAGGAATTATTTCGTTCCAGGGGTGAAAGCTTGTCCTAAATAGCCAACGTTGTTAGCAGGAACAGGCCTGAAGATATGAAAAATACAATTCCATTGACAATTAATGATAATTACAAAGAAGGCCATAATCAGCACATATAACCTACTTCTGCGCTGTAGGTCACATTGACATTCTGTTAAATGGAGACGCGCGCGCTTCCGGCTTTTCAAAACGCATCATAGGCTACAGGTCAGGCTATGAAGCAAATCCTCACCACATCATTAATAACATCACAATGTTAAAAAGTTGGCAAGCTAAGTTAAAGTCTTCAAAGTCGCATGCATACCAGCAACAATGTCACCCTCTCGCACTCGCTGTTAATGTGTGAATTTTGATGGCCTAATTGCCAGGCCTAACCTCTTAAATCACATTTATCAGAACAATAAGACCTATATTGAATTATGAAGATACATTAAAAAGCTAAGCTTAAAATTACATTTGAAAAACTTAGCCTACCCATGCGTTAATTGCACACTGTATCATGGTGCCCACCCTAATTTGCGATAAAACGTTGACCTAAAGAATAAATAGTACATAAATAATTATAAATAGCTGCGATGTTGTGATGTTATTAAATAGCAGAATAAGAAATATTATCTAACACCACTGTGTAATTGGAAAATGACTTGAATTTGCCCTTTAAAAGTCCCTAAGTGTTCTATTACACTTTATTTAATAGACATGGCTAAGATTCGAACCTTAACCTAGGATATTTATTTAGCCTCGCCAATCTATTCGACCGTCTGCATATCCATCACCCCCAAATTCTCGCGATATATAGCCCAGATATATTAGGCGGGATGGGGGCTCTTCGTCCACTTGGAGGGGCGTTGGGTTTCTTTGAGGGTATCTTGGTGAGGGCTGTCTGGAACATTTAGGGTCTGACCTCTACTCCACGAGGAGGAACTTGAAAACATGTCGGACGCGGTGGTTAGCTTCATTAAGGACTTTTTGGCTGGTGGCATTGCTGCTGCCATTTCCAAGACAGCTGTTGCTCCAATTGAGAGAGTAAAGTTGTTGCTCCAGGTAAGACTGAGTGAGAATAATTGTTTTCCAGTCTCTGTCATAAAGTTAATATATTATTGGTTATCCATTGAGTAAGATTGTAATACGATTAGATTAATTTGGCAAATGGTTTTCATGGAGAAAGACATGCGAAAAGCGCTTTGGAGACGTTTCTTACGCACATGACTTGTCGCTGTCCAAGGTGGTATTGAGCTTTCTAATTGGATTCGATAGGACTCAAGATTTGGCCTTTCGTTCAGAACAGAAACCGAATCATATGAATTTCAGGTCAGAAAAGAAAAATTACTATTTTGAATAACATAAAGTTAATTTATTTGATGCGTTCTTATATTTTAATGTTGATTTCAAGTACACGTAATGCTATGTTTCGATTAATAGGATGATAATTAATTAGGCCAAAATGTCGATAATCGTTTGGATATAAGAGCGGCGATATTTGGTTTAGGCCTAGGCTACAGCTAAATTTATCCAGACGCATGCAACCCAATACACACAGACTGTGCTCAAGTGACAAGCAATGGCCAGTATACAACAGCGTTGAGAATAGCTCATTATAATAGAAATTGCACACATGCATTCCTACAAACCCGTGATTATCATTGAATTAAAGTGAATTAGGAATTTGTCCCAACAACAAACTCAATATTGTTAGGCTCTTGCTATAAGATAAACTTCAGTTGCGTAATACAAAGTAGGCCTAAAGTACAATGATAAAATCCGATTGACATGCCTTCTTTTTTTTTTGCTTAGTGAATTGAGGCTAAATTGAAAAATTAATTGTCTTCTGTTGTTCTGCTCTCCAGGTCCAACATGCCAGCCAACAAATCACAAAGGAAATGCAGTACAAAGGGATCATGGACTGCGTCAGGAGGATTCCCAAAGAGCAAGGCTTTATCTCCTTCTGGAGAGGCAACCTGGCCAATGTGATTCGTTACTTCCCCACCCAAGCCCTCAACTTCGCTTTCAAGGACAAGTACAAGAAGATCTTCCTTGGAGGAGTGGACCAGAAGACGCAGTTCTGGCGTTGGTTCGCCGGTAACCTGGCATCCGGTGGTGCGGCCGGTGCCACTTCTCTTTGCTTCGTTTACCCACTTGACTTCGCCAGAACCAGGCTCGCGGCCGACATCGGAAAAAGCGGAGCTGAGAGAGAGTTCAGCGGTCTTGGCAGCTGTCTCAGCAAAATCTACAAAGCCGACGGTATCAAGGGCCTGTACCAGGGATTCAACGTGTCTGTCCAGGGCATCATCATCTACAGAGCTGCTTACTTTGGAGTCTATGATACAGCCAAGGGTGAGGAGCATGAGCTAAAGTCAAATCATAAATCTAAGTAGCTGTTTGCAATTGGGACGTTGTTTAAAGTATTGTATTTTACAAACGAATATGCACAGAATCCCAATTATGTTGCTCTACGTCATCGTCTAGGTATGCTGCCCGACCCCAAGAACACGCACATCTTCGTCAGCTGGATGATTGCGCAGAGCGTCACCGCAGCCGCCGGTATTATTTCATACCCCTTTGACACCGTCAGACGTCGTATGATGATGCAGTCAGGACGCAAATCAGGTGAGCTAGTTGTATGCCTACTCGTTGAATCATATCAATGAATGACCGTCATTGTAATTAAGAATATGTTCTTAACTGACTTGCCTAGTTAAAATAAAGGTACAAAAAAATTTTATAAACTGATCCATTGAAATATTCCTCTGCTTTAGTGCACGCGCACATTACGCATGGCAATTGTCATTGAGTTGCCTACAGTAGGCCTATATTTCACATTTTAATGATCAAATGTGTCGATTTCAATAGCGGACATCATGTACACTGGCACAATCGACTGCTGGAAGAAGATCGCCAAGAACGAGGGAGGCAAAGCCTTCTTCAAGGGGGCCTGGTCCAACGTGATCCGAGGCATGGGTGGCGCCTTCGTCTTGGTGCTCTACGACGAGATCAAGAAGTACACATAAACATTCACAACTCCATAGGAAACCCTTCACCACATGTCTTAATTGGATCATATAATGATAACAGCTTGGGTGAATTATCGGGGTAGATGTGTATTCTATTGAGCCAGCCCAGGAGTTGGTTGCTAGTTATCTTTCTCGCCAGTGTATTTGGTCATGTGAGTAACGCACCGACTCTGAAACCTGTATATATCTTAACCAAGATGTACAGAAAAACGCACATCCAGGCCTGCCAGTTGACTGTCAAACTGGTCCAGAAAAGGGATTTTTCCATTTAATTACATGCCTACTGCAAACAAAGATTCATCCACTCTCCTCAGTTCTTTCTTTCTCTCATTGTAAGCCAAATGAATGTACTCTTCACAGCAGCTGCTGTCTTCCAAGGGCCTTATGTTCATGTGTTGTGTCATATCTCATGTCCCACAATAAACATTATTTTAATAAGAATAAAGATGAAAATACCTACTAAGCCCTCTGCTTTGGTGCATTCCTTTGTCATTCATATTTCATATTTGTTTTATTGACATATTGTAATGTATACAATATATAACATAATATACAGTATACCATAACAATACATCAAAACATTTAGGCAAGGGATACTAGTTCCAGGCTCTGACTTGGTCTATTATAGGGTTAGAAATATCATCCATCCCATTTTCTTGGGCTGGCTATAGAGATCCTTTTATTGGGAGCCAGCCTAGATGGGAATCATATAGCTCAGTGTCTCATCAGCTGCCATGCTTCATAGTCTTTGTTGTTATGTACATAACAGATACAATACAAATGTAATATTACTCCCATTTTCTCAAACATCAGGTTTTACTAGGCTATACATACACATGACTATTAATGACATAAAAAAGACAAAAAAGGCCAACAAACTTGATGTTTGCAATACCACTATCAACATACAAATGTATTACTTTTCCTGTGCCAACCCTCATAAACTAATTTATTTGATTAAGCTTATACTACTAATTAACTACAACTACTGGTTAATATTTTCCTTGTTCTTTTCTCTGTTGACTTATAGTGCTGGGTCAGTCATCCCTGGCAGCTAACATATCACTCACTTGTTGGACTTCTGACAATGACACAGCCAATCACTGGCCTATTTCCCCTGCCGCTGTTGTAGCCATCGTGTGTGTGCGTGTGACATTATGTCATTGTGGGTGATAATTATTCATGTCCACAACATGCCAGATTTGCTGCCCGTTAAGTGTGTCTGCATTGGCAGTCTTTGTTCCCAAGTGGGTGGTATGCAGCTAACTGGCCTACAAAAGACAGCTGCCACAAGTGGAAAAGTCCTGTGGACATTGTTTGAGCTCATTTGACCACGGACAGACATGAGTGGTGAGCGCAACAAGCAGCTTTATTGGAAAACGTCAAGAAATTTGCACAGGATCACAATAAAAATATATATGTGACTCCCATAATATTCTAAAAAAGCTTTACTAGACCACAAAGATATATCTCTCTCATTATTCATCATAATGTAAGAACAATTACAGAAAAATTGCAGAAACGTTCCACTGGAAACATATTTCACAAGAGTGCAAATACAGCATGGAATACTTAGTGCTTACTCTATTCACTAAGCATATTGATAAGCACCACCTGCTAAGCTGACAAAGGAATGTTTTTTTTTTTTATACCTGAACCATATATCTAGGCTATAGCCAGGCTATATCTTCCATTACAACAGAAGCACAGTTCACAATACTTTATAGCAGCTAGCCTTGGTCCTGGGAAGCAATAGTGAAGCAGTTTTATGAGAATGGTTGTATAACGGCAACACAATATCATTCTTACATCATATAGGACTGGTTTTCCGGACCCAAATGAAGCCTACTACTCCTGGACTAAAAAGTATGCTCCAAGGAAAAAACTCAATTGAAAGTTATTTTAGGCTTAGTCTAAATCTGGGAAACAGCCAATCAGTGTCAGATCCCTTTATTTATTAGTATTGCGGGCTAAAACAGAGTCACTGGACAAGTGCATGATCAGAGCACAATGGAGATTTAGTTTGGACAAAGTGTGACCAATTTCTGGCTTCGCACATCTCTGACACAGATCCTTCATTGTGTGGGACAATCCTAACAACCTCAACTTAACCATCTGGGGGAAGAATGTCAAACTGACCTTGGATCAGTGTTTAGGGGCAACTATTGACTTATAGGTAAGAACTTGGAAGGGGTGGGGGAGTTGGGGAATGGTGCTCCTCCCTGAGCACAGCTCTCAGGACCAGGCTGCCCGGGACGCTGCCATACTGGCGTGCCTGGGTAGGGGTGTGGAGGTGGTAGCGATGGCAGATGATGCCCTGGCACTATGGTGGTTGTGGTTGGTACTGCCAGGCCTGGGGCTCTTTCCTGAAAAAAACAACAACAAGACAACAGGGGTCAATACTACTACTGATTACATACTATTACTTCTACATTAATTATATGCTAGTATTACTATACTACACATATGATGAAACAACAAGACAACATGCGTCAATAGTACTACTGATTTACATACTATTGCTACTACATAATTACATACTAGTATTACTATACTACACATATGATGTACTACCTTCTCCCAAATTTAACTCCCTCACTGTAAAAAGATATGGGCCATGTACATTCGATACAACAGTACATCACATTTGACGTTTGTGGGGTGGGAAAAAGGGAAACGAAAAAAAACAGCTGTGAGCATTTGTTATAATTTTGTGCATTTTAAACACAGATCACTCAAAAACTATATTTTAATATTTGTTCATAAAACATTGTGCATATCAGCAGCCACTTTCAGTACAGTACACAGTACGGCCACACAAAGGGGGTGCCACCGGGAAATTTGAGGCATTATCAAGTGCTTGTCAAATTCTGAATGAGAGAGAGACTGATGAAGTGTGTACAGCCTGCACAAAAAACTAAGCAGAGCTCATGCCTTTCATGCAACTTTTTTCAAATCATCATTAGAGTTGCATCATGTAGCCTTAGAAAGTATTAAAAATCAAAACATATAGCCCAACGCTTGTATCACATCTAAAGTTACATAAATAACTCTAAATTAAGCATATAGAAGTACCTGTTTCTTTGTTAACCGCTCACCACAGAACTGCCACATGTGCGCATTCACTCAAATCGTTTGGAGAAAATATCCTTTTTATTTATTAAATTGTATTCGTCATACTATAAAATAATTCCATGGAATTCTAAGCAAATCTTGTCTGCTAAATGAACTAGTGTAGCCCACAGCCATATGGCATAGCCAGATCAGTACCAAACATAATGACAACTCAGATCTATTCTGTTCTTCTGAAATAGACAACATTTTCTTCATATCATGTTTCTTTAGACCTGCCTAAAATAAATAATGGATTTATTGTGATGGTGTAGGCTATATTACATGGATTTATTAGATTTTATAAAATGTAGATGTTCAAAAGGTCTGCATCAGTGGCTTGTAGCCTTATGTGTGGAAGCCAGAAGATGCTACATGTGTTTATGTTAATTAATGGTAAATTACCGTGAGACTGGCAGTTATTTGCTTGACAATCACCGGCTGACAAAATTTTGTGACGCCACAGCCCTATGCGTGAGCAGTTACTAATTTAGCAAAATACAAGTAATCTGTGTGACACGTGTGTATACAGTAGGGAGTAATATGTATGTTTTGGTCTTCAACATATCACAACTTATTTCAGCATATTGATTATGAATTTGGACATTTAAAACCGGTGACACTCTACAGTATATAGTATATATAAAAAATACAGGAAGCAGCAACAGTATAATTTTCAATTTATGTTTAAGGAATATACATTTTAATATTATTTCTCAACATAATTCTAATTCATGTAAAAACTACTGAACGCTATGATTTATTTTTGAAATCATGAAAATTAGTTTGCCTGGCTACAGTTGAAGTGCTCAGTGCTTATGATCTCGAAAACATTACATGCAAAAAAAAAAAGGGATTATATTAACAGAGGACTAATGGAAAAAATACCAAAATATGCTTTGAGTAAAGTGATCCTTTAAAAGAACAAAAATAAACGATGCCAATTCAGTCTCTCTTATTAATGAATGACATAAATAACTATGGTCTTTGGGCTATTGAGAGCTATTGAGCATCAGTTCTTCAGAGAGGTGACCTGGTAATGTTCTGCTGGAGGACCGCTCCATCTTGGAGGGCGATCTGTCCATGGCAGAGAGCGAGGTGGCGATGCCCAGATATCCAGCCTGGCGCTGGTAGTCTGCCAGCTGCTCTGCCCTCTTCATGCCCCGGGT
This sequence comes from Salmo salar, assembly GCF_965601325.2. NCBI lineage: Eukaryota > Metazoa > Chordata > Actinopteri > Salmoniformes > Salmonidae > Salmo > Salmo salar. The sequence continues at coordinate 34,791,761 of NC_138294.1, read as the reverse complement.
GGGCCTCACTGACTCTAGCCTCCGCAGGAAAGCCTGGTGAGAAATGGTGGTAACAATTTCCATGAAGGGTACCTGTATGTCTTCCTAAGACATTCATAACCTATACATATCACATTCATATGCAGTGCATACACCAACTGCAAGACATAACTACAATATTAACTTGCGGTCATGGTTATAAGGTAACGTATGCAACTACGAAATGCCTATTAACTGCTCTATGAATACAGTGAGGGTTATGAAGCCATTGTGCAGGTGCCCTTCAACATTTTCAAACACTGCCAGAGCATAAAACACTATTTTACATTTCTTTTCAAGTTTTGATCTGAAAATCATAATATAATTGTGTGTCTAGCAATGGATACCTTTAGGTACTGCAAAGAATTCAACACCATTGGTAACTATCTGGTACCGAATGCTATACAGTATAAGCTAATAGTGTTTCAAAAAGGTAAATAGTGTAATTGTGCACTAAAAATGACATACAGACCACTTTGTCTATTTTGATTATGCCAGCCCAGTGTCATTGATAGAGTAGGCAGCTGCAGGCAATGCTCCACACCCGTAATATCTTTAGCACATTTCAGTTAAACAAAATGGATCTGTCAACAGTGTCAAAGGGAACAGGCCTTACAAATCCACTGGACATGAGCCATTACCATTATAAGCTCAGCAAAAAAAGAAACGTCCTCTCACTGTCAACTGCGTTTATTTTCAGCAAACTAAACGTGTAAATATTTGTATGAACATAACAAGCTTCAACCGCTGAGATATAAACTAAACAAGTTCCACAGACATGTGACTAACAGAAATGGAATAAAGTATCCCTGAACAAAGGGGTGTCAAAATCAAAAGTAACAGTCAGTATCTGGTGTGGCCACCAGCTGCAATAGGTACTGCAGTGCATCTAATCCTCGTGGACTGCACCAGATTTGCCAGTTCTTGCTGTGAGATGTTACCCCACTCTTCCACCAAGGAACCAGCAAGTTCCTGGACATTTCTGGGGGGAATGGCCCTAGCCCTCACCCTCCGATCCAACAGGTCCCAGACGTGCTCAATGGGATTGAGATCCGGGCTCTTCGCTGGCCATGGCAGAACACTGTCTTGCAGGAAATCACGCACAGAACGAGCAGTATGGCTGGTAGCATTGTCATGCTGGAGGGTCATGTCAGGATGAGCCTGCAGGAAGGGTACCACATGAGGGAGGAGGATGTCTCCCCTGTAACGCACAGCGTTGAGATTGCCTGTAATGACAACAAGCTCAGTCCAATGATGCTGTGACACACCGCCCCAAACCATGACGGACCCTCCACCTCCAAATCGATCCAAATCCGTTGTTACACGTGGTCTGCCACTGCGAGGACGATCAGCTGTCCGTCCTGTCTCCCTGTAGCGCTGTCTTAGGCGTCTCACAGTACGGACATTGCAATTTATTGCCCTGGCCACACCTGCAGTCCTCATGCCTCCTTGCAGCATGCCTAAGGCACATTCACGAGGATGAGCAGGGACCCTGGTCATCTTTCTTTTCGTGTTTTTCAGAGTCAGTAGAAAGGCCTTTTTAGTGTCCTAAGTTTTCATAACTGTTACCTTACCATAACTGCCTACCATTTGTAAGCTGTTCGTGTCTTAACGACCTTTCCACAGGTGCATGTTCATAAATTGGCTGTAGAAATATAACCACTCTCAAATTCAAAGACAGAGTTATGGATGCAAGGACTGACCATCCATGATACAAAAATGATAGTTTTAAACATGTAAAAAAAAAAAGAAGCAAAACAGTGTTTGTTAACATTTACTTTGTTTACAAACACTGGAGTAAAACAAGCTTATATTTTGGGTTCGTTTATGATTTTTTTTGTACCCCTTTTTCTCCCCAATTGGTAGTTACAGTCTTGTCCCATCGCTGCAACTCCCGTACGGACTCGGGAGAGGCGAAGGTCGAGAGCTGTGCGTCCTCCGAAACACAACCCAGCCAAGCTGCTTCTTGACAACGCCCGCTTAACCCGGAAGCCAGCCGCACCAATGTGTCGGAGGAAACACCGTACACCTGGCGACCGTTTCAACGTGCATTGCACCCGGCCCGCCACAGGAGTTGCTAGTGCGCTATGGGACAAGAACATCCCTGCCGGCCAAACCCTCCCCTAACCCGGACGACGCTGGGCCAATTGCGTGCCGCCCCATGGGTCTCCAGGTCGCGGCCAGCTGTGATCGAGCCTGGACTTGAACCAATCTCTAGTGGCACAGCTAGCACTGCGATGCAGTGCCTTAGACCACTGCACCACTCGGGAGGCCCATATTTAGGGTTTGATGGGGTATGAAAGTTGAACTAAGCTCATGAGGGATTTATAAGTCATATTCTTCAAGAATCAATGGGTACATACAGTGCCTTCGGAAAGTATTCAGACCCCTTGACTTTTTCCACAATTTGTTACGTTACAGCCTTATTCTAAAATGTATTAAATTATTGTTTTCCTTCAATCTACACACAATACCCCACAATGAAAAGGTGAAAACAGGTTCAGATGTTCTTTTGCAAATGTATAAAAATAACTAAAAACAGAAATACCTTAAGTATTTAGACCCTTTGCTATGCGACTCGAAATTGAGCTCAGGTGCATCCTGTTTCCATTGATCATCATTGAGATGTTTCTACAACTTGGAATCCAACGGTGGTAAATTCAACTGATTAGACATTATTTGTAAAGGCACACATCTGTCTATATAAGGTCCCACAGTTGACAGTGCATGTCAGAGCAAAAACGGAATTGTCCATAGAGCTCCGAGACAGGATTCTGTGTATGCACAGATCTGGGGAAAGGTATCAAAAAATGTCTGCAGCATTGAAGGTCCCCAAGAACACAGTGGCCACCATCATTCTTAAATGGAAGAAGTTTGGAACGAGCAAGACACTTCCTAGAGCTCACTGCCCGGCCAAACTGAGCAATTGGGGGAGAAGGGCCGTGGTAAGTGAGGTGACCAAGAACCCGATGATCACTCTGACAGAGTTCCAGAGTTCCTCTATGCAGATGGGATAACCTTCCAGAAGGACAACCATCTCTGCATCACTCCACCAATCAAGCCTTTATGGTAGAGTGGCCAGACGGAAGCCACTTTCCAGTAAAAGGCACATGACAGCCCGCTTGGAGTTTTCCAAAAGGCACCTAAAGGACACTCCGACCATGAGAAACAAGATTCTTTGGTCTGAAAAAAACCAAGATTGAACTCTTTGGCCTGAATGCCAAGCATCACGTCTGGAAGAAACCTGGCACCAATCCTACGGTGAAGCATGGTGGTGGTTTTTCAGCGCCCGGGACTGTCAGGATCGAGGAAAAGATGAGAGGAGCAAAGTACAGAGAGATCCTTGATGAAAACGTGCTCCAGAGCACTCAGGACCTCAGACTGGGATGAAGGTTCACCTTCCAACAGGACAACGACCCTAAGCAAACAGCCAAGACAGCACAGGAGTGGCCTCGGGACAAGTCTCTGAAAGTCCTTGTTTGGCCCAGCCAGAGCCCGGACTTGAACCTGATCCAACATCTCTGGAGAGACCTGAAAATAGCTGTGCAGCGCCTCTCCCCATCCAACCTGTGTTTGAGAGGATCCTCTGAAACCTGAGTTTGAGAGGATCTGCAGAGAAACTCAGAAACTCCCCAAATACAGGTGTGATATTTCTTTCTTTCATTTTTATAAATTTGCAAAAATTTCTAAAAACCTGTATTTCCTTTGTCATTTTGGGGTATTATGTGTAGATTGATGAGGATTTTAAAAACATTTTAGAATAAGGCTGTAACGTAACAAAATGTGGAAATAGTCAAGGTGTCTGAATACTTTCCAAATGCACGGTAAGTCCAAAAATAGATATAGCAACTATTGATTGCCCCTTTAAAGGCAGACTCAGCGAAATTATGTTGCCACGAGCAGCACTGCAGATATTGAGATGAGCCAGGGCACCAAAACAGCGGTGAAGTTGACCCTCGCACTTCAACGCTCTAAGTTGTTGCGAAAATTGAACCACTATGCTGTTTACTTTCTGCATCTACGTCATATCGCTGACTCTACCTTTAACACATGATTGACAAAAGATGACGGTATCTGGACATATTTTGATTTGCGACAGCCACGAAGTATGTGTGCTGGTAGTTAGTTAAAAACACATGTACATTAACTGTGAACACCGTATGTCTACTGCACAGCTTTTGTATGTGACTGAGTGAGTGAGTGAGTGAGTGAGTGAGTAAGTACTATTCAACTTATGTTGCGCAGTAGTTCATTCAGAGATGGATTTGGTTAAATCCGGTCAATAAGATGAGCATGCAGATGAGGTTCTATGATGTCATAACCCCCCCCCCCAACCAACCCCCACACCCCTTTACCATTCCTTGTGACATTACACAAGAGAAACGCTTTGCTGACTTATGAGGCTTTGGGCCCCTCTCCCTAGTTTAACTGGTTGGTTGGCCCTTAGCCATGACCTTGCCCTTATTGGAAGTACATGGCACGAGTTCACATGAACTCTTCCTTAGACACAGTCCACACTAATTAAAACTACTTGACCCCTCTGATCATGTTCAAAGCTAAGTCTCTTGCAAATAGATTTTATTTCAATGAGAAACTGGATAAATAAAAGTGGAAATTAAACTAAAGTATTAGCCAAACACATTACCAAAACACAAAAGAAATTGTGTCATTGTGGCAAGATCATATGGCATTTTTATATACATTTCAACTATCTAATATGATTTCTTATACACTGTGAGTAGACAGTTCATGTAGAAACAGAAACATTTACAAGGCCATTACCACCAGAGACCTTAATGAAACTGGGAGAGGATTGTGAGCCCTGAAAAGCAGAGGTAAAAACGTGGGCCATTGAGAGTAAAAATAACCAGTGCTCAGCCAGTAGCTCAAAATGTCACATGCAGTCACGCTCCCACCAACAAGCCCTATGGAGAAGAAATCTCAGTAAGTGAGACCGTCAGGAAGAACTAGGAATGGAAATAGGGGAAAGGTTAAGAATGGTCCCCCATATTTCATAGGAGGCAGAACTGACCGGTACTATATATAAACCCCTTGCTAGAAAATATATATAAAATGTTTTGTGTAAACCAATACAATCTCTCAGACAGTGTGTATAACAATATCATAAAATATGCATTGAGCCAGGTAAGGACAAGGTATTCATATTTCTCTCAGGTCACACTTTGGATAGTCCCAAAGGATGATCTACAGATGGTCAAACTATCTGTTGATATGCAACTGCTTGCCTAAGTTAGGGTTAGAATAAGGGTTAGTTTAAGGTCAGAGTTAGGGCTATTGATAGTGGATTTTTAGTTGAAATGTTGTTGATGGTAATTGAACATCTACAAACCATCTACTTGGGATTCTACACATAAAGTGATACCTTCTCTCAAACTATATAGTGTACAATGAGTGAGAAGGACAGTCAACTACCCTGAACAACTCAAATGCTGGACAAATGGGCCATCTGTCAATGGAGAGACAGTGTGTGTGTGTGTGTGTGTGTGTGTGTGTGTGTGTGTGTGTGTGTGTGTGTGTGTGTGTGTGTGTGTGTGGAGAGGTGTATATACATCACACGGTATATTCAATTACCACACTAAGAATAGAGGGAGGGAGAGCAAGAGGGAGAGAAAACTCATCAAGAGGGGGAGGAGAGTAAGAGAGAGAGAGCAAGAAAGAGCGAAAGAGAACACTGCAAGACAGCTACAGTACTGTACAGCCTGTACCAGCCAGCACACTGACTGCTCATTGCACAATAACAGCGCGAGTTTTGGAGATAAAAGGGTGACTTCCTGACATATAGGATGACACACTTTATCTAATCACTGCAAACAATGAGCATTTTGGGATAAATTCTAGAATATCTTTTTACAAATTAATACATTTTTTAAAGCTGAAATGTCTTCAGTCATTAAGTATTCAGCCCCTTTGTTATGGCAAGCCTAAATAAGTTCAGGAGTCACATAATAAGTTGCATGGTCTCACTGTGTGTGCAATAATAGTGTTTGACGTGGTTTTTCATGACTACGTCATCTCTGTACCCCACACATGCAATTATCTGTAAAGTCCCTCAGTTGAGCAGTGATTAAAAAAAATACAAAAAAGGAGTCAACCACAAAGACCAGGGAGGTTTCCAATGCCTCGCAAAGAACGGCACCTATTGGTAGACGGGTAAAAATAAAAACAATTAAATATAACGTGGCAGGGCTTGCAAACTAGCAACACTGAAGCATGCATGAGAGCACCAGGTGTTCTGGACGATTGTATGATCATGCTCTCCGTAGCCGATGTGAGCAAGACCTTTAAACAGGTCAACATTCACAAGGCCGCGGGGCCAGACTGATTACCTGGACATGTACTCAGAGCATGCGTGGGCCAACTGGCAAGTGTCTTCACTGACATTTTCAACCTCTCCCTGACCAAGTCTGTAATCCCAACATGTTTCAAGCAGACCATCATAGTCCCTGTGCCCAAGAAAGCAAAGGTAACCTGCCTAAAATTACTCCTGCCCTGTAGCACTCACGTCAGTAGCCACGAAGTGCTTTAAAAGGCTGGTCATGGCTCACATCAACACCATCATTACGGAAACACTAGACCCACTCCAATTCGCATACCGCCCCAACAGATCCACAGATGACACAATTTCAATCGCACTCCACACTGCCCTTTCCCACATGGACAAAAGGAACACCTATGTGAGAATGCTGTTCATTGACTACAGCTCAGCGTTCAACATCACAGTGCCCACAAAGCTCATCGCTAAGCTAAGGACCCTGGGACTAAATCTCCCCTTTTATATTGTGGACTTAATTTTATCCATTTGAATGCATGGAGCCTTCTGCCGAAATTAGATGAACTAAAACTCCTTGCTTCTAACACACAGGCTGCAGTAGTCGCTGTGACTGAGACATGGCTCGATGGGTCAATTGAGGACGATGAGGTTGAGCTACAGGGTTATAGCATTCATAGAATTGACGGAAACTGAAACTGTGTTTTAAATGTCGTCCTATACTTGTTGGTGTGTGCTATCGGCCTCCTAAGCAGAATCATTTATATGAATTGCTGTGATCACAATGTATTTGCTGATAGAGAATGTATTCTGCTTGGTGATTTTAATACAAATGTGCAGTTATCACCCCAGAGAAATACACAAGTAAATGCCCTGTATAACTTTAATCAGTTATTTGGACTAAAACAACTGATTGTTGAGCCAACCCGGGTGTGTACTGACAGTAAGTCAACTTTGGATTTGATTATTGTATCAGATCAAGAGAACGTCTGTCATGTACTAAACTGTGATGATGTTGATCAAGCTTGGTATCTTTTTAAAGATCGGTTTCTGTCTGCACTAGACTCTCTGGCTCCGATGAAACAAATTCAAATCAAACAGTGGTCAGGGAAATGGATCACTTCCGAGATCTTAGACCTCATAAAGAAAAGGGATCGCTACTTGTCCAGATTCAGAAGGACAAATCTACAACAAGATTATGATGGTTATATTAACTGCAGAAACCAGGCAAGATACAAAATGGATAAGGCCAAATCCCAACATTATATAGACGCCGTTAATGACAACTTACATCAGCCTCGTAAACTGTGGAAAATGTTAAAGGACAATGGTTCAAAAACTCCCCATAAGGTAAAATCCTGTAGTATTGGCCTGGATATTGATGATGTTTTATGTCATGACCAGGCAAAGGTTGCAAATTATTTAAATTTTTTTTTTACCACTATAGCCTCATCTCTGGTTAAGAAGTTACCCACCTGCTCTGGACACTATGGCTAGTCTTTCATTAACAACTTTTACCACAGCAGAGGTATCACAAATTATTTGTTTGAGCTGTGCATGGTAACAGAGGACAAAGTTTCCAATCTACTATGCTTAATGAGCACAAACAACACAACTGGGCTGGATAACCTCCGTGCAAGATTCATAAAGGATAGTGCTTGTGTCACCGCTAAAATGATAATGCATTTTGTAAACCTTTCTATTAGTAGTGGTACATTTCCCAAGGATCTCAAAACAGCCCGGGTGGTTCCACGCCACAAGAAGAGCAGTAAAACAAATGTAATAACCTACAGGACTGTTTCAATCCTCAAAAGCTTATCCAAAGTTGTTGAGAGATAAGTTTATCAACTTGAGGGATACCTTCTTGAGCAGAAACTTCTTTATGAACTACAATCTGGTTTTAGGACAGCTCATTCCACTGATACTTATCCACCTTTTTGAGCACATTAAGCAGGAAAGTGAGAAGGGGAACTATACAGGTATGGTCATGTTAGACTTGCAGAAAGCTTTTGACACTGTGGACCATGATATTCTCCTGATGAAACTGAAATGCATGGGTCTAAATTATGTAGCAGTGAATTGGTTTAGGTCTTATCTGACCAACAGAACATAAGTATGTAATGTTGGTGATGTTCTGTCAGAGGCCAAAGAAATATCCTGTGGAGTACCGCAGGGATCAATTTTAGGGCCTCTCTTATTTTTTATATACGATAATGATATGCCAGATACAGTAACGTGCAAACTCTTGCTTTATGCTGATGATTCAGCCATACTGGTATCAGGGAAGGATACAGTTTACATTGAGGAGACCCTGAGTAAAGAATTGCATTTTGTTAGAGATTGGTGGTCTGACAACAAATTGTCACTACATTTGGGAAAAACTGAATCGATTTTGTTTGTAACAAAACGTAGATTGCTTAGGGCTGACAAGATAACGGTAAACTGTGCAGGCATGGAGATTGAATCTAAAACAAGTATCTTATCTTGGTGTGTCCCTAGATCAATCCTTTTCTAGAGACCTGATTGCTGCTAAAATCCTTTCTAAAATTGTGAACAAATTGAAATGTTTATATCGTAACACTAGATATTTTAACATTAAAGTTAAGAAACTGCTTGTCTCAACCTTGATTCAGTGTCATTTTGATTATGCCTGCTCTGCTTGGTATAGTGGGCTATCAAAAAGCTGAAAAAGAGAATGCAGGTCATGCAAAATAATGTTATTAGGTATATGCTGAATGTCCCTAGGACCCACATGGGGGTACAGGAATTTCTGGAGGTGGGCTTGTTGCCTTTTGAGTCCAGAGTAGACCAACTTAAACTTAATCATATGTTTGACATCTTATTAAATGTGCCCCAGGTTACATGAAAAACCACATTGATATGGTCTACTCTATAACCAACACAGTCACAATACCAGATCTAGTGTTATGTCTTGTAAAATCCCAAGAGTAAACAGTACTGCAAGGCATTTGTCTATGGAATAGCCTTCCCTTGGAGATCAAGCAATGAAATAGTAAAAATAGCTTTAAAAAGCAGGCAAAGGTTGTCATTTGGACATTGTCTAAGTAAGAAAGAAAACACTCCACTGCCCCTTGTGCCCCCTACTGCTGGTCAGGTGTATTTATTTGAAGGATCGGTATGATTTGCAATTAATAGATTGTTTTAATGTGAAATGAATATGGTTGATTTTCAAGGTTAGGGAGAAGTGCAGTGAATAGTGCCACTTTTCAGGATGTCAATATAAATTAATGTATTTATGGTTGTTTGTAATTTTGTCTTGCCTTTTAAATCATTATATACGTTATTGTTTTTACCATTGAGAACCACTTTGGAAACAAGCGTTTTAATTAATACTTTCAAGTAATATACTCTGGGTCCACATTGTCCATTTTGTTGTATATGCCTGTTACCAAAATAAATTAAATTCAATGTGACAAATACAATTTAATTTTGATTTGAATATACTTTTGAGCATGGTGAAGTTATTATTTACACTTTGGATGGTGTATCAACACACTCAGTCACTACAAAGATACAGGCATCCTTCCTAACTCTGTTGCCGAGAGGAAGGAAACCAGGCCAATGATGACTTTAAAACAGTTAGAGTTTAATGGCTGTGACAGGAGAAAACTGCGGATGGATCAACAACATTGTAGTTACTTCAAAAATACTAACCTAATTGACAGAGGGAAAAGAAAGAAGCCTGTACAGAATAAAAAATACCCCAAAACATGTTTGCAACAAGGCACTAAAGTAATACTGCAAAAAATGTGGCAAAATGATTTAACTTTTTGTCCTGAATACAAAGTGCTATGTTTGGGGCAAATCCAATACAACACATTACTGAGTACCACTCTCCATATTTTTAAGCATAGTGGTGGCTGCATCATGTTATGGGTATGCTTGTAATCCTTTAGGACTGGGGAGTTTTTCAGGATAAAAATAATCTACGGAATAGAGCGAAGCACAGGCAAAATCCTAAAGGAAAACCTGAATCAGTCTGCTTTCCTCCAGACACTGGGAGATTAATTCACCTTTCAGCAGGACAATAACCTAAAACAGAAGGCCAAATCCACACTGGAGTTGCTTACCAAGAAGTCAGTGTACAGTCAGGTCCATAAGTATTTGGACAGTGACACAACTTCCATAATGTTGGCTCTGTATGCCATCACAATGGATTTGAAAGGTAACAATCACAATGTGCTTTAAGTGTAGACTTTCATCTTTAATTTAAGGGTTTTGGATAAACCGTGTATAAATTACAACCATTTTTATACATAGCCCCCCAATTTTAGGGGCACAAAAGTAATTGGGAAAACTAACATAATCATAAATTAAATTGTGAGTTTTAATACTGCAAATCCTTTGCAGTCAATGACTCCCTGAAGTCTGGAACCCATAGACATCAACAGATGCTGGGTTTCTTCCCTGGTGATTGCTCTGCCAGGCCTTTACTTTAGCAGTTCCTGCTTGTTATTGCAGCGTTTTGCCTTAATTTTATAGATTTTTTTAAATAGATTTTTTATTACTTTTACCCCTTTTTCTCCCCAATTTCATGGTATCCAATTGGTAGTTACAGTCTTGTCCCATCGCTGTAACTCCCGTACGGACTGGGGAGAGGCGAAGGTCGAGAGCCGTGCGCCCTCCAAAACACAACCCAGCCAAGCCACACTTCTTGACACAATGCCCGTAAACCTGGCGACCGTGTCAGCGTGCATTGCGCCCAGCCCAATTGTGCGCCGCTCCATGGGTTTCCCGTCTACATGCCTACGCCATAACACTACCTCCACCTTACTTCACAGATGAGGTGGTATGCTTCGGATCATGAGCAGTTACTTCCCTTCTCCATACCTTTCTCTTCCCATCATTCTGGTACAAGTTGATCTTTGTCTCATCTGTCCATAAGATGTTGTTCCAGAACTGTACAGGCTTTTTTAGATGTTTTTTGGCAAACTCTAATCTGGTCTTGCTGTTTTTGAGGCTTACCAATGGTTTGCATCTTGTGGTAAACCATCTGTATTTACTCTGGTGAAGTCTTCTCTTGATTGTTGCCTTTGACACAGATACGCCTACCTCCTGAAGGGTGTTCTTGATCTGGCCAACTGTTGTGAAGGGTATTTTCTTCATCAGGGAAAGGTCTTCTGGGCTTCTTGGTGTTCCTGAGCTCACCAGTGCGTTCTTTCTTTTTAGGAATGTACCAAATAGTTGATTTGACACACCTAATGTTTTTGGTATCTCTCTGATGGGTTTGTTTAGATTTTTCAGCCTTATGATGGCTTGCTTCACTGGCAGTGGCATCTCTTTGGATCTTTTATTGAGGGTTAACAGCAACAGATTCCAAAGACAAATGCCACACTTAAAATCTCTAGAATTTTTATCTGCTAACTTGTAAATGAACTAATGAAAAAGATGAGCAGCCAATTGTCCAATTACTTTTGGTCCCTTAAAAAGGGACCACATATAAAAGTACTGTAATTCCTACAGCGTTCACCCGATTTGGATGTATATATCCTCAAATTAAAGCTGATAATCTGCATTTTCAGCTCATATTCAATATGCATTTTCAGCTCATATTCATTATTTAATTTCAACTCCAATGTGCTGTGGTAGACAGCTAAAATAATAATAACTTGGTCAATGTCCAAATATTTATGGACGTGACTATGTTTCTGAGTTGGGGAATTACATTTTTTACTTAAATCTGCTTGAAAATCTATGGCAAGACTTGAAAATGATCATTGCTAGACAACCAATGATCAACAACCAATTTGAGTTTAAAGAATTTTGAAAATAATAAATGGGCAAATATTGTACAATCCAGGTGTGCAAAGGTCTTAGATACTTACCCAGAAAGACTCACAGCGTTAATTGCTGCCAAAGGGGATACTAACATGTATTAACTCAGGGGTGTGAATACTTATGTAAATGAGATATTTCTGTATTTCATTTTCAATAAATTAGCAAAAAAATTTAAAACATGTTTTCACTTTTTCATTATAGGGTATTGTGTGTAGATGGGTGAGAAAAAAAAGCTATTTAATACATTTTGAATTCAAACTAACAACAAAATGTGGAATAAGTCAAAGGGTATTAATACTTTTTGGAGGCATTGTATCTAAATATGTAAATTAGTTTAACTATCCCTTTAAAAGTGGTGCTAGAGTCAAGAGAGACTATGCTGCTCCCAATACTTAAATCCCTCAATTACACCAAATCCATATGGGGGTGTTGAACAGTGCAATTGTAAAGATGCCCCTTTCTGCATCGACACATCACCCTATGTGAGGTTTACTAGATTGTACTTTCCATTAGTGACCAGTGACCACCTAAGCAATGATTATTTTAATGGAATGCCTTTTTTATGTCTCAGTGCATGATTGTGTTTAATATTTCCATACTTAAAATAAAGTTTGGAGAGCAGCAGATTAGGTGCTAAACCAGTTTAAGACAAGATCCAACCCAAAAATTCTATGACCGCTAGGAAGGAATAGGCGTGACTCCTATTTTAAGTCTCCTATTTTAAATATAGTAATCTGTGCCATAAAACCTTTAAATTAAACATTTACAGTGTTTAAAACAATTCTCATTGTATAAACTGCCTTAATTTTGCTGGACCCCAGGAAGAGTAGCTGCTGCAATGGCAGCAGTTAATGGGGATCTATAATAAATACTAATACAAATCTCTCTTAGTGCAGGGCTGTTGGAGTAGAGGTTGGGGTTGGCCTTGAACTCTATATAATGTCAATCTGTGCTGCCACCACTGTTGTGTCCACTGCCACCTGCTACCGTCTCTCTATGGCCGTACTGTGTCTGCTTTCACTGACAGGCCTGTGCTCTCAGACACACAGACAGCATACACAACCCTGGCAATTCTCCCTGAATAGGCTCTCCCTCTACACACACCCATGGACACACAATCATCACACACAGTTCAAAAGATTCAGTTTCACACACGTGCAACAGGTGGCTCCGTGGCGCAATGGATAGCGCATTGGACTTCTTGGCTTGTGAATGTGAGGTGATTCAAAGGTTGTGGGTTCGAGTCCCACCGGAGTCGCACTTAAAAAACAAAATTGATACAGGAAAATATGATAAAGGAAGACAAAATTATCTTAGTTACTCTTTTAGGACATTTTTGTTGTTAAAAGTAGTATAGCATTTCAAAAGAGACTTGAGTAAGGCAAAATTCTGTATGTATCTTGGGCTAAATACATATAATATTTCTCAACGATCTACTAAAACACGTATTTTTGTGAGCTAAATTTAACAGTGACTTTTTTCAACATTTTGTTACAGCCTTATTCTAAAATTGATAATAGTTTTCCCCCCCTCATCAATCTACACACAATACCACATAATGACCAGCAAAAACAGGTAAACCTTTTTTTTTGCAAATGTATTTAAAATAAAAAGTACTCAGACCCTTTACTCAGTACTTTGTTGAAGTACGTTTGGAATCTTTGCCTAGATCCTGACTAGTCTCCCAGTACGTGCCACTGAAAAACATCCCCACAGCATGATGCTGCCACCACCATGCTTCACCATAGGGATGGTGCCAGGTTTCCTCCAGATGTGACGCTTGGCATTCAGACCAAAGAGTTCCATCTTGGTTTCATCAGACCAGAGAATTTTGTTTCTGTAGGTGCCCTTTGGCAAACTCCAAGCGGGCTGTCGTGCCTTTTACTGAGGAGTGGCTTCCATCTGGCCACTTGATTGGTGGAGTGCTGCGGAGATGGTTGTCTTTCTGGAAGGTTCTCCCACCTCCACAGAGGAACTCTGGAGCGCTGTCAGAGTGACCATTGGGTTCTTAGTTACCTCCCTGACCAAGGCCCTTCTCCCCCGATTGCTCAGTATGGACAGGCAGTCAGTTCCAAACTTCCACACTTCTTGGGGACCTTAAATGCTGCAGCCATTTTTTTAGTACCCTTCCCTAGATCTGTGCCTTGATACAATTCTGTCTTGGAGCTCTACAGACAATTCCTTCGACCTCATGGCTTGGTCTTTGCTCTGACGTGAACTGTGGAACATTATATAGACAGGTGTGTGCCCTTCCAAATCATGTCCAATCAATTGAATTTACCTCAGGTGGACTCCAATCAAGTTGTCGAAACATCTCAAGGATGATAAATGGAAACAGGATGCACCTGAGCTCAATTTCGAGTCTCATAGCAAAGGGTCTGTATACTGTAAATAATGTATTTCTGTTTTTTTTGTAATACATTTGCAAACATTTCTGAAAACCTGTTTTCGCTTTGTCATTATGTGGGATTGTGTGTAGATTGATGAGGGAAAACAATTTAATCAATGTTAGAATAATGCTGTAACCAAATGTGGAAAAAGTGAAGGGGTCTGAATACTTTCCAAATGCACTGCATATTTCTCTCTTGCTTCTCCTTCAGTTTGGAAGAAATGTATTTGTTCAAAACTGTTCAACTATTGTCTTTCTCTGAGTCAACTACTCACCACATGTGATGCACTGCAGTGCTAGCTAGCTGTAGCTTATGCTTTTAGTACTAGATTAATTCTCTGATCCTTTGAATGGGTTGACAACATGTCAGCTGTTCTCCAGCTACATCATGTTGCTACCCTACAGAGTGCCGTTGAGGCTAATGTAGACCTTCTTTGCAAAATAGTATGTTTTAATCAATTATTTTGTGACGTGATTATATTTAGTATAGTTTAATCTAAAAAGGATAACTTTTTTAATGTTTTACCATTCATATTTTTATGAAATTCACTGAGGAGGATGGTCCTCCCCTTCATCCTCTGAGGAGCCTCCACTGGCTCACAAGTAGAGGATTATAGTTTTCGGACTAAAAGTGTGTGCACGCAGGCAGCAGTTTGTGTGAAAATGGAACCAAAATGTCCATTACATATGTTTTCTGGACAATTCACAGAAATAATGTCCTTTGGAGGATTGTTTGGGACTTTGGGTTTAGCCAGCAAGGCCTCATTTAAGGACGTAGAACTTTTAGTCTGTACATAACATGGAACAGTTCTGGACAGTAAAGAGTTACTTTTTCAAAATGCCTTTGCTGCAGCAACGTACAAGTTCATTTGCGCCAAGTTCATTTGCCCACTTTCTAATTTTCTCTACTGTTGTATATGTTTGATACTAATGTTATCAGATATTCAACCAAATCCTAACATTAGATAAAGGGAACCCGTGTAAACAAATAACAACAATTACATAACTATTTCATTTATTTCATAAACAAAGTTATGCAACACCCAATGCCCCTGTGTGAAAAAGTAATTTCCTCCATACACTCAAAAACTGGTTGTGCCACCTTGAGCTTAAAAAATATAGAAAAATCAGAAAGGGGGCAAATACTTTTTCACGGCAATGTACATCCAATTTAAAGCAAGTCTTGACTTATTTGAGCTTGAAATAAACAAAAATCCCAATAAACACAATGTAACTTTGAAACAATAAAGCCAAACACCAAATGACAAATGATAAGTTACACACACAAAAAGAGAAGAACACTCACCAGGTTCTCCTTCTCGATGCGCTGCTGCTCGCGCTGCCTGTTGAGGGCGCTGTGATAGAGGCGGACAGGGGGCGGACCCCCTCCTCCTCCGTTGGACCTCCTCCGGGAGCTACTGGTGGTGCTGGTGCCCCCTGTACTGCCCGGTCGCGAATGGGGCGAGGGGCGCGACAGCTGGCGCAGTAGCCTCTGGTTCTCCCGGTCAATCTGCCGCACCTCGTCGTTGCTAAAGGAGTAATTCTTCCTGTTCCTGCCTCCACTGGGGCAGTCGATGGCCAAGCCACTCCCCAGGCGACTGAGGAAGGCTTCAGAGAGAGAGGAGGGAGAGATGACAGAGGAGGAAGCAGCAGATAAACATTTTGTTAGTTAGCCGTCAGATTTGTTACAAATGGAGCATCTGCATGTCAATTAAAATATTTATAAAAACATATGTAAACTGCCACTTTCTCAGATAGATCCTGTCCTCCAGGACTGACCCCCCCGCCCGCACACACACCTCAGCCCGCTTCCCCCCACCTCACCTTCTTCTACATCCTCCTCCTCCTCCTGGGGTATGCTGCTGAGGTTACCAGTGGGAGCGCCCCCCTCTGTCCCTCTATGCTGCTGCTGCCTGACACCCACACCCCCAGGCCCCACACCCTCCTCCTCCACCACCACCACCCTCCCCACTCCGAGGTCCAGGGACTGGGCCGGGCTGACGTCGGGGGTGGACAGTGGGGTCACGTCAGTCACTGTGTCCTCCTCTTCTTCAAGGGTGGCGTTGGTGTGAGGCATCTCTCTGGGCGCTGCCGAGCCCAGCCTAGGGGGCCTCCATCTGGGGGAGGAGGGCATGGATGTCTGGTGGGTTGGGAGCCCGGGCTTGGGAGAGGGCTCTGGGCATCCGGTATGCACCTGAAGGAAGAATAAGATGCATTCAGGGAGTTGTTTTAAATGTTAAAACGAGATAAATTCTGGATTTTAAGAGTGTCTTAACTCCTGTTGAACAACTTACTGCGACCATAATAGTGCCTACATTTACATTTGAGTCATTTAGCAGATGCTGATGCCCTTTTCCAGACTGTTATGCAGATCGACATACAGTTAGCAGTGATTCTCAGTACTCCTGTGCCAGTTGTGTACTGCAGGTTTTTGTCCCAGCTTAGCGCCATCACACCTGATTCAACTAATCAACAGATTTTGAAAAAAAAAATAAGGCTCAGTGGCAAATGAATGTCCAACTAGTCAGTTACAACTGTGTGGAGTTTGTGACAGCAACTATGTGAGCTTATTATAGTATTATAGACACTATGTCCTGGGATTTCTATGATATTCTATATAGAAGACCCCCTTACCTTCCTCATCTTCATTAGTGCAAACCGTAGCGAAACATTTTGCTACAAAAAACGAGTGTTTCTTATTAGGTCCCTCCCCATTTCAGCCCGTTTGGTTCGTAGTGAATTCAACCCAGGTGTTCTACTGCTGAGCTGGGACAAATAGCTGGACCCTGTGCGAATACTCTTAAAATGCATCCTTCTTTCCTCCCTTCCTTGAAGTAACCATTGGGTATGTGTACAAAGCCGGGCATTACGGCAGCTCTCTCCAGGAGCAGGATTGAGAATGACTAGCCTAAGCCAGTTAGACAAGAACAAGTTGTAATCCTACCATGTCCACAGAGTGAGAGGGCTCGGAGGAGCAGCTCTCCCCACTGCTGTAGCTCTCATCCGTCTCCGACTCAGATGAAGTGGAAGACGGGGACAAGCTCCTGTGGCGGAGCTTCCTGACAGGCTTCTTGGGAATGCCGTGTTGTGTCCCATTAGGTCCGGGTATCAACCTTGGGTTAACAAAATATAAAGTCACGAAACAAAGGCTTACCCATCCAACTGAATGACATGGCACAGTCTAGATAAGAACACAACCTGGTAAACAGAGGATGCAAATGCTTTGCCTGCATATTGGAACACTATACTGTTGATTTGATGTCTGTAATGCACAGGTGTCAAAATCATTCCACGGATGGCAAGTGTCTGCAGGTTTTCACTTCTCCCTTGTACTTGATTGATCAATTAACCCTATCAGTCCTGAGGCCCCATCTAAAATTGTCTTTGCATTTATCCAACTTTCATATATCTGCATGTCCGGCCCCTATAATTAGCCTCACAATGAAGTGTTTTACCATTGTAGGACAACCAGGGCTACAAGTAGAACACAAAACAATTTGAAATAAAGAGTTGCATTCACAAGTTTTATTGACAAATGTCAAAAAAAATATATAATAAGTCTCAGAAGCAAATTAATATCCAACTAGTCAGTGACAACTGTGTGGAGTTTGTGACAGCAACTATGTGACCTTATTACAGTATTATAGACACTATGTCCTGGGATTTCCTATGATCTTCTATGTAGAAGAACCCCTTACCTAACAACTCATGTAACTTGTGAACATCATAAAGCAAAACATGTTACAAGTGCATGTTCGTGAGAGTCTCAGAGTAGATATCTTTTAATAGTTTGTAACTCAAACCATTAGGACTCTACAGACGTTTTTGTAAGACCCGGCCCGGGCTCCTTGAGGATCTACCCTTGTCTCACAAACACTGCTCTAGCTCAGCCCCCGTTAATCACAGACTAATGAGCAAGGCAGTTAACCCCCAACAACAACTGCTCCCCGGGCGCCAATGATGTGGATGTCAATTAAGGCAGCCACCCGCACCTCTCTGATTCAGTATTGGTATCTACGGATGCAGATGAAATAAACACATCCAATGGTCCAACTCAGAAGTCTTTAGCTCAAACAAAAATGTTTAAAATGGGTTATAAGTCCAAAATGCACCAGCATTACAGTGGGACTCATTGAATTAAGGTCACTGATTAGTTAGGAACTCCCCTCACCTGGTTGTTTAGGTCTTAATTGGACACAAATTGAAAGGAAATAACAAAATCTAGCAGACACTGCCCTCCACAAAATGAGTTTGACACTCCTGCATAATGTTACATGCTTTTTTGCTGCTATCTTGGCCAGGCCTCCTTTGGGAAAGACATTTATAATCTCAATAGTCACTTATAAATAATAAATACATAAAATAATAAATACACGAAGATAAGAAATTGTATGCCTGATTTAAATTTTGAGAAGGAAATATGGGATTCCTATGTAATCAGGAAAATAAATCATAAAATCTTTTAACCTTTGACCCAGTGGCCTCCCTGACTCTTCCTCGCTTTCATCTTGGCTCTGATGATAGCCATCTTCATCATCATCGGCGCCTTCTTCCTGCTCCTCTGCCGATGACGCCGTGCGGATATCGCTGGAGCTCTTGGAGTGGATGCTAGATACCTCCTCTGCACCGCTGCCGTTCTTCACCTCCGACTAGACAGGTAAGTGAACATAGTTTACAACTACTACAAATATTACAACAGACCATGGTTAGACATATTTGTTTTACTCAGCTCCCTGGTCATGGAACAGTTCTCAAGCTTTTGATGGACATGTTATTGAAATGATTATCACTAAGAACATGAATGATGAGGATTGCATTTGATTTGACTACTGTTTGTTTTAAATCTGTACTGTATTGTATAAAAACAATTGGAATTCTAATGGACATTTTTAGGATTAAATCATATCTTTATTTCAAATAATTATGCTTCCTTGACATTGATTTTGATTAGGCCTCAATTCCAATGTACCCCAAGCCTGGGCAGTTGTATTGAGTGGCATAATGCCACCTTGTGGCGTAAAGTAGAATGATGAAGCCACAGGCTTTTTCATTTTTTATTTAACCTTTATTTAACTAGGCAAATCAGTTAAGAACAAATTCTTATTTACAATACGGCCTATCTCGGCCAAACCCTAACCGGATGACGCTGGGCCAATTGTGGGCAGCCCTATGGGACTCCCAATCACGGCTGGTTGTGATACAGCCTGGAATCGAACCAGGGTCTGTAGTGACACCTCTAGCACTGAGATGCAGTGCCTTAGACCGCTGCGCCCCTCGGGAGCCCCGCAACTTGCCTAGTACAAGTTAATACGCCTGCATGCTGTTATGCCTGCATGTGCACTGTAAATCGATTACAGATAGGGTGCATTCTGAATTTATAATAAAGCCTTGTTGCCCTTTCCTTGTGACTTTACCTTGACCTGGGTAAAGGGGTCAGGAAATGTCACAAGGGAAAGGGTAAAAGATGACAGTGGTTATTTTCATCAGACTATCCTTGTTCATGCCTTTCTTACAGAACATTCACCAAATAGCCTCACTATTAGCATGCCTACCTCTGATTTATTGGACGATATGCTAGAAGACCTGCTCCTCCTGTCTTCGGCCTCAAAGCCATGACCCTTCTCCTCTGTCCTCGGTTGAAATATTACTCCTGCAGGACTAGGGTCCCTAGTACCACCACCGGACCTCTCTGTACCACTACGCCGCTCTGTCTGTGGAGACTCTGGCTGGATGTCTGGCTTCTTTCTAGCCTCAGAGCTTATTTCACGCTTTCTTTCACTCTTCCCTTGCTCTTTGCTGATGCTGTCACAATCAGCGTCGCTGTCGAAAAACGAGTGATCCACCTCACCCTCCAGTTCTTTGGGGCTGTACATAACAGTTGTCTCCTTCAGCACTCTGGTTGAGAACTGGAGAGAGATAAGGGGACACATTTTTGTTATATTCCATACGCTCAGCTGGTTAATACTTCATTTAAATTCGAAACGGTAGCCTGTAGGTGACCCTCCAATCATCAATGATTGACATATTTAATCAAACCAGCATTAGCAATGTTTAGGCTATATACATTGTATTTGTTGACAAACTGCTTAGTACACACAATCTAGCTACCTACATAATGTCAGCTACAGTAGCTAGCTAACTGAGGGAAGTCTAAAAAGCACATTTAGCTATTTTATTTGACCACAGGACAATGAGTCTAGCACTAAATTGCAGGTTTTATTGATCAACGTAAAACATCCACATTTCTAATGGAAGAGCTAGCTAACTCTAGTAAAACAGTTAATAGGTGTACGTTAACGTTAGCAAGGTGTGGAAGTTCCTTGATATCACTAACGTTAGCTAGTTCGTGTTAAGCTAGCTAGTAGTTAACGTTACCTAGCTAGTAGAAAGACTGACACTTTTACAGTCAGTACCCAAAGTAACGTTACCCAAGGCATTCTGCTTGGGCATTCTGCATTCAGTAATTTATTTGACTACAGGACACTGCATATAACGCTTCAGTGTAGCCTTGATTGATGGGAAAGCTAGTAACGTTAGCTAGCTCAAGTAAAACATCCACATCTCAAATGGAAGTTAGCTAGCTAACATACAGACAAACAGTTAACTTTACTGTAACGTTATCAAGACAGTATCCTACAAAAGACCGAATCAAGTCAGCTGATCCTATCAAGAAAGCTCTGCTAACGTCAGCCACCTAACCTAGCTAGCTAACATTAGCTAGCTACACTAAAGCACACTAGCTATGTTTTTTTTACCTTACCTGGCATGCACGCTAAATGTATGACTCAAGACAAATCAGTTGGTTAATTAGCTAGCTTTGTTTTTTAGTCTATGCCGTTTTAACCAAGCAGTCTCCGTGTAACGTTACTTTAAATGGCATATTGAAAGTAGTTTGCTAACGTTACATGAAACGAAGATAGACTAAATATGTGTGGGTTGAATAGCTACTGTAACTAAGCAACGTCTTCTTCTTTTTAGTGTGGCTTTCCGGAAGACTAGACGCTGTTGGCAGGGTTGCCAGGTTATCTTACATTTCTAGCTCAATGACCCCCAAAAGCTGCCCACAAGGCCTGAAAACTATCCCAATTGTTTTTTGCGCAGCAAGAGAGTACTTGACACATTAAACCTAATAAACCGTTTTTCCATAAATTAATCGAGCAAATTAAGAAGGAATATCTTCTAAGTAAATTGTAATTACGTTATGATCGGGTTTCCATCCAAATAATAAGTATTGCGAGTTAGCTAAAGTAATAAAGTAATTTGAATATGTTGCAAGAGAAAAGATAATTCAGTCCAGATCATTTTCTATCAATGGATGTCGATCTAACTGTCTACTTTTGGCATAAAATTGACAGGAGAGTTAGAGTGATGAAAGTTAGACAGAGGATATCGAAATCTCTACCCAAGAAACACTTGGAAGAACTTTAAAAAACGAATGTTATGCAATTTTTCTGGCAATTGTGCCTTAAGTGCCAGATGTTAAGACTACAACCCGTTATAAATGGCCTATTTGCTAGATTGGCTTGTCATTTCTATAGGCATAGGCTACTGACTCAAATCTTGGTTTATGATTGCAATTCAACTTTGCCATTGGTTTGCTTAGCTAAGTGCAGGTAGCCTATAGCCCCTGATAGGCCTACATCTAATTTCAGATAGCCTACAGTAGCCTACGCAAGATGTAGGCAAGATGTAAACGGAACGATTTAGCAATTTGCTTAGTTGAAATTGACATTCTAATTTATTCAACATGAATAGCGAGTGGCGATTTAGAAGTAAAAATTGCTTGTATTGTCCAATAGCCTGCTGGAATAGGCTTCTGGGGATGAGGTCTTAATTTAAATCACTAAACAAATATAAACAATATGGATATGAACTGAATATGCTTGACAACATCAGCCAGTGTTTTATCTGTAGCCTAATCTGACTGACTGTTACTGTCAATCTAATGCATTCTAACAACAGCTGACAATTGCGATAGAGCTGTGACCAATGCTCCCTACAATTTTGGGGGGCACTGAGCAAATTTTAGGTCTTGTGAGCAGAAACTTGAACATTGTGAGAATTTACAGTGAACACTGAGGCTGTACCCTTACAGTTTTAGACAGTAGCCAATAGGCTATTGTGGCTATCTGAGCATAATGTAGGCCTACCAACAAAACCAATGGAGCAAATCCCATAACATTTTCACATGAAAATAGCTTTTGATTTCTATGATATAGCCTACAGTAGCCTATATGTAGTGTTCAGCGCAGGCCTACATTGCATGAGACTTTTAAAAACGTTTTTACATTATGAAGGGCTTGATATTAATACTTTTTTATTTGGTCTGTAACATGATATGCCAAATAGGTGACTGTAAATTGCATTGTATTGTGTTGTATGATGCAAGAAACCACTTTACAATATAAAATAAATTATTATTACCATACAGAGAATTAGGCAATGTAAATTGTTGTAATATTTGTTCTGTCTTTGGAGGATTAAACAGAAATCCTCCATCCGCTTGTTTTAAAAATAGCTATATTTTGGAGATCATTTCATTTTCAAATACTGAAAGTGAGAGGTTGTAATCTGAATAAAGGGGAAAAGGCCCTTCTTGAACACGGGGTGACATTCTTACTAATCTGCTAGAGAAACAGTTTGGATTTGAGTATAGATTTTGTATGATGTAAGCCTTTAGTGAGAGGTCTAATGCTTTAATATTCAATCATTTCTGCCCTCCGAATTCATATTCATTAGATAAATAGGCCTGTTTAATTTTGTCTGGCTTGCCATTCCAAGGCCCTGAAAAGCATCCAATTATCTCTGGTCCCGTGCCACCGCTGGGTTGCGGATGCAAAAGGTTCAGGAGGCCCTTAGCGCTTCATATCTGGTTTAAAGACTACTGCCATTCTGTTGGAATACCTTTTATAGATAACTTTGACACCTTCTGGAAACAGAAGATGCTCTACAGGCATGACGAAGTCCATCCAAATCATCTTGGCTCCTGGACTCTTTCCACACATTTCAAGGCTACATTGAGACAATGACTTATCAATGAACCAAGCCCTGCTCAGATAATCCCTACTATTGTGTCACTGAGTTGTCATAGTGCTGCAGAAAATGCACATAGTCCCAGGAGCATTGGAAGTCATAATGTAAGTAACTTAATTTATGTCCCTATAAGTCCCTTGAATGCCTCTATTGATCCTATAGCAATTGCATGCAGTAAGCATGTGTCTATGAAGCAGAGTTATACTGTTAGCACTGAGGTGGTGTGCCCTAGTAGGAAGTTGGCTGTGTGCAGCTCACCCTCCACTATCAGCTCAAACATAAATATCACTGTCATGTCCCCTCTCTCCACTGGGATTATCTGCCTCAAACCCTATTACAAGGGCTGAGTCACTGGCTTACTGGTGCTCTTCCATGCCACCCCTAGAAGGGGTGCGTCACTGACATGATCTTCCTGTCCTGGTTGGCGCCCCCCCTTGAGTTGTGCCGTGGCGGAGATCTTCATGCGCTATACTCGGCCTTGTCTCTGGATGGTAAATTGGTGGTTGGAGATATCCCTCTAGTGGTGTGGGGGCTGTGCTTTGGCAAAGTGGGTGGGGTTATATCCTGCCTGTTTGGCCCTGTCCGGGGATATCGTCGGACGGGGCCACAGTGTCTCCCGACCCCTCCTGTCTCAGCCTCCAGTATTTATGCTGCAGTAGTTTATGTCGGGGGGCTAGGGTCAGTCTGTTCTATCTGGAGTATTT
The DNA here is from genome assembly GCF_965601325.2 of Salmo salar. Taxonomy (NCBI): domain Eukaryota; kingdom Metazoa; phylum Chordata; class Actinopteri; order Salmoniformes; family Salmonidae; genus Salmo; species Salmo salar. Next base: position 34,767,529 of record NC_138294.1, on the reverse strand, counting down.
CCCCTGTCTTATCCGGTGTCCTGCGTGAATTTAAGTATGCTCTCTTTAATTCTCTCGGAGGACCATGCCTCAGGACTACCTGGCCTGATGACTCCTTGCGGTCCCCAGTCCAATGTTTGATCAACACTGACAAGTACAAAACTGCTTTGTCAAAGTTAGAATTTCTTAATTCAAGCATCTTATCCTTTATCTTTTCACATATTAAGAACAGATAATGACCAAATGGAATTCACTGTTTTATTGTCAATCTTACACACAGCACAGCAATCATGTAGACAAAATACAGTACAGAACAAAGACAGTACACTTTTCATATATGGGGAACACACTGAGTCATTTGAACTGTTGTACCATTCTATTACAGTGGGGGGGAAAGTATTTGATCCCCTGCTCACTTTGTACGTTTGCCCAAGAAAGGATCAGTCTATAATTTTAATGGTAGGTTTATTTGAACAGTGAGAGACAGAATAACAACAAAAATATTCAGAAAAACGCATGTGAAAAATGTTATAAATTGATTTGCATTTTAATGAGGGAAATAAGTATTTGATCCCCTCTCAATCAGAAAGATTTCTGGCTCCCAGGTGTCTTTTTATATAGGTAACGAACTGAGATTAGGAGCACACTCTTAAAGGGAGTGCTCCTAACCGCAGCTTGTTACCTGTAAAAAAGACACCTGTCCACAGAAGCAATCAATCAATCAGATTCCAAACTCTCCACCATTGCCAAGACCAAAGAGCTCTCCAAGGATGTCAGGGAGAAGATTGTAGACCTACACAAGGCTGGAATGGGCTACAAGACCATCGCCAAGCAGCTTGGTGAGAAGGTGACAACATTTTGTGCGATTATTCGCAAATGGAGGAAACACAAAGAATTGTAAATATCCCTCGGCCTGGGGCCCCATGCAAGATCTCACCTCATGGAGTTGCAATGATCATGAGAACGGTGAGGAATCAGCCCAGAACTACACAGGAGGATCTTGTCAATGATCTCAAGGCAGCTGGGACCATAGTCACCAAGAAAACAATTGGTAACACACTACGCCGTGAAGGACCGAAATCCTGCAGCGCCCGCAAGGTCCCCCTGCTCAAGAATACATATACATGCCCGTCTGAAGTTTGCCAATGAGCATCTGAATGATTCAGAGGACAACTGGTGAAAGTGTTGTGGTCAGATGAGACCAAAATGGAGCACTTTGACATCAACTCAACTGGCCGTGTTTGGAGGAGGAGGAATTCTGCCTATGACCCCAAGAACACCATCTCCACCGTCAAACATGGAGGTGGAAACATTATGCTTTGGTGGTGTTTTCTGCTAAGGGGACAGGACAACTTCACCGCATCAAAGGGACGATGGACGGGGCCATGTACCGTCAAATCTTGGGTGAGAACCTCCTTCCCTCAGCCAGGGCATTGAAAATGGGTCGTGGATGGGTATTCCAGCATGACAATGACCCAAAACACACAGCCAAGGCAACAAAGGAGTGGCTCAAGAAGAAGCACATTAAGGTCCTGGAGTGGCCTAGCCAGTCTCCGGACCTTAATCCCATAGACAATCTGTGGCGGGAGCTGAAGGTTCGAGTTGCCAAACGTCAGCCTCGAAACCTTAATGACTTGGAGAAGATCTGCAAAGAGGAGTGGGACAAAATCCCTCCTGAGATGTGTGCATACCTGGTGGCCAACTGCAAGAAACGTCTGACCTCTGATTGCCAAAAAGGGTTTTGCCACCAAGTACTAAGTCATATTTTGCAGAGGGGGTCAAATACTTATTTCCCTCATTAAAATGCAAATCATTTTATAACATTTTTGACATGTGTTTTTCTGGATATTTTTGTTGTTATTCTGTCTCTCACTGTTCAAATAAACCTACTATTAAAATTATAGACTGATCATTTCTTTGTCAGTGGGCAAACGTACAAAATCAGCAGGGGATCAAATACTTTTTTCCCCCCACTGTACATCCCCAAGATGGCATTTGACTTGTACATAAGTTTGGCTCTTGTTAATTGTGTAATGAGAGGTAAAATCAACCAGCTTTTCAGCATCCACTAACTCAGTGGCCTGTGCAAGGTGTGGGACATAAACTTGATAAGCCATGACGTTTCTATCAAAGCGTATCGTTTGAAATGGTTGATATTCCAAACAATAAAGCCTAGAATCAACAAGAAATATGTTTTTGACCAGTCCAAATTCTGGCATATTACCATCAGTACTTTGGCAAAGATCATGGACTTCTGAGTTATGTATTTATTAGAATTTATTACAAGCCATTTGACTGATACATGGTTTACTTCATTGAAACCTAGGAAGTCCCTCAATTTTCCACGTAAATATTGTAGATCTTTAACCTCTGATACAGGTCCCATCTCCCCTTCATTTGAAATTAATTGGGTGCATTGAACTGTCAACATTTTGGCAGCTTTCATATATTTGGTTCTGATTGATCAAAAACTTGCAATTTTAAAAAAATTGAGCTTGGAAGCCCATTGTTTCTTTAAACAATGTTTAGACTCAAACCACATACACCTATGTGTGACACCTATGTGACACAGTCACAATGGAAAGAACAGGTGCAAATACCATCTGTACAATCTCTATTAGCTCAATTATCAGTTGTATATATGCATTGACTTCCAAACTCTCCAAAACAAATGGCAATATCCTTAGCGGGACAAGCATTTGCCCAGATGAGTTTTAGTTTACCATCGCTTGACGTTAATGTACTAACAGAAATTGGGGATGGCCGATCTTTAACATCTAGAGGGGAATAAGGGAAACCAAGAATAGCAGAATTCACGGAGTCCAGATCAATCTGTCCTGACACGACAAGATGATTCAAAACACATTTCATTTCCAATGGGGCTATGCCCACCAGAATTACATGCATAATGTCTTGCGGAGTTTGTTGTATAATATCAAAGGCTGGGAATTCAACTAACTTGCTCCTTCTATTGATCTCATATGTTGTTCTCAGGCTGTTGCAAAGCAAGTCCGTCTGTGCCTTTTCTATTTCATCACACTGTCTGACATGCTTCTCCAATGTCCTTTTTAGTATATGCATCCTCATTGAAGTGTGACTGCATGTCCTCAAAATAACAGTGTCTGCACTTACTGTAGGCAAAGCCCACACCCTCTTTGAACCCTGCTAGTTCATGTTGTGCCAGGATGTTGTGGTGGCTAATTTCCACATTACCAAATGAGGAGTTACAAACACACCAGTCCGAGTTAAACTACATCTTTAATACTTAATTAAGATACTTTTGCAAAAGTTCTTGACCCCACTAATGCATTCTCTCGAATGAACCAGGAAGGTGATTACAGAATTGCTACAGGGATCTTTTATAGCAATGATACCCCCTTCAACGTACATTGACAAACCACAGATACTTAGTAACAGTTCAAAGGTTAAGTTTTGTATGACAGATATCAATAAAACACATCAGACAGTAACTGCTATGTCAACAGGATTAATTGTATAGCCCAGTATCTGTTCCCCTTAGAACTGTCCCTCCCTAGTACGGTATTGAACAAAAACACCATTTCATCCAATGGCATATCAATTGTCAACTCCAGATACTCCCATCTCAAGCAAACCCCCTCTTGACCCCACTCCTGGACAGGCTCACTGGAGGGAGTGAGCCTCTAGGCCATATATTATCACAGGATAAGTGTGAGATCTAAGAGAGGACATACAAGGGTCCATTTACTGCCATAATCCTCCCCACAATAAAGAAAAGGAGGGTGTGACTTGCTCACAGACATTGTGGAGACAAGTCATTGGTTCCCCAGTAATCACGCCATCCCTTCACATGGTTTAAGCATAGGTAAAGAGACATTCACATACGAAGAAAATATTTCATTCTGTCCTCCTCTCTTGCTGATATTCTGCAGAGCAACAGAGACAAGTAAAAGACAAGTCTGACCTCTTCCCCTCTCTGGGCCCCAAGTGTCTGAGCCCCAGCTAAGGGAAATGTGTAACTGAAACATTCCAGAGTCAAAGGACACTTTCTAATGACAAGTATCTCACATAAGCATATTATACTAATAAAACATCTTAATTATCTATGTTACCCAACTAATTCTGATTCGTCCACGACAATGTCTCCACAGAGAGAGACCATGGCACAACATATCGTTCTCTCCGTTAATAGTTAGCATTTTAACCCCACTGTACAATGCATCCATGTCTTCCTTGATTCTATTCAATATTATATCTACACCAGATTGAAGGAGGTCTGCTGATCTAGCCATGGCAAGTAAGCCTGATAGCAGCCAGTTTAGACCTGCATTTATATTTCCTAGAGTGTAGTACACCATTAACTTGTTTTTGATGCAAAGGATCCTAGTGGATTACAAAATTCTATTTCATCTGCGTACAGAACCATCTGCAATGGCTTTGGTTTCTCTGAAAATAAGGGACGTGATTTTAAAAGAGCACCATCAACAATGTCATGAAAAAATCTTTCCCTGCACATCTGGGGTCCCTTTTCAACCATAGACAAAATCCTTGTGTGATAAGAACTGTTCTAGACTTTTGACTAATGGTACATAATTTAAAAAAAAATATCTTTGAAAATGTCTTTTGATCCTCCACATTTCATCCTGCATATGGTTCGAGCAATTGGAACTTCCTCTGCGTCCAAACAGCTAAACTGCTTCTTAATAACACCGTCCTGTCTAAATGTTGTTGAAACGCCAGCAAAAGGGTCAATGAAATTGTCAAATATATGAATGCTTCTTTAGCACTGCCTCCATCTGCTTCCTGAGGTTGTCCAATAGTGATGATTGATACTGCTGTACCCCAGCAAAAATGTCATTCACACCTTTCTGAAAATGAGAGCGAAAGAGAGGTGGGGAAGTCAATCATGGAGGTTGGAACACACCATCATGTATACCTATGATATTCAGATTTGCTTATGACATTCATTAACATAAGGGATCAACAATAGTAAGGTGGACAACCCAGCACTGAGAATGAACTCAACCATCACTGAACCACTACAAAATGCTCTGCATAATGTAACAAACTAAATGCTGTGCTCTGTTCAGAAAAAGCATCTTACCTGTGAGAGAAAATGCTTGGCTCTGGCATTTATCACAAAAGCATCGGCATGTGTTGTCAGAGCCTAAAAATAAAAATTGACATTGAATGTAGTATCCTGACATGTGCAGGCTGGACATTACTAGTTCATGACAAGTATAATGTTTGTGACAGGAGAAGTGGTTGAGAAGACTGACTATGAATGCTATTAGTAAATCTAAGTACTTAAAAATATATATGGTCAATTTCAGTAGATTGCTACCAACCGAGTAACTTACTAGTTGCACTGTGACAGCTCCATGTTGGTCAATGCCCCCTTTACACCTTATCTGAGTCAGATGTATGGAGTTGCTTATCAGTGATGCTGGAGTTCGCTAGAAGCTGATCGGGTAGAATATTGTCCTGTGTACCACATCAAAGAAACAGATTATTATTTGAAATTGTATCTAGTTTCACCAATAGAGCTATTTAAGTGTTTTGTTCCTATTTATCATTGATTATTTTCACATGAACCCAGCTTTAGCCATAAGAGTCATTATAGCTAAAGTTATCGAATAGCCTATGGACAGTATGACTTTGGTCCGTGTATCGTCCGTTCTTTAAATAATTTTTTTAAATCCAGAGAACCCCCCCAAAAAAGAATGCTAACTAGCTACTTATTTGTTCCGGTGGTACTTGGCTTTCCTCCGATGGCTGTTCATCTGGTCGGGTGCAATCAAGTAGGTGTTGAAGGTGGTTTCTCTTTACATGATGATAGAAGGAATTGTACACTCTATATTCCTCAGTGCATCCGTCAATACCACAGAGCAACCAGAAATCAGGGCTGCGACTGTGCAATCTATTGATATGGCTCAATAACAGTTTCAATGAAAAAGTTATAAAAACGCTGCAGATAACGCACCGCCAAAGCATCTTGAACGTTACTAAAAGCAAACGCAAGTAAAACATTCCCACTGCTTTCGATGAAAAGGGTGGAAAAAACTGAGAATTATGTTCACAAGTATTTATAATACCACCAGTAACTTGATTGGAGTAGAGTACAACAGCACTGGGACTTTTAACTATACATGTATCACTCCGCTTTACAGGTGTTCTATGTACCATTAATTACGTTAACGATCGTAATCTATCTTAAATTGTAACAAACTTCGCACCGCAAAGATAAACATATTTCCACAAATAACATTTGAGTTAAATTATGAATGGTCGTCAGGAGAGGACGGTAACGTGTAGACCTACACAAAGTAGCAATAGCAATCTAGTGTGTAGGAAAATGTATATGTGGTGCTTGGCAACAGTCCAATACCAGATCAGTTGGGGAACTGTGTCCCAGTCCAGTTGTGGAACTATGTGTGTTGGAGGAGCCAAATCAATTATTAAATGAATAAACAAATCATAATCTGTTGTCGCTTATTACTGTTAAGTAATAAATTGCGCTTGTATAAATGTTGTATTAAAGCAATACCACACTCGAGGTCTTGCTGTTATACTGAATATTATTATCTGCGGCCTCGTACATACGACCGAATCACAGCCGTGCTGATATTCAGCACTCCCTCTCGTGTGATATTGCTTAACGGACGTAAGTTCATCACATTATCTAGCTACATAAGGGAGGCAGGCCTATATAACTAAAAAGTCAAAAACGGTCCAAATCTTTGAGTCATCTAACAACACCATGAATGAAGATGGAATGGATGACAGATATCCAGGCATGGATCATATAGCAATCGCAGTATTAAAAGGTAATGTTCAGTTGTTTATACCGTCTACCTTTCTCCTTAGTAAGCTAACATTAGCTAACGTTCATTTGAATTGGAAAGTTGGCCAACAAAGTTAGCATGCTGGTTTTAACTAGGTAACGTTGACTGTTAGCAGTTGATAACTGCACGAACGTTGTAATAACTTGAACTTTGGTTAGATTGAGAGTGCTTTTTTTGCCAGAAATAGTGTTAATGAGGTGTAAATGTGCCCTAATGACCGACACCTTCGATTATTTAGCTTCGCAGTCTTTGGCGCCCCTTCTATTGACAATAGAAAATAAATAGAAAGGGCGCCAAAGACGGCGAAGCTAAATTCTCGATGGTGTCTGTCATTGTCTACAATCTTAGCTAGGCAAGCAAAGATGAACTACCTAAGGTTTTCAATATGGGAGACAATTTAGCGTTAACGTTAGTTTCTTTCGCTTGCCCTATCTTTTGGTTTAAAGTAATTGAAGTCAATGTTAATGATATACTGGTAGTGTAATTTTGTTAGCTAACATTTACTAACGTTAGCTTGGTAAATCATTCCTGCATTAACTGGAAAGGGAAGACAGTATGCTAATGTCTCATAACCTATATCAACCTGACACTTTGCGTCTATAAACTATGATTTAGTTGCTAATTACGTAACTATTTACCATGTGGTTGTCTTGTTTTGTACGCTTTGTACAAATAATAAAACGCAGAACTACAGGATGTTTCTTAACATAACATAACTCTTTATTAACTAGCTACAACTGCATGTTCGCCTATCTCCAACCACGATCAACTGGCCATGACCTAACCGTCTGGGTGGTCTTAACCAATCACCGCTCAGTAGGATACGGCGGTAAAATGCATCCAATTATAATTCGGTATGTATTCACATATGAATATTACAGTGGTTAAATGTGTTTTTCAGCTGGTAAAATAAGCAGACATGCTGCAGGATTTACGTGATCTCTTTCTCGGGCCAGAGCACTTCTTCAGAAGGAGAACCATTTGGAGATTTACTCATGGTGAAAATGAGGTAATGTTAGATTTTGACATTTGGGAGACATTTAATCTAACCATGCAGACAGTGTTTCCTGTTATCAAAGTAGCATTTTCTGCCCATCATTACAGTACATGTATCTAAAGATGTAGTTGTTTTGGTGTTTGTTGTTAGGGTGTTGTCACAGTGTGGTGTTCTTTTTTTTATTTATAATTACCATTGATTAAATGTATGTCTTGTACAGGGTCAAGAATCAGACATGTGTAGACCAGGCACCTCCTCTGGGACCTGTGATTTCAGCCTCCCCCCCCCCCCCCCCCCTCCACTCTTCACCCTCCTGTCCCCTCCATCCCCCCCACCCCTCTCCAAACCCAAGAGACCAACATGGTGCCACCAGAACCGTACAGCTTGTCAGCCCACAGTATGTCTTATACACAGAGTTGGAGCAATCAAGAAGCACCTTTTTTGAAAAACAGCGTGCTGGACAAGGAGACAATATCCTTTCCAAAGACCTTCGCTGTCGATTTAACCTGTTAGGGCTAGGGGGCAGTATTGACACGGCTGGATAAAAAACGTACCCGATTTAATCTGGTTACCACTCCTACCCAGTAACTAGAATATGCATATACTTATTACATATGGATAGAAAACACCCTAAAGTTTCTAAAACTGTTTGAATGGTGTCTGTGAGTATAACAGAACTCAAATGGCAGGTCAAAACCTGAGAGATTCCTTTACAGGAAGTGGCCTGTCTGACCATTTCTGGAACTTCTTTGCCATCTCTATCTTTTACTAAGGATCTCTGCTCTAACGTGACACTTCCTACGTCGTCCATAGGCGCTCAGAGCCCGGTGAAAACCTGAATGTCGTCATCCCAGCCCCAGGCTGAAACACATTATCGCCTTTCTCAAGTGGCCGATCAAGGGACTCTGGGCTTAGGCGCGTGACCTGACCGCCCCCGTCTTTGTGATTTTTTTCCTCTGTTTGCCGAAAAGGAGATTCCCGGTCGGAATATTATCGCTTTTCTACGAGAAAAATGTCGTAAAAATTGATTTTAAACAGCGGTTGACATGCTTCGAAGTACGGTAATGGAATATTTAGAATTTTTTTGTCACGAATTGCGCCATGCGCACGACCCTTCTTTACCATTTCGGATAGTGTCTGGAACGCACGAACAAAACGCCGCTATTCGGATATAACGATGGATTATTTTGGACCAAACCAACATTTGTTATTGAAGTAGCAGTCCTGGGAGTGCATTCTGACGAAGACAACAAAAGGTAATCAAACTTTTATAATAGTAAATATGATTATGGTGAGTGCTAAACTTGCCGGGTGTCTAAATAGCTAGCCCGTGATGCCTGGGCTATGTACTTAGAATATTGCAAAATGTGCTTTCACCAAAAAGCTATTTTAAAATCGGACATATCGAGTGCATAGAGGAGGTCTGTATCTATAATTCTTAAAATAATTGTTATGCTTTTTGTGAACGTTTATCGTGAGTAATTTAGTAAAATGTTAGCGAATTCCCCGGAAGTTTGCTATATGCTATACATTATATGCTAGCTTGAAAAATGCTAGTTCTGAACGTCACATGCTAATGTAAAAAGCTGGTTTTTGATATAAATATGAACTTGATTGAACAAAACATGCATGTATTGTATAACATAATGTCCTAGGGTTGTCATCTGATGAAGATCATCAAAGGTTAGTGTTGCATTTAGCTGTCTTCTGGGTTTTTGTGACATTATATGCTAGCTTGAAAAATGGGTGTCTGATTATTTCTGGCTTGGTACTCTGCTGACATAATCTAATGTTTTGCTTTCGTTGTAAAGCCTTTTTGAAATCTGACAGTGTGGTTAGATTAACGAGAGTCTTGTCTTTAAATAGCTGTAAAATAGTCATATGTTTGAGAAATTGAAGTAATAGGATTTTTAAGGTTTTGAAAATCGCGCCACAGGCTTCAAGTGGCTGTTACGTAGGTGGGACGAATTCATCCCGCCTAGCCCATAGAGGTTAATCAGGAATACAGTAAAAAGCATGATTTCCATTAAGAGAGCAGCAGGGGATGACTTCCAGTATCCATGTAGCCGTGAACTCACTGTAATGGCGAAGCTGCTGGACAGATCTACAACCAGTGGAGCTGAGTGGGTAAGTCACTACTCAGGTATTCAACACGTTTCCAAACGCAGCACTGTTGGAACTGTTAAGTTCATGTTTTAAGTATCCCTATATTTCCGTTATTACGGGGCTATCACTCAGTCAAGAGTGCGGCTGCGCAGGAAGTTAGTTTGTGGATGGACCTAGCCGTGAGTGTAATGGCTACCTTGTAGTGTGTTCATACAGTATAGTAAACTTTGTTAAACTGGAACCTTGTCGTTGTGTCATTTCGAGTTAACATTGGTAGCAGAGGATGGCTAATAACTACAATGTGCCACCTCGCTTCGACGAGAAGAGGTCGTACGAAAGTTGGAAAAATGAACTTGGAATCTGGACACGGGTTACTAATCTGGACGCGAAAAAGCAAGCACTTGCGGTGGTATTATCGCTCGAGGGAAGAGCGAGAGATACAGCACTGGAAATATCCGTTGAGGATTTGAACAATGATGATGGTATGGGAACTTTGATCAGAGCACTGGATTCTGTATTTCTTAAAGAAGAGAAAGACGCTGCCTATGAGGCATATTCAAACTTTGACAGTGTTTCGAGAGATATTTCGGTTGCAATGACGGACTACATCATTGATTTCGAACAAAGGTACAATAGGATGCGCAAGTACGACATGGTTCTCCCGGATGCAGTGTTAGCTTTCAAGTTGCTAGATACTGCCTGTCTAGATGGTAGGGAGAAACAGTTGGCTTTGACTGCTTGTACTGTACTGACTTTTGCATCAATGAAGTCGGCACTAAAAATAATTTTTGGTGAAAAGACGTCTGTCGCGCCGTTAACAGATGGAATGCAAGCGAGTGACGGAGCATATTACACTGAGCAGCAGAGAAAAGGCGCCAAAAAGTCACGTTCTCAAGACAACCTGAAGAGGGCACCATTTCCCGGAACAAATCCACTGGACAAATATGAAAGGAGATCAAAATGTGCTGTTTGTCAAAGCACTTACCATTGGGTTAAAGACTGTCCTCATAAAAATGAACAAGTTAAACTTACAGAGGAAAATGTAAACACAGATATAGAGCAGTGTAACATTACACTGTTTTCAAATGAATCTGCTTCTGATACTGAGATTTGTATAGTTGAATCCTTAGGATCTGCTGTGATTGATACTGCATGTACACGGACAGTGTGTGGTGCAAAATGGCTTGATAGCTATGTTAGTGAACTAAATATGAAAGAAGTACAAAATATGATTGACATACCAAGCAACAGAGCTTTCAAATTTGGAGATGGGAGAATTGTCCATTCTACCAAGAGAGTTAAGATACCAGCAAAAATTGGTCAGACTAAGTGTCACATTGAAACAGAGGTGGTCCCTACAGATATCCCCTTACTATTAAGCAAAGCTTCCCTCAAGAAGGCAGGGGCTGTACTAGACATAAAAAATGACAAGGCAGTGATGTTTAAACAACCAGTGACTCTTGAACTTACTACCTCAGGCCACTATTGTGTAAACATTTTAGACAAAGACATCACACAGAGTCCATGCAAAAATGAGATTCGGACGGACATGGAGATTCTGACAGTCACAGATAACATGAACACAAAAGAAAAACACAAAGTATTGTTAAAGCTTCACAAACAGTTTGGACATGCTACAGTTGACAGACTTCAGAAGTTACTCAGCAGTTCAGGGAATAATGATGATGAGAGTATTTCCATTCTACAGCAGATAGTTAACAATTGTGAGACATGTCAAAAATATGTAGATCTACATGAGTTAGCACCAAGTGTGTGGTACCTTCACATAATCGACCACTTCACACGCTTCAGCGCTGGAAGCATTGTGAATACAAAGAAACCCAGTGACATCGTCAGGCACTTCATGCATTCCTGGGTAAGTGTGCATGGCCCTCCCCAGAAATTGTACAGTGACAATGGAGGAGAATTCAATAATAATGAAATAAGAGAAATGGCAGAGAAATTCAACATGGAAGTAAAGACAACTGCTGCATACAGTCCATGGAGCAATGGACTTCTGGAGAGACATAATCAAACACTCACAGAGATCATGCTGAAAGTGAAGCAAGACAATGGATGTGACTGGAACACAGCCCTAGATTGGGCTTTGATGGCAAAAAACTCAATGCACAATGTTCATGGTTACAGCCCATACCAACTAGTGTTCGGGCAGAACCCTAATCTTCCCTCTGTACTGGTTGACAAGCCACCAGCACTAGAAGGGGCCAGTGTGAGGTGCATGGGTGGGACAGCACCTGTCAGCACTACATGCAGCGAGAAAAGCGTTCACTGAGTGCTCAGAAAGAATTTGCAGGGCTCTGCGTAAACAGCTACGACCCACCGATGAGAAGTACGAAACTGGAGACAAAGTGTACTACAAACAAGTTGACTGTCAAGAGTGGAAGGGACCGGGTGTAGTCATTGGCCAAGATGGTGTGGTGATATTTGTGAGGCACGGAGGCATCATTGTCAGGGCGCATCACTCAAGATTGCGGAAAGTAAATGATCAACAAGATAGAGGGGCTGTTGCTGAGAATCATCCTAATGAAAAGGAGACAGTAACAGACACAAACCTACCAGATGTCATATCCAATGATATGGACACTGAAACTGACACAGGAAATGGAGCAGAGACCTTCAAACATGCCACAGATAATACTGTTGAGCGTTCAAATGAGGAAAACATTCAACAACAGCCACATGTGTTAAGACAACATGGATGTTCCAATCTGAAAACTGGACGAACTGTTAAATACATGGACAGAGAAAGTTGTATTCCACATACAGCAACCATCATTGGACGAGCAGGAAAAGCCAAAGGAAAACACCAGAACTGGTACAACTTGCAGTACTCTGAACCAGTTACACTTTCTGGTACAACAGGGTCAGCTGACCTGTCACTTGTAGATAATCTCAGAATTGAACCAATGGAAAATCGAGAAAAACAGAATGACATTCAAAATGATGATGTACTTGAAACAAAGGACGTGTCATTTGACTCAGCTAAGCTAGATGAGCTCAGTAATTGGAGGAAAAATTGAGTGTTTGAGGAAGTTACAGACATTGGCCAAAAATGTGTCTCAACAAGGTGGGTGTGTACCCTTAAAGAGTCCTTAACTGGAATAGTGCCTAAAGCACGTCTAGTGGCTAGAGGTTTTGAGGAGCTGGCTGCTAAACAACTCCCAAAAGACTCACCGACATGCGCCTTAGAGTCACTCAGATTGCTGATGTCCGTGATCTGCCAGAAAAAATGGAAACTTAATTCCATAGACATCAAATCTGTCAAGGGACATTCACATCCGACCTCCGCCTGAAGCTAAATGCGAAGGAACACTGTGGAAACTAAAGAAGTGTGTGTATGGACTGGCAGATGCATCACTCTACTGGTACAACAAAGTCAAGGCAACAATGCTGAATACAGGTGGAAAACTGTCACAAGTGGATCCTGCAGTCTTCTATTGGCTTGATCAAGACTGCAGTGTGACTGGAGTACTTGCCTGTCATGTTGATGACTTCATCTGGGGTGGCTCACAGACCTTTGCTACAACTGTGATTCCACACCTCAAATCTGTTTTCCAGGTCGGCCGTGAGGAGCATGATAATTTTTGTTATGTTGGCATAGAGTTTATTACAGTTGATGGGACAATACTGATGCAACAGGAGAGCTATATCAAGAATCTTCAACCCATTCACATGGATTCTTCAAGAGCCGTACAAAGGAATTCCCCTCTATGTGGAATTGAAGCTGATCAATTGAGGTCAAAGATAGGACAAATTTTATGGGTTGCTAGACAGAGTAGACCTGATGTAATGTTTGATGGTTGCAACTTGGCATCTAACACAAAACACGCCACTGTACAAACCATTCATGAGGCAAACAAAGTTGTTCGTAAACTGAAATCACAACAAGTGACTAAAGTTTCAGCATGTTGGAAAAGATGACTCTTTGAAACTAGTTGTCTTCAGTGATGCTTCGCTAGGGAACCTTACAGATGGAGGCACACAAGGTGGACATCTAATCGTGTTAATGGGTGAAGGAGGAAGATTCTCACCTATCTGTTGGCAGTCAAAAAGGATCAGAAGGGTTGTCCGAAGCACACTTGCTGGAGAAACACTTGCTCTTGCGGATGGAATTGACAATGCGATCTTTCTTGCAGCTCTGTTCTCAGAGCTTACCACTGGTGAGACAAAACGGCACATTCTACCTGTAGTTTGTGTCACTGACAACTACTCATTAGTTGATGCTTTAAAGTCAACCAAGTCTGTCACAGAGAAAAGACTTCGTCTTGAGATTAGCAGCATCAAGGAACTTATTCAAGCACAGAGAATCCAGCGGATTCTGTGGTCGACCACAAAGGAACAGCTTGCTGACTGTCTGACTAAAAAGGGAGCATCCGGTCTTGTGCTCCTACAGGCTCTCAGTAATGGAAAGTGGCAGCTTGAGTAATACAAATAAAAACTGTCACACAACCCATTTGTAATGGGGAACTTAAATAATACTTGGACATTTAATTATGTTGTTGATGTTTAATTTGCCTTTAAAGAAAAGGGGGAGATTTTTAAGTTCATGTTTTAAGTATCCCTATATTTCTGTTATTACGGGGCTATCACTCAGTCAAGAGTGCGGCTGCGCAGGAAGTTAGTTCGTGGATGGTCCTAGCCGTGAGTGTAATGGCTACCTTGTAGTGTGTTCATACAGTATAGTAAACTTTGTTAAACTGGAACCTTGTCGTTGTGTCATTTCGAGTTAACAGGAACCTGGCAGCCAAAGTGCAAACATCTGACACTCAAAATAGGGATGTGCTTCATCCAGATCAATCAGGGCAACATGTGGATTCGATTTTGTTTAATGTGATTTATAACACAAACAATTTGTTTGTTAAGGAATCTGTGAAGAAGCAGCTTTTGAAAAGGATTCAGAATGTGACAACCCCCAAAAAGAAGCAGGGAGCGACCCCTTCAAGAAAGAGGCCACGAAGCCTTAGATTTCAGAGCAGCCAGGAGATGTCCACTGATGAGACTGATGAATCCACCTCCTCAACCCTGATCTTGTGGAGATCCCCACAATCTAGATGCAGCACCCCAGAGGTTGAACAGTTGGGTGGTAAGTACACAAATTGAAATAGTGGATAGTGTTTCTGTATAAATGCAACTTCTACTACTCTAAATGAGGGACTAGAAACAAAGTGACTGTTTAGTCTTCAGTGTTTTCTGTGGAATGATAGGTTTTTATGGGGGGTAGTACCAGCGGAATTACTGGTCTTAATTTCAGTCTACATTTTTAAATGTTAATTGGTTGGGTTTGTTATGTTTTCTGGCATCAGAAACTACTGAGAGCCTACAGAACCAGGCGAGACATTATAAAACTACAGGAGATGTACAAAACCAAGGCCAGACCCAACCAGAAGGATGTTTCTCAGCTCCTGGACCTTGAATTCCAAGCAAGACGGGCCTTCATCGACTCTGATGCTACTAAGGAGCAGGACAGGCCTATCAAGATACTTCAAGCGTATCCCTGCTTCAGAGAACTGGATCATGTAAGCAAATGTATTAATTTTAAGTAGGCCTATGCTTCTTTAGCCTGGTTAACACCAGACCGAATCTCAAATAAGATATGGTGTGGGAACTGAGCAACGTGAGAAGCCATAGCAGGGACGGGGGTAAACTACTTCGTGCAAATGTAAAACAGTGAGCTCGCTAGAATTCGGTCTGGTAGTAACCAGGCTAATGCTTCCTATGCCTTCAGCTAGATAGATAGACAGACAGTCTTAGTCTCAGGTTATGGATGAACTCCGGCGGATCCTCGATCGAGGATACCTGAACTGAACTTTTACAACAAGGCACAGTTTTATGGAGTGTTCAAAAAGGTCATGAAGCCACCGCTGCTGGACAAAGGTAATTACTGGCTCTGTTGACAATGGAGAATTCCATGAACAGATTAATTTTTGTTTAAATAACTGGCTGCAGTAAATCAAATGAAACTATTTTTGTTTTTAACAGTGAAGCACTCAATCGCCATGATGAAGGCTTTACCAGATATGTTCCCACCACCTGTGGCTACACCAAAGAAGTTAGGACATGCAAATGAGGCTATGCTTCACATCCTTGGTAAGAAATGTGTGCATGTATTAGAATTTTCATTACTTAACCATAACATACAAAGAGTGTGAATTGTCTTTGTGGTCATTTGTTTTTCTCTTTGTGTTTGTGTCAGTCTGCAGAAGACCCCAACACCTTTCTTCAGGTGAGACCACTCTTCAGCCCTGTCATGATTGTCTGTGAAACCAACTGCGTACTGGAACCATGCCTGTGGTGACCATGCCTGTGGTGACCTTCACAAAAGAGGACATCTGTGCCAGCGTGACGAATCTCATGGCGTGTTATTACGCCTTTCACCTCACATATCCCAAGTGCATTGCGACACTCTTCTCTGTGCTGCAGACAGAAGTCCTCTCGGACGCCATCCATGACCGGGACATGACTTCTTCATATAAAAAGGCTATGGCCGAGTGGAAAAGGTTCATTACTGACTAGGGTTGCACAATACAATTTTTTTATTTCTAGTCCCAATAACAGAACTGTGTGTATTGGCCCATCCGAGAACCGATTTGATAGCCTTTAATAGATAGGCAGGGCGTTTGTTGCTTATTATAATGAGGTTTGTTATCTTCCCATTGGTCTTACATTTTCACCTTGACCACCAATGGCCTTTGTTGTTGTTTTTGCATCCTTTGTTCTGCCCATATCAGCCTCTGGATATACTGAGTCCTCAATAAAGAAGTGAAAAGAAATTAGATTCTTTCTTTAATAACCTCTTGACGGTCGCCTAGGATAGGGGGCGCTACAACGATTTTTGAAAAAAATACGTGCCCATTTTAAACGGCCTCCTACTCAAACTCAGAAGCTAGGATATACATATAATTAATAGATGTGGATAGAAAACACCCTAAAGTTTCTAAAACTGTTTGAATGGTGTCTGTGAGTATAACAGAACTCATATGGCAGTCAAAACCCCGAGACAGTTTCTAACAGGATGTGGAAATTGATTTGCGGACTCAACTTCAGCACTTTGCCTATAAATCACACCGTGAGCTATGGTTCATTGAGCACTTCCTATGGCTTCCACTAGATGTCCCCAGTCTTTACAAAGAGGTTTGAGTCTTCTACTGTGAAAACTGACTGAAAGAGAGGCTGTTGATCTTGGTCACATGGGGAGGGCCATCACCATTATGATGCGGGCGCCCCTGGCTACCCTCTCCTTTCGAAATGTTTTGAAAGACAATGCAACCGTCCCCATGGAATATTATTGAAGCTCTGGTTGAAAAAGGCCCTAAAGATTTATGTTATACAACGTTTGACATGTTTGAACGAACTTAAATATATTTTTTTTGTACATTCGTGACGACAAGTCCTACTCAGCACGGTACATTTTCAATAGCCTTCGGAGCGCGCTAACAATTGGGACATAAATGATTAACTTTTTCGAACAAAACGACATTTGTTATGGACCTGGGATTCCTGGAAGTGCTTTCTGATAAAGATAATCAAAGGTAAGGTTTTATTTACAATAGTATTTTTGATGGTTGATCATTCCAAGATGGCTCCAACATGTATAGCCTAGCCTATTTTGCTGGGTATACCACATCGTTTATTGCAAAGTGTGATTTCCCAGTAAAGTTATTTTTAAATCTGGCAAAGCAGTGGCATTCAAGACATGTTAATCTATAAGTCTTTGAATGACAATATTACATTTTAACAATGTTTTCGAATAGTAATTTTGTAAATTGTAGCGCTGATTTATCGGAAGCATTTGAGGGAAAAGATTTTCTGAATGTCACGCGCCGATGTAAAATGCTGTTTTTATATATAAATATGAACTTTATCAAACAAAAAATGCATGTATTGTGTAACATGATGTCCTAAGATTGTCATCTGCTGAAGATTGTCAAAGGTTAGTGCTGCATTTAGCTGTGTTTTGGGTATTTGTGATGCATGCTAGTTGCTTTGAAAATGGCTGTGTGATTATTTCTGTCTGGGTTCTCTCCTAACATAATCTAATGTTTTGCTTTTGCTGTAAAGCCTTTTTGAAATCGGACAACTCGGTTCGATTCAGGAGAGGTGTATCTATAAAACGGTGAAAATAGTCATATGTTTGAGAAATTGAAGTTATAGCATTTATGAGGTTTTGCATTTCGCGCGACGCGATTCCACTGGGTGTTGACTAGGGTGGAACGCAAGCGTCCCACTGGCCCAGACAGGTTAAGCACAATATGCTATTTTTCTGTAAATTCCTGGGCATATTGCCTTCTATCAAGACGATTGCAATAGCATTGGATTATAAATTTAAGCACATTTTCCTACATATTGAGAAAATTATTCTTAAATCTTTTCTTTGTATCCAGACAAATGTACTTGTTTTTAGTGTAGCTGTACTGGTTTTAAGATATATTTACTAAACATATAGCCTTATTTCAAGATGATGGCACTAGCATTTGCTACATTTAAGCACATTTTCCTACATATTGAGAAAATTATTCTTAAATCTTTTCTTTGTATCCAGATAAATTACTTGTTTTTAGTCTGAACGCACTAGGTTTAAGATATCTGTGCATTCTTTGAGACTAGATATTTTTACTTGTTTAAAAACATTTGGCAAGTAAAGTTTTCCTGTTCTGTTGGCAGATAATTTTGCTTATTTTAAGTAATATTTCCCTAATTGTATTGCTTTTTTCCCTTGTTTTTGAGAGCTGACTTTTTGCAGTGTATTATTTGACCCTGCTGGTCATCTATGAACATTTGAACATCTTGGCCATGTTCTGTTATAGTCTCCACCCGGCACAGCCAGAAGAGGACTGGCCTCCCCTCATAGCCTGGTTCCTCTCTAGGTTTCTTCCTAGGTTCTGGCCTTTCTAGGGAGTTTTTCCTAGCCACCGGGCTTCTGCATTGCTTGCTGTTTGGGGTTTTAGGCTGGGTTTCAGTACAGCACTTTGTGACATCAGCTGATGTAAGAAGGGCTTTATAAATACATTTGATTGATGTCTACTTCTGATAAACTGCTTAGTAAAACAATCAAGCATCCCAGAAAAGTGCCAAAAAATTGCCCACATTAACATGTTGCCTAAGAATCAAGGTTCATGAAATCGTTAATAACCGATGACATTCATATACTGACTATCTCTGAAACTGACTTAGATAATACCTTTGATATAGCGGTAGCAATACATGGTTATAACATCTACAGCAATGCTAACGGGATTGGTGTTGCAGTCTGTATTCAGAACAACATTCCAGTAAAGCTTAGAGAGGATCTCATGCCAAATACTGTTGAAGTATTTGTATCTGTTAAATCCCTGTGGATTGATGAGGAATTTAACATTTTTATGGTTGAGAGGGATGGGGCAAAAGGAATGGAAAATAAGTCTGGCTGCATAACCAATTGGAAAACCTACTGCAAATTGAGAAATAATGTGGCTAAACAGAACAAAAAGAAGAAGAAACTATACTATGAAACAAGAATAAATTATATCCAGAATTATAGTAAAAAGCTTTGGAGCACCTTAAATTAAATTTTAGGCAAAAAAGCAAACTCCGCTCCTATCAGGTGTCAAGGTAAGACGCAAGTGCAGACTGTGTGAAGTAACAATGTTAATTGTAACAGGGGCAGGCAAACGACAGGTCAAGGCAGGCAGGGGTCGATAATCCAGAGTAGGAGCAAATGTACAGGACGGCAGGCAGGCTCAGGGACAGGCAGAGTTCAGTAATACAGAGGTGGAGCAAAGGTGCAGGCTCAGGGACAGGCAGAGTGGTCAGGCGGGCAGGTACAGGGGCAGGACAGGCAAGGGTCAAAAACCAGGAGGATGAGAAAAAGGCTGGGAGAAGACAGGACAAACTGTGGTAAATTTAACAAACAAGACGAACTGGCACAGACAGAAAACACAGGTATAAATACCCAGAGGATAAGTGGGGAAGATGGGCAACACCTGGAGGGGGTGGAGACAAGCACAAGGACAGCTGAAACAGATCAGGGCGTGACAGCTCCAAGCGAACCTCCTCCCAGCTGCCCACTGCACTGAGGCTAGGAAACACTGTCACCACCGATAAATCCACTATAATTGAGAATTTCAATAAGACTTTTTCTACGGCAGGTCATGCTTTCCACCTGGCTACCCCTACCCCAATCAACAGCCCTCCACCCCCCCACAGCAACTCGCCCAAGCCTCCCCCATTTCTCCTTCACCCAAATCCAGATAGCTGATGTTCTGAAAGAGCTGCAAAATCTGGACCCCTACAAATCAGCTGGGCTAGACAATCTGGACCCTCTCTTTCTAAAATGATCTGCCGATATTGTTGCAACCCCTATTACTAGCCTGTTCAACCTCTCTTTTGTATCGTCTGAGATTCCCATACATTTACATTTAAGTCATTTAGCAGACGCTCTTATCCAGAGCGACTTACAAATTGGTGCATTCACCTTATGATATCCAGTGGAACAACCACTTTACAATAGTGCATCTAAATCTTTTTTTTTGGGGGGGGGGATTAGAAGGATTACTTTATCCTATCCTAGGTATTCCTTAAAGAGGTGGGGTTTCAGGTGTCTCCGGAAGGTGGTCATTGACTCCGCTGTCCTGGTGTCGTGAGGGAGCTTGTTCCACCATAGGGGTGCCAGAGCAGCAAAAGGTTTTGACTGGGCTGAGCGGGAACTGTGCTTCCGCAGAGGTAAGGGGGCCAGCAGGCCAGCAGTGGATGAGCGCAGTGCCCTCGTTTGGGTGTAGGGACTGATCAGAGCCTGAAGGTACGGAGGTGCCGTTCCCCTCACGGCTCCGGAGGCAAGCACCATGGTCTTGTAGCGGATGCGAGCTTCAACTGGAAGCCAGTGGAGAGAGCGGAGGATCGGGGTGACGTGAGAGAACTTGGGAAGGTTGAACACCAGACGAGCTGCGGCGTTCTGGATGAGTTGTAGGGGTTTAATGGCACAGGCAGGGAGCCCAGCCAACAGCGAGTTGCAGTAATCCAGACGGGAGATGACAAGTGCCTGGATTAGGACCTGCGCCGCTTCCTGTGTGAGGCAGGGTTGTACTCTGCGAATGTTGTAGAGCATGAACCTACAGGATCGGGTCACCGCCTTGATGTTAGTGGAGAACGACAGGGTGTTGTCCAGGGTCACGCCAAGGTTCTTAGCCCTCTGGGAGGAGGACACAATGGAGTTGTCAACCGTGATGGTGAGATCATGGAACGGGCAGTCCTTCCCCGGGAGGAAATGCAGCTCCGTCTTGCCGAGGTTCAGCTTGAGGTGGTGATCCGTCATCCACACTGATATGTCTGCCAGACATGCAGAGATGCGATTCGCCACCTGGTTATCAGCAGGGGGAAAGGAGGAGATTAATTGTGTGTCGTCTGCATAGCAATGAGAGACCATGTGAGGATATGACAGAGCCAAGTGACTTGGTGTATAGCGAGAATAGGAGAGGGCCTAGAACAGAGCCCTGGGGGACACCAGTGGTGAGAGCACGTGGTGCGGAGACAGATTCTCGCCACACCACCTGGTAGGAGCGACCTGTCAGATAGGACGCAATCCAAGCGTGGGCCGCGCCGGAGATGCCGAACGCGGAGAGGGTGGAGAGGAGGATCTGGTGGTTCACAGTATCAAAGGCAGCAGATAGGTCTAGAAGGATGAGAGCAGAGGAGAGAGAGTTAGCTTTAGCAGTGCGGAGAGCCTCCGTGACACAGAAGAGCAGTCTCAGTTGAGTGACCAGTCTTGAAACTTGACTGATTTGGATCAAGAAGGTCATTCTGAGAGAGATAGCAAGAGAGCTGGCCAAGGACAGCATGTTCAAGAGTTTTGGAGAGAAAAGAAAGAAGGGATACTGGTCTGTAGTTGTTGACATCGGAGAGATCAAGTGTAGGTTTTTTTCAGAAGGGGTGCAACTCTCGCTCTCTTGAAGACGGAAGGGACGTAGCCAGCGGTCAAGGATGAGTTGATGGGTGAGGTGAGGGAGAAGGTCTCCGGAAATGGTCTGGAGAAGAGAGGGTAGATAGGGTCAAGCGGGCAGGTTGTTGGGCGGCCGGCCGTCACAAGACGCGAGATTTCATCTGGAGAGATATGGGAGAAAGAGGTCAAAGCACAGGGTAGGGCAGTGTGAGCAGGACCAGCGGTGTCGTTTGACTTAACAAACGAGGATCGGATGTCGTCGACCTTCTTTTCAAAATGGTTGACGAAGTCATCCGCAGAGAGGGAGGGGGGGGGGGAGGATTCAGGAGGGAGGAGAAGGTGGCAAAGAGCTTCCTAGGGTTAGAGGCAGATGCTTGGAATTTAGAGTGGTATAAAGGGGCTTTAGCAGCAGAAACAGAAAAGGAAAATGTATAGAGGAGGGAGTGAAAGGATGCCAGGTCCGCAGGGAGGCGAGTTTTCCTCCATTTCCGCTCGGCTGCCCGGAGCCCTGTTCTGTGAGCTCGCAATGAGTCGTCGAGCCACGGAGCAGCAGGGGAGGACCGAGCTGGCCTGGAGGATAGGGGACATAGAGAGTCAAAGGATGCAGAAAGGGAGGAGAGGAGGGTTGAGGAGGCAGAATCAGGAGATAGGTTGGAGAAGGTTTGAGCAGAGGGAAGAGATGATAGGATGGAAGAGGAGAGAGTAGCGGGAGAGAGAGAGCGAAGGTTGCGACGGCGCAATACCATCCGAGTAGGGGCAGGGTGAGAAGTGTTGGAGGAGAGCGAGAGGGAAAAGGATACAAGGTAGTGGTCGGAGACTTTGAGGGGAGTTGCAATGAGATTAGCTTTCCATAGATTGCAAAGCTGCCGTGGTCATCCCCCTCTTCATTGGGGCAGACTCTAGACCAAAACTGCTACAGACCTATATCTATCCTACCCTGCCTTTCTAAGGTCTTCGAAAGCAAAGTTAACAGATTACCGACCATTTCGAATCCCACCGTACCTTCTCCGCTATGCAATCTGGTTTCAGAGCTGGTCATGGGTGCACCTCAGCCACGCTCATGGTCCCAAACGATATCATAACCGCCATCGATAAGAGACATTACTGTGCAGCCGTATTCATCGACCTGGCCAAGGCTTTCGACTCTGTCAATCACCACATTCTTATCGGCAGACTCAACAGCCTTGGTTTCTCAAATGATTGCCTCGCCTGGTTCACCAACTACTTCTCTGATAGAGTTCAGTGTCTCAAATCGGAGGGCCTGTTCTCCGAACCTCTTGCAGTCTCTATGGGGTTGCCACAGGGTTAAATTCTTGGGCCGACTCTCTTCTCTGTATACATCAATGATGTCGCTCTTGCTGCTGGTGATTCTCTGATCCACCTCTACGCAGACGACACCATTCTGTATACCTCTGGCCCTTCTTTGGACACTATGTTAACAAACCTCTAGACGAGCTTCAATGCTGTACAACTCTCCTTCCGTGGCCTCCAACTGCTCTTAAATGCAAGTAAAACTAAATGCATGCTCTTCAACCAATCACTGCCCGCCCGTCCAGCATCACTACTCTGGACAGTTCTGATTTAGAATATGTGGATAACTACAAATACCTAGGTGTCTGGTTAGACTGTAAACTCTCCTTCCAGACTCGCATTAAGCATCTCCAATCCAAAATTAAATCTAGAATCGGCTTCCTATTTCGCAACAAAGCATCCTTCACTCATGCTGCCAAACATACCCTCGTAAAACTGACCATCCTACCAATCCTCGACTTTGGCGATGTCATTTACAAAATAGCCTCCAACACTCTATTCAACAAATTGGATGCAGTCTATCACAGTGCCATCCGTTTTGTCACCAAAGCCCCATATACTACCCACCACTGCGACCTGTACACTCTCGTTGGCTGGCCCTCGCGTTATACTCGTCGCCAAACCCACTGGCTCCAGGTCATCTACAAGTCTCTGCTAGGTAAAGCCCTGCCTTATCTCAGCTCACTGGTCACCATAGCAGCACCCACCTGTAGCACGCGCTCCAGCAGGTATATCACACTGGTCACCCCCAAAGCCAATTCTTCCTTTGGCCGCCTTTCCTTCCAGTTCTCTGCTGCCAATGACTGGAACGAACTGCAAAAAACACTGAAGCTGGAGACTCATATCTCCCTCACAAGCTTTAAGCACCAGTTGTCAGAGCAGCTCACAGATCACTGCACCTGTACATAGCCCATCTGTAAATAGCCCATCCAACTACCTCATCCCCATACTGTATTTATTTATTTATTTATCTTGTTCCTTTGCACCCCAGTATCTCTACTTGCACATTCATCTTCTGCACATTCTACCATTTCAGTGTTTAATTGCTATATTGTAATTACTTCGCCACCATGGTCTATTTATTGCCTTACCTCCCTTATCGTACCTCATTTGGACATACTGTATATAGACATTTTCTACTGTATTATTGACTGTATGTTTGTTTATTCCATGTGTAACTCTGTTGTATGTGTCGAACTGCTTTGCTTTATCTTGGCCAATGAGAACTTGTTCTCAACTAGCCTACCTGGTTAAATAAAGGTAAAATTAAAATAAAAAAATTCATTGAATCAGATGGCTCATTTATCACAAAAGTCACTGATATTGCCAACTACTTTAATAATTTTTTCATTGGCAAGATTAGTATTTTAAGTCGCTCTGGATAAGAGCGTCTGCTAAATGACTTAAATGTAAATGTAAACTTAGGCATGAAAGGCCAGCAGCAAACGTTGAACCTACACTTCCAAGTATAACTGACCAAATTATGAAAGACAAGCATTGTAATTTTTAATTCTGTAAAGTGAGTGTGGAAGAGGTGAAAAAATTATGGTCTACCAACAATGAGAAGCCACCTGGATCTGACAACTTGAATGTAAAATTACTGAGGATGATAGCGAACGATATTGCCACTCCTATTTGCCATCTCTTCAATCTTACAAAAAAGTGTGTGCCCTCAGGCCTGGAGGGAAGCAAAAGTCATTACGCTACCCAAGAATACTAAAGCACCCTTTACTGGCTCAAATAGTCAACCAATCAGCCTGTTACCAACACTTTAGTAAACGTTTGTAAAAAATGGTGTTTGACCAGTTACAATGTTTTTTTAACAGTAAATAAATTAACAGATTTTCAGCACATTTATAATGAGGGAAATTCAACATGCACACCACTTACACAAATTACTGATTTCAGTGTGGCTTGTGACATTATCGATCATAGTATACTGCTGGAAAAACGTGTATATGTTTTGGCTTTACACCACCTGCTATAATGTGGATTGAGAGTTACCTGTCTAACAGAACACAGAAGTTATTCTTTAATGGTAGCCTCTCCAACATTCCAAGTAGGGCTTCCCCAGGGCAGCTGTCTAGGCCCATTACTGTTTAAAAATATTTAGTAATGACCTGCCACTGGCTCTGAGTAAAGAATGTGTGTCTACACTGCGTGCACAATTATTAGGCAAGTGATTATTCTGATCTTATCATTGTTTCTATTCACATTTTCGAACTCCAAACCATATAAACTTGAATGCTTATTGGATTTAATCATTTTCAGGTGATATGTATTTGTATAATGACGGAGGGTGTGGCGAAAGTGAATAACACCTTATATCAAGGTGTGCATAATTATTAGGCAGCCTCATTACCTCAGGTAAAATGAGCCAAAAAAGAAATTTAACTGACACTGAAAAGCCAAAAATGTAAAATGTCTTTCAGACGGATGCAACACTCTTTAAATAGCTAAACTATTGAGGTGTGACCACCAGACATTCAAACGTTTTGTTGCGAATAGTCAACTGGGGCGCAAAAAACGCATGGGGAAGAAAAGGAGCAAATTAACTGCAAAAGACTTGAGAATAATTAAACGTCAAACTACCAGGAACCCATTATCCTTCAGTGCTACCATATTCCAGAACTGCAACCGACCTGGAGTGTTCAGAAGTACAAGGTGTCAAGTGCTCAGAGACATGGCCAAGGTCAAGAAGACTGAAACAAGACCACCACTGAATAAGATTCACAAGTTGAAGCGTCAAGATTGGGCAAAGAAATACCTGAAGACAGATTTTATGGACAGATGAAATGAAAGTGACTCTTAAAGGACCAAATGGATGGGCCCGTGGCTGGATCAGTAATGGACACAGGGAACCACTTTGAGTCAGGTGCCAGCAAGGTGAAGGAGGGGTACTGGTAAGGGCTGCTATCATTGAGGATAAGGTAGTTGGACCTTTTCAGATTGAAGATGGACTGAAACTCAACTCCCAAACCTACTGCCAGTTTCTGGAAGATTCTTTCGTCAAACAGTAGTACATGAAGAAGTCCTCAGCATTGTAGAAGGCCATGATCTTTATGCAGGACAATGCTCCATCACATGCATCCATATGTGTGTTTTGGGTCATTGTCCTGTTGAAAAATAAATGATAGTCCCACTAAGCGCAAACCAGATGGGATGGCGTATCACTGCAGAATGCTGTGGTAGCCATGCTGGTTAAGTGTGCCTTGAATTCTAAATAAATCAAAGACAATGTTACCAGCAAAGCACGCCCCACCATCACACCTCCTCCTCCATGCTTTATTGTGGTAACCACACATGCGGAGATCATCTGTCACGACTTCCGCCGAAGTCGGTCCCTCTCCTTGTTCGGGCGGTGTTCGGCAGTCGACGTCACCAGCCTTCTAGCCATCGCTGATCCATTTTTCATTTTCCATTTGTTTTGTCTTTGTCTTACACAATTGGTTTCAATTCCCCAATTACTTGTTCATTATTTAACACCCTATTCCCCCATGTTTGTTTGTGAGTAATTGTTTATTGTATTGCGGTCCATATTTGTGGCCTTGTATTTATACGACGTGTATTGTTATATTATTGAGTAAATTGCTTTCATTACCCATATCTGCTGTCCTGTGCCTGACTCATCTCACCAGCTACACACAGACGCATGACAGAATTACTCCCCCCCCTCGGTCGGACGGTGTGTTGCCTTAGTGGGAAGTACTGGTGGTCCACCTTGGCCGTGAGGATTTATGTTTCCTCCTGCTCTGTGTGCGCCCAGTGCAAGGCTCCCAGGCACCTGCCCAGAGGGAAGTTACAACTCCTACCCGTTCCACAACGGCCGTGGTCGCACCAGTCGGTGGACTTCCTGATGGATCTTCCTCCCTCACAGGGCAACACCATGATCCTGGTCATTGTGGATCGGTTTTCTAAGTCCTGCCGTCTCCTCCCTTTGCCCGGTCTCCCTACGGCCCTACAGACTGCGGAGGCCCTGTTCACTCACGTCTTCCGGCACTATGGGATGCCTGAGGACATAGTCTCTGATCGGGGTCCCCAGTTCACGTCCAGGGTCTGGAGAGCGTTCATGGAGCATCTGGGGGTCTCGGTCAGCCTCACCTCAGGTTTTCACCCCGAGAGTAACGGGCAGGTGGAGAGAGTAAACCAGGATGTGGGTAGGTTTCTGCGGTCATATTGTCAGGACCGGCCGGGGGAGTGGGCGGCGTTCATCCCCTGGGCAGAGATGGCCCAAAACTCACTCCGCCACTCTTCCACTAACCTCTCTCCCTTCCAGTGCGTACTGGGGTATCAGCCGGTTCTGGCACCTTGGCATGAGAGCCAGATCGAAGCTCCTGCGGTGGACGAATGGTTTAAGCGCTCGGAGGAGACCTGGGACGCCGCCCATGTGCACCTGCAATGGGCCGTGAGGCGGCAGAAGGCGAGCGCCGACCGCCACCGCATTGAGGCCCCGGTGCGACTGGGTCTGGCTCTCAACCCGAAACCTGCCCCTCCGCTTGCCCTGCCGGAAGCTGGGTCCGCGGTTTGTGGGGCCATTCAAAGTCCTGAGGAGACTGAACAAGGTATGCTACAGGTTACAGCTTCCCCCAGATTACTGTATTAATCCCTCGTTCCATGTGCCTCTCCTCAGGCCGGTGGTGGGAGGTTCCTCCGCCCCCTCTGGACAAAAGGATAGTTGTGTTTACCTGCATAACACACATTTTTTGTCTACCAATATGATGTGGATCGTTGTCAGGTTATTTTATATATAAGCTTCAGTAACAAAATAACACCATGGTTGTAAGAACACTTTAAAACAGGTCGTTTGTAAATGTGTAGAATGTGTTTGTTTAGGGTCCACACTGGTAAGTTAACTTATGTAAATTAGACATTAACAGAGGATTTTCTTCTGAATAACTGGTCAGGGCATAGCACTTTCCATTCAGCTTCAGGCAACTTTTGATGTAAGGCTTGATCACACCTGTAGTGACTACTTCTATCCATTACGTCCATTGTTGCTCAGCCATTGTTCATATCAGGACTCAGGCTAAGACCCAGATGCAGACAGTTCGAGTTTCAGAGTTTATTCTAGTACAAGGGGCAAACAAAAAGGTAAATCAAGGCAGGCAAAGGGTCCTAATCCAAATCAGAGTCAGGCAGGTACAGGACGGCAGGCAGGATCAGGACAGGCAGAAAGGTCAGAACTGGGAAGACTAAGAAAAACAAAAACTAGAGCACAGGAAACACGGGAACACGCTGGTAGGACTTGGCAGACAAGACAAACTGGCAACAGACAAACAGAAAACGCAGGTATAAATGCACAGGGGATAATGGGGAAAATGGAAGACACCTGGAGGGGGTGGAGACAAGCACAAGACAGGTGAATCAGATCAGGGTGTGACAGTTCACTAGATATATCAATATAATTACGCAATGTTGAAAAACAGAATGCTTCCCACCACTAGATCACATAAGTAGACGGGTGCTGGACGTGATCCTAATGCTGCCACCAATATAGTGGATGAAAGTGACAGCTGCAACAGGGACTCTAACCAGGGCTCATTCGTGGCAAAGGGAACTCTAATGGGCGTTGCCAAGAAAGCCTAGTGGGCCTCTGGGCAGAGGCAGTCGGCCTACAATGCTGGCATATGCCTTGTTACAATAGCCTAAGTATATGACCTGATTGACATGACAGTAATAACAATGAAACGGCCTTGGAAGTGCCAGAAGTGTAAGCCAACATAATTCATTATTTTACATTAACCTGTTTAACTGCATTGATATGGCTTAATTGATTATAGTCCAGACTCGTTATAGTTGCAAATACCATGCAGTTGCAGCAGGGGAATTTAAACCAAACAGATTTTTTTGGCCAGGTATTCTGTTTCTCCATATTTATTGATGAATTCATTTCCCATTATGAAAATGTATCCCCATTTCCCAATCGATACAACAACAAGCATTACATTATTACTGAATACTTATGTACATGTGACATTTCAGTTTCAAAAAGGACTAAGTTGTTGCAATGACAATAGCAACCAGAGGGCGAACATATCTTGAAAGACTTTGGTTGCAAGCAGGACACCGACATCATCTTTTTGGGAGCAGTAATGAGGTGACCAATACTGGTTCCGATAAACTGTGCTATTGAAATGAGTGCGTATTTATGGTTTATGGACATCAGCTGGCGATAATAAGGATGCTGCAAGCTGTTATGGGATATTCTAGGCAGGACTTCCTGCGATCCCAATCACATGTATCCTTCGCCTAGGAGGCTATCCCATAACAGCTTGTGGCACAGCAAAAATGCAAAACATTTCTGTATTAATGGCGGACAGATGTCCCCGCCTGGGATAACATTTTCCAGAAGAATAAGGTATAACTTTGCAAAATGTAAGTATAACGTATTTATTCACCAAAATGATGTTAACATGTTTAATAAATTACATTCATATGAATTTGGAATTAAATGTTGAGTAACGGTTGTTTATCAGCCTGTTGCCAAGCTAGCTAGCTGTAACACGTCGGACGTTAGCAAGCAGGCGACCTCATCCTGCTTATCGGCCGTTTAGGGATGAACAGCTAAACTAACTAATCGTAGATTCAGCAATGTGTCAATTGTGAAGAACGGGACAGTTTTTAAATCATGAATTGGTGAACTTGCAAGCCAGCTAAAGACATGTAACATATAGTTTTCCAATTTGTTTTCAGGGACTATAGTGGGCACCATATTGCATTTCACTTCATTGAATTGGCTTGGCAGGAGAAAACAGTCCAGCCCGACTCGTTTGGAGGTAAAACACATCTGATGAAAAACGTAGGAAATGCAGCCAGCTGTGTAACATTATTGTTCAATCTAGCCAGCCAAGTTATTTGTGCATTCTGTTGTTAATTCTGTTTTGCTAGCTAGCTGTATGGAGTGTCTAGCTAACGTTCACAAGCTTTCTCTTGCCACTTTTACTTCCCCTATTGTGTTGCACCCTTGGGGCTGGTTAATATTAGCAGCTAAGTCATTCGACACTTTATGTAAACAACTTGACAAAGCCTAAAAATATACAAAACGGTTAATAAAGATAGTTGTGGCTTCAGCAACTTGAACCAGCACAAAAATTTGAACAGTGAGGTTAATTTCTTCCCCCTTGTTCCAGGTTGAAGGACATCCCAGCCTGACACCCTTTAGATGAAAAGTACTTTTTGCAAACCTCCCAGCCTCCAGGATAATCACCCGAACCCAGAATATTATTCAGAAGTGTGCGACATCTCAATGTTGATTTGTCAAATTGAATATGCCATTTAGCAGACACTTACCCAAAGTGACTTTATCATGCTTGCATGAATTCAGTGGCGGATTTTGGTCTAGGCGACATGGGCAGCCGCCCAGGGCGGCAACTTGTGGGGGCGGCATGGGGCGTCCGTACAATTTATTTGGGAATGGTGACATTTGTGAGATCGGTTTTCTATCGCTCATTTGCACGTCACGTCAATGATATCATGTCACCGTGTGGGACTGTGGGTCAATTAACCTTGTCGGAGCGGGCGCCCTGATTCTAGTTTGTGAGCTAGGCAGGCTTACTGCCTGGGAAGGTCTCCCACTCAGAAGTACGTGCCTGAGCACCCAGGGAGCCATACTCAGGGAGAAAAAGGTGTAGATTCACGCGCAGAGCGCGGCAGGTGTTTATTTCACCTTCGCAGAAGGCAGGAATCGTGGTCACAGGCAGGCAATGGTCATACGCAGGTAGGCAAACTGGCAGGTGAATCAAAACTAGGACTGAAGGCTATAACTGGTTCTCACAAACGAGCTAGGAAAAGGCTTAGTAGAGTCAAAACGAACAACAAAGGCACAAACAGAATGAACTGAACTAAATAAGGAGCTGATGAGACCAGGTGAGTAACTAACACAGGTGAAATCAATGAACAAAAATGAAAGACAGGGCTACGTTCAAGAACACAGAAACAGAACACAAGGTTGACTAAGAAAATAAATACAGAACCTTACAATGTGTAGTCTCATGAGGCCAATGGTGACTTTAAAAACATGTATTTCGTTTTGCCCCTATTAAGCACAAATTTTAAATCAGCAAGGGATTCTTGCATAGCTATACAATCTGACTGTAGTTTTGACACAGCCAGATCAACAGTCAGGGCAATAGCATACATAATATTGTCATCCGCATATAGATGAAGTTTACCATTTTTAACAGATTGACCAATGGTGTTCATATAAATAGTGAAGAGAACAGTCCCAAAATCAACCCTTGTGGTACACCTTTATGTACTTAAAGAAATTCTGACTTAACCCCATCCATCACGATGGCCTGAGTTCTGTCACTAAAATAATCATGAAACCATGAACGGGCATCAGAGCTCACTCAGGCCTATTGAGGACAACTGAATAGGGCAAAATTAAACACCAATAGTGAAATTAAGCTGGTGGGGTGAAAGTAATGGCAAAATAAATAACGGGGGTACGCCGTACTGGTAAAACATGAGCCTATCACAACAAATAAAACAGAATGCAAGAAAACTAGGCTATTACACTATTATACAACAGGTGGGTCTAATCCTGAATGCTGATTGGTTAAAACCGCATTCCAGCCGGTGTCTATTCCACAAGTTGTGACCAGCTAAATCTACGATGTTAAAATGGCAATTTACTCTGTTCCATCTGACTGCGTAATCCACTCTCGTCTGCCCATTCAGGCAATTTATAAACTTGATCTCAAATATAAAAATACATTCTCACATTTCTTCTAAACTAACATTTTGTTTTCAACAGCAGAGATTTGTATTAACCTTGCTGTCTGTCTCCTACATTTGCAACATTGTTTCAATATTGAAATTTGATCTCCTGCTGTCCCATAGTAATGAACGTGTTGGGACGAGACAGGCAGGCAGGGTTTCTCAGCCAATCGAAATCATGAATCGGCTGCCATTATTTTTATGGATATATACCAAAAAAGTGTTTCAAAAAGGTAAAACAAAACACAGATAATTTGCAGTCTTTCCAGCTTCAGTTTGAAGTGATTGTGTTACTGTAGCTGTGTTGTTGGCTAGCTCCTCTGAACAACAGTGTCCTGACGAGTGAGCACATTTTCTATGCCATTAGCTCATTGTTATGAATGAATCCAAATAAATGTCACTAGAAAACAGCTTTTCATTTTTTTTGTGGCGGGCTAGGCGCATGCACGCTCACCAGGTGTATGGTGTTTCCTCTGACACAAAATGTTTTTTAGTGGATGGGTATAATTTGTATGTATAATATTTAAAATGACTAAATCGGGTAATTTTGTATACATTTATGTAAATTAGCATCGGGCTGCTTCTGGGGGGATTCTGTTTTGATGACGGCAAAGTCGGCGAAAATGAAAACGTAGACGGAAACATTGGGCCAATTCTGGGCAGTCATTCATTTTGATTACCGGGGAGAGTCCGAGACCCGATTCTGGGCTGATTCAATCAGTTCCGGCCCCCCGGAAGATGGACGCTTCTGGGCCGTTTCCTCATTGCTAGCTGAGACCCCGGCCAAACACTAACCCGGACAACGCTGGGCCAATTGTGCGCCGCCCTATGGGACTCCCAATCACAGCCGGTTGTGATACAGCCTGGAATCAAACCAGGGTCTGTAGTGACGCCTCTAAGACTGAGATGCAGCGCCTTAGACCACTGCACCACTAGGGAGCGTAAACAAATGCAAATGCAGCTACTTTGCTGTTATTCTGGCTGCACATTTTGACTTGACTGTCAGTTAGGCGTAGTTTGCTAGCTAGCAAGCAAGGAATAAGAACGTTGCCAGCCAGTATGGCTTGTCCGGGTTAGTGTTTGGCCGGGGTAGGCCGTCATTGTAAATACAAATTTGTTCTTAACTGACTTGCCTAGTTAAATTAAACAAATAATAACATTTTAAAAATGCACCAGTAGGTTACACAGGAAAAAACGGAATATAAGCGCCACTAGGTGGCAGCGCAGAGCTATGGACACACAGGCCAAATGGCTTTGAAACATACCAAATGGACACGTTTTCATTTTCGTCAAAAACAACTTTATATTAAAGGAGTGCCGTTGATTTGGCCGCCTGCATATGCGCTGTTCGGCGCAAGACGACCAGTCCGACGTTTCTGCGCATGAGCTTAGCTAGCCAGCGTTGCCATGACATCACCTACAAATGTGATCAGGGATTTCTGTTTGGATAAACAGTTTCTGCCTATATTAAAACTTTACTGTCTTTGATAGAGCCATGACGTCAACTTAAAGGATGACGAAGGAGGCGGGTGTTAACAAAACAAGCTCGAATCAAATTGTATTTGTCACATGCGCCGAATACAACAGGTGTAGACCATACCATGAAATGCTTACTTACCAGCCCTTAACCAACAATGCAGTTCAAAAATAAGAGTCAAAAAAATATTTACTAAATAAACAGAAGTAAGGCTATATACAGGGGGTACCAGCAGTGTAAAAAAAGGGTGGGGGTCAATGCAAATAGTCTGGGTAGCCATTTGATTAACTGTTCAGCACTCTTATGGCTTGGGGTAGAAGCTGTTAAGGAGCCTTTTGGAACATAGTCTTGCCGCTCTGGTACCGATTGCTGTGTGGTAGAAGCTAGCTAGCTAACGAAGAACAACAAAGAATATCTAGTTAACAGAAGAAAAGAAAGAGAAAATCAGGACAGAAGAAAAAGGATATCAAAGTGAAACAGTTCTCTAAAGACACAAGAGACAATAATACAAGAAACAACACTTCTGTAGCTTGTCAACTATGTGTCTGTCTATCCCTGTTCTCTCCCCTCTGCACAGGCCATACAAACGCTTCACACCGCGTGGCCGCTGCCACTCTAACCTGGTGGTCCCAGTGCGCACGACCCACGTGGAGTTCCAGGTCTCCGGCAGCCTCTGGAACTGCCGGTCTGCAGCCAACAAGGCTGAGTTCATCTCAGCCTATGCTACCCTCCAGTCCCTAGACTTCCTGGCGCTGACGGAAACATGGATTACCACAGATAACACTGCTATTCCTACTGCTTTCTCTTCGTCTGCCCACGTGTTCTCGCATACCCCTAGAGCATCGAGCCAGCGGGGTGGTGGCACTGGAATCCTCATCTCTCCCAAGTGGACATTCTCACTTTCTCCCCTGACCCATCTGTCTATCTCCTCATTTGAATTCCATGCTGTCACAGTTACCAGCCCTTTCAAGCTTAACATCCTTATCATTTATCGCCCTCCAGGTTCCCTTGGAGAGTTCATCAATGAGCTTGACGCCTTGATAAGTTCCTTTCCTGAAGATGGCTCACCTCTCACAGTTCTGGGTGACTTTAACCTCCCCACGTCTACCTTTGACTCATTCCTCTCTGCCTCCTTCTTTCCACTCCTCTCCTCTTTTGACCTCACCCTCTCACCTTCCCCCCCTACTCACAAGGCAGGCAATACGCTTGACCTCATCTTTACTAGATGCTGTTCTTCCACTAATCTCATTGCAACTCCCCTCCAAATCTCCGACCACTACCTTGTATCCTTTTCCCTCTTGCTCTCATCCAACACTTCTCACTCTGCCCCTACTCGGATGGTATTGCGCCGTCCCAACCTTCGCTCTCTCTCTCCCGCTACTCTCTCCTCTTCCATCCTATCATCTCTTCCCTCTGCTCAAACCTTCTCCAACCTATCTCCTGATTCTGCCTCCTCAACCCTCCTCTCCTCCCTTTCTGCATCCTTTGATTTTCTCTGTCCCCTATCCTCCAGGCCGGCTCGGTCCTCCCCTCCTGCTCCGTGGCTCGACGACTCACTACGAGCTCACAGAACAGGGCTCCGGGCAGCCGAGCGGAAATGGAGGAAAACTCGCCTCCCTGCGGACCTGGCATCCTTTCACTCCCTCCTCTCTACATTCTCCTCTTCTGTCTCTGCTGCTAAAGCCACTTTCTACCACTCTAAATTGCAAGCATCTGCCTCTAACCCTAGGAAGCTCTTTGCTACCTTCTCCTCCCTCCTGAATCCTCCTCCCCCTCCCCCCCCCCTCCTCCCTCTCTGCGGATGACTTCGTCAACCATTTTGAAAAGAAGGTTGACGATATCCGATCCTCGTTTGCTAAGTCAAACGACACCGCTGGTCCTGCTCACACTGCCCTACACTGTGCTTTGACCTCTTTCTCCCCTCTCTCTCCAGATGAAATCTCGCGTCTTGTGACGGCCGGCCGCCCAACAACCTGCCCACTTGACCCTATCCCCTCCTCTCTTCTCCAGACCATTTCCGGAGACCTTCTCCCCTACCTCACCTCACTCATCAACTCATCCTTGACCGCTGGCTACGTCCCTTCCGTCTTCAAGAGAGCGACAGTTGCACCCCTTCTGAAAAAACCTACACTCAATCCCTCCGATGTCAACAACTACAGACCAGTATCCCTTCTTTCTTTTCTCTCCAAAACTCTTGAACGTGCCGTCCTTGGCCAGCTCTCCTGCTATCTCTCTCAGAATGACCTTCTTGATCCTAATCAGTCAGGTTTCAAGACTGGGCATTCAACTGAGACTGCTCTTCTCTGTGTCACGGAGGCCCTCCGCACTGCTAAAGCTAACTCTCTCTCCTCTGCTCTCATCCTTCTAGACCTATCTGCTGCCTTTGATACTGTGAACCATCAGATCCTCCTCTCCACCCTCTCCGAGTTGGGCATCTCCGGCGCGGCCCACGCTTGGATTGCGTCCTACCTGACAGGTCGCTCCTACCAGGTGGCGTGGCGAGAATCTGTCTCCGCACCATGCGCTCTCACCACTGGTGTCCCCCAGGGCTCTGTTCTAGGCCCTCTCCTATTCTCGCTATACACCAAGTCACTTGGCTCTGTCATATCCTCACATGGTCTCTCCTATCATTGCTATGCAGACGACACACAATTAATCTTCTCCTTTCCCCCTTCTGATAACCAGGCGGCGAATCGCATCTCTGCATGTCTGTCAGACATATCAGTGTGGATGACGGATCACCACCTCAAGCTGAACCTCGGCAAGACGGAGCTGCTCTTCCTCCCGGGGAAGGACTGCCCGTTCCATGATCTCGCCATCACGGTTGACAACTCCCTTGTGTCCTCCTCCCAGAGTGCTAAGAACCTTGGCGTGATCCTGGACAACACCCTGTCGTTCTCCACTAACATCAAGGCGGTGACCCGATCCTGTAGGTTCATGCTCTACAACATTCGCAGAGTACGACCCTGCCTCACACAGGAAGCGGCGCAGGTCCTAATCCAGGCACTTGTCATCTCCCGTCTGGATTACTGCAACTCGCTGTTGGCTGGGCTCCCTGCCTGTGCCATTAAACCCCTACAACTCATCCAGAACGCCGCAGCCCGTCTGGTGTTCAACCTTCCCAAGTTCTCTCACGTCACCCCGCTCCTCCGCTCTCTCCACTGGCTTCCAGTTGATGCTCGCATCCGCTACAAGACCATGGTGATTGCCTACGGAGCTGTGAAGGGAACGGCACCTCCATACCTTCAGGCTCTGATCAGGCCCTACACCCAAACAAGGGCACTGCGTTCATCCACCTCTGGCCTGCTGGCCCCCCTACCTCTGAGGAAGCACAGTTCCCGCTCAGCCCAGTCAAAACTGTTCGCTGCTCTGGCACCCCAATGGTGGAACAAGCTCCCTCACGACACCAGGACAGCGGAGTCAATCACCACCTTCCGGAGACACCTGAAACCCCACCTCTTTAAGGAATACCTAGGATAGGATAAAGTAATCCTTCTAACCCCCCCCCCCCCCCCCTTAAAAGATTTAGATGCACTATTGTAAAGTGGTTGTTCCACTGGATATCATAAGGTGAATGCACCAATTTGTAAGTCGCTCTGGATAAGAGCGTCTGCTAAATGACTTAAATGTAAATGTAAATGGTAGCAGAGAGAACAGTCTGTGACTAGGGTGGCTGGAGTCATTGACAATTTTTAGGGCCTTCCTCTGACACCGCCCGGTATAGAGGTCCTGGATGGCAGGAAGCTTGGCCCCGGTGATGTACTGGGACATACGCACTACCCTCTGTAGCGCCTTGCGGTCGGATGCCGAGTGGTTGCATACCAGGCGGTGATGCAACCAGTCAGGATGCTCTCGATGGTGCAGCTGTATAACGTTTTGAGAATCCGTGCCAAATCTTTTCAGTCTCCTGAGGGGGAATAGGCGTTGTCGTGCCCTCTTCACGACTGTCTTGGTGTGTTTGGGCCATGATAGTTTGTTGATGATGTGGACACCAAGGAACTTGAAGCTCTCGACCCGCTCCACTACAGCACCGTTGACGTGAATCGGGGCGTGCCCGACCCTCCTTTGACTGTAGTCCATGATCAGCTCCTTTGTCTTGATCACGTTGAGGGAGAGGTTGTTGTTCTGGCACCACACTGCCAGGTCTCTGACCTCCTCCCAATAGGCTAAGCATGCACCCCTGAGGGGCCCTGTGTTGAGGATCTGCGTGGCAGATGTGTTGTTGCCTACCCTTACCACCTGGGGGTGGCCCGTCGGGAAGTCCAGGATCCAGTTGCAGAGGGAGGTGTTTAGTTCCAGGGTCCTTAGTTTAGTGACGAGCTTAGAGGGCACTATGTTGTTGAACGTTGAGCTGTAGTCGATGAACAACATTCTCACGTAGGTGTTCCTTTTGTCCAAGTGGGAAAGGGCAGTGTGGAGTGCAATAAAGATTGCTGGTAGAAATTAAGTAAAGAAGGATTTAAGTTTCCTGCATTAAAGTCCCCGGCCACTAGGAGCGATGCCTCTGGATGAGCATTTTCTTATTTGCTTATGGCCTTATACAGCTCGTTGAGTGCGGTCTTAGTGCCAGCATCGGTTTATGGTGGTAAATATACAGCTACGAAAAATATAGATGAAAACTCTCTGTAAATGTATGGTCTACAGCTTATCATGAGGTACTCTACCTCATGCGGGCAAAACCTTGAGACATCTTTAATATTAGAGATCGCGCACCAGCTGTTATTGACTAATAGACACAGACCACCACCCTCGTCTTACCGGAGGTAGCTGTTCTGTCTTGCCGATGCATGGAAAGCCCAGCCAACTGTATATTATCCATGTCATTGTTCAGCCACGACTCAGTGAAAGATATTACAGTTTTTAATATCTCGTTGGTAGGATAGTCTCGAATGGAGCTCATCCAGTTATTCTCCATTGATTTCACGTTGGCCAATAGTACGGATGGTAGAGGCGGGTTACCCACACCCCGACTAATTCTCACAAGACATCCAGATCTGCGGCGTCTCATCTTCATGCGAATGACGGGGATTTGAGCCTGGTCCGGGAGCAGCAGTATATCCTTTGCGTCAGACTCGTTAACCTGTCTGGGCTAGGGGGCAGTATTTTCACGGCCGGATGAAAAACGTACCAAATTTAAACAGGTTACTACTCTGGCCCAGAAACTAGAATATGCATATTATTAGTATATTTGGATAGAAAACACGCTGAAGTGTCTAAAACTGTTTGAATGGTGTCTGTGAGTATAACAGAACTCATATGGCAGGCAAAAACCTGAGAGAATTCCAAGCAGGAAGTGGAAAGTCTGAGAATTGTAGTTCTTCTTTTGATTCTGTATCGAAACTACAGTGTCTGTGGGGGACGTTGCACTTCCTAAGGCTTCCATTGGCTGTCTAAAGCCTTCAGAAAGTGGTTTGAGCATTCCTGTCACTGGGCAGATAATAGGAGCTCAGTTACTGAGTGGTCTGCCTGGCAACAAAGGGATTGGATATGCTCGGTCCTGCGAGCGCGACCCTACTTCTTTTTCTTCTTGAATGAATATGCTATTGTCCGGTTGGAATATTATCGTAATTTTACGTTAAAAATACTATAAAGATTGATTTTAAACAGCGTTTGACATGCTTCTAAGTACGGTAATGGAACATTTTGACTTTTCGTCTCTCGTTCCGCGCTCGCGCGTTATGCCTTTGGATAAGTGATCTGTACGCACAAACAAAACGGAGGTATTTGTACATAAATATGGATTATTTCGAACAAAAACAACATTTCTTGTGGAAGTAGCAGTCCTGGGAGTGCATTCTGACGAAGATCAGCAAAGGTAAGGCAATATCTCTAATACTAATTCTGAGTTTAGGTTGCCCCGAACTTGGCGGGTGTCTGAATAGATCACTGTGATGGCTGAGCTATGTACTCAGAATATTGAAAAATGTGCTTTCTCCGTAAAGTTATTTTAAAATCTGAGACAGCGTTTGCATTCAGGGGTAGTCTATCTATAATTCTTAAAATAATTGTTGTATATTTTGTCAATGTTTATGATGAGTATTTTTGCAAATTGATGTGCACATTCACCGGCGTTTTGGTGGGAATACATTTTCTGAACATCATGCGCCAATGTAAAATACTGTTTTTGGATATAAATATGAACTTTATCGGACAAAACATACATGTATTGTGTAACATAATGTCCTAGGAGTGTCATCTGATGAAGATCGTCAAAGGTTAGTGCTTCATTTAGCTGTGTTTTGGGTTTTATTGACACATGTCTTTGCTTGGAAAATGGCTGCATGATTATTTTTGTCTATGTACTCTCCTAACATAATCTAATGTTTTGCTTTCGCTGTAAAGCCTTTTTGAAATCGGACAATGTGGTTAGATTAACGAGAAGTTTATCTCTGAAAATGGTGTAAAATAGTTGTATGTTTGAGAAAGTTGAATTATGACATTTTGTTGTTTTTGAATTTTCCGCCCTGATATTTCACTGGCTGTGTCCCAGTGAAATAGCGTCCCACCTAGCCCATAGAAGTTAATTAAAGAAGAAATCTTTGTCCAGTTCGAGGTGAGTCATCGCTGTTCTGATATCCAGAAGCTCTTTTCGATCATAAGAGACAGTGGCAGAAACATTATGTGCAAAATATGTTACAAACAATGAAAAAAAAACACACATACAGCACATTTGGTTAGGAGCCAGCCATCCCCTCCAGCACAATTTTATAGAAGACTATCTGACACCATTTGTATAGGTTTATACAGAACAAGTGGAGAAATGCACATAAGCATGTGGACCAGAACAGTATACCATAAAGGTTATCAAAATAATACCTGTAAAAT
Organism: Salmo salar; assembly: GCF_965601325.2. Taxonomy (NCBI): domain Eukaryota; kingdom Metazoa; phylum Chordata; class Actinopteri; order Salmoniformes; family Salmonidae; genus Salmo; species Salmo salar. Next base: position 34,727,357 of record NC_138294.1, on the reverse strand, counting down.
ATACCTTGCCTGTCAATGGTTATAACGAAATAACACTGTATACATATTCCCTATCCAGCTGTGGCACAGGCTGGTTAGGTATCTGGGCTGGCTGAGCTGTTGTCTAGAGGTAGCTGTGCCCGAATCCAGGTCCCAGACACTTCCGTCCAAAAGAGTCTGGTGGACCTACGTGTCAAACTTGGCCTTCGTTAGCCATTACAGAGAGCCATTCGAAACACCTGGCGCATAGGCATTGGCTTAACCGGCTTAATCTACCAACCAATCATCAACCAAATTTCAATCAAATGTATTTATACAGCCCTTTTTACATCAGTCGATGTCACAAAGTGCTGTAAAGAAACCCAGCCTAAAACCCCAAATAGCATGCAATGCAGATGTCAAATCACGGTGGCTAGGAAAAACTCCCTAGAAAGGCCAGAACCTATTAAGAAACCTAGAGAGGAACCAGGCTCTGAGGGGTGGCCAGTTCTCTTCTGGCTGTGCCGGGTGGAGATTATAACAACATGGCCAAGATGTTCAAATGTTCATAGATGACCAGCAGGGTCAGATAATAATCACAGTGGTTGTAGAGGGTGCAACAGGTCAGCACCTCAGGAGTAAATGTCAATTGGCTTTTCATAGCCGATCATTCAGAGTTAGAGACAGCAGGTGCAGTAGAGAGAGAGTCCAAAACAGCAGGACTGGGACAAGGTAGCACGTCCAGTGAACAGGTCAGGGTTCCATAGCCGCAGGCAGAACAGTTAAAACTGGAGCAGCAGCGTGACCAGGTGGACTGGGGACAGCAAGGAGCCATCAGGAATCATCTCCCACAACACCTTCCCCCTAACCCTCTTCCTAGCACACCACAAGCACAGAGCCACGCCTCGCAGTCGCTTGATTCGGAAAAATGAAATGATGACAAATGCTTTACTCAGCAGGTCAATCCTATATTCTATAGTCACTCCCAGTAAAGCCAACTTTGGTTGATATCCCAGGCTTATATGCAATCTACGCAATAGCCTAGGGACGAGGTTACTGTGGCCCGGGCCGTGAGGGTGACTGGGCAGACTGAGCTGGGTGTTAAGGCTAGCTGTAGCCCAGGACGTTGCATAGACTGGGCTGGCTGTCCTGGGTCTAGAGGTAGCTGTGGCCCAGGTCGTGGAGGTGACTGGGCAGGCTGAGCTGGGTCTAGACCTGGTAGTGGCCCAATCGGTGAAGCTGGATGGACAGGCTGGATTGACTGGGACTCGGGTTGAGGAGCTGGAACCAGCTGTGTCAGTTCAACTTGGGAGGTTGTAGAGGGTCTCACCGGGGAGTGAGTTGGGCTGACTCCCGGTATCAGTGTTTGGGCTTGGTTGGGGCTTGTAGGCTCCAGGTGATGAAGGCTGCTATATTGCGGGATGTAGGAGGGGTATTGGTATGGGCTGCTAAAATAAGGTGTAGTTGTGGGGGTAGGGCACTCGTGCTGCATTGCCCATAACAACTGATAGTTCCTTCATCTGTTTGCTGATGCCGATAACACATGCCATTTACATTACATTTACGTCATTTAGCAGACGCTCTTATCCAGAGCGACTTACAAATTGGTGCATTCACCTTATGATATCCAGTGGAACAACCACTTTACAATAGTACATCTATATCTTTTTTTTTTTTTAGGGGGGGGGGGGGGGTTAGAAGGATTACTTTATCCTATCCCAGGTATTCCTTAAAGAGGTGGGGTTTCAGGTGTCTCCGGAAGGTGGTGATTGACTCCGCTGTCCTGGCGTCGTGAGGGAGCTTGTTCCACCATTTGGGGTGCCAGAGCAGCGAACAGTTTTGACTGGGCTGAGCGGGAACTGTGCTTCCGCAGAGGTAGGGAGGCGAGCAGGCCAGAGGCGGATGAACGCAGTGCCCTTCTTTGGGTGTAGGGACTGATCAGAGCCTGAAGGTACGGAGGTGCCGTTCCCCTCACGGCTCCGTAGGCAAGCACCATGGTCTTGTAGCAGATGTGAGCTTCAACTGGAAGCCAGTGGAGTGTGCGGAGGAGCAGGGTGACGTGAGAGAACTTGGGAAGGTTGAACACCAGACGGGCTGCGGCGTTCTGGATGAGTTGTAGGGATTTAATGGCACAGGCAGGGAGCCCCGCCAGCAGGGAGTTGCAGTAATCCAGACGGGAGATGACAAGTGCCTGGATTAGGACCTGCGCCGCTTCCTGTGTAAGGCAGGGTCGTACTCTGCGAATGTTGTATAGCATGAACCTACAGGATCGGGTCACCGCCTTGATGTTAGCGGTGTCCAGGGTCACGACAAGGCTCTTAGCACTCTGGGAGGAGGACACAATGGAGTTGTCAACCGTGATGGCGAGATCATGGAACGGGCAGTCCTTCCCTGGGAGGAAGAGCAGCTCCGTCTTGCCGAGGTTCAGCTTGAGGTGGTGATCCGTCATCCACACTGATATGTCTGCCAGACATGCGATTCGCCACCTGGTTATCAGAAGGGGGAAAGGAGAAGATTAATTGTGTGTCGTCTGCGTAGCTATGATAGGAGAGACCATGTGAGGATATGACAGAACCAAGTGACTTGGTGTATAGCGAGAATAGGAGAGGGCCTAGAACTGAGCCCTGGGGGACACCAGTGGTGAGAGCACGTGGTGCGGAGACGGATTCTCGCCATGCCACCTGGTAGGAGCGACCTGTCAGGTAGGACGCAATCCAAGAGTGAGCCGCGCCGGAGATGCCCAACTCGGAGTGGGTGGAGAGGAGGATCTGATGGTTCACAGTATCAAAGGCAGCAGATGGGTCTAGAAGGATGAGAGCAGAGGAGAGAGAGTTAGCTTTAGCAGTGCGGAGAGCCTCCGTGACACAGAGAAGAGCAGTCTCAGTTGAATGACCAGTCTTGAGTTGCATACTTATGAACACGTCTCCATACGAGTTGCATACCTAGGGCTCGATTCAATCCGAATCGCCGAAGTTCAGAGTTATAGCGCAGTTGAAATGTGAAGCTAATTTCGGATTTAGCACAGAGCTGCAGTGTTTACAGTGAATGCAGTCTCCGCTAATGTGGGAACATTACCTTTGCATTTCTATCGTACTGTAGTGAAGATCTTCAGTGCTACGGATTGAATCGAGCCACTAGTTGCAGAGCAGGGTGACATTTTAAAAGTATTTGACAGTTGTTATGATCGTTTCTTATGTTAATTGTTATGTTGTTTTACCTATTTGCACTGCTGCCTACACCATTCCCCCTTGTGGGATAAATATGGTATTTTTATGTTTAGTTACTGTTACAGTAACACCTTTACAGTGCAGTACATTATTGGCAGTGGTGTGAAGTAAAAATACTTTAAAGTATCTGTACTTTAATTTATTTACATTTCTTTGACTACTTTTACATCACTACATTCCTAATGAAAAAAAATGTACTTTTTGCTCAATACATTTACCCTGACACACACAAGTACTCGTTACATTTTGAATGCTTAGCAGGACTGGAAAATGGTCTAATGCATGCACTCTTCAAGAGAACATCCCTGGTCATCTCTATTGCCTCTGATCTGGCGGAATCACTAATCACAAATGCTTCATTTGTTAATTATGTCTGAGTGTTGGAGTCCCCTGGCTATCCGTAAATAAATAAAATGGTGCTGTCTGGTTTGCTTAAAACAAGGGATTTGAAATTATTTATATGTTTACTTTTGATACTTAAGTATATTTAAAACAAAATACTTTTAGACTTTTACTCAGTAGTATTTTACTGGGTGACTTTCACTTTTACTTTAGTTATTTTCTATTATAGTATCTTCACTTTATGACAATTGGGTACTTTTTCCACCACTGATTATTGGGGAAACAGTTGTTCTTACTGAAGCAAGCACATTAATGATCAGTCGATATAATGCATTCAGGGAAAATCGTGAAAAATAATTGTCAAATTCTTTGGGCATATGTGTTTTGTTAAGTAATTTAATGCATTGGCCTTTGCCAAATTGGGGAAATTAAAATACATCAGAAATGGAGAAAGAAACAAACTCATTCCACATTTGACACATACATCTTGATCCTCTGCGTTTTCTAAATAATATAGACATTGCTTTCAAAACATTCAACAATATTATATTTTCAAAAAAAAATGTTTTGTCAAATTGCCGAAAGTGTTTCTGAAAATGACTTGCCGATTAATATTGAGTAAATCGAAAGCTCTCGAGCCCAGATCAGCAGATTGACAAGAGCTAGCAAGCCCGCCTTACAACCGCCTGTGCGTACGTGTTGTTTCGCACAACCTCGTCCTCTTTGGTAGACCCGCCTGTATGGATACATGCGCCGGGCTGCATCCATGCTCATCGCGCATGGTATTGTCGCGTTCGTGTGCTAGTCGGAACAAGAAAACTCGGACATTTCCGACTTTTTATCCGAACACAGCACGTGTATAACTACAACCAGTTAGAAAGTCCGAGTTTCCTAGTTCCAACTTTGATATGAACAAAGTATCAATGTCACGTGTCAGTTGAGTATAGGCTGCAGCCTGCTTTCGTGCTTGTGTTCTTTCAAACAACTGTATAGGTTTATTTACATCGAAGGAACGGCTGTGTGCGCACAAGTTTAAAAACCTCTAGTGGGGATACTTAGATCTGATAATGTTTCTGCTCGATTCCGACTCACAGGTAAGGGAAAGGGGGATACCTAGTCAGTTGTCTTCCGCATTTAACCCAACCCGCCCTGTTTGTGTGTAATAACACTGACATTATAGACTATTTAGCCTATAACTTTGGCATTGCAGGTTTATACAATTTATTTAATTTAGCATTACTGTGTTTCTGAGTTATTTTTGTTAGGTGTAGGGAAAGGTAGGCCATAATTATATAAAAATGGCATTTCCAAGTTTTCGACATGGTTTGTCATTTGCTGAATTATCTGTAGGCAAGGCTAACTCTAGTTAGGCTATGTTTAGAAGGTGGCCATATTTTTGCTTCACAAATCACTCTGACATTATATGCATAGTCATCATATCTAGGCTATATGTTTATTTACAACGCAATTTATCACACAATTCACGTTCATGTGACACCAACTGGTCCATATGAAAAGGAAATATTTTTTTACGCACACGTTTCAGAATAACAGAGTAGGCGCAGGTGTAATATACTGTAAATAGCTAGCATTAATCTATGTTATTCTTTGTTTCCTGTATTATGCAGCTGGACTGTATTAGTAATTTATTCGAAGGCGGAGATGCTGTCAACTCAAGCAATGTGCTGGGACAGTCCCCTGCACACTTGGCGGCATGCAGCGGACAAGCCTTTTGTTTGCTATGGCTACTGCAAACGGGAGCTGATGCAAATCAGCAGGTAGATTCACTTTCACTTGTCTGTCTATAGCAGGGATTGGCAACTTTGATGGGGATGGGGCCGCAGTGGCTCGCGGGTCAGTATACTCTCAACCATACACACACATTCACCCAAGCCTTTTGGGGGCTCTCATTTCATGCAATTCTACTCATTTTGCCATAGGGTGGAGAGATGTTTGCAGTTTTTAATATGATATTTGAGTGAGAGTGAAATGGGGCCCCTGGTTGGCAATTCAACCATGATTACTACACGTTTAAATAGCTGGCTAGACTGCTGATGCACAACCACATTTCAAAATGGCACAATAAGATTGCCCTATGCTTTTGTATATATTTCTCTATATAAAAGGCCAACATGACACATTAAATGTGAGCTTTCAATTGATATCATATCAGTCTTCATCCCAAAATAGTTGCAAGATGTTACATGACACTGCAGTAAAGTGTAGGCTAATATTTTGGACACAGTAACTGCAGTGTAACTTCAATAAGGGATCACAAACACATTGACCAGATCCACTGCTCAAGATCCAGAAAATTACATCAGGGACAAAGCTCACTTTACAGGTTCTCATTTCAACTGATCCAAAACACCAGTCTTTAATTACTTGTTTCTCTTTACCCCAAATTATTTCATATTTGCTAAAGGACAACAATGGGGAGACGCCAATGCACAAAGCCGCCAAGGCTGGCAGTTTGGAATGCATCAGTGTGCTCGTTGCCAGTGATGCCCAACTTGGGTGAGTGTCAACTTTCACACACACAAAACAGTTGCATAGATGTTAATATATAATATCTACCAGATGCTTTTATCCAAAGCCAACTTAGTCATGCGTGCATACATTTTATGTATAGGTGGTCCTCGGAATTGAACCCACTACCCTGACGTTAAGCGCCATGCTCTACCAATTGAGCTGCGAAATACCTATTTTCAGACTAATGCATTGATGCTAATTTTGTAAATAAAATTCTACACACTGATAGCATTACCTGAGTTAAAGTTGGTTCAAATGAGTTTAAACCATTTATATTTTGGCAACTGGTTCCATGCAGCCAGTTGCTTTTACAATCCCTGACCTTTCCACAATGTTTTTTCCTGAGCAGACTTTGCAACAATGAGGGCAGAACCGCTGAAGATTTGGCATGGTCGTACGGATTCGAGGAGTGCGGACGATTCCTGAACACACTCCGAATGACGCGACTCCTGACGAGCAGCAGCACTCCTCTGATGCCGTCCGGGCCCGTAGCATGCCCGCTGACTGGCGCCCAGTGCAGTAAGGTAGCAGGACAGAAGAGGGCACTCATTGCCACCGGGGCCCAAGACGGAAAGAGGGCTCGAGACTGGTGATTTTAACAATGCACCTCTAGAATTCGAAAAGGAGGACAATGCTTTCTCAGCCAAGTCCAATACAGGACATGCATGACGAAGTCCCCGCTACTGTGTCTGACACCAAACCTGTCGCTGTTCCTAACCACTGACTGGGGTGTCTGTGAGTCTCCTATGTATTTGTGTGTCAATGATTGGCAAGTATAATGTCAGTGGTTAACTTGGATAGGAGCAGAAAGCATCCTTCTCCTGCAGTGACAGAGGCAGACGTGTGTTGCGAAAAACTACGCTCATGTGATGAGTAACCTTGCTCTGAGAACTAAGGACTGTTAGCTCCTGCTGCTATTGCCTAGGCTTTGGTTCAGAGGGCTAAACACTGGGAGAATCTCAATGCTTACTCCCTGCTTTCTCTCTCCTAGCCTTCTTTTCAATACCCATTGGAGAAGGTCAGAGGGGAGGGACCTCCGGTTCTCTCATCCAATGGGTTTTGAGAATGAGACGATGATGCGAGGTGTATGCAATGGAAATCTTTCCACTGTCTGGAGGTGTGCACGTGCTCAGCATAGACTCCGGGCCTAGCCATCAACCACTGTGTGCATTTCATGCTCAGATGCAATATGGGACCTTCTGATTCTGTGGACACCAGTTTCAGATGTACATATCAACTTTACACAGTCCTTTGTTTACAGTGCAAATCTTGAGGTACTCTCCCCTATGTATTTATTGACAGTGAAGCTATATCTTTTAATTTGGCTCTGTACTCTAGCATTTTGGATGCAAGATCACATTTGACTGTACAGAATGTCATCTTTTATGAGGGTATTTTCATACTGTTTAGCAATTTAAGCATCTAGTCCCTTCATTTTGAATGCGTCAATTTAAAAAAAAAATATTGACAATGATTTATTTACATTGTGCACAATATAATCCAAACCAAACTGCAAATGCATCCAACAAGTCTGTAGTCACATGCTTAATGTAGTGATTGTGTGTTAGGAATATGGGACCAAAACCTAAACTTTTGACTACTACAATACACTGAATTTGGCCAAATACTTATGGGGGCACTAAATCCATAAAGTGCTTTAATTTCTAAACGGTAAAATAGATATGTATGAAAAAATACCCTCAAATAAAAGGTGACATTCTGTACTATCCAAAATGCTGAGATTACGTAGGGGAGTGTGTAAATGTTTGACTAAATGAAATAAAAAGCAGGCACTTCATGAATGATACACACGATGGTGGTATGTTGATGTAAAAACAGTATACCGACTGTCATTACAGTCACAGATGAAATAAAAAGGCTCAGATGTTTTGACATATATTTGTTGTAATACTGTTGGACAGGTGCCTGTACACAACACACACTCATATGGTCTTCGGTCTCTGAGGCAAACAGAGGTTGTAGTAGGCGTTCTGGTCCCAAAACTCTGGGCCCTTCCATCCGCACCAGCCCTGGGGAAAGAAGACAACACCTCCATTTTGGGTTTTCTCAAGCAAATAGATACGTTTTTGAGAATATATACTGCAACAATTATACAGCGCTTCTAGATACTGAAGTTTATGACTAAGTACATTTTCTTCCACTTCCTGCATTTTGTTCATTCGTCCCATCACCAAACATATACAACTGCTTGTGGGCAAGTGGACATACACTAAAAGTATATGGGCACCCCCTTCAAATTAGTGGATTTGGCTATTTCAGCCACAACCGTTGCTGACAGGTATAAAATTGAGCACACAGCCATACCATTTGCAGTAGAATGGCCTTACTGAAGAGCTCATATACTTTAAACATGGCAATATCATAGGATGACGGCTTTCAAACAAGTCAGTTCGTCAAATTTCTGCCCTGCTAGAGCTGCCCCAGTCAGCTGTAAGTGCTGTTATTTTGAAGTGGAAACACTTAGGAGAACGCCAACTGTAAAGTTTGGTGGACGAGGAATAATGGTCTGGAACTGTTTGTTTTGGCTTGAACTTTCATTTTAACTCGCCCTGGGACCAGGGCCTGGATGCCTCAGCGTAGGAGTGCTGATTTAGGATCAGTTTTGCCTTTAAGATCACGATTACATGGACAGAGGGGATTTGATCCGAGATCAGCACTCCTACTCTGAGACAGTTTATACATATTGCTCCAGGATTCCATGACACCATCCGGTACCTTGTCCGTGATGACTTGCAGGTCCTCAGCCCCGGTGTAATGTGGGTCCAGGATGAGGTAGCGAATCTGGCCCGTGATCTCGCTCCACGCCACACCGAGGATAGTGTGTGCTAGGACACCCCCTCCTGGTGTGGAGCAAAATAGAAGGAGAGTTCAAATTAACAGATTCAATTTCAAGCAATGTTTGTAGTAACTTTGTTTAAGCTAGACAATGTGACTGCCTGTGCAATGCACACACAACCTAAAAACTGGAAGTATTTACGTGTGAGGGGAGTCGACCAAAATGTTAACCAAAAGCGTTCAGCTATTTATTTGACCACAGAAATATAGATGCTGTTTATATGAAACTATGTATGACTGTGGTACTGTAGCATGTACTCATCGGACAGGGCCCAGACCTTATCATTTGAACAGATCTGCAGTACAATCACTACAAGGGATTTGTGCATAATATTAGTCTCAGTCTCTCATCATTGAAAACTGAAACTATTACACTCACCAATCATAATAGGAGTGCCTTCAGAAAGGAAATGGTTGGCCAGTTCTCTGCCTTTGGAGGCCAGCTCAGACCCTTGGCTTTAGGACACACAAACACACAACTAGATGTGAAAACTAAGCAAAAAATTATGTAATATGGAACACAACTACCTGAAACATTCTGCATTGCCTTGACTGGTGAATTTACATGGACGCATGCACGCACAAGCATCCATGCAGGCACATACGCACGCACCTCATCTCACCTCACAAACATGATCTTGGAGGTGACTCCCAGCAACTGATCCAGCACAGCCGCGACTTCGATGGAGCCGATCCATTGGCGAGAGCCCAAAAAAGACCCTTGCTTGTCTCCAACTTCCACCAGGGCCTGTGGGACAGCAATGGGGAGAAAATAACAAGAATTAACTTGATTTTTAATCATTTAATTGTAAAGTGCTTTTCATATACACAAAAAAAAAAGAATGGTACTATTAGCTGACATGGCTATGAATTATAGAATCCTATTGACAGTAGTAAAAATGCGATTAAAAACAATGCATTTTATAATAGCCCTATCTACCAGTCAATGAGTTATATGCCAACTTGTGGGAAAGGAGAAAGAGACTCCCATTGTAATCACCTATCAATTCTTATTTACCATGGACTCAGGCTCTACCTGCTGGCTCGAATTCACAGTCTCACATTATTGGAATACGTTCAATCGACAAGTTTAGAGCCACAGCTTTACCAAAGAGAGAGAGTTCTGTATAATAAGGGATAGTTTGCACAAATCACACTGTACACCTTACACCTATCCAACACTCTCAGGTCTCCATGAATGCATATGGGGTTCGAGGCTAAGGGTCAATTTGGGATTGAGCCAGAGTCAAGGCTATAGTCCTACCTGTTGGATCTCCTTGTGGGAGGGCACAGCCCGCTCCACGTAGCCCTGCTGCTGGAACCAGGAGCAGATGGTCTGGAGGGAGCGGTAGGCGCAACCCCAGCCGTTGTCGTCCACGCGGTCCTGCATATAGTGGTGGTAGCTGTAGACCCCCTGGACCAAGTAAGGCTGGCACAAGGGAGAAACAGATAAGAGCGTGTCATACTGTGTGTGTGACAGTGTGTGTGTTTGCGCTGACTAACCTTGCCGTTCTCCAGGGCGGGGTGAGTCAGGTGGACATGAGGGTTTCGGAGGTACCCATCTTTGTAGGGCTCATCAGGAAAATGTAGAGCGTTGGCTCTTCTCAGATATGGCCGGTTGTCTGGCAGCTCAAACAGACTGTGCAGCTCCTACACAGACATAAAACGGCAATATCAAATACATGTACACAACTTTATTTCTCTAATACTAGACAGTCACTCAGAGCATTTCAAAATAAGAAATATATAATATTTCATATTGTTATTTTACAAACACCTCATATCCTTTCAGATCTATACTGTAGGTAGGGTAGGTTCTCCAGCTCTTGGAGAACAACTGGGTGTGCATGATTTTCTTCCAGCCCATCAATAACACACTTAATTAATAAATCATGGTCTTTAGTCTGGGCCAGATGATAGGCTGAATCAGGTGTTACTTCAGGGCTGGAGGGAAAGCCTGCAAAAGCTCAATAGGACTGAGGTTGGAGAACCCTGGTCTAGGGGTACGGGCTAAGTGTCCATTTTGCCTCTGGAGAGATGAGATAAGTGGATAGCAATATTCCACATAGCCTGTCAAGGGAAATAGTGGAGCTACTACCATACAGTGGAGGAAAAAGTAACCAATTGTCATCATACTTGAGTAAAAGTAAAAGATACTTTAATAGAAAATGACTCAAGTAAAAGTGAAAGTCACCCAGTAAAATAGTACTTGAGTATAAGTCTAAAAGTATACTGCTCAAAAAAATAAAGGGAACACTTAAACAACACATCCTAGATCTGAATGAAAGAAATAATCTTATTAAATACTTTTTTCTTTACATAGTTGAATGTGCTGACAACAAAATCACACAAAAATAATCAATGGAAATCCAATTTATCAACCCATGGAGGTCTGGATTTGGAGTCACACTCAAAATTAAAGTTGAAAACCACACTACAGGCTGATCCAACTTTGATGTAATGTCCTTAAAACAAGTCAAAATGAGGCTCAGTGGTGTGTGTGGCCTCCACGTGCCTGTATAACCTCCCTACAACGCCTGGGCATGCTCCTGATGAGGTGGCAGATGGTCTCCTGAGGGATCTCCTCCCAGACCTGGACTAAAGCATCCGCCAACTCCTGGACAGTCTGTGGTGCAACGTGGCGTTGGTGGATGGAGCGAGACATGATGTCCCAGATGTGCTCAATTGGATTCAGGTCTGGGGAACGGGCGGGCCAGTCCATAGCATCAATGCCTTCCTCTTGCAGGAACTGCTGACACTCCAGCCACATGAGGTCTAGCATTGTCTTGCATTAGGAGGAACCCAGGGCCAACCACACCAGCATATAGTCTCACAAGGGGTCTGAGGATCTCATCTCGGTACCTAATGGCAGTCAGGCTACCTCTGGCGAGCACATGGAGGGCTGTGCGGCCCCCCAAAGAAATGCCACCCCACACCATGACTGACCCACCGCCAAACCGGTTATGCTGGAGGATGTTGCAGGCAGCAGAACGTTCTCCACGGCGTCTCCAGACTCTGTCACGTCTGTCACGTGCTCAGTGTGAACCTGCTTTCATCTGTGAAGAGCACAGTGCGCCAGTGGCGAATTTGCCAATCTTGGTGTTCTCTGGCAAATGCCAAAAGTCCTGCACGGTGTTGGGCTGTAAGCACAACCCCCACCTGTGGAAGTCGGGCCCTCATACCACCCTCATGGAGTCTTTTTCTGACCGTTTGAGCAGACACATGCACATTTGTGGCCTATTTTGCAGGGTTCTGGCAGTGCTCCTCCTGCTCCTCCTTGCACAAAGGCGGAGGTAGCGGTCCTGCTGCTGGGTTGTTGCCCTCCTACGGCCTCCTCCACGTCTCCTGATGTACTGGCCTGTCTCCTGGTAGCGCCTCCATGCTCTGGACACTACGCTGACAGACACAGCAAACCTTCTTGCCACAGCTCGCATTGATGTGCCATCCTGGGTGAGCTGCACTACCTGAGCCACTTGTGTGGGTTGTAGACTCCGTCTCATGCTACCACTAGAGTGAAAGCACCGCCAGCATTCAAAAGTGACCAAAACATCAGCCAGGAAGCATTGGAACTGAGAAGTGGTCTGTGGTCACCACCTGCAGAACCACTCCTTTATTGGGGGTGTCTTGCTTATTGCCTATAATTTCCACCTGTTGTCTATTCCATTTGCACAACAGCATGTGAAATTTATTGTCAATCAGTGTTGCTTCCTAAGTGGACAGTTTGATTTCACAGAAGTGTGATTGACTTGGAGTTACATTGTGTTGTTTAAGTGTTCCCTTTATTTTTTTGAGCAGTTTATTTGGTTTTAAATATAATTAAGTATCAAATGTCAATGTAATTGCTAAAATATACTTAAGTATCAAAATTAAAGTAATACCTTATATTAAGCAAACCAGTAGGCACAATTTTCTTATATTTTTAAATTTATGGATAGCCAAAGGCACACTCCAACACCCAGACATAATTTACAAAGGAAGCATTTGTGCTTAGTGAGTCCGCCAGATCAGAGGCAGTAGGGATGACCAGAGATGCTCTCTTGATAAGTGTGTGAATTGGACCATTTTCTGTTTTGCTAAGCATTCAAAATGTAATGAGTACTTTAGGGTGTCAGGGAAAATGTGTGGAGTATAAAGTACACTGTTTTCTTTAGGAATGTAGTGAAGTAAAAGTAAAAGTTGTCAAAAATATAAATAGTAAAGTACAGATAACCCCCCAAAAATACTTAAAGTATTTTACACCACTGCTAGTATATTGCTTAATACCCATCATAGCATTTCACATATACACAAGTGTAGAGTACTAGGAGTAGCATAGTAGGGGCTAGGGGTCAGTTTGGAATTCTTCCCTTGCCTTGCGTCGCGTCTCCAGCTGGCTGTCGGGCACACCCGCTGGGTAGACCACTGTCACCAGGCCCACAGGGGCAGGAAGGAGGAAGTGGAACGGCTGGGGAATAAGCAGGGCCGTCCCTTTCATGTGCCGCAGAGCCACCTTTTCCATGTCACCCAGCTGACTGCACAGCGCCCCCACTAGGGTCCCACAGACACTGCATGTACGACAGACAAACAAAAAGATTTAGAGCCTGATTCAGTTGAACATTATGAGCTGGTTTCTGGGTTTAAACGTAAAAATATTTTGGGGTTAACTAAACAACCAAATTTCCCCTTGCGAATAAGGAAGTTTGAATTGAGTTTATATCAGGCTGAGTTTCTTTTGTTTCACCCTGTTTGTGGTTGTATTGTCTTGTGAACTAGCTACATCTCTGGTGGTTATTGATTGACCTATCAATCAGTTTACCTTAGCGTTCTGGTATTGGACATTTGATATAGTTTGACATAATAAAAAATATGTACTCTATTCTCCTAAAGCCTGTGTCTAATTTCATTGAAATTGCGTGGAACCAAATCATGTTGTTTCCTTTAGAGTGATTGAGGATGACATACACAGAGATGCTCTCGCTGGAAAGGACATTGACCACGCAGTCCATGGGCAGAGTCGTTTGCAGGAGGTGGTGCTTCTTACTTCCTCTCAGGAGGGTGGGTGCCGAGAGGATGCCTGGCTCTGTCACCTCGGTCATCAGGGTCAGGTTTATGATACCCTGCAAGCAAGCAATAAAGCAAGACAGACAATAAAATACATATGGGGTACAGGAAAACTAAAAACCACACCAAAAAATAATCTTGTCAATGACAAACAAGTGGCACAGTGGCATGAAAATGTGTGGCAAAGTGATTTACAGGAAGTAGTTCATGTCCATAGACTATTTTTAAGGTATAAAAGCAGCACACTTACTGTTGTTGGATTCTTTTTGTCCTTTTTTGCAGACTTTTTGCTACTGCTTTCCTGGTCATCTGTCCTAAAACAGGATGAGGGTTTTTCCATTTACTTTGGTTTCTTTTCCACAATGATCATGCGAGACACTAAACCTTCATTTAGGCCAATAACTTACAGTAGTTGGCTGACATACAAATAGCAGGCAATTGATGCATTAAGTTGAACAAAACAAGTCGTAACTACTTGGTACCTTACTGTTACTAAGTAATAATATCTAATTACCATACTACCATGTAAGAAACACCAGGTAAATAGTGGACTTTAAAATAACTTGACTTATAATCTACTTTCCCAGAACAAGAGGCTCCAAATTGTGACGTATGGTGACTTACTGGATCAACTGTTGGAGATCTTTACATGGTCTGTTCGGAGATATTTCTCCACCTGTTGCATGTCCTCCTTTGTTAGGCCAAAGAAAAACTGGACTGCTACAGAGACTGAGAACAAGCGATTCTGCTTTCACCTGGGATCCGAGTGCCTCGAAAGTCCTCGAGATGACCTTTTGTACGTGTGGTACTGGAAAGACGCAAGAGACACAATCAATATGACCATTAACAGAGACACCAGATTTCCTTGCATGGAAAATCAATGGTGAATGTGTATACAGATAAGACATCATACATACATACTTCACAAAACATGAAGTAGTACTCATAAATTTAAAACACACGAAAGGTTTCAAAAGACACCAACACTAACTGACTGGTTATAGGCTAGTGTCCTATAGGAGGCCTCCTGCTTCATGTAGTATTTAGATTTGAATAACAAATGTACTTGTTGATACCAAATCAGTGTTTTCCACAAGCACATGGAGTAGCCAGCCAAATAGAAAACAAGCTTTGCAGAGTTGCAAAGAAAAAGCCATATCTCAGACTAGGCAATAAAAATAAAAAATTAAGATGGTTAAAAGAACACAGACACTGGACATAGGAACTCTGCCTAGAAGGCCAGCATCCCGGAGTCGCCTCTTCACTGTTGATACTGGTGTTTTGCGGGTACTATTTACTGAAGCTGCCAGTTGAGGACTTGTGAGGCATCTGTTTCTAAAACTAGGCACTCTAATGTATTTGTCCTCTTGCTCAGTTGTGCACCGGGGCCTCCCACTCCTCTTTCTATTCTGGTTAGAGCCAGTTTTGCGCTGTTCTGTGAAGGGAGTAGTACACAGTGTTGTATCAGATATTAAGTTTCTTGGCAATTTCTCACGTGGAATAGCCTTCATTTTTCAGAACAAGAATAGACTGACGAGTTTCAGAAGAAAGTTATTTGTTTCTGGCCATTTTGAGCCAGTAATCAAACCCACAAATGTGAAGCTCCAGATACTCAACTAGTCTAAAGAAGGCCAGTTTTATTGCTTCTTTAAATCAGGACAACAGTTTTCAGCTTTGCTAACATAATTGCAAAAGGGTTTATCTAATGATCAATTCGCCTTTTAAAATGATACACTTGGATTAGCTAACACAACGTGCCATTGGAACACAGGAGTGATGGTTGCTGATAATGGCCTCTGTACGCCTTTGTAGATATTCCATAAAAAAATCAGCCGTTTCCAGCAACAAAAGTCATTTACAACATTAATGTCTACACTGTATTTCTGGTCAATTTCATGTTATTTTAATGGACATTGTTTTTGAAAGAAAAGCAAAAAACAAAGACATTTCTAAGTGACCCCAAACTTTTGAACAGTAGTGGATGGATGGATGGATGGATGGACGTACATAAATACAGTTGAAGTCGGAAGTTTACATACACTTAGGTTGGAGTCATTAAAACTCGTTTTACAACCACTCCACACATTTCTTGTTAACAAACTATAGTTTTGGCAAGTCGGTTATGACATCTACATTGTGCATGACACAACAAATATTTCCAACAATTGTTAACAGACAGATAATTTCACTTAGAATTCACTGTATCACAATTCCAGTGGCTCAGAAGTTTTGATTGTGCCTTTAAACAGCTTGGAAAATTCCAGAAAATTATATCATGGCTTTAGAAGCTTCTGATAGGCTAATTGACATAATTTGAGTCAACTGGAGGTGTACCTGTGGACGTACTTCAAGGCCTACCTTCAAACTCAGTCCCTCTTTGCTTGACATCATGGAAAAATCAAAAGAAATCAGCCAAGACCTCAGAAAAAAAATGTAGACCTCCACAAGTCTGGTTCATCCTTGGGAGTAACTTCCAAACGCCTGAAGGTACCACGTTCATCTGTACAAACAATAGTACGCAAGTATAAACACCATGGGACCATGCAGCCGTCATAGAACGTGTCTTCTTCCTGAGCGGTGTCTCCTAGAGATGAACATACTTTGGTGCAAGAAGTGCAAATCAATCCCAGAACAACAGCAAAGGACCTTGCGAAGATGTTGGAGAAAACAGGTACAAAAGTATCTATATCCACAGTAAAATGAGTCCTATATCGGCATAACCTGAAAGGCCGCTCAGCAAGGAAGAAGCCACTGCTCCAAAACCGCCATAAAAAAGCCAGACTACGGTTTGCAACTGCACATCGGGACAAAGATCGTACTTTTTGGAGAAATGTCCTCTGGTCTGACGAAACAAAAATAGAACCATTTGGCCATAATGACCATCGTTATGTTTGAAGGAAAAAGGGGGACGCTTGCAAGCCGAAGAACACCATCCCAACCGTGAAGCGTGGGGGTGGCAGCATCATGTTGTGGGGGTGCTTTGCTGCAGGAGGGACTGGTGCACTTCACAAAATAGATGGCATCATGAGGGAGGAAAATGATGTGGATATATTGAAGAAACATCTCAAGACATCAGTCAGGAAGTTAATGCTTGGTCGCAAATGGGGTCTTCCAAATGGACAATGACCCCAAGCATACTTCCAAAGTTGTGGCAAAATAGCTTAAGGACAACAAAGTCAAGGTATTGGAGTGGCCATCACAAAGCCCTGACCTCAATCCCATAGAAAATGTGTGGACAGAACTGAAAAAGCGTGTTTGAGCAAGGAGGCCTACAAACCTGACTCAGTTACACCAGCTCTGTCAGGAGGAATGGACCAAAATTCACCCAACTTATTGTGGGAAGCTTGTGGAAGGCTACCCGAAACGTTTGACCCAAGTAAAACAATTTAAAGGCAATGCTACCAAATACTAATTGAGTGTATGTAAACTTCTGACCCACTGGGAATGTGATGAAATAAATAAAAGCTGATTTATATCAATCATTCTCTGTACTATTATTCTGACATTTCACATTCTTAAAATAAAGTGGTGATCCTAACTGACCTAAGACAGGGAATTCTTACTAGGATTAAATGTCAGGAATTGTGAAAAACTGAGTTTAAATGTATTTGGCTAAGGTGTATGTAAACTTCCGACTTCAACTGTATAAGTCTTTGCTTGGTAAAGCCCCGCCATATCTCAGCTCACTGGTCACCATAACAACACCCACCCGTAGCACGCGCTCCAGCAGGTATATTTCACTGGTCATCCCCAAAGCCAACACTTCCTTTGGCTGCCTTTCCTTCCAGTTCTCTGCTGCCAATGACTGGAACGAATTGCAAAAATCGCTGAAGTCGGAGACTTATATCTCCCTCACTAACTTTAAGCATCAGCTATCTGAGCAGCTCATCGATCGCTGCAGTTGTACACAGCCCATCCAACTACCTACTTCATCCCCATATTGTTTTGATTTACTTTTTTTGCACACCAGTATTTCTACTTGCACATCATCATCTGCACATCTATCATTCCAGTGTTAATTTGCTAAATTGTAATTACTTTGCTACTATGGCCTATTTATTGCCTTACCTCCTTACTCCATTTGCACACACTGTATATAGATTTTTCTAATGTTATTGACTGTACTTTTGTTTATCCCATGTGTAACTCTGTGATGTTTTTTGTCACACTGCTTTGCTTTATCTTGGCCAGGTCGCAGTTGTAGATGAGAACTTGTTTTCAACTGGCCTACCTGGTTAAATAAAGGTGGAATAAAAATAAATTAAAAAAGTCTAAATCAGCTATATAGCCGACAGCAGGCGCTAGTGGAAAACATGAACGTCAGAACTCCCATTTCTGACTTTTACATTTGAGTTTAATGAGATACCCATTAGTTCAGGGCTAATGTTTCTGGATTCTCTCGCTCTCACACACATTATGAGCATAACCAACAGAGGAAATGTAAATCACAGGCAGAATTCCCTCGACAGTACATACCATCTGTGCTGTCCAACTGGCACTTGAACTCCAGAGACCCTCTCAAGCGTAAGATGATGTTTCCGACAACCTACATAATGATAAAGTCAGAAAGTTAAAGCTGAATCTGTATAATTTCCAGAAGCTCATTGGTCATTTCCAAGCATGAAATATTATAGCCTATTAATGTTTTGGGGGGAGATGACTTATGAATACTTTAATCAATGGGATAGTATAACTGCCTACTGTTATCATGACCACACAGGATTTAGCCATTAGGCCTACTCCATTGTTTATGTTTAAGTTGTTGTTATTTGACAATTTTACATGACCATATCTGTATGAAATATACTGCTCAAAAAAATAAAGGGAACACTTAAACAACACATCCTAGATCTGAATGAAAGAAATAATCTTATTAAATACTTTTTTCTTTACATAGTTGAATATGCTGACAACAAAATCACACAAAAATAATCAATGGAAATCCAATTTATCAACCCATGGAGGTCTGGATTTGGAGTCACACTCAAAATTAAAGTGGAAAACCACACTACAGGCTGATCCAACTTTGATGTAATGTCCTTAAAACAAGTGAAAATGAGGCTCAGTAGTGTGTGTGGCCTCCACGTGCCTGTATGACCTCCCTACAACGCCTGGGCATGCTCCTGATGAGGTGGCGGATGGTCTCCTGAGGGATCTCCTCCCAGACCTGGACTAAAGCATCCGCCAACTCCTGGACAGTCTGTGGTGCAACGTGACGTTGGTGGATGGAGCGAGACATGATGTCCCAGATGTGCTCAATTGGATTCAGGTCTGGGGAACGGGCGGGCCAGTCCATAGCATCAATGCCTTCCTCTTGCAGGAACTGCTGACACACTCCAGCCACATGAGGTCTAGCATTGTCTTGCATTAGGAGGAACCCAGGGCCAACCGCACCAGCATATGGTCACACAAGGGGTCTGAGGATCTCATCTCGGTACCTAATTGCAGTCAGGCTACCTCTGTGGTGGCACATTGTGTGATTTTGTTGTCAGCACATTCAACTATGTAAAGATAAAAGTACTTAATAAGATAATTTCATTCATTCAGATCTAGGATGTGTTATTTTAGTGTTCCCTTTATTTTTTTGAGCAGTGTATAATTTGAAAGGTAATTTCATGACCTTTCATAACTAGTTGTCAAACAAAGTAAAACATGTATCAGGGCTTCCTTTTTAAAGACATTTGTACAGGTAATTCTTATGTACCCTAGAGGTCAAAGTTATGTTGAACTGAACTTTCCGAAAATGTGTCTGATGGATAGCTGTGAATCTAAGCTTTCCGAGCAATGTACACTGACATGGTTTGTCATAGGGTCAAATCCATATGGGAACGCTAACACTGCTGCACTGCTCACATGTTTTCCAACAAATCACTATGAGACATCGTTGGCCCACATTTGGGAGTCTGGCTCATGGACTTAATCAGAGACTTTGTCAGAAAATATGCTGTCTCCTTATGGAAAAACCTTTAAATATGTAGTTACCGCGTTAGCTAGCTAGCCACCACTGACTGAACGTATCGTTTGCTCGGTAACTGGCTACATTCATATTTTGGGGTGATTGGATTCGTGGCAATCAAAACATGAGCAAATGTAAACATGGCAAACATATGCAGAATCCTTTCATGTAACACTTACCATTCTGCAAGCTTAAAAATACGATAAAATGTAATGATTTCTTCGTTATGTAGACCCTCCAAAACGGAAGTCAGACATGTTTGTTTTCATGTGACGCGCATCATTTGGTCCAATCAATGACATCTTCGAGAAAGATAACTCCGCATGCGTGCTATGTGGTTTATTACAGCCACAAAGTCAAAATTATTCGTTGTTGTTGAATTCATAAGAATTCATGAATACAAAAATGTGTTTGTTGGTCGTATTTTAAGGTTAGTGTTTTTGTATTTGTATTTATTTTCTGGATTCCCAAGGGAGCATCTACTCTTCCTGGGGTCCAATCAGAATTACATACAATAAACAATACTTAACACATCACTACTCTACCATAACATATCTACAATACAAAGTCAATAATACAGCAAAATAACAATATTCAAATGTATGTGTGTGTAGAGTGCATCTGTTAGCAATATCTAATGCATATGGGCTAATGCCAATGTTCTAAAATCTAATAGGCCTACTGGAACTAGATGCGTGTAGGACTGATATATTGATTCAAATGCAAACTTCACACATTGAATGTTAAAAGTTTGTGATGACAGTGCAATAAGATACTGACACACTTGCACACATTCTGCACCAAATCCATTTTGTAAATATGTACATTTCCTAAATGTGTTAAGTTATTTTAAAATAGGCTAATTGTCTGCTTTGTCTGTAGCTTAGTAAACTTAACTCCAACTAAATGTCCAACCAAATGGAGTTGAGTAGCAATGAGTGTTGGCGGAGTGTACCACCACCGACTACATCGAGACTCAAGTAGCTATCAGTTGGTAGACCTACTAGTAAAAATGTCCATTCTTTAAATTAACACTTTCCTTGTACTTATGTTTGTCCTGTGTAACTATGAGCTTTTCTTTGGGTGCTGAAATCTGTTGTTTTTGATAAAATTATCATTTTACGTGACCTCTGACAAGCTAGCCGTTGTTTGTTAATGGAGAAGTAGCAGCCCATCATTGCATGGCAGATTTTTTGGCAAAATGCAATTTTTATAAATAAAAAAACAATAGATTCCAAATTCAACTGAAAACACTATAACAATCAGAACAAGCACAGGTAGGATACACCCCCTTGAGGGGGCCACCCCTTTATGGTTGATCATTAACTGAAATTTAGGCACCGGCTAGCCCAGTTAGCTAACTAGCAAATTCACAAGCAGAAAGTCTAAGATGAAATACATTCTAGCCAGATGGTTAGCATAAACTAATGTCTGCTAGCATAGCTAGCTAACCCCCAGTTAGCATGATTAGGATTATGGTTAGGGTTCAGAGTTCAAATAGGGGCCAGGGTCAGGATTAGAATAGGGGTTAGGTTAGGGTCAGAACAGGGGTTAGGGTTTAGGGTTAGGTTAGGGTCAGAATAGGAGTTAGGGCAAAATGCCAATTTCCTAAAAAAAAAAAGCATTTTATTAAATAAAGAAAAATCTGTCAATTTTCCTTTTTAACTTGTTACCCTAAACATGGCCATCATCCACCTACAATTTATTTTCAAAACGTTGCTTTTTTCAGCAATTAGACATTGATCTTAGGGGGGCGTCTTACCCCATGGCACCCTACACAGTAAGTGTTAAACAATGGATATTTATAAAAAGTATTGAGTGGTAGTGCACGCTTGAAGTTGTAACTTCCTATTTCACCACCCAAAGAAAAGCCTGCAAACATAGGTACAAGGAAAACATTAAGTATTGACTAATAGTGACTCGATGTACTGGTGGTACACTCTTCTGGGCTCATCGTACTATAACCTTGTATCCATATTACAGGGATCTAAACTATAGCTACTTTGTCTGTAAATTGTCAGTTGTCAGCTTACTGTACGGTTCATTGCGCCATCTTGGTCAGGGTGTTATTGTAAAAGACAATGTGTTCTCAATGACTTGCCTGGTTAAATAAAGGCACACAAAAAAATATACTCCTGATCACATCTTGACACAGATGCCCATCTGTATATTACTATATATCACACAAACAGACAGAACCATAGACCACACAAGCTATAAAATCTTACAAAGCAATTCTGTATGCAAGGTCCTTGCAAATACTGTACATAACAAGAGTACAGTGCAAGGTAAAGGTCAAAAATAGGTCTATGATAAATACAATGAAAAAGTCAAGAAGAGTATGTTAAGAATGTCAACAGGACTCTTTATTCAGTCCCAGACTAACTTGGTGTGTGTGCGTGTTGAGAAGTCTGATGGTTCTCAGTGCCACAAATTAATTAAGTCCTGGGCCCATATTCATAAAGCGTTTCAGGGTAATGGTGGTGATATGGGATCAGTTTGGTTTATGGATAAAAAATTCTATAATTACATGGACGGGGGTACCTGATCCAAAATAGTCTCTCCTACTTTCTGAATAAGGCCCGTTTGTCCTTACTTTAGGCCTTAGGAAATGTCAGCTGGATGGCATCCGGGTGTATTCAGTGTTCTGAATATGTGAGGAGTGGCCGAAAATGTGTTGTGCTAGAGTGAATGTGAATCTATCACTCAGGACAAGGACAGTGATGCTCATGAATGTGGTTGAAGCAACTGTTTTTATTTGATTAAATATGACTATGAAAGTTTACCATGCGTGAATGTATCAAATGTTTCCTGACAATAGGTGCAGCCAAAAATCATAAGAACATTTGAAGAGAATAGACACGAGCCACGCGACTCTCGCTGAAAAGCTTTTATAATTGTAAGTTAAAAACATGTAATTTTGTCCATCAAATCATTACAACAGCTACAGATAGACGGGTTGGCTGACAACGTCATGAAAATGATGCGCCTGCATCGATGTGGCCAGAAGGCGTGCATTGGTGTGATTCTGAATGGTCAGATAGCTAGCAACAATGACAAGAAGCTGCCATAAGGGGAATCGTTGGTGGTTTGTTTCAGCTCATTGTATCTTGTTATTGTTATGTCTTGTTTTTAGGTGTTTTGACAGATGTCATGTCCATGCTAATATGGCTGAAATTTGCTAGCTAGCTAACCAACAACTGTAATAATGTATTTGAGAGACAACAAGTGATCATTGTGCAAATGTATTTATGTTTTCAATAAAGATTTGGATACGAAATATAATTTACATGTTGTCAACAGTCTAAGCCAACCCTGTCTGTTTTGCCCCATAGTTGCACACGCATCGCTTTTGTTGCTAAACAATCAACTCGTCTATACTGATACCAGTACACTGATGGACAGTCCTGGGCCTTAAGATGCTTTTGGGAAACCGGGCCCTGGTAGAGATCACACACTCAAAACACACCACCCCCAGTTTAAGCATTTTCCAAAATGGTAAAGGTAGAAGAAAGGCCGAAAGAGGCAGTACAGTTACCTTTTAATCGTCCTACTAAATACTATACAGTTGGAATTTAGATTATGACAATTTAATTTAACCCAGTGGCAATATGAGATTTTTTTTAAAAATCAAAGCAGTCACCCCACCAATTTTTTTAGGTAAACAGCTGAGGGATGGGACTGTAACCACTCTCAAATTCATAACTGGGTTATGGATGCCTGAACTGACCATACATTTGATCAAAATGGTAGCTTTAACCATGTTTTGAAGCTATACAGTGTTTGTTTGCAATGATAATGGTTTATATTCTGGGTTCTGATGGGGGGTAAAACGGTTAAACTAAGCTCATGAGGCATTAATAATAAAACCATTATCATTGCAAACAAACACTGTATAGCTTCAAAACATGGTTAAAGCTACCATTTTGATATATATATCATAAAGTGTCTTTAGAATGTAATCACACCCCTTGACTTTTTCAACATTTTATTGCTTAACAAAGTGGGATTAAAATTGATTTAATTGTAATTGTTTATCAATTATCTACACAAAAAATACTCTAATGTCAAAGTGGAAGAAAAATTCTAACATTTGTAAAATAATTATGAAAATAAAACACTAATATACCTTGATGTGATAAATATTCAACCCACTGAGTCCATACATGTTAGAACCACATTTGGCAGCGGTTGCAGCTGTGATTCTTTCTGGGTAAGTCTCTAAGAGCTTTGCACACCTGGATTGTACAATATTTGCACATTATTCTTTAAAAAGTTATTCAAGCTCTGTCAAGTTGGTTGTTGATCATAGCTAGACAGCCATTTTCAAGTCTTGCCATAGATTTTCAAGACGATTTAAGTCAAAACTGGAAATGGGCCACAGGAACATTCAATGTCGTGTTGGTAAGCAACTCCAGTGTACATTTGTCCTGCTGAAAGATGAATTTGTCTCCCAGTGTCTGCTGGAAAGCAGACTGAACCAGCAGACACTGGGAGTGTTACTCAGTAACGTGTTGTGTTGGATATGCCTTAAAAATAACACCTTGAATTCACGACAAAGTTAATTTCTTTGTCACATTTTTTACAGTTTTACTTTAGTTGATCATGCGAACTGGGATATGTTCCGGGTAGCCTCTGAGAATAACATTGACGCTAACACAGACACGGTGACTGAGTTCATCAGGAAGTGTATAGGGGATGTTTTCCCACGGTGACTATTAGAACCTACCGAAACCAGAAACTGTGGATAGATGGCAGCATTCGAGCAAAACTGAAAGTGCAAACCATCATAATCACCGGGGGGCACACTGCCTGACCTCCAGGACACCTACAGCACCCGATGACACAGGAAGGCCAAAAAGATCATCTAGGACATCAACCACCCAAGCCATGGCCTATTCACCTCGCTATCATCCAGAAGGCGAGGTCAGCACAGGTGCATCAAAGCTGAGACAGAGAGACTGAACAACAGCTTTTATCTTAAGGCCATCAGACAGTTAAATAGCCATCACTAGCCGGCTACCACCCGGTTACTCAACCATGCACCTTAGAGGCTGCTGCCATATATACATAGACATGGAATCACTGGCCACTTTAATAATGGAACACTAGTCACTTTAATTGTTACGTACTGCTTTATTCATCTCACATGTACAGTGAGCTCCAAAATTACTGGTACTCCTTACTGGCAATGCACAAACAATGCTTTAAAAAATATAAGCAATTTCATTATAGAGATAAACTCAAAATATCAACAAGTGAGAAATATTGTACTTTACTCACGTTTCAATGGAACCCACCAAAATCATTTATTGATTTAATAAAAAATCTATGTCCTCCAAATCAAGGTTTCATAATGAATGGCAACCTTAAAGATTAGTGTAAATAGCATCTACCAAAATTAAACAAGGAATTAAATTCCACTTATTTAAATGTATCTAAGTCTTAAGGAACTATATTGAGCCATTACATCACTTCCGGTTTCACTAGGATATAAAAATGAGGTAACACACATGCAATATCCCTTTGTCATCCAACACCATGAAGAAAACAAAAGAACTGGGAGTTCAAAAGAGACAGATGGTCGTAGACCTTCATAAATCTGGTAATGGCTGCAAGAAGATCCACAAACGATTGAATATACCACTGAGCACTGTCAGGGCAATTATAAAAAAATTCAAAAGATATGGAACAGTTGAAAACCTCACGGGTAGAAGACACAAATGCATTTTGCCCCCCAGGATAGGGAGGAGGATGGTGAGAGAAGCAGCAAAACCCCCAAGAATCACTGTGAAAGAATTGCAGGCCTTGGTGGCGTCTTGGGGTCACCAGGTTTCAAAAAGCACCATCAGACGCCACCTCCACAACCACAGGCTCTTTGGAAGGGTTGTCAGAAGAAAGCCCTTTCTGACTCCAAGACAGACGCAAGCGCTTAGAGTTTGCCAAACGTCATTTAAATTATGCCTAGAAGAAAGTGCTCTGGTCAGATGAGACCAAAATTGAACGTTTTGGTCAGATACAGCATCGGCATGTTTGGCGTCGAAACAGAGATATGAAATATGGTGGTGGGTCAGTGATGTCTTGGGGCTGTTTTAATTCCAGAGGTCCAGGGGCACTGTTTAAGATTGATGGCATAATGAATTCCACTAAGTATCAGGCAATTTTGTCTGACAATCTGGTTTCCTTTGCCAGAAGGCTGGGACTTGGTCGTAGGTGGACTTTCCAACAAGACAATGACCCAAAACAAACCTCAAGATCCACACAGAAATGGTTCTGTGACAACAAAATCAATGTTCTGCCTTGGCCATCTCAGTCGCCGGACCTCAATCCAATCGAAAACCTGTGGGCTGAGTTGAAGAGGGCAGTTGATAAGCGCAAACCCAAGAATGTGAAGGATCTTGAAAGGATCTACATAGAGGAATGGTCCAAAATCCCTCCAAATGTGTTCTTTATCATTGTCAAACATTACAGGAAAAGACTCCATGTTGTCATCCTTCACAGAGGTGGTTGCACTAAGTACTAAATGAGGAGTGCCAATAATTATGAAACCTTGATTTTGGTGACATTTTTATTAAATAATTGTATGATTTGGGTTGGTTTCATTGCAACATTAATAAAGTACAGTACTTCTCACATGTTGGTATTTTGAGTTTCTCTCTATAATTATTTTTTTAAGTATTGTTTGTGCATTCCTAGTCAGGGGTGCCAGTCATTTTGGAGCCCACTGTATATACTGTATTCTATTGTACTGTATTTTAGTCAATGCCACTCCGACATTGCTCGTCCTAATATTTATATATTTCTTAATTCCATTCGTTTACTTTTTAGATTTGTGTATTATTGTGAATTGTTAGATACTACTGCAATGTTGGAACACAAGCATTTCGCTACACCCACAATAACTACTGCTAAATATGTGCATGTGACCAATAACATTTGATTTGATGTTTTGGAATTTTTTTATTATGGAAAAGGCTTCCTTCTTTTCACTCTGTCATTTAGGTTAGTATTGTGGATTAACTACAATGTTGATTCATCCTCAGTTTTCTCCTATCACAGCTATTAAACTCTAACTGTTTTAAAGTCATATTTGGCCTTATGGTGAAATCCCTAAGCGGTAACTGAGTTAGGCAACTGAGTTAGGAAGGATGCCTGTATCTTTATAGTGACTGGGTATATTGATACACCATCCAAAGTGTAATTAAGAACTTCACCATGCTCAAAGGGATATTCAATGTCTGCTATTTTTTATTACCAGTCTACCAATAAGTGCTCTTTGCGAGGCATTGGAAAACCTCCCTGGTCTTTGTGGATGAATCTGTGTTTGAAATTCACTGCTCGACTGAGGTACCTTACAGATAATTGTATGTGTCGGGTACAGAGATGAGTTAGTTATTAAAAAATCATGTTAAACACTATTATTGTACACAGAGTGAGTCCACACAACATATTATGTGACTTGTGATTGTACTCCTGAACTTATTTAGGCTTGCCATAACAAAGGGCTTGAATACTTACTGACCCAAGAAATTTCAAAAAACATGAATCCACTTTGGCATTATAGGGTATTGTGTGTAGGCCAGTGACACAAAATCTACATTTAATCCATTTTAAATTGGCTGTACCACAACAAAACATGGAAAAGGTCAAGGGGTGTGAATCATAAAATGTATGTTCCAATCCTAGGTGGTGTGTTGCTGGTGTCAGTCCTGTAGAGCAGTGTTTGTGGTTTTTGGGATCATAAAGAACCTTGGTTTCTGACACACACACCACAATTCATCCCACACACATAGACACATAGATCCACACGTATACAGTGACAGACACAATCATACAACCTAAAAAAGACAGATGTCAGCAGAATGATGTCTGTCTGTGGTGTTCTCTTGGACCAACGGTGCAGCAGTGACACAGACACACCTGCAAATGTCACCACACAGGTTGTTCTCTCTCTAGTCTCAACTCAATGCTGTGAAACCATAGGATGTCTTTGTCCCAATACACTTAATTGGTTTCCTTTCTTTGTCTCCTTTCCTTCACAACAGCTGATCTGACAGGCCTAGACAGGTGAAATGCACTGGTGGATCTCTAGCCTGTGCTCACATCTAACAGTGGTGAAGAAGGAAATAAGATGAGGGAAGAAAGACTTGAGTATTGGGATATACTTGGATGTCAGGGGTAGGGAAGAAGGGAGGGCAAAGTGAATCACAGGGGTGTCTGAGGGGAGAGAGGTTACTCAACAAAACAAATAAACCGTTTGTTTACTTTTCTGTTCTCTCTTTATTATTTCTATACTAGTGCTAAATTGATTATTAAAACAATGATGAATATTATTAGTATTAAATTGTTGTTGTTATTATTGTCATGGAAATTCTTACACAAGGGCACTCAAAGTCAATCTTAAATGAATCATTGTTTATTGTCAGCGTGCTGGAGAGGTTCCAACCAACTCAATGCACCATTGTATACATGTCAATCAGGAGCTCTGCTTGGGCAAACCCAGCAGTTGTCTTATATACGGCTATACACAAGTTATATTGGCATGATTTAGCACAATTAATTAATCATTACCGTTTTGTTTCTTTCATGTGACCGACCAATACTGTTTCATAACATGTGACAGACCAATACCTCACGAGGCTTCTTTCTCTCTAAGCTGAGACCTTGAAACTGAGATATCTTTTGTTCGTTCTCAACACATGGTCTGGGCGTACTGCCAAATTGCAGCTACTGATAGTGAGGATTTGTACAGTCAGCTACATGCATGAACACAGAAATTGTGTCAGTAAATGCTAGGAGTGGTGGTAGGAGTCAGGCGCAGAGAGCAGAGGTAAGGAGATAATGTGTTTATTCCGTAACACAACAAAAACGGTCGATGCCAACACAACCGTCGTGAAATGCGAGGTGCCCAAAAACAACAGGTACACAGCACGCACATAAAACAAAACTATACGATCGCCAGCACATCCAATAACAAAACACACTGACGCAAATAATCCCGCACAAACCTGGGCGGGCTAAACAGGCTTAAATAACCATAAATCAAGAGAACCAAATGGGGAACAGGTGCAAACAATAAGACATACCAAACGAAAAGGAAAAAGGGATCAGCGGCGGCTAGTAGGCCGGTGACGACGACCGCCGAGCGCCGCCTGAGCAGGCAGGGGAGCCACCTTCGGTGGAATTCGTGACAAATTGGTTATTAGAACATCACATGAATAGAAGACCGAAATTTCTTTAAAGAAAAGCACAAACATTAAAATTCCCATTACATTATTATTATTATTATTGTGTGTGTTTGTGTCTGTGTGCCCACACGTGTGTGTGTGCACATGTACACTTTTGTGTTTATGTGTCTTGAAGTTTGTGTTCTATTGTTTCTCAGTTTCAGGCTACGCACCTATTCATTTACATTTACATTTAAGTCATTTAGCAGACGCTCTTATCCAGAGCGACTTACAAAATGGTGCATTCACCTTATGATATCCAGTGGAACAACCACTTTACAATAGTGCATCTAAATATTTTAAGGGGGGGGGGGGGGGGGTTAGAAGGATTACTTTATCCTATCCTAGGTATTCCTTAAAGAGGTGGGGTTTCAGGTGTCTCCGGAAGGTGGTGATTGACTCCGCTGTCCTGGCGTCATGAGGGAGCTTGTTCCACCATTTGGGTGCCAGAGCAGCGAACAGTTTTGACTGAGCTGAGCGGGAACTGTGCTTCCTCAGAGGTAGGGGGGCCAGCAGGCCAGTGGTGGATGAACGCAGTGCCCTTGTTTGGGTGTAGGGCCTGATCAGAGCCTGAAGGTATGGAGGTGCCGTTCCCTTCACAGCTCCGTAGGCAATCACCATGGTCTTGTAGCGGATGCGAGCTTCAACTGGAAGCCAGTGGAGAGAGCGGAGGAGCGGGGTGACGTGAGAGAACTTGGGAAGGTTGAACACCAGACGGGCTGCGGCGTTCTGGATGAGTTGTAGGGGTTTAATGGCACAGGCAGGGAGCCCAGCCAACAGCGAGTTGCAGTAATCCAGACGGGAGATGACAAGTGCCTGGATTAGGACCTGCGCCGCTTCCTGTGTGAGGCAGGGTCGTACTCTGCGAATGTTGTGGAGCATGAACCTACAGGATCGGGTCACCGCCTTGATGTTAGTGGAGAACGACAGGGTGTTGTCCAGGATCACGCCAAGGTTCTTAGCACTCTGGGAGGAGGACACAAGGGAGTTGTCAACCGTGATGGCGAGATCATGGAACGGGCAGTCCTTCCCCGGGAGGAAGAGCAGCTCCGTCTTGCCGAGGTTCAGCTTGAGCTGGTGATCCGTCATCCACACTGATATGTCTGACAGACATGCAGAGATGCGATTCGCCGCCTGGTTATCAGAAGGGGGAAAGGAGAAGATTAGTTGTGTGTCGTCTGCATAGCAATGATAGGAGAGACCATGTGAGGATATGACAGAGCCAAGTGACTTGGTGTATAGCGAGAATAGGAGAGGGCCTAGAACAGAGCCCTGGGGGACACCAGTGGTGAGAGCGCATGGTGCGGAGACAGATTCTCGCCACGCCACCTGGTAGGAGCGACCTGTCAGGTAGGACGCAATCCATGCGTGGGCCGCGCCGGAGATGCCCAACTCGGAGAGGGTGGAGAGGAGGATCTGATGGTTCACAGTATCAAAAGCAGCAGATAGGTCTAGAAGTATGAGAGCAGAGGAGAGAGAGTTAGCTTTAGCAGTGCGTTTTCATATTCGTTTGTGTGATTTCCCTCTTAGTTATATGTTTGAACATTTGAGTTTGGTTAAATGTTCTGGAGTTGAGAATAAGGCAAATCTTCACAGACAAATGTGCAGGTCATTTTTTTACATTCCAAGCCACATTTTGAGAAAGTAACAATCATAACAATAAATATTGAAATTTACATGGTTTTTAGAGTGAAGTACATCGGAAAAAAGCAAAAGAAAACTGCAAGACTGAATAGGAGAAAAAACAAGCAACAAACAAAGAAGATAGGCTTTTGAAAAATAACTATTTTTCATAAAATTGTAGTAATCTTAGCTAGCTGAATTGTTTACCAGTTGCTAAGCAGTTGCTAGGGACTCTTTTGGAAGAAGTTAGCTAGCTAACGAAGAACAACAAAGAATATCTAGTTAACAGAAGAAAAGAAAGAGAAAATCAGGACAGAAGAAAAAGGATATCAAAGTGAAACAGTTCTCTAAAGACACAAGAGACAATAATACAAGAAACAACACTTCTGTAGCTTGTCAACTATGTGTCTGTCTATCCCTGTTCTCTCCCCTCTGCACAGGCCATACAAACGCTTCACACCGCGTGGCCGCTGCCACTCTAACCTGGTGGTCCCAGCGCGCACGACCCACGTGGAGTTCCAGGTCTCCGGCAGCCTCTGGAACTGCCGGTCTGCAGCCAACAAGGCTGAGTTCATCTCAGCCTATGCTACCCTCCAGTCCCTAGACTTCCTGGCGCTGACGGAAACATGGATTACCACAGATAACACTGCTACTCCTACTGCTCTCTCTTCGTCTGCCCACGTGTTCTCGCATACCCCTAGAGCATCGAGCCAGCGGGGTGGTGGCACTGGAATCCTCATCTCTCCCAAGTGGACATTCTCACTTTCTCCCCTGACCCATCTGTCTATCTCCTCATTTGAATTCCATGCTGTCACAGTTACCAGCCCTTTCAAGCTTAACATCCTTATAATTTATCGCCCTCCAGGTTCCCTTGGAGAGTTCATCAATGAGCTTGACGCCTTGATAAGTTCCTTTCCTGAGGATGGCTCACCTCTCACAGTTCTGGGTGACTTTAACCTCCCCACGTCTACCTTTGACTCATTCCTCTCTGCCTCCTTCTTTCCACTCCTCTCCTCTTTTGACCTCACCCTCTCACCTTCCCCCCCTACTCACAAGGCAGGCAATACGCTTGACCTCATCTTTACTAGATGCTGTTCTTCCACTAATCTCATTGCAACTCCCCTCCAAATCTCCGACCACTACCTTGTATCCTTTTCCCTCTTGCTCTCATCCAACACTTCTCACTCTGCCCCTACTCGGATGGTATTGCGCCGTCCCAACCTTCGCTCTCTCTCTCCCGCTACTCTCTCCTCTTCCATCCTATCATCTCTTCCCTCTGCTCAAACCTTCTCCAACCTATCTCCTGATTCTGCCTCCTCAACCCTCCTCTCCTCCCTTTCTGCATCCTTTGATTTTCTCTGTCCCCTATCCTCCAGGCCGGCTCGGTCCTCCCCTCCTGCTCCGTGGCTCGTCGACTCACTACGAGCTCACAGAACAGGGCTCCGGGCAGCCGAGCGGAAATGGAAGAAAACTCGCCTCCCTGCGGACCTGGCATCCTTTCACTCCCTCCTCTCTACATTCTCCTCTTCTGTCTCTGCTGCTAAAGCCACTTTCTACCACTCTAAATTCCAAGCATCTGCCTCTAACCCTAGGAAGCTCTTTGCTACCTTCTCCTCCCTCCTGAATCCTCCTCCCCCTCCCCCCCCCCTCCTCCCTCTCTGCGGATGACTTCGTCAACCATTTTGAAAAGAAGGTTGACGATATCCGATCCTCGTTTGCTAAGTCAAACGACACCGCTGGTCCTGCTCACACTGCCCTACCCTGTGCTTTGACCTCTTTCTCCTCTCTCTCTCCAGATGAAATCTCGCGTCTTGTGACGGCCGGCCGCCCAACAACCTGCCCCCTTGACCCTATCCCCTCCTCTCTTCTCCAGACCATTTCCGGAGACCTTCTCCCCTTCCTCACCTCGCTCATCAACTCATCCTTGACCGCTGGCTACGTCCCTTCCGTCTTCAAGAGAGCGAGAGTTGCACCCCTTCTGAAAAAACCTACACTCGATCCCTCCGATGTCAACAACTACAGACCAGTATCCCTTCTTTCTTTTCTCTCCAAAACTCTTGAACGTGCCGTCCTTGGCCAGCTCTCCTGCTATCTCTCTCAGAATGACCTTCTTGATCCTAATC
Source organism: Salmo salar (assembly GCF_965601325.2). Classification (NCBI taxonomy): domain Eukaryota; kingdom Metazoa; phylum Chordata; class Actinopteri; order Salmoniformes; family Salmonidae; genus Salmo; species Salmo salar. The sequence goes on along the minus strand of NC_138294.1, from coordinate 34,694,473 downwards.
AGTCAGGTTTCAAGACTGGGCATTCAACTGAGACTGCTCTTCTCTGTGTCACGGAGGCTCTCCACACTGCTAAAGCTAACTCTCTCTCCTCTGCTCTCATCCTTCTAGACCTATCTGCTGCCTTTGATACTGTGAACCATCAGATCCTCCTCTCCACCCTCTCCGAGTTGGGCATCTCCGGCGCGGCCCACGCTTGGATTGCGTCCTACCTGACAGGTCGCTCCTACCAGGTGGCGTGGCGAGAATCTGTCTCCGCACCATGCGCTCTCACCACTGGTGTCCCCCAGGGCTCTGTTCTAGGCCCTCTCCTATTCTCGCTATACACCAAGTCACTTGGCTCTGTCATATCCTCACATGGTCTCTCCTATCATTGCTATGCAGACGACACACAATTAATCTTCTCCTTTCCCCCTTCTGATAACCAGGCGGCGAATCGCATCTCTGCATGTCTGTCAGACATATCAGTGTGGATGACGGATCACCACCTCAAGCTGAACCTCGGCAAGACGGAGCTGCTCTTCCTCCCGGGGAAGGACTGCCCGTTCCATGATCTCGCCATCACGGTTGACAACTCCCTTGTGTCCTCCTCCCAGAGTGCTAAGAACCTTGGCGTGATCCTGGACAACACCCTGTCGTTCTCCACTAACATCAAGGCGGTGACCCGATCCTGTAGGTACATGCTCTACAACATTCGCAGAGTACGACCCTGCCTCACACAGGAAGCGGCGCAGGTCCTAATCCAGGCACTTGTCATCTCCCGTCTGGATTACTGCAACTCGCTGTTGGCTGGGCTCCCTGCCTGTGCCATTAAACCCCTACAACTCATCCAGAACGCCGCAGCCCGTCTGGTGTTCAACCTTCCCAAATTCTCTCACGTCACCCCGCTCCTCCGCTCTCTCCACTGGCTTCCAGTTGAAGCTCGCATCCGCTACAAGACCATGGTGATTGCCTACAGAGCTGTGAAGAGAACGGCACCTCCATACCTTCAGGCTCTGATCAGGCCCTACACCCAAACAAGGGCACTGCGTTCATCCACCTCTGGCCTGCTGGCCCCCCTACCTCTGAGGAAGCACAGTTCCCGCTCAGCCCAGTCAAAACTGTTCGCTGCTCTGGCACCCCAATGGTGGAACAAGCTCCCTCACGACGCCAGGACAGCAGAGTCAATCACCACCTTCCGGAGACACCTGAAACCCCACCTCTTTAAGGAATACCTAGGATAGGATAAAGTAATCCTTCTACCCCCCCCCCCCCCCCTTAAAAGATTTAGATGCACTATTGTAAAGTGGTTGTTCCACTGGATATCATAAGGTGAATGCACCAATTTGTAAGTCGCTCTGGATAAGAGCGTCTGCTAAATGACTTAAATGTAATGTAATGTAATAACAGGTCATTCAGCCTGACATGGAAACAGATAAATCAACAGAACATTCGGTAGGTAAAATTTGAATTGCTAGGCATTTTGTAATATGTATACGTGTTGACAAATGGAGAAATCTGACATATCATTTCACTCAGGGCTCTATTCAATCCGTAGTGCTGAAGATCCGCTTTATAACGCAATTGACAATTAAGGGCAATGTTCCCACGGTTGTGGAGACTGCATTCACAATAAACACTGCATCTGTGAGATCAATCGGAAATTAACGCATCATTCTTACGTGGATCTTACGTGATATTTAAGCGATACAGAATCCAGCCCTTAATCTGTTAGCTCTTCATGGGCAGATACGAGAGAGGATAATATCTATCATGTTCTTGATGATGATGGGGGGAGGGTGGAGGGCATGGGGGAGGTGGTGGGCAAGGGTCATCTCCCAGGCGTCTATCAGCAAGACATCCACACCCCTGAACATGGCCCTGAGAACCCCGTCCAGCTGCAATGAGTACCAGTCACTATTGTACAGGCTCACCTCTGGGTCCAGGGCCTGGAGGTTGGCTGAACGCAACACCACCATGGTCCCCGGAGCCCGGCCCAGAAGCCGCACCACTGCCCGCCGTATGTGGCGTAGTCGGCGAATGTAGACCTGCACAGGAAAGGTGCTGAAATGGGACCATATGCTAATAAACACCACAGTGTTCGGCCCACCAGTCAGGCCATCCAGTTCGTTAGCTACGTAGCGCATCTCACTGGCGATGACATTGGTGAAGCGGATTGGAGGACCGTGACAACGGTACCTCAGAAGGGTGTTGTGGGTGCTGTCCACCGCCATGTTGGGCCCCACATTCTTAGGACTGTGAAGGTTAAACTGCTTCAGCTCTGTGACAACAATGGAGGGATATGAGTGGAGGGTTGGGTTGGGAGTTGGAAAGACAGAAGAGAGAGTTAGAAAGCACTTGAGGCAGCAGAGAGTGAGAGATGTTACAGTACTTGCTGACAGCACTCACGTGGTAATAATGCGTTGAGGTACTCAAACCACTGTCTCCGTACATGTACACCACCTTGCCCTTCAGACACTGAGTAATGGCAGAAGAGTCGTTAAACTGGCGTATTACACCACCAGTCAGCGCTCGCCATGACCCTTGGAAGTAATACCCGGAAGGAGTGATTCTGGTAGGTTCCGTCTTCATGCTGCTTCTCTCCACGTCTGCTTTGTCTGAAAGAGTAACACAAGCATGATGCACCAGCCAGCATCATCACTTTGCAGGTACACAACACAATGGAAACAAAGGTGCTGGCACTTCCCTGCCTTACAATACTGTAAATGCAGTAGTGGGATGGAAGAGAGAGTTAGAAAGCACTTGAGGCAGCAGAGAGTGAGAGATGGAATACTATCCTGCACATGCAGAACCTCTCCAGTGTTGAAGTATACAGCCACGTGGCACTTAATAGCAGCTAGGCTGGAAAAGGAAGTACACAACCGATAAACTCACAGTTTTACTGTAGCATCTCCTTGCTCGCCTACCTTTTTTCTCAGGCAGCACAGTGACACTGTCAGACCCTGAAGGATGTATGTGAACTTTGATGTTTACACCACTGAGAAAAAATAAAATAAATACACAGCAGTTAATGTTAAATAAATACACTGCAGCAAGCAATCTGATACATCGGAAACAAAGTCTGTGATTAAATGAGACACACTTACACTCATTCACTCATGTACTGTACACCTTACTAACCTCTGGAAGAGCTCACATACTGTACACCTTACTAACCTCTGGAAGAGCAATGCCTCTTTGTTGGTGAGCAGATCTTTCACATAGCCTCCCTTTGCGTGGTTGATCCGTGTGTCACAACTCAGCATCTTGGGCTTGTAGCAGTACCAGGGCTCCTCCGTGTGGGCGTCTGTGTAATTGCACAGCAGCTTCTGGCTTGTTGGCAGACACAGATTACATATAGTTGTCTGAGACAGTTTTCCAGAGCGGAAGAGACTCTTAAAGAAAACCCGGTCGGGCAGTTCCTCTCGTAACCGTCGTAGAACATGAACTGCCTCACTTGGATGGACCAGTGTCATCTCCACCTGTGCAGACCCTTGCCATAGTAATGGGAAAATGGCAGAGTAGGTCCCATTCCTGTGGTCCAGCACCTGTCCTGCAACGCCTGCCTCCAATTCAGAGGAGTGCAGTCGGGCCAGCAAGAAGTCTCCACCATGGCTCTTGGGATGCCCCTGAAAATCATACATCTGGACAAAAGCCTCCAGCTGGTCCCCCACATGCCACTCACTCCTGCCCCTTGCTGGCAGGATCACAAAAAGGCTGTGTGCAGGATCACTGGTGTGGTCCAGGGACACACTCTCAGAATGGTGCGTAGGCTCTGGCCAGGCGATGGACTCCAGGAGGTAATGCTCTTCCAGAGCCTCCTCGGGTGAGGGCTTCTGGCCCAGGAGGCCACAGTAGCTATGGTTGCGGTCCAGAGGAAAAGGGGCCTCTGAAAAGAAAGCTGTGTGGATGCTGCTCTGGAGCTGGTATAATGTTGACACTGTTTGGCAGTTCAGATTCTGCTAAGGAGAAAAGTAAAGGTCACTAACAGGCATAAAGTGTAACTTTTGCAGAGCGTGCAACGCTACCATTAATTTCAATGAAAACTGGGCGTAAACAGCACGGCTCGGCGAGAGGTAAAGGATGGTTATTGAGGTAAAGGATGGTTATTGAAGCAATGTGGGAAGAATATTATTATAATTTTGTATTTTTATTTAACCTTTATTTAACTAGACAAGTCAGTTAATAACAAATTCTTATTTACAATGACGGCCTACCAGGACGACGCTGGTCCTATTGGGCGCCACCCTATGGGACTCCCAATCACGGCCGGATGAGATACTGCCTGGATTCGAACCAGGGAATGTAGTGACGCTTCTTGCACTGAGATGCACTGAGATGCTGTGCCTTAGACCGCTGTGCCACTCGGGAGCAATAAAGGAGGTTGGACTTGTTATGAGTGCAGATGGCTTCCCTTACCTCCAGAATGTTGATGTTGCTTAAGAGGAAAAGGAGGCTTGACAGGGCCAGCAGGAAGAAGACACAGACATATTTGGACAGGCTTCTCCACATGGTGCTGTCCTCTGTCAATTCCCCTGATGTTGACACAAAAAAAGTTGTTAACAGTTCGCCAGTTTGCAGAAGTAGAGTAGAACTATAAAATATGCCTTACTTCAGCTTAGGCGGCTAACAGTCTTGTGGAGCACAGGATACCTTGGGTTCAAATCCTGTTCAGTTACAATTGGGCTGCTAAAGTTGGGTAGTAATACACACACACACACACACACACACACACACACACACACACACACAGAGAGTTTGGACACACCTACTCATTCCAGGATTGTTCTTTTTTTAAACTATTTTCTACATTGTAGAATAATAGTGAAGAAATCAAAACTTTGAAATAACACATATTTTATATTTGAGATTCTTCAATGTAGCCACCCTTTTCCTTGATGACAGCTTTGCACACTCCTGACATTCTTTCAACCAGCTTCATGAGGTAGTCACCTGGAATGCATTTGAATTAACATGTGTGCCTTGTTAAAAGTTAATTTGTGGAATTTCTTTCCTTCTTCTTAAGGCTAGGGGGCAGTATCCTGAATTTCCGGCTGACTGACGTGCCCAAAGTAAACTGCCTGTTACTCAGGCCCAGAAGCTAGGATATGCATATAATTGGTAGCATTGGATAGAAAACACTCTGGAGTTTCTAAACTGTTAAAATAATGTCTGTAAGTATAACAGAATGGATATGACAGGCAAAAACCCGAGGAAAATCTACCCGGAAAAATGTATTTTTGGAGGTCACATGCCGCTTCAATGCAAGCCTATGGGCTATACAAAAACATTGCTCCCAGATTGCAGTTCTTATGGCTTCCACTAGTTGTCAACAGTCTTTATACAGGGTTTCAGGCTTGTTTCTTGAAAAACGTAATTGTAGTTTTTTGAAGGTGTGCTCATCAGGAAAGGTAGGCTTTTGGCGCGCGTTAATGAGGGCGCACTCTTCATTATTTTCCTTTCCTATTGAACACCGTTCTTTCCATCTGAAATATGATCATTTATTTGCATATTAGGGTACCTGAGGATTGAATAGAAACATTGTTTGACTTGTTTGGATGAAGTTTACTGGTAGCTTTTTGGATTCCTTTGTATGCATGTTGAAGGAGTGGATTACTGAAATCAATGGCGCCAACTAAACTGACTTTTGTGGATATAAAGGACTTTATCGAACAAAACAAACATTCATTGTGTAGCTGGGACCCTTGGGATTGCAAACAGAGGAAGATCTTCAAAGGTAAGTCATTTATTTTATCGCTATTTGTGATTTTTGTGAAGCCTGTGCTGGTTGAAAAGGTATTTTGATGTGGGGCACTGTCCTCAGATAATCGCATGGTATGCTTTCGCCGTAATGCCTTTTTGAAATCTGACAACGCAGTTGGATTAACAAGAAGTTAAGGTTTTAAATGATGTAAGACTCTTTTATGTTCATGAATGTTTAATATTACGATTTTGTAATTTGAATTTGGCGCGCTCCAATTTCCACGGATGTTGTCGAAAGGTGTCCTGCTAGCGGTTTGCTAGAGATTTTTAATGCGTTTCATCCAATCAGTTGTGTTGTTACAAGGTACTGTAGGGGTGGTATACAGAAGATAGACCTATTTGGTAAAAGACCAAGTCAATATTATGGCAAGAGCAGCTCAAATAAGCAAAGAGAAACGACAGTCCATCATTACTTTAGGACATGAAGGTCAGTCAATCTGGCCTTCAATCAAAATGTCAAGAACTTTGAAAGTTTCTTTCAAGTGCAGTCGCAAGAAGACCCAAAGTTACCTCAGAAATTGTCGCCCAAATAAATGCTTCACAGACACATCTCAACATAAATGTTGAGGAGACTGTGTGAATCAGGCCTTCATGGTTGAATTGCTGCAAAGAAACCACTACTGAAGGACACCAATAATAAGAGACTTGCTTGGGCTAAGAAACACAAGCAATGGACATTAGACGGGTGGAAATCGGTCCTTTGGTCTGATGAGTCCAAATTTGAGATTTTTGGTTCCAACCGCCATGTCTTTGTAAGATACAGTGTAGGTGATCTCCGCATTTGTGTTTCCCACCGTGAAGCATGGAGGAGGAGGTGTGATGGTGTGGGGGTGCTTTGCTGGTGACTGTCTGTGATTTATTTAGAATACAAGGCATACTTAAACAGCATGGCTACCACAGCATTCTGCAGCGATATGCCATCTCATCTGGTTTGCACTTAGTGGTACTATCAATTTGTTTTCAACAGGACATTGACCAAACACACCCCCAGGCTGTGTATGGGCTATTTGACCAAGAAGGAGAGTGATGGAGTGTTGCATCAGATGACCTGGCATCCACAATCACCTGACCTCAACCCAATTGAGATGGTTTGGGATGAGTTGGACCACAGTGAAGGAAAAGCAGCCAACAAGTACTCAGCATATTTAACATTTAACATTTAAGTCATTTAGCAGACGCTCTTATCCAGAGCGACTTACAAATTGTCATATGTTGGAACTCTTTCAAGACTGTTGAAAAAGCATTCCAAGTGAAGCTGGTTGAGAGAATGCCAAGTGTGCAAGGCTGTCATCAAGGCAAAGGGTGGCTACTCTGAAGAATCTCAAATATATTTTGATTTGTTTAACCTGTTGGGGGTAGGGGGCAGTATTTGCACGGCCGGATAAAAAACGTACCTGATTTAATCTGGTTATTACTACTGCCCAGAAACTAGAATATGCATATAATTATTGGCTTTGGATAGAAAACACCCTAAAGTTTCTAAAACTGTTTGAATGGTGTCTGTGAGTATAACAGAACTCATATGGCAGGCAAAAACCTGAGAAGATTCCTTACAGGAAGTGACCTGTCTGACAAGTTCTTGTTCTTCTTGGCTCTCTTTAATGAAAACTGAGGATCTTTGCTGTAACGTGACACTTCCTACGGCTCCCATAGGCTCTCAGATGGCGGGAAAAAGCTGAATGATGTAATTCCAGCCACTGGCTGAAAAACATTAACGCTTTTGGTAAGTGCTCTATCAGAGGACAATGGGACTGAGGCGCGTGCACGAGTCGACCCCATGTTTTTATTTTCTCTCTCTTTGAACCTAAACACGCTTTCCCGGTCGGAATATTATCGCTTTTTTACGAGAAAAATGGCATAAAAATTGATTTTAAACAGCGGTTGACATGCTTCGAAGTACGGTAATGGAATATTTAGAATTTTTTTGTCATGAAATGCGTTCTGCGCATCACCCTTCTTTACCATTCGGATAGTGTCTTGAACGCACGAACAAAACAGAGGATATTTGAACATAACTATGGATTATTTTGAACCAAACCAACATTTGTTATTGAAGTAGAAGTCCTGGGAGTGCATTCTGACGAAGAACAGCAAAGGTAATAACATTTTTCTTATAGTAAATCTGACTTTGGTGAGGGCTAAACTTGGTGGGTGTCTAAATAGCTAGCCCTGTGATGCCGGGCTATCTACTTAGAATATTGCAAAATGTGCTTTCACTGAAAAGCTATTTTAAAATCGGACATAGCGAGTGCATAGAGGAGTTCTGTATCTATAATTCTTAAAATAATTGTTATGTTTTTTGTGAACGTTTATAGTAAATTCACAGGAAGTTTGCAAGTTGCTAGTATGCTAGTTCTGAACGTCACATGCTAATGTAAAAAGCTGGTTTTTGATATAAATATGAACTTGATTGAACAAAACATGCATGTATTGTATAACATAATGTCCTAGGGTTGTCATCTGATGAAGATCATCAAAGATTAGTGCTGCATTTAGCTGTGGTTTGGGTTTATGTGACATTATATGCTAGCTTGAAAAATGGGTGTCTGATTATTTCTGGCTGGGTACTCTGCTGACATAATCTAATGTTTTGCTTTCGTTGTAAAGCCTTTTTGAAATCTGACAGTGTGGTTAGATTAACGAGAGTCTTGTCTTTAAAATGGTGTAAAATAGTCATATGTTTGAGAAATTGAAGTAATAGCATTTCTAAGGTATTTGAATAACGCGCCACGGGATTCAACTGGCTGTTGAGTAGGTGGGACGATTTCGTCCCGCCAACCCTAGAGAGGTTAACACTTTTTTTGGTTACTACATGATTCCATGTGTGTTATTTCATAGTTTTGATGTATTTACTATTATTCTACAATGTAATTTTTTTTTTTATTATTTAAAAAAAATGTTTCATTGACTGGTACGATATACATATATATATATATATATATTTATTTATTTTTTTTTTTTTTTCAATGGAGAATTTAAGCGTTCACGTTTCCTCCAAACATTTTTTTTTTGTTGCAAAAAGTTCAAAATATTTCAATTATACTGCCAATATGTTGACAATTATACACTGAGTATACCAAAAATTAGGAACAGCCCTCAGAACAGCCTCAATTCATTGAGACATGGACTCTACAAGGTGTGAAGAGTTCCACAGGGAAGCTGGCCCATGTTGACTCCAATGCTTCCCACAGTTGTGTCAAGTTGACTGGATGTCCTTTGGGTGGTGGACAATTCTCGATGCACACGGGACATAGTCGCGGGAAGTAGCGGTGCTGAAGTAACCCCTGATAATATATGTATATATTTTGGGGATAAAATAGATATTTTTCATCACAAAAGTAGTGCACTGAGTCTTTACTACTCCTGTATGAGTGGACCAAAATAGTAATCAGCAGCGCACAAAAACATTTCAGCAACCCCACCCCTTAACATCTTCCTGCGGCCATGAAAGTGGAAACTGTTCAGCGTGAAAAACCCAGCAGCGTTGCAATTCTTGACACAAACCGGTGCGCCTGGCACCTACTACCATACCCCGTTCAAAAGCACTTCAATCTTTTGTCTTGCCTATACACCCTCTGAATGGCACACATACACAATCAATGTCACAATCAATGATTGAAGTGGATTTAACAAGTGACATACAATTATGGATCATAGCTTTCACCTGGATTCACCTGGTCAGTCTGTCATGGAAAGAGCAGTTGTTCTTAATATTTTGTATACTCAGTGTATATCAGCAAACATTGTTTTAAAATTGTTTGAGAAAATGTACATAAATTCATGAGGTGGAAAGAACCAATTTTGCCAGGCACCCCTATTTGGAATAACCCCACCTTACCTCCAGCGTTTAATGATAACACCTTTAAATCCTGTTTCCAAAGTTGCATCATGAATTTTGAACATGTGCACTATGATGGATCTCAACGTCATTTAATCAATGACAAGAAAGAGTTGGATTATCCAAGGCCGTTCTGATTTTAGTTTAGAAATCTTATATGCCAAAGAAGTTGATTGCCAAGCTATTTCAAGGGTTGAATGAAACTCTACCTTATGGTTGAGAACCTGTAAGGAATAAATGGCAAACTGATCTAAAGGAAGAATTGAGAAGAACCATTGGTTAGATACCTGCTCCTACAACATAAACACTGCAATTTAAGATAATTTATAGGATTTACTACCCTCCTGCCAGAATGCATGTAATGCACCCAGAAATGTTGCATGCAAAAATCACAGAGTACTAAAGAGTACAATTACATATGCTATGCCCAAATTTCATTTGCTACTGGCAGTTTGATGCTGATTGACATCTCATTTCACCTCTTGTTGAAAGAAGCATTTATTTTGACGTTTTCAAATCATGCAAGAGAGAATATTAACATTGGTTGCGAGATACAGAAGAATAAGAATATCATACAGAAGAAGAGAGAATATTTCCACAGCTCCATGAGCTCTTTTCACAATTGGTGAAAGTATCATATTTGAAGTACGTTTTAAGGTTTAGCATCGGGTTTAGGTTTCCTGAACAACTTTTACGAAAGTTGAGTCGCTGTGTAAATTAACGTTAGACATTTGACTCCATTAACAGACAGTTAACCAGATAAGAGAGATCGGTTCCCAATTTAGCCTAACATTATGTTTACATCTGTTACAGTATACGAATGTTTAGTTAATGTGGGGTAACTAGTAGGCTACAGATGTCAGTGTTAAGCAAGTTAACATTCAGCTATTTGAAATCCATTAACTCAGTTAGATTTTCGTACTTGGACTCAAAACGAACAATCAAGTTACTCAAAAGATGACCACAATTTACAGATAGCCTGTTTGCTATCGTAAAGGTGTAAGAAATTATAGCTAGCTAAGTTACTGCAGAGTAGGGCTAGTCATGATCTAACTAGTAACTTAGGTTGGTAGTTGATTTTAAGGTACAGTTATGATAATGGAGATTTGTACTTGAGATTGGACTAAAATGTGGGTATTTGGATGCTTAGATGTAACCATAGACTGTCTTATTTCTGCATAGGGTCAATTAAACATGAAAAGAAAGGGAGAGATATCAGACTTTTTAAAGAAGCACAAACAGGTAGATCAGGTGCAAACAGACCACAGCCCTTGCATCACCACCGGACCCCAGAGCAGCTCCCTACATGAGGCTAGTCAGAGTCAATGTGGTTAGACTTCACAAGGACCCAGTCTACCACCACCAGGTCAGAGCATCTACCAGGCAGTCAGTCACATGCCCAGTTCAGAATTTAAGTTTAGCTTCAGCTTGTAATAGATGATTTTGTCAGATTAAGCCTCACTTTAAAATGTTGGTTGTTGATTCATGTGTGTTCTTGTTTTGATGGCTGTGGCATTTTTACACTAATGGTTCTTGTGTTATTTTAATGTAATAGATGTATCAAGGGATGGCACAGAGACCTCTGGTTCTGAGCTAGACAGTGAGCCAGAGCTGCCAGGAGATGTCATTGAGCCCCTCGCAAGCATCAAGCACCAGATATGCTGTTCCAAAAGGACCCAATGGTAGGCCAGGCCTATACTTTAAACTACACATTTTAGTTAGAAGCTGTTAGTATCTAATCTTGTGGATCCCTTAATTATACATTTCTATAGAGATATGACACATCATTTAACGTGTATTTCAGACATTTCAAGGTCCAGAGAAGAGGGTCCTGTACAGCCGTGTTTGAAAACATTTCCCAGAACTCAGTATGGTACTAGGAAAAGGGCTTTCAACAGCTCCTGGTATAAGGACAATTCATGGCTTGAATATTCTGTAAGTCAAGATTCAACATATTGTTTCGCCTGTAGGCATTTTTCTCTGCCCAATACACCTGGATCTGCCTTCACATCACAGTCAGGTTTTTGTCACTGGAAAAAAGACGCTGTTTAAAGATTCTGGGTTTAAGCTCCATTCGAAGGCAGAGCATCATATCAATGCTATGTATGCTTGGAATCAGCATAAAAGGGCTATTGACAGCAACTCATATGAGGACCGGAAAAAGAAAGTGGAGGAAAACTGGACTTACATTAAAACAATTGCAGATGTGCTCCTATTAACTGCCACTCAAAATATAGCGCAGAGAGGTCATCGAGAATATGATGACTCTCACAACAAGGGTAATTTTTTGACAATCTTAGAAAAAATAGCAAAGCATGACCCTCTTGTAGAGAAAAGGATGAATGCATGTGGCAATGCTAAGTACACAAGCCACCAAATCCAGAACAAAGTTCTTGAGGGCTAGCTGAGATGGTTAAATGAAATAATAAGAGAAGTAAAAGAACAAATATACACTGCTCAAAATAATAAAGGGAACACTTAAACAACACAATGTAACTCCAAGTCAATCACACTTTTGTGAAATCAAACTGTCCACTTAGGAAGCAACACTGATTGACAATAAATTTCACATGCTGTTGTGCAAATGGAATAGACAACAGGTGGAAATTATAGGCAATTAGTAAGACACCCCCAATAAAGGAGTGGTTTGCAGGTGGGGACCATAGACCACTTCTCAGTTCCTATGCTTCCTGGCTGATGTTTTGGTCACTTTTGAATGCTGGCGGTGCTTTCACTCTAGTGGTAGCATGAGACGGAGTCTACAACCCACACAAGTGGCTCAGGTAGTGCAGCTCATCCAGGACGGCACAGCTGTGGCAAGAAGGTTTGCTGTGTCTGTCAGCGTAGTGTCCAGAGCATGGAGGCGCTACCAGGAGACAGGCCAGTACATTAGGAGACGTGGAGGAGGCCGTAGGAGGGCAACAACCCAGCAGCAGGACCGCTACCTCCGCCTTTGTGCAAGGAGGAGCAGGAGGAGCACTGCCAGAGCCCTGCAAAATGACCTCCAGCAGGCCACAAATGTGCATGTGTCTGCTAAAACAGTCATAAACAGACTCCATGAGGGTGGTATGAGGGCCCGACGTCCACAGGTGGGGGTTGTGCTTACAGCCCAACACCGTGCAGGATGTTTGGCATTTGCCAGAGAACACCAAGATTGGCAAATTCGCCACTGGCGCCCTGTGCTCTTCACAGATGAAAGCAGGTTCACACTGAGCACTTGACAGACGTGACAGAGTCTGGAGACGCCGTGGAGAACGTTCTGCTGCCTGCAACATCCTCCAGCATGACCGGTTTGGCGGTGGGTCAGTCATGGTGTGGGGTGGCATTTCTTTGGGGGGCCGCACAGCCCTCCATGTGCTCGCCAGAGGTAGCCTGACAGCCATTAGGTACCGAGATGAGATCCTCAGACCCCTTGTGAGACCATATGCTGGTGCGGTTGGCCCTGGGTTCCTCCTAATGCAAGACAATGCTAGACCTCATGTGGCTGGAGTGTGTCAGCAGTTCCTGCAAGAGGAAGGCATTGATGCTATGGACTGGCCCGCCCGTTCCCCAGACCTGAATTGAGCACATCTGGGACATCATGTCTCACTCCATCCACCAACGCCACGTTGCACCACAGACTGTCCAGGAGTTGGCGGATGCTTTAGTCCAGGTCTGGGAGGAGATCCCTCAGGAGACCATCCGCCACCTCATCAGGAGCATGCCCAGGCATTGTAGGGAGGTCATACAGGCACGTGGAGGCCACACACACTACTGAGCCTCATTTTGACTTGTTTTAAGGACATTACATCAAAGTTGGATCAGCCTGTAGTGTGGTTTTCCACTTTAATTTTGAGTGTGACTCCAAATCCAGACCTCCATGGGTTGATAAATTGGATTTCCATTGATTATTTTTGTGTGATTTTGTTGTCAGCACATTCAACTATGTAAAGAAAAAAGTATTTAATAAGATTATTTCTTTCATTCAGATCTAGGATGTGTTGTTTAAGTGTTCCCTTTATCTTTTTGAGCAGTATATTTAGTTGTGATGTACTATTACATGCACAAAAGCTTTTTACACTTTCAGTCAGCTGAAAGCTTAGATGCAGCATGTCTCACAAAAATGATAATTGATTGCCTTGAAAAACATGGTCTGGACTACAGAAATAATCTTGTGGGGCAAGGCTATGACGGTGCGTCCGTCATGAGCGGAAATACAAGATTAGCATTTTATGTGCACTGTAATGCACATTGTTTGAATTTGGTTCTTGTTGATGCTGTAAAATCAGTGCCTGAGGCAGTTACATTTTTTGCTCTCCTGCAGAAGCTTTATAACTTTGTATCTGGCTCGTACGTTCATCTCAAGTGGCTTGCAGTTCAGAAAGAACTGTATCCACAGCAGCAGCTCAGGGAACTACAGAGACTTACGGATGTAAGGTGGGCATGCAGATACATGGCATGCCGTAATCTGAGGGACAGGCTTCCAGCAGTTCTGAGAGTGCTACAGGACATCACACTTGAAAATAGTGGTAATAGATCAGTGGAGGCAAGGGGCCTTCTTTCTAAGATAGATTTACATTTCTTAGGGCTTTTGGGTACCTTTTGTAAAGTGCTTGGTGATGCCAAATATCTTTCTGACATGCTCCAATCAAGCTCTCTTTACCTAGCAAGGGCTGTGGATTTAGTAGGTGCCCTTACAGACACATTACAGAACTACAGAAGTGACGGTTACTTTGGAGAACTATGGAACGAGGTTGAAGAGATTGCAAAGCACTGCAAAATAAGGGTACAAACAGTGTGTAAAAGACAGCCTAAAACAAGCTTAAGATTTCATGACTCATTGATGATGAGCACTGTAGGACAGAAAAAGTGACCAAAGTGATGGTGAGAGCTTCCAAAGAGCTATTATTTATCAAGTGCTTGACATTCTCACAGCTGAGCTGCAGAGGCGTTTTCAAAGAAGAATTGCGAGATAATGCAAAACCCAAAGAGTACAGCATTCTTGAATGAGGAGCCTCTGTTCACCTTTGCTCAGACCTTTGAGTCGGATTTAGAGGACCTCAAACATGAGGATCATCAAACCAAGCGGCTTCTTGATAGGAGAGAAAAGTGGAAGGGACAGACGGTCTATTCTCCTTGACTTTTTTGTGTTTCTAGAACCTTATAAAGAGGTCTTCCATGAGCTATTTCGACTTTGTAAGATTTCTGTTGTTAGACCAGTCAGCAGTGCTTCTTGCGAGAGAAGCTTCTCAGCTTTAAAACTGATTAAAACCCACCTTAGGACAACAATGGTTAATGACAGGTTAAGTCACCTCGGAATTCTCAGTGTTGACTCAAGGAGGGCACGCTCCCTCAACATGGAGGAGTGTGTGAAACATTTTGCCAGTTCTCACCAGAACTGCAGAATTATGCTGTTTTAAATCTACCTAGGATAATTTGGCACTTAGGCGGTCCCTCTGGTCATGATTAAAACCTACGCTGTGTACTAACTAGTACACTGAATTCTAAAATGATAAACACAAAGGGTATCATGTCACACAGATTTTATTTGGTCTTGATTAGGCCAATTCCAAAACTTTTCTTTGCTATTAGTTAACATAATATATATTAGCATAAATATGATACTGTAAATTTGTAATAATGATGGGCACAAATTATTTTTAAAGTCGATTTCTGCTTGATACAGTTGGCGCCTGAAGTTTTCTACCACTCCACACATTTCTTGATAACAAACTATAGTTTTGGCAAGTCGTTTAGGACATCTACTTTGTGCATGACACAAGTAATTTTTCCAACAATTGTTTACAGACAGATTATTTCACTTATAATTCACTGTATCACAATTCCAGTGGCTCAGAAGTTTACATACACTAAGTTGATTGTGCCTTTAAACAGCTTGGAAAATCCCAGAAAATGATATCATGGCTTTAGAAGCTTCTGATAGCCTAATTGACATAATTTGAGTCAATTGGAGGTGTACCTGTGGATGTATTTCAAGGCCTACCTTCAAACTCAGTGCCTCTTTGCTTGACATCATGGGAAAATCAAAAGAAATCAGCCAAGACCTCAAAAAAAAATGGTAGACCACCACAAGTCTGGGTTCATCATTGGGAGCAATTTCCAAACACCTGAAGGTACCACGCTCATCTGTACAAACAATAGTACGCAAGTATAAACACCATGGGACCAAGCAGCCGTCATACCGCTCAGGAAGGAGACGCGTTCTGTCTCCTAGAGATTAATGTACTTTGGTGTGAAAAGTGCAAATCAATCCCAGAACAACAGCAAAGGGCCTTGTGAAGATGCTGGAGGAAACGGGTACAAATGTATCTATATCCACAGTAAAACGAGTCCTATATCAACATAACCTGAAAGGCTGCTCAGCAAGGAAGAAGCCACTGCTCCAAAACCGCCATAAAAAAGCCAGACTACTGTTTGCAACTGCACATTGGGACAACGATTGTACTTTTTGGAGAAATGTCCTCTGGTCTGATGAAACAAGAATAGAACTGTTTGGCCATAATACCATCATTATGTTTGGAGGAAAAAGGGGGAGGCTTGCAAGCCAAAGAACACCATCCCAACTGTGAAGCACGGGGGTGGCAGTATCATGTTGTGGAGGTGCTTTGCTGCAGGAGGGACTGGTGCACTTCACAAAATAGATGACATCATGAGGAAGAGAATTATGTGGATATATTGAAGCAACATCTCAAGACATCAGTCAGGAAGTTAAAGCTTGCTTTCAAATGGGTCTTCCAAATGGACAATGACCCCAAGCATACTTCAAAAGTTGTGGCAAAATGGCTTAAGGACAACAAAGTCAAGGTATTGGAGTGGCCATCACAAAGCCCTGACCTCAATCCCATAGACAATTTGTGGGCAGAACTGAAAAAGTGTGTGCAAGCAAGGAGGCCTACAATCCTGACCCAGTTACACCAGCTCTGTCAGGAGGAATGGGCCAAAATTCACCCAACTTATTGTGGGAAGCTTGTGGAAGTCTTCCTGAAATGTTTGACCCAAGTTAAACAATTTAAAGGCAATGCTACCAAATACTAATTGAGTGTATGTAAACTTCTGACCCACTGGGAATGTGATGAAAGAAATAAAAGCTGACATAAATCACTCTACTATTTTTCTGACCTTGCACATTCTTAAAATAAAGTGGTGATCCTAACTGACCTAAGACAGGGATTTTTTACTAGGATTAAATGTCAGGAATTGTGAAAAACTGAGTTTAAATGTATTTGGCTAAGGTATACATAAACTTCCGACTTCAACTGTACCTGGTATGTCAAATTGCAGTGTTTTTTTGTCAATTACATTTTTTGTAAATCAACTATGCAGTTTATGTAACACACGTGCTATTTTATCTCATTGGTGCTTGAGCTTTATTTTCTGAAAATATTTTCGATGTTCAACACTTATAGATCCAGATTATATATTCATGAAAACAGAGTGACCCAAGTCTCTCCAGTATGTGAGTACAGTGTGTGTGTGTGAGAGAGAGAAAGAAATTGAGCTGCAGTTCCGAGGTAGAGACACTGACTATTCATATTATGTTAAAGAATTCTAGTGAAGTAACCCTTTTTGACCACACTATCTGCCACATTGAAGAACTCCGGGTTAAGTGAATTATCACTTCTATCTCTAATCAGCAATCATAGGATTTATTAACGTTCCTTCGATGCCAGGTTAGGGTTACACACTACTTTTCTGTCATGGTCTATGGAACCCCTGAAGTAGCCTTGGCCACCCCATGTATAAATCTCTAGTTCCACCACTGCCTGTGACAAATACCATTCTGTGATAATGCATATGCTATCATTGAGAAATGTAAATATTGTCAATCAATATAAGAACATTTTGTAATCTAGGTGTAATTGCTGCCAAAAAAATGTGGACCCATATTGGAAAGCCTCATATAACCTCAATAACAAACTGGAGGACTGAACTATCTAGCTACATCCCATTAGACTCTGTTAATTATAAAATCAAACATAAACCAGACACATTTGACAGAGTTTGGAAATCGTATGTTGACCATCTTACATTTACATTTTAGTCATTTAGCAGACGCTCTTATCCAGAGCGACTTACAGTAGTGAATACATACATTTCATACAATGCATTTTTTAAATTAAATGTGTAAATTAATTAAACCAATTTTTTTTTTTTTTTTTTTGTACTAGCCCCCCGTGGGAATCAAACCCACAACCCTGGCGTTGCACACACCATGCTCAACCAACTGAGCCACAGGGAAGACCAGGCCTTTTATTTCTGTTGCCATATTGTATTTGGCTGTAAGCCACTGCAAACACTGACGAACAATACATTAATCAATAACCCGTCAAGGAACAGACAAAGATAAAATTATAGACTAGCCCGAACTACTTGTCATTTCTTATAAAATATATATTTTCCAATCCTTGATTCCACATTCCCTCTGGTCGACTCCTCTCCTGACTTCTTTTAGATGTTTAGAGCAGGAAGAGATTGAAGAATGGAGTAAGAGTAAGCATGAAAATACCAATGAAATGCAGTCTGTACCAACATGCAAAATATGTTCCTGTTCTGAAGTATTGTGCTAGTTGTGCTATTGTGGCTTACCGTTTATGTATGGTCCCTCTTTTTCTTTGTATAGAATAAATACTTAACAAAGTTAATGTCCTGTCCACTGTTATTTGAAGCTGTCTGTTTGAAGAGCAACCAGATGTCCTTTACAACCATAAATGTAGATATAGGGTGCACTTGGAACAAAACCAGTTTTACCATGGGCACGCCCATTGAGAAGAAATGTTGTACTACAAAATGGAGATACAGTTGCTCCCAATGGTGCTGCTCATGCGGTCATAGAAGACATCCATTACAAGGATCTTTCCATATCCCTATGTTTACAACCCTCTGAGCATGAAAGATATGCACAACTGAGTGAATTAATCATTAACCTAATAATGGCAGATAAATAGTGTGAGTATACAGTGCATTCAGAATGTATTCAAGACCCCTTCTGTCACGTCCTGACCCTTGGAAGAGGTCATTTTCCATAGTAGAGTGGTCAGGGTGTGACAGGTGGTTGTTTTGGGTGGTTTTGGGTTTTCTGTTTATATGTGGGCTTTTTCTAGATTTCTATGTTTTGTTTTCTATGTTTTGGCTGGGTATGGTTTCCAATCAGAGGCAGGTGTCTATTGTTGTCTCTGATTGGAAGCCATACTTAGGCAGCCTGTTTTTCCTTTGGGTTTTGTGGGTTGTTGTTTTCCGTTTTGTCTACGTACCTGACGGAACTGTTGGCTGTCGTTTTTTTGTTAAAGTGTTATCATTAATAAAAGTAATTTGAGCACTTTACACGCTGCGCCTGGGTCCCCTTTCAATGACCCCTGTGACACCTTCATTTTTTCCACATTTTGTTACGTTACAGCATTATTGTAAAATGGTTTAAATTGTTTTTCCAATCAACATACAATACCCCATTATGACAAATCCAAAACAGGTTTAGACATTTTTGCAAAAAAATTATAAAAATGTAAATATCACAATTACACAAGTAATTAACCCTTTACTCAGTACTTTTTTGAAGCACCTTTAGCAGCGATTTTAGCCTGTCTTCTTGGGTATGACGATACAAGCTTATCACACCTGTATTTGGGGAATTTCTCCCATTCTTCACTGCAGATCCTCTCAAGCACTGTCAGGTTGGATGGGGAGCGTTGCTGCACAGCTATTTTCAGGTCTCCAGTGATGTTGGATCGGGTTCAAGTCCAGGCTCTGGTTGGGTCACTCAAGGACATTCAGAGACTTGTCCCTGAAACCACTCCTGTGTTGACTTGGCTGTGTGCTTAGGGTTGTTGTCCTGTTGGAAAGTGAACCTTTGCCCCAGTCTGAGGTCCTGAGCACTCCGGAGCAGGTTTTCATCAAGAATTTTTGTTTTGTTTTTTTGTAACCCTTCCCCAGATCTGTGCCTCGATACAATCCTGTCCCCGAAGCTCTATGTACAATTCCTTCGACCTCATGGCTTGGTTTTTGCTCTGACATGTACTGTCAACTGTGGGACCTCATATTGGCAGCTGTGTGCTTTCCCAAATCATGTCCAATCAATTGAATTTACCACAGGTGGACTCCAATCAATTTGTAGAAATATCAAGGATGATCAATGGAAACAGGATGTACCCGAGCTCAATTTTGAGTCTCATAGCAAAGGGTCTAAATACCTATGTAAATTAGGTCTTTTTTAAAATATTTGTAAAAATATATTTTCAACATTTTCTAAAAACCTGTTTTTGCTTTGTATTATGGGGTATTGTGTGTTGATTGATCAGGAAAAAAAACAATTGAATACATTTTACAATAAGGCTGTAACATAACAAAATGTGGAAAAAGGGAAGGAGTCTGAATAATGTATTCTCTCCTACCTCTGCTTGCTGGCGATCTCCATCTTGGCGGTCTCATCTTGGCGGGCTTTTCCCATCCTCCTCTGGCTACATTGACTTAAATACAAAACCTAGGAGGCTCGTAGGCCTTACACCCTTCCATAGATCTACATGGTAATTATGACCACTTCCGGAGGATGTTCTCCAACCAAATCCAAGCTTTTGCAACATGAACTGACATGTTGTCCATCCTATCATAGGATTAGGATCAGAGAACAAACAGTGTGGTGGATTGGGGTTGTGCCACAGAGCAATATTGGAGTTTTATGTGTTGAGAAGCTTGGTGAGTTGGTGACATATTGGATAAAGATTGAAAGTGAAGTGATAGTTGAGCATTTCTAGGATATTATTCAATTCAAATTAGTTTCTTCAATCTACCGGAGATGGAGAAGGTAGATTATATACTGGAAAAAAATCTAAACGCAACATGTAAAGTGTTGATCCCATGTTTCATCAGCTGAAGTAAAAGATCCCAGAAATATTTCAATCAAATGTTTTACACAAATTTGTTTACATCCCTGTTAGTGAGCATTCCTCCTTTGCCAAGATAATCTATCCACCTAACAGGTGTGGCATATCAAGAAGCTGATTAAACAGCATGATCATTACACAGGAGTACCTTGTGCTGGGTACAATAAAAGGCCACTCTAAAATATGCTGTTTTGTCACACAACACAATGCCACAGATGCCTCAAGTTGAGGGAGCACGCAATTAGCATGCTGACTACAGGAATGTCCACCAGAGCTGTTGCCTGAGAATTCAATGTTCATTTCTCTAACATAAGCCACCTCCAATGTTGTTTTAGAGAATTTGGCAGTATGTCCAACCAGCGTCACAACCGCAGGACACATGTATGGCGTTGTGTGGGCGAGTGGTCTGCTATTGTCAAAGTTGCTAACAGAGTGCCCCTGGTGGCGGTGGGGTTATGGCATGGGCAGGCATAATCTACGGACAACGAACACAAGTGCATTTTTTTTATAGCAATTTGCATGCACAGAGATACATTGACGAGATCCTGAGGCCCATTGTCGTGCCATTCATCCACTGCCATCATCCTTATGTTTCAGCATGATAATGCACGGCCCCATGTTGCGAGGATCTGTACACAATTCCTGGAAGCTGAACATTTTCTTCCACCAGACATGTCACCCATTGAGCATGTTTGGGATTTTCTGGATTGTCATGTTTGACAGCGTGTTCTAGTTCCCGCCAATATCCAGCAACTTCGAACAGCCATTGAAGAGGAGTGGGACACAATCAACAGCCTGATCAAGTCTATGTGAAGGAGATGTGTCGCACTACATGAGGCAAATGCTGGTCACACCAGATACTGACTGGTTATCTGATCCATGCCCCTACTATTTTTTTAAAATATCTTTGACCAACAGATGCAGATCTGAATTCCCAGTCATGTGAAATCCATAGATTAGGGACTAATGAATTCATTTCAATTGACGGATTTCCTTTATATGAACCTTAACTCATATTTTTGTTCAGTGTATATTTAGTTTTGGTTTTACATCTGTATTTTTGTGTCGTTAGTGCAATTTATTTCAATTTACCTTGCTAACTTTAGTAGCAAGTAGCTAGCTACCAACAAGAGTGCAGTTTTCTCAGACAGAATGGCTAGCTAATGCTAACAAGAAAGTGGATTTTTTGTTGTTGTTGAAGAACCCCTTTCATTGCTCACATCAGATTCAAGTTTCTGAGAAAAAGCTGCATCGATCACGTAAAGGACGAACGTCAGTTTATTCAAACTGCGCAACACAATGAGAAGGTAAGAAGAAACAGGGTCACAAGCAGCTTATTGGCAAAAGTTGGCTTTTACTTAGGGGCCCCATGAGAAGGAAAGTTCAGCTAACAAGGGCAACTGCAAGGAGCTTTCAGAGGTTATGCATGTTACGATGCTTTACTTGCCAAACATATGGACGTTTCTACTGTCTTCTCTGGGATGTCGAAATCAATTCAGAATGATTTGATCGCTTCCATCGCATAATCCTATAAAAGTGAGATTTAAAAGATAGGTTGATGTAGTGCATTTTTTTCCACTTTCCTTCGGTATTTAGACACACAGACACAAGCAAAAACCCTTTACATAAATGTTGCAGCAGCCCAGGCTACACCTAAAGAGATCTGACATGCTGTATGGGATGCAAATGAGACAATTTTTCAGTCTGATCAAATCAAATTTATTTATATAGCCCTTCTTACATCAGCTGATATCTCAAAGTGCTGTACAGAAACCCAGCCTAAAACCCCAAACAGCAAGCAATGCAGGTGTAGAAGCACGGTGGCTAGGAAAAACTCCCAAGAAAGGCCAAAACCTCGGAAGAAACCTAGAGAGGAACCATGCTATGAGGGGTGGCCAGTCCTCTTCTGGCTGTGCCGGGTGGAGATTATAACAGAACATGGCCAAGATGTTCAAATGTTCACAAATGACCAGCATGGTCAAATAATAATAATCATAGTAGTTGTCGAGGGTGCAACAAGTCAGCAACACAAGAGTAAGTGTCAGTTGGCTTTTTCATAGCCGATCTTTGAGAGTATCTCTACCGCTCCTGCTGTCGCTAGAGAGTTGAAAACAGCAGGTCTGGGACAGGTAGCACGTCCGGTGAGCAGGTCAGGGTTCCATAGCCGCAGGCAGAACAGTTCAAACTGGAGCAGCAGCACAGCCAGGTGGACTGGGGACAGCAAGGAGTCATCATGCCAGGTAGTCCTGAGGCATGGTCCTAGGGCTCAGGTCCTCCGAGAGAGAGAGAGAAAGAAAGAAATAAACACTGGATAAGACAAGAGAAATACTCCAGATGTAACAGACTGACCCTAGCCCCCCGACACATAAACTACTGCAGCATAAATACTGGAGGCTGAGACAGGAGGGGTCAGGAGACACTGGCCCCGTCCGATGATACCCCCGGACAGGGCCAAACAGGCAGGATATAACCCCACCCACTTTGCCAAAGCACAGCCCCCACACCACTAGAGGGATATCTCCAACCACCAACTTACCATCCTGAGACAAGGCCGAGTATAGCCCACAAAGATCTCCGCCACGGCACAACCCAAGGGGGGGCGCCAACCCAGACAGAAAGACCACGTCAGTGACTCAACCCACTCAAGTGACGCACCCCTCCTAGGGACGGCATGGAAGAACACCAGTAAGCCAGTGACTCAGCCCCTGTAATAGGGTTAGAGGCAGAGAATCCCAGTGGAGAGAGGGGAACCGGCCAGGCAGAGACAGCAAGGGCGGTTCGTTGCTCCAGAGCCTTTCCGTTCACTTTCACACTCCTGGGCCAGACTACACTTAATCATAGGACCTACTGAAGAGATGAGTCTTCAGTAAAGACTTAAAGGTTGAGACTGAGTCTGCGTCTCTCACATGGGTAGGCAGACCATTCCATAAAAATGGAGCTCTATAGGAGAAAGCCCTGCCTCCAGCTGTTTGCTTAGAAATTCTAGGGACAATTAGGAGGCCTGCGTCTTGTGACCGTAGCGTACGTGTAGGTATGTACGGCAGGACCAAATCGGAAAGATAGGTAGGAGAAAGCCCATGTAATGCTTTGTAGGTTAGCAGTAAAACCTTGAAATCAGCCCTTGCCTTAACAGGAAGCCAGTGTAGGGAGGCTAGCACTGGAGTAATATGATCAAATTTTTTGGTTCTAGTCAGGATTCTAGCAGCCGTATTTAGCACTAACTGAAGTTTGTTTAGTGCTTTATCCGGGTAGCCGGAAAGTAGAGCATTGCAGTGTCCAACCTAGAAGTAACAAAAGCATGGATTCATTTTTCTGCATCATTTTTGGACAGAAAGTTTCAGATTTTTGCAATGTTACGTAGATGGAAAAAAGCTGTCCTTGAAACAGTCTTGATATGTTCTTCAAAAGAGAGATCAGGGTCCAGAGTAACGCCGAGGTCCTTCACAGTTTTATTTGAGACGACTGTACAACCATCCAGATTAATTGTCAGATTCAACAGAAGATCTCTTTGTTTCTTGGGACCTAGAACAAGCATCTCTGTTTTGTCAGAGTTTAAAAGTAGAAAGTTTATGTCTGAAACACAGGCTTCTAGCGTGGGCAATTTTGGGGCTTCACCATGTTTCATTGAAATGTTCAGCTGTGTGTCATCCGCATAGCAGTGAAATTTAACATTATGTTCTCGAATGACATCCCCAAGAGGTAAAATATATAGTGAAAACAATAGTGGTCCTAAAACGGAACCTTGAGGAACACCGAAATTTACAGTTGATTTGTCAGTGGACAAACCATTCACAGAGACAAACTGATATCTTTCCGACAGATAAGATCTAAACCAGGCCAGAACTTGTCCATGTAGACCAATTTGGGTTTCCAATCTCTCCAAAAGTATGTGGTGATCGATGGTATCAAAAGCTGCACTAAGATCTAGGAGCACAAGGACAGATGCAGAGCCTCGGTCTGACGTCATTAAAAGGTCATTTACCACCTTCACAAGTGCAGTCTCAGTGCTATGATGGGGTCTAAAACCAGACTGAAGTGTTTCATATACATTGTTTGTCTTCAGGAAGGTAGTGAGATGCTGTGCAATAGCTTTTTCCCAAAAATTTGAGAGCAATGGAAGATTCGATATAGGCCGATAGTTTTTTATAATTTCTGGGTCAAGATTTGGCTTTTTCAAGAGAGGCTTTATTACTGCCACTGTTAGTGAGTTTGGTACACATCCGGTGGATAGAGAGCCGTTTATTATGTTCAACATAGGAGGGCCAAGCACAGGAAGCAGCTCTTTCAGTAGTTTAGTTGGAATAGGGTCCAGTATGCAGCTTGAAAGTTTAGAGGTCATGATTATTTTCATCATTGTGTCAAGAGATATAGTACTAAAACACTTTAGTGTCTCCCTTGATCCTAGGTCCTGGCAGAGTTGTGCAGACTCAGGACAATGGAGCTTTGGAGGAATACGCAGTTTTAAAGAGGAGTCCGTAATTTGCTTTCTAATGATCATGATCTTTTCCTCAAAAAAGTTCATGAATTTATTACTGCTGAAGTGAAAGCCATCCTCTCTTGGGGAATGCTGCTTTTTAGTTAGCTTTGCGACAGTATCAAAAATACATTTCAGATTGTTCTTATTTATTTTAGTTTTTAGGAGTGCAACTGCATCTAGGGTATTGCGCAAGGTTTAATTGAGTTCCTCAGTTAGGTGGTTAACTGATTTTTGTCCTCTGACATCCTTGGGCAGGCAGTGGGAGTCTGGAAGGGCATCAAGGAATCTTTGGGTTGTCTGAGAATTCAGAGCACGACTTTTAATGCTCCTTGGTTGGGGTCTGAGCAGATTATTTGTTGTGATTGCAAACGTAATAAAATGGTGGTCCGATAGTCCAGGATTATGAGGAAAAACATTAAGATCCACAACATTTATTCCATGGGACAAAATTAGGTCCAGAGTTTGACTGTGACAGTGAGTAGGTCCAGAGACATGTTGGACAAAACCCACTGAGTCGATGATGGCTCCGAAAGCCTTTTGGAGTGGGTCTGTGGACTTTTCCATGTGAATATTAAAGTCACCAAAAATTTGAATATTATCAGCTATGACTACAAGGTCCGATAGGAATTCAGGGAACTCAGTGAGGAACGCTGCATATGGCCCAGGAGGCCTGTAAACAGTAGCTATAAAAAGTGATTGAGTAGGCTGCATAGATTTGATGACTAGAAGCTCAAAAGATGAAAACGTCGTTTTCTTTTTTTGTAAATTGAAATTTGCTGTCGTAAATGTTAGCAACACCTCCGCCTTTGCGGGATGCACGGGGGATATGGTCACTAGTGTAACCAGGGGGTGAGGCCTCATTTAACACAGTAAATTCATCAGGCTTAAGCCATGTTTCAGTCAGGCCAATCACATCAAGATTACGATCAGTGATTAGTTCATTGACTATAACTGCCTTGGAAGTGAGGGATCTAACATTAAGTAGCCCTATTTTGAGATGTGAGGTATCACAATCTCTTTCAATAATGGCAGGGATGGAGGAGGTCTTTATTCTAGTGAGATTGCTAAGGCGAACACCGCCATGTTTAGTTTTGCCCAACCTAGGTCGAGGCACAGACACGGCCTCAATGGGGATAGTTGAGCTGACTACACTGACTGTGCTAGTTGCAGACTCCACTAAGCTGGCAGGCTGGCTAACAGCCTGCTGCCTGGCCTGCACCCTATTTCATTGTGGAGCTATAGTTAGAGCCCTGTCTATGTTCGTAGATAAGATAAGAGCACCCCTCCAGCTAGGATGGAGTCTGTCACTCCTCAACAGGCCAGGCTTGATCCTGTTTGTGGGTGAGTCCCAGAAAGAGGGCCAATTATCTACAAATTCTATCTTTTGGGAGGGGCAGAAAACAGTTTTCAACCAGCGATTGAGTTGTGGGACTCTGCTGTAGAGCTCATCACTCCCCCTAACTGGGATGGGGCCAGAGACAATTACTCGATGCCGACACATCTTTCTAGCTGATTTACACGCTGAAGCTATGTTGTGCTTGGTGACCGCTGACTGTTTCATCCTAACATCGTTGGTGCCGACGTGGATAACAATATCTCTATACTCGCCAGTTTTAGCTTTAGCCAGCACCGTCTTCAGATTAGCCTTAACGTCGGTAGCCCTGCCCCCTGGTAAACAGTGTATGATCGCTGGATGATTCGTTTTAAGTCTAATACTGCGGGTAATGGAGTCGCCAATGACTAGGTCAACTGTAGGCTACTAATAATAGCAGCTGCATACAGCCTATGCACTAAACTAATTGGTAACGTTATGTATTGATAGTCCAATTATTTGTCAGGAGAATATGTGAATGATCACATTTGGTTTATATGCAAACTTGGGTTGCCTAGAATTTTTCAGTCCCAAATTATTAACTGGAACTAATCAATCGACAAAATAGTGACGATAGACTGTGAGTTGATGTTTTATTAGGCCTACAGTTGCATAAGCCTGCACTTGATGCCATACTGGAAATGGTAGTTTATTTTAGTTGGAAGAAGAGAAGGGTAGTGTATACCCTGCAGTGTAACAGAAGAATATGGCAACCCCAGCTACACACTGTGTAAGACCAGCAGTGTCATCTAGCTGTTATGTGAGTTTCTAAGGGAAATTAGGATAGTTCCTGTCTGTACTGTAAAGTAGTGTAACATAACTATAGTAAACCCAGCTACACACTGGACAATACCGCAGTGTAATATAGCTGAAAAGTACATTTCCAAGGAAAACCAGGATAGTTAGTGGAAACTATGATAGTTATTGTCTGCACTGTAAAGTAGTGCAACAGATCTATAGTAAACCCAGCTACACACTGGACAATACCGCAGCGTAATATAGCTGAAAAGTACATTTCCAAGGAAAACCAGGATAGTTAGTGGAAACTATGATAGTTATTGTCTGCACTGTAAAGTAGTGCAACAGACCTATAGTAAACATAGCTATAATAGTAAAGATTACTATGTACCCAGTATCACCCTGCCACATACGTCTCGTGTTTGAGCCGTTGAATTACGACTCCACTTTGTCTCTAGACTGACACTTGCGTGTTTGAGCCATTGAATTGCGACTCCACTTTGTCTCTAGACTGACACTTGGCTTGTTTGATTGCCGTACAGAGGGAATAACTACACTGTTTGTATTTGGTCATATTTCCAGTCGCCTTGCTATGATAAATACGGTGGTACGCGCTTTCAGCTTTGCGCGAATGCTGCCATTAATCCACGGTTTCTGGTTAGGGAAGGTTTTAATAGTCACAGTGGGTACATCTCCTATACACTTCCTTATAAACCTGCTCACTGAGTCAGCATATACGTCAATGTTATTATCTGAGGCTACCTGGAACATATCCCAGTCCACGTGATTGAAGCAATCTTGAAGCGTGGAATCCGATTGGTTAGACCAGCGTTGGATAGATCTAAGCACGGGCGCTTCCTGTTTTAGTTTCTGCCTATAGGATGGGAGCAACAAGATGGAGTCATGGTTAGATTTGTCAAAAGGAGGACGGGGGAGGGCTTTGTATGCATCGTGGAAGTTAGAGTAGCAAATGGTCGAGCGTGTTACTCGCTCGTGTACAACAATCGAAATGCTGATAGAATTTAGGTAGCCTTGTTCTCAAATTAGCTTTGTTAAAATCCTCAGCTACAATAAATGCAGCCTCAGGATATATGGTTTCCAGTTTGCATAAAGTCCAGTTAAGTTTCTTGATGGCCGTCTTGGTATCCACTTGCGGGGGGATATACATGGCGGTGACGATAACCGAGGAGAGTTCTCTTGGGAGATAATATGGTCAGCATTTGATTGTGAGGAATTCTAGGTTAGGAGAACAAAAGGACTTGAGTTCCAATTACACCAGGAGTCGTTAATCATGAAACATACACCCCCGCCCTTCTTCTTACCGGAGAGATGTTTATTCCTGTCGGTGTGATGCACTGAAAATCCCATTGGCTATATGGACTCCGACAGCATGTACCCAGCTAGCCATGTGTCCGTGCAACAGAGTATGTTACAATCCCGGATATCTCTTTGGAAAGCAACTCTTGCCCAGATTTCGTCGACTTCATTAACTAGGGACTGGACATTAGCGAGTAATATATTCAGGAACAGTGGGTGGTGTGCGCGCATCTGAAGCCTCACTAGAAGACCGCTCTGGCGGCGTTGTTTTGGGTTGGCCTCTGGAATCAGTTCAAATGACCTAGGAGGTGCAGACAAAGGATCTGCTTTGGGAAAGTCGTATTCCTGGTCGTAGTGCTGGTTGTGCTGGTAAGTTGACGTCTCTCTGATATCCAATAGTTCTTCCCGGTTGTATGTAATAACACTAAAGGTTTTCTGGGCTAATGTAATAAATAAATAACACATAAAAAAACTAAATACTGCACAGTTTCCTAAGGACTAGAGGCGAAGCTGCCATCTTGTAAACAGTACCAGTCAAAAGTTTGGACACACCTACTAATTCCAGGGTTTTTCTTTATTTTTACTATTTTCTACATTGCAGAATAATAGTGAAGACATCAAAACTATCAAATAACACATATGGAATCATGTAGTAGCCAAAAAAGTGTTAAACAAACCAAAATATATTCAAAGTAGCCACCCTTTGCCTTTGACAGCTTTGCACACTCTTGGTGTGTAAACAATTTTTTATTTTTTTTAAACGTCCCTTTTTCAGGACCCAATCTTTCAAAGATAATTTGTAAAAATCCAAATAACTTCACAGATCTTCATTGTAAAGGGTTTAAACACTGTTTCCCATGCTTGTTTAATGAACCATAAACAATTCATGAACATGCACCTGTGGAACGGTCGTTAAGACACTAACAGCTTACAGACGGTAGGATATTAAGGTCACAGCTTAGGACAGTAAAAGAGGCCTTTCTTCTGACTCTGAAAAACACAAAAAGAAAGATGCCCAGGGTCCCTGCTCATCTGCGTGAACGTCCCTTAGGCATGCTGCAAGGAGACATGAGGACTGCAATTGTGGCTAAGGCAATAAATTGCAATATCCGTACTGTGAGACGCCTAAGCGAGCGCTACAGGGAGACAGGACGGACAGCTGATCGTCCTCGCAGTGGCAGACCACGTGTAACAACACCTGCACAGGATCGGGACATCCGAACATCCCACCTGCGGGACAGGTACAGGATGGCAACATCAACTGCCCGAGTTACACCAGGAACGCACAATCAGTGCTCAGACTGTCCGCAATAGGCTGAGAGAGGCTAGACTGAGGGCTTGTAGGCCTGTTGTAGGGCAGGTCCTCACCAGACATCATCAGAAACAACGTCGCCTATGGGCAAAAACCCACCGTCTTCAGACCAGACAGGACTGGCAAAAAGTGCTCTTCACTGACGAGATGCGGTTTTGTCTCACCAGGGGTGATGGTCGGATTTGTGTTTATCATCAAAGGAATGAGCGAGGCCTGTACTCTGGAGTGGGATCGATTTGGAGGTGGAGGGTCCGTCAATTTTCTGGGGCGGTGTGTCACAGCATCATCGGACTGAGCTTGTTGTCATTGCAGGCAATCTCAACGCTATGTGTTACAGGGAAGACATCCTCATGTGGTACTCTTCCTGCAGGCCCATCCTGACATGATCCTCCAGCATGACAATGCCGCCAGTCATACTGCTCGTTCTGTGCGTGATTTCCTGCAAGAAAGAATGTCAGTGTTCTGCCATGGCCAGCTAAGAGCCCGGATCTCAATCCCATTGAGCACGTCTGGGACCTGTTGGATCGGAGGGTGAGGGCTAGGAACTTGCAGGTGCCTTGGTGGAAGAGTGGGGTAACATCTCAAAGCAAGAACTGGCAAATCTGGTGCAGTCCATGAGGAGGAGATGTACTGCAGTACTTAATGCAGCTAGTGGCCACACCAGATACTGACTGTTACTTATGACCCCCCCCCCTTTGTTCAGGGACACATTATTCAATTTTTGTTAGTCACGTATCTGTGGAACTTGTTCAGTTTATGTCTCAGCTTTTAAATCTTATGTTCATACAAATATTTACACATGTTAAGTTTGCTGAAAATAAACGCAGTTGACAGTGAGAGGACATTTCTTTTTTTGCTGAGTTCATATATGTACTGTATATTTTCATAAACACATCGTGACTGCAAGAGACAGTTTGGAATGTCTGACTGAAATATGGGACAAATCAATATTTTTTTCTAAATTAGTGGTGTTTCAATTTGTTGATAAAATGTGGGACATGATTGTTTGGTTGCGAGACAAAATGCAGGACATGTGGTCACCCTACTTTATCCAGAGGGAATAAAAAAATTAGAGTGTCTGAAATAATGGTATGGAATACAGTCATTATTGAGCATGTCCTCAACTCAAATAAGCATCAGAAATTATTCTTATTTAGCATATCAAAATGCACATCAAGATCCTGATATGGACCTCAGCCAAGTGCATATGCATTGTATGTGCTGAGAAAATATACTATTTAGGGTGTCCAGTGGGTGAAAACACGCTTTGGTGATGAAATTTCAGTTCTTTACATTTTCCCAAGACAAATATGATTCTTCGTGTTCTGAATCATTCAGTGGTGTCTTACTTTAACATATCAAGTGTCGGATTTCGTAACATAATACAGCACCAAGCTCTTTCTCGCAGCGACTAGAGGATTTTACCTGTCGTGGTGGTCATCTGTAAAGTCCCAAAAAGCCAAAATAACATGACACAAACTGAATTAAATGTAAAAGGCTTTGAAAATAAAAAGCTTGTCGTATGCTCAGGGCTCCATTGATATTTCACAGATATAAGCAGGGATGCCCCCCCACACACACACACATACATTCTGAAATTGCATTTTCGTCCCCCCAGTTTAATCATTGCACTGTGATACAAAAGGAGGCAACGGTGTGTCTTAGGGCCATGCGGACACCTCAGAGCAGTCGGGTAGGCTGTTTGGTGGCTTTAACTGGCTGGATTTAGGACCACGCGGACACCAGAGAGCATGGGGACAGGCTGTGGCGGACTGGCCGTCGGGAGCACTGGGACATTTCCCGGTGGCCTGAGGGTCGTTTTGGCCTGCCATGAATAGTCAACTTGACCAGCGATAATATAGCAAGCAGGAATGAGTTGACGGAAAATCCACGCATCAGGCGCGACTCTCACTCTCTCGCTGCAGTGTCCCCGTGCGAGGCAAAAATGACGTCAGGTCTCTCCACGACGCACTTAGCAACTGTCTACCTGCTTCTCTACGGATAACATTTTAGACAAGTCGCACAACGAAATGGACGGTCAGACAAGGAAAGGTATCAGAGAGGGAGAGAATAAAAAAGAGAAAGGCCCTTGCCACAGACGCAGCTAAATGCTGTAAAATAAGCGACATGTTCGCCAGTAAGGGACCAGGCCAGTCAAAAACACTAGCTAAAACACTCACACTGACACCCAGCATGGCTAGCTAAGTAGCCTAGCTAATAATAGTGACACAACAGCCGGTAGGTTAAACAGTTTGCACGTCTTACGTCTTCGTGGAGGAATTATATCATAGTAATGAGCGCAACATAGCAATCATAATATGACATTGAAGGCAATGTTTCAACTAGTAAAAAAATTGTAAACCTAGACTATGGACTTGCCAGCATTCAGTCATGACTCATGCCACATAAGCTAGGGAAAGTGCACATACACTGCACAGCGAAACAGGCTACAGTAACGTAACCATAATACATCCATGAATGTAACACAGCACAGGCAGTGACAAAGATCATTAGTGCCATTAGTACCAGCATTACTAGTTACTACAATAATATACAGCTCTGGGAAAAATTCAGAGACCACTCCAAATTAAGAGACCACTCTTAATTTTTTCCAGAGCTGTATTAATGTAGACTACTGATACACTAATGATAGTGAGTATGATAACAGAGTCTTTTCTTTGCAAAGGTGGAGAAGGAAGCAGCAGCAGCACTACAGTTTCAGGTGCTCCTGCAGAACTGGAGATGGTGGTCAGTTCAGAGTCAGACTCAGAGCAGGTACAACTTAAGAGCACAAACCTAAACATGTAGGCTATGATTTTAGATGAATATGTGCTTTATTTATGAGATTATCAGTAGGACTGTAATCGAGGGGCATACAATCGATGACTGCACAAGTAATACAAGTTTAAGTTTAGGTTATTTACAATGTTAAACTCATTCAGCAGAGCAACCAGATGTGCAGAGAGAGAGCGGTTTAGAGCCCAGTACAGGGAAAATAGAAAGGGACAGCGAAAGCACTGAAAATCCATTTGATTATTTTGCCCATCCCCAGTCCAAGGATTTTGACTTATTTTTTTCAGGACCACCCAAAACAAACGCCTCGAAGAGTCATTCCCAATGTATTCCACTCCAAAGATGGCACAAACAGAAAATGGCTGACATACAATGAAGTAACTCACTCCTTGTTCTGCTCAGTATGTCTTGCATTCGCAAAACCTTCAGCCAGTGATAGTGCATTTGTCAAAGGAGACATGCAGGCCTGGAAACATGCCCATCAGTGAGTACAGTAACATGAGAGGCAAGACCCATAGAGAAAGTGCAGAAGCCTTTTTCCTCAGAGTCAGCAGAGCAGACATCCGTACCCTTCTGAGTGATAAGCAAATGTCAGTTCAACGAGACCAAGTCAGAAAGAGGAGGCAGGTCATGGAACGTGTTATTGAGGTAGTTATTGGTAAATGTAGGCTTAGCTACAGAGGACACAGACACGAAGCTGCATATAACTTGGAAAACATGGCCGTCAATCAAGTTTCTTGAGCGTATATTGTTGCTAAGCAAATATGATGTCTCCCTACAAGAGCATGCTAGTGATTGCATTGAGAGGAGCAAGAAGCAGATGGGAAGTACAGGAAGAGGGTCCTTGGTAACTATGATGTCCAAAACAATAACAAATAAAGTAATTGAAGTCATCAGAATGTTGATTCAGTAGACAATTGCTGTTGAAGTGAGAAAGGCAGGGATGTTCTCAATACAAATGGACACAACACATGATTTAACATCCAAAGACCAGTGTTGTGTCATGACATTGCCCTCTTTGGACACTGCGAGCACCGTCCCCTGACCTCTAAACTTCTGACACCAGTCTCTTAAGAGCGGTCGTAAATTCCTACGAGGAGACCCTCTCCTCAAGGCCACAGTATAGAGAGGACAAAGGAATTTCTTCCACCTCACAGAACTGGAGAACCGAACGACATTTATGTTCTGGAGAAGGTATAAAAGATCGGTGAAGAATCCAGATAGGAACTGGTCTGTTTGGTACAATTTTGTGAAACTCATGAGAGACAATACCGCCACATTACCATAATCATGTTTATACAATAGCCTCAGCTGTGAGACTTACATCTAAATGGTTGTATAAAATGAATGAATAAGGATGGAACTGTTTGTGAAATTGTGTAATGTGATTTTGGACTGTTTAATGAAGGAAACTCCAATTCCCTTTGGAGACATAACTAAATCAGAGGACCGCCCATGAGCACAGTTATGGTCTGGCATCATGGGACAGGCCCTTTTCTGCTCTTCCGAATAAAACCCCCCACCTAGGTTTTCTATCACTAGACCGAGCTTACCTCAATGGCTAAAGGTTGGAGACCAGCTTACCTCAATAACGAGAGGGCCAAGATTTGAGAGGAGACCAAGCTTTCCTCTTGCTGACCTTTTAACCATACCACGTGGTTAAACTCTTAGACTATCGATACCGACAGAATAAGAACAAGTCTTTGTTATTAATTACTAGTCTGCAGCTAGGAATTCGGTATCATTGAACGCGAAGACCGACAACCGCCGAAACATCTGTCCTATAACGACATTAATGAATGTCACTCTGAACTACCCATCCTAACCACGACAGAGAGAGAGAGGGTGGACAGACTCTCCAACAGAAACAAACTTTTCAACAGAGATCTCGACGACACACTGAGTGTAAATATATATATTGATTGCAATTGTTCCCGAATGAGTGAGCGTTCATGTGCAAAGGATTAGCATTTCAATTGTTATAATTATCAACTCTGTAGTGTCTCCTCAGCTGACCCCCACTCCCCTTTTGTCTAAAAAGCCGCCATGCCGGCTTAGCCCACTAGGGCACATTCCTCTATCATTTCTTTGTAACGATATCTACTGTTTGTTATGCATTTCTGTGAATTACTTAGTTAGTAAATAAATGATTTTAAGACAATTGATGTATGGATGATTCACAGTGAAGACTGGGTTCGTGCAGATAACCAACAATTTACGACGTTTGGAATGAGACTGACGAGGTAAATAATAATTCATTAATTCGAAGACTAATTGATCAGATATTAAAATATCTGAAAGTTATATTGGGAAAATTATAACTTTGTAATCTGAATATTTTCCTTGGTGCCCCGACTTCCTAGTTAATTACAGTTACATGATTAATCAGGTTAATCGCGTAATAATAATTACAGAGAGTTATCTGATAAATATGTCTTCAGTTTTAATGACACGACAGTTGACAGAAGAATTTGTATGTTTAAGATAATGACTAAAGTATTCCACCCTGAAACCATATAATTGTATGAAATGTGTTAGAGTCATAATCCAATAATGTGTGTGACTAGACCTTTTAAGACTAGGCCATGGTGTTACTATTTCGCAATATGAGCAGGGTAGAGTTGAGACAACAAAGGACAACTGAACCATTGAGACAACTTGTGATAACGGTGAAACTAATAACTGGAAAGAGGCCTCCCCACCCTAGGGAGGAGAGCAACTGTTAGAAACGACTAGGCTTGCAGAAGATAATGAAACATGTTGCAGAAGTGTGATAAACAATGAATATGAACTGTGGAAAAATATAGCCCACCTAAAGCGAGGTGGAGTTTCTACTGATGCGAGTTCATTTGTGTGTGTGATATAAAAAGACTGTTCTCATTTTGAAGACAGAGCGCTCTCTGAATAAAGAATTGATCTATTGCAGGCTGAGACTCTGTCTATTTCTTTGAACTGGAGCTTTACAACCTTCAGGAATTAGACAGAGATATAAAATAGTTCAGTTAGAACATTGAGATAGAAATTCTTGTGACAAGTGTGCAGTAGTTCTGCGATATGTCACTGATGTTGTCCACGAGAGACTCATTGCGGTCACTGACTGTGAGTCATCGACTGGACAGTACTTTGTGGACCTTGTGAAACAGACCCTTGAGAAGATGGACATAGATATCAAACAGTGTGTTGGTAATGCAACAGACGGAGCAGATAATATGCAGGTGAGTTGGCAGAAGACGAGCCCATTGCTAATGCTGACATGGATTACAAAATCAAGATTCACAATGTGGTACTGGACACTGTTGTTGAAAGTATTCACAGCCGTTATGCAGCAAATGCAGTACTGTGTGCAGATGTCTCCTGCATGAATCCGAAGCATTTTCCTGAGAACAGAGAAAAGGGCCTTCCAAAGACAGCCATGAAGGAGCTCAGCAAATGCTTACTGGAATGTGATGAACATGCCACTGTTGAGGCATTGCAGGCTGAACTGATCAGCCTTGCACAACAGTGGGAAAGACTGAAACAGTCAGCATTGGAGGAGCACAACAGCAGGTGATGATGTTGTGCCGCCAGTGATGAATCAGGGGAAGGCTTTGAGGATCCTGATGAAAGTGTGGAGTTGGTGAGCAGAAGTTGTTCCACATGTAAAAACTGCCCGATATGCTGCTATCTTCTCCTGTCTCAATACAATCTGCTCACGGATGCGTATCACATCATTGGTTTTGTCTACAAGTTCCTCCTCACCCTATCCATCACTCAGGTGGCTTGTGAGAGGACCTCTTCCACCCTGAAATTAGTGAAAAACCACCTAAGAACCTACCTCACTCAAGTGAACCTTGATGAGTTCCTTTTGATGGCAACAGAGACGGAGATTCTTATGGGACTTGACAAAGATGACATCATTGACAAGATGGCAGAGAGCAGTGAGTTACTGCGCCACCTACTGGTTTACTAGTGGTAATTACTTACTGATTACTCTGAAGCAGCTATGCTATGACTCTTCCTTAACAGGCTGACAAGGGTGAAAGAAAATTTGCTGTGAGTTAAAGCTTTTGTACAGAGGTATGTTTTTTGGACTTTCGTATTATACTTGCAGTTATGTACCCAATGTTCAATTTCATTGACTCAGTGTATAGATGTGTTTATTTTTGTGCTGTTTGCTTTATGGACACCAGTGAGTGAACATTGTAATCTACATTTTTTTTGTAGAGGAGTGCTTTTTCGACTTTTGTATTATACTTCCTTACATTGTTGTAGCTTATGTTCAAGTTAAGTGAATGTGTGAAGTTTTTTGATACTTTTGATATGCTTAATGCTTGAATATAAAGATAATCATTTGGACATTTGAGCTAACTCTGTATATCTCATTATCTTTTTAAAAAGTGTAGGCTAATTGTTTTGTGCGTCTAGCCTTGTACATTTGTATGTGGTATGATTGGTGTATTCCTAGTGAGTTTTCGAGGGTGCATGCATAGCCATAGCATACCTTAAACTCAGGCTACTTGTTGGTCAGTCCCAAATGTTTGTATTTTGGCATTTGGATAACTTTCTTCACATAGTGGCCAAATGTATAACTAGTTTGGTACCCGTCACATCAACAAATAGGGTTAGCCTACAAAATTAGCGGTCTGGTGGTTTGCGTGAACAGGGTGGCCTGGGATGGAGTCAAATTCCCAACCTGAATTATTGTTTCAGTCCTCCCCTGTGAAGGCAAAGCTTCTGAAAAGCTTTGAAAAGCACGGGAGAGTTGAACAGAGGGTTGAACAGAGAGTTGAACAGACCTGCTGTTTTCAACTCTCTAGAGACAGCAGGAGCGGTAGAGATACTCTCAAGGATCGGCTATGAAAAAGCCAACTGACACTTACTCTTGTGTTACTGACTTGTTGCACCCTCGACAACTACTATGATTATTATTATTTGCCATGCTGGTCATTTATGAACATTTGAACATCTTGGCCATGTGCTGTTATAATCTCCACCCGGCACAGCCAGAAGAGGACTGGCCACCCCTCATAGCCTGGTTCCTCTCTAGGTTTCTTCCTAGGTTTTGGCCTTTCTAGGGAGTTTTTCCTAGCGACCGTGCTTCTACACCTGCATTGCTTGCTGTTTGGGGTTTTAGGCTGGGTTTCTGTACAGCACTTTGAGATATCAGCTGATGTAAGAAGGGCTATATAAATACATTTGATTTGAGGTAGCTACTGTCAGTGTGTACGTGTTGAGTTCTTTCTCCGAGTTGTAAAAGCAAGTAGAGGAGAAACTGGCCACTCTAGTTGACTGATGTAGCTGGCAAGGGAACTGCTGTTTTATTTAACTGAAGAAAAAAAACTAAACTTGTGTTTATTCCCAGTGCTGAGCTAGTAGTGTAACTGAAATGTAACTTTAGGTAATGTGTCATCCCCTCTCAACTGAGGTGAATTAATTAGCTAACGTAGCTAGTAGTAGCTACTACAACCAGTTCAGCTCTAGCCTCGGCTCTAGCTATCTGTCAGATAGTGCTATATAACAGCTGTTGTGTGTATGGAAATGTTTTGTCGACTTTGTTTTGTCCCGTTTCAACAGAAGTAAATGAACTTGGCAAGCTTTTGCTAATCGATGTAACGTTACCGATAAGAGAGAGCTAGCCAAAAGCTTTTCTTTGCTTTTGCTTTTTTTAAGGGGTGGATCAGCTTAGTATTGCGGAAAGATTGTTGCTTCCATCAATGTAATTGTCTGCATCATTTCCAATCCCCATACATTTTGGGGGGTAAATATATATATCCATACACATATGCATACATATACACATATATACATACACATACCTATATAGACATAGATACTTTTTTTTAGAATATACCTTTATTATTCCCTGCAAACTCTACCACCCTTCCCCCAATTGGAATAAACTAATAAACAATAACACTTACGCTTCTACCTTCAGTTTATACATCTTATACACATTTTAGACACTATCTATTTTACAATAGTTATATTTTGTTTGTTTTTAGTCCTTCCTCTATTTCTGATGTCCATCAAGTTTGATTTCTATTTGTAACTATGTTATTTCACAACATTTCAGAACCTATATACATTTTACAGACCCCGTATGTTTTACATTGGTTATGTTATTAGTCCCATCCTTCAGCTCCATTCAACCCCTCCCATCTATCTCTTAACACCATCCATTTTGGATTTCAATTTGCCATATATTTTCGACTGTGCTGTGATGCTTGACAAAAGTACTGAACCTTTCTATTCTCATATGTTCTACAGATTGCCAATTAAAAATAAACATTTTTGCAAAAATAATTATTATGTTATTGATTGATTGACTATGGCTTTTCAAAATCACCCAGTATTGCTATCTGCAGCGTTAGTTCTAGGCAAATGTTCAGCCATTCCTCTTCAGCCATTCCTGGACCTGTGACCAAAAACAAGCTACATATGGACAATACCAAAATAAATGATCTAATGACTCTGCCTCTTCACAGCAAAATCTGCAGAGCTGGGAAGATTGTATCCCCCATATATATAACATTCTATTGGTTGCAAGAATTTTGTATAGTAATTTAAATTGAAAAATTTGAAGTTTTGAATCCGGTGTTGTTTTGCGTATCAATTCATAAACCATGTGCCATGGAATGGGTACATCGAAAATCTCTTCCCAACTATTTTGCGATTTATATGGCACAGCTGTCAGTTTTTTGGTCCTTAAATGAAATTGGTATTTGTTTTTATTTATCACACTTTTCTTTAACCATTTATGTTCTTTAATACAGGGCCGACATACAAGTTCCTTGCTTTTCTTTTTACCTCAATCACACTTGACCTGAATCAAGGGGTGCAACTTTCACTAGGGACAAGGGGGACATGACCCCCCCCACATTCTGATATTACATTTTTGTCCTCCCCAGTTTTATCATTGCACTGTGAATCAAAAAGGACCATGCTTACGCTGTTTGGCGATATCAGCCGATTGGATTTAGGACCTTGCAAACACCACAGAGCGTACGAACAGAGGCAGCATGCAGCTACTCTGTGTTGAGCGGTTACCAAAGAAAGAAACATTTCCTCCTACAGTATATACTTAATGAAAAAAGTTGCATTAAAGGCATAAGCACTGTTTTGTTTCTTGTGCAGGCTGCACACACTTCATCAGTCTCTCATTCACAATTTGACAAGTACTTGATAATATTCTCACCAGGCCTAGAACACACCTGAAATTAATGTTTCACTAAGATCCTAAAGCTGAGTGGGTTGTATCGGGTTGGGGCGCTGCAGAGCGGTGGAGCCCTAGTGGCGGGATGGCGATCCATCTATATTGTTAAAACAAAAATTATAATAGCATTTGTGTGCAAGTAAAAAGAGCTCTACAGTACTATTAGGCAGAGAAGTATTATTTTCTTCTTTTGGTTCTATACTCCAAAAGTTTGGATTTGAAATCAAACAATAACTATGAAGTGAAAGTGCACACTGCCAGCTTTAATTTGAGGGTATTTTCATTCATATCGGGTGAACGTTTTAGAAATTATAGCACTTTTTAGAAGATACTGTAGTCCCCCCATTTTAGGGTAGCAAAAGTATTGGGACATATTCACTTGGATGTGTATTAAAGTAGTACAAAGTTAAGTATTTAGTTCCACATCTATAGCACGCAATGATTACATCGAGCTAATGGCTCTACACATTTGTTGAATGCATTTGCTGTTTGTTTTGGTTGTGTTTCAGATAATTTTGTGCCCAATAGAAATTAATGGTAAATTTGGATGCAAGGACTGACCAGCCATGAGATTAAAATGATAACCATGTTTTGAAGCCATGGAGTTTGTTTACAAATATACTGAACAAAAATATAAATGCAACATGTAAAGTATTGGTCTCATTTTTCATGAGCTGAAATAAAAGACCCCAGAAATGTTTCATATGCACAAAAAGCTTATATCTCTCAAATTTTGTTCAAAAATAACATCCCTGTTAGTGAGCATTTCTCCTTTGTCAAGATAATCAATCCATCCACCTGACAGGTGTGGCATATCAAGAAGCTGATAAAAACAGCATGATCATTACACAGGTGCAACTTGTGCTGGGGACAATATTAGGCCACTCTAAAATGGGCAGTTTTGTCACACAACACAATGCCACAGATGTCTCAAGTTTTGAGGGAGTGTGCAATTGGCATGCTGAGTGCAGGAATGTCCAACAGAGCTGTTGCCTGAGAATTTAATGTTAATTTCTCTACCATAAGCTGCCTCCAACATCGTTTTAGAGAATTTGGCAGTAGATTCAACCGACCTATCAACCGCAGACCACTTGTAACCACGCCAGCCCAGGACCTCCACATCCGGCTTCTTCACCTATGGGATCATTTGAGGATCTTTTGTCTGTAAAAAAGCCTTTTAGTGGCTGAAAAACTCATTCTGATTGCCTGGGCCTGGCTCCCCAGTGGGTGGGCCTATGCCCTCCCAGGCCGACCCATGGCTGCACCCCTGCCCAGTCGTGAAATCCATAGATTAGGGCCTAAATAATTTATTTAAATTGACTGATTTCCTTCTATGAACAGTAACTCAGTAAAATCTTTGAAATTGTTGCATGTTGCATTTATATTTTTGTTCAATATACATTTTTTTTTTTTTATTATTTTTTACAAACAATGGCTTATATTTTGGGTTCTAAAGTTGAACTAAACTCAGTTGAAGTAAGTTCGAGGCAATTAAAAAACTAAGTCAAGATATCGGTTGACAACTCCATTGTGTCCTCCTCCCAGAGTGCTAAGAGCCTTGGCGTGACCCTGGACAACACCCTGTCGTTCTCCGCTAACATCAAGGCGGTGACACGATTCTGTAGGTTCATGCTCTACAACATTCGCAGAGTACGACCCTGCCTTACACAGGAAGCGGCGCAGGTCCTAATCCAGGCACTTGTCATCTCCTGTCTGGATTACTGCAACTCGCTGTTGGCGGGGCTCCCTGCCTGTGCCATTAAACCCCTACAACTCATCCAGAACGCCGCAGCCCGTCTGGTGTTCAACCTTCCCAAGTTCTCTCATGTCACCCCGCTCCTCCGCACACTCCACTGGCTTCCAGTTGAAGCTCGCATCTGCTACAAGACCATGGTGCTTGCCTACGGGGCTGTGAGGGGAACGGCACCTCCGTACCTTCGGGCTCTGATCAGTCCCTACACCCAAACAAGGGCACTGCGTTCATCCACCTCTGGCCTACTGGCCCCCCTACCTCTGCGGAAGCACAGTTCCCGCTCAGCCCAGTCAAAACTGTTCGCTGCTCTGGCACCCCAATGGTGGAACAAGCTCCCTCACGACGCCAGGACAGCGGAGTCAATCACCACCTCCCGGAGACACCTGAAACCCCACCTCTTTAAGGAATACCTGGGATTGGATAAAGTAATCCTTCTACCCCCCCCCCCCAAAAAAAATATATATATAGATGTACTATTGTAAAGTGGTTGTTCCATTGGATATCATAAGGTGAATGCACCAATTTGTAAGTCGCTCTGGATAAGAGCGTCTGCTAAATGACGTAAATGTAAATGTAAATCAGAAATGTGAAAGTCCTAAAATGGATGGTCCACTACCATATTGCCCCTTACAAAAAAAAAAAAACAATCCATAGGAAGGGGATGTAATTGCACACTCCTTTCTAGACATAAAAACTGATTTAATTGTTCCTCAACACAAACCAAAAAAAGATCAGCATTGCCATAGTAATGGTTAAAAGGTTATTGCGAGTTGAATTTAAATGTTTACCAAAGTTTGCTTGCTAAATCCCCTATCCTGCTTCGTGGCATACTTCTCTGGAGCGGGAAATTCTGAGTTGATTTGAGATCTGACTAAAGTAAGCTTGGTAAAAGCTTGGTAACTCATTAATCTTGCTCTCTGGAATAACCCTTTGCTTTCTCCCTAGTGTGGGTCCCCATGTGTCTTTTCAGATGGTGATTCTGACTGAAGCCTGTTCCACAATAAGGGCAGCGGAATGATTTCTCCCCTGTGTGAATCCTTATGTGCCTTTTTAGTTCACCATTGTAAAGAATTGTTTGTCACATTCACGACAGTGGTATGACTTATCCCCTATGTAGATCGTTAAGTGGGTTTTCAGATTGCTAGCAGTGCTAAATCCTTTGCCACAATCACGGCACTGGTATAGCTTCTCTTCTGTGTGGCTCCTAATGTGTCACTTTAGATGGTCACTCCGGTGGAATCCTTTGTCACAATCAGGGCAGGAGGTTTCTCCCCTGTGTGGCTCCTCATGTGTACTTGTAGATATCCAAACTGAGTGTAGCTTTTGCCACAATCAGAGCATTGATATTGTTTCTCATCTGTGTGGATCCTCATGTGCACTGACATATCATATTCCGTTGTGAAACATTTACTACAAACCTGACAAGAAAACCTAGCTCCGATGTGAGTTTGGTGGTGATCTATCATACTTTCTTGTGACTGAAAAAGCATTCCACAGACACCACAAAGATGTTCTTGATCTTTTACGTGAGTTTGCACATGTTTCATTAATGAACCCATGTAAAGAAAAGACTTGCCACACACCTTACAACAAGAAACAGCAGCATTACTTTGACTGGGTGATTTCCCGTTAGATACCTCTATAGATTTTCTAACCTTAGTATTGATACAGGAACGTTGGATTTTTACAATCCGTTTTCTCTTTGATTTGACTGGATTAAAACCTGAAGGAGATCCTGCATTTTTAATACTATGGACACTTTCAGAGTTCTCACTCTGATCCTCAGGACAGTCTGGATTTACTGCAGAGAGGGTCTGAGAATCACTGGTTGATTCGGATTCTCTGTAGTCTTCTCCATCAGGTTCTGTCTTGATCTGTTCAGTTGTAGTATTGGGCAGAGTGTCACCCTCTCAGTTCCCTTCCTTTGGGACTTGATAGAGATGTGAGGGCTGA
Source organism: Salmo salar (assembly GCF_965601325.2). Classification (NCBI taxonomy): domain Eukaryota; kingdom Metazoa; phylum Chordata; class Actinopteri; order Salmoniformes; family Salmonidae; genus Salmo; species Salmo salar. The sequence goes on along the minus strand of NC_138294.1, from coordinate 34,651,115 downwards.
GTTGGGTCCTCATCACAGTCACTTTTCACAAGGACAGGAGTGAATATGAACTCTATGGTATGTGAGTTCTGCTCTTCCTCTTGACTGGGCCCGAGTTCCCCCTGTTCCTCTTTTATCTGTGTGGGCTCTGTGTCTTCCTGCCCCAGACTGGGGCTCTTCTCCTGCTCACAGTGCTGCTGCTCAGGGGTACCGGAACTTCAGAGATAGAGAGGGTGAACTGCTGGAGGTCTGGAGGAAAGGATTAAACAAAACCTCAATGCTGACATGATGAGGGGTATGCCTACAAGTTAGGATTTAGGAATCTGTTTATGGTCATTTTAATTATTGATATACACTGCTAACCATATGTATTTGGACAGTGAAGTTAAACATCTAATTTGGGCTATACATTCCATGTTTTCATTGGAAGCATTGGTTCTCCCAAATTAAAAAATTAGGAGCACAACATAACATTGAGGACCACCAGAAAAAGACGATTCTTGAAATCGATTGAGATATAGCCTATATTGAGCCTATATGAACTTGAGCTACTTCTGAAGCACATGTTGTGGCCTAGAAACTAACTACCCTGTAAAGATATGTTTATTAGAAAAAGCTAAAATATTGAATATTAGGTTTCTACATGGTTAGGGCCCTATAATTTCTATTTCGACTTTGCACTTTCTTCCACTACAAATATACCATTCCAGTGTTTTACTTGCTATATTGTATTTACTTTGCCACCATGGCCTTTTTTGCCTTTACCTCCCTTATCTCACCTTATTTGCTCACATTGTATATAGACTTATTTTTCTACTGTATTATTGACTGTATGTTTGTTTTACTCCATATGTAACTCTGTGTTGTATGTGTCGAACTGCTTTGCTTTATCTTGGCCAGGTCGCAATTGTAAATGAGAACTTGTTCTCAACTTGCCTACCTGGTTAAATAAAGGTGAAATAAATAAAATAAATAAAAAATAACAAATGTTTTTTTGCCCAATTCCGTTTTCTCAGTTTTGTTTTCCTAGGTTTCAGATTCTCTCAATCACACTTTTTTTCAAAGAAAAACAACAAAAGTAAATGTTCAAAGTCCACAACAATGCCACTTTTGTTTTTTTTGTTGTTCACATGCGCTTGAACCGTGCACACACACAGCAGCAGCATTCCTGTGCGTTGCCTCTCCAGAAAGTTGCAGGAAATACAAATCACTGATTCATTCTGTTCATGTCTTATGATGTACTTGGACAAATTCATTAATCTTTTTAACTGTTTGGGCTGGAAACAATCCATTTTCTATGTACCCTAGTAATGGTGCAACCATAACGCTAACGAATCTGTGCTGAGTTTCTTCTCTGAGGTACTCGGAAGCAACGGTACAGCAAAGCCTAATCATTACAACAATAATAATCTGGGTGATTTTTTTCCTAGGCGCACTGGTGCTCCCAAATAAAAATTTCAGGAGGCACGGCAATTAAGGAGCATATGCAACGAAAATGGTTGCTCATTAGAGCCCTAATAATACATGCATAATTAACAAACTGCAGTCCTCTCCAAGCGGAGAAAGGCACAGAATCCTTACATTCTAACATGGCATCATTTAGTGCACACGATCGGCACACTCATTCCTGTCTCATGTAGTGAACGCACGCCCTGAAGCAACAGGGATTACCTGGCTGCATGCACTTACCATTAGTTCTTTTGATAACAGTGAAAATACACTGAACAAAAATATAAACACAGCATGTAAAGTGTTGGTCCTATGTTTCATGAGTTGAAATAATATATCCCAGAAATGTTCCAGACGCACAAAGCTTATTTCTCTAAAATGTGCACAAATTTGTTAACATCCCTGTTAGTGAGCATTCATTCTTTGCCAAGATAATCCATCCACTTGACAGGTGTGGCATATAAAGACGCTGATTAAACAGCATGATCATTTCTCAGGTGCACCTTGTAAGTTTTCAGCTATACTTTTCGTGGCTGTTTATTTACCACCACAGACAGATGCTGGCACTAAGACCGCACTCAGACAGCTGTATAAGGAAATAAACAAACAGGAAACCACTTACCCAGAAGCTGCGCTCCTAGTGGCCGGAGACTTTAATGCAGGGAAACTTAAATCAGTTCTACCAAATTTCCATCAACATGCTAAATGTGCAACCAGAGGGAAAAAAATTCTAGATCACCTGTACTCCACACACAGAGACGCGTACAAAGCTCTCCCTCGCCCTCCATTTGGTAAATCCGACCACAACTCTATCCTCCTGATTCCTGCTAACAAGCAAAAATTAAAGCAGGATTCACCAGTGACTCGGTCTAAAAAAAAGTGGTCAGATGAAGCAGATGCTGAACTACAGGACTGTTTTGCTATCACAGACAGGAACATGTTCCAGGATTCTTCCGATGGCATTGAGGAGTACACCACATCAGACGCTGGCTTTATCAATAAGTGCATCGAGGACGTTGTCCCCACAGTGACTGTACGTACATACCCCAACCAGAAGCCATGGATTACAGGCAACATTCGCACTGAGCTAAAAGGGTAGAGCTGCCGCTTTCAAGGTGCGGGACTCTAACCCGGAAGCTTACAAGAAATCCTGCTATGCCCTGCGACGAACCATCAAACAGGCAAAGTGTCAATACAGGGCTAAGATTGAATCATACATACTACACCGGATCTGACGCTCGTCTTATGTGGCAGGGCTTGCAAACTATTACAGACTACAGGCGAGCTGCCCAGTGACACGAGCCTACCAGACGAGCTAAATCACTTCTATGCTCGCTTCGAGGCAAGCAACACTGAGGCATGCATGAGAGCATCAGCTGTTCCGGACGACTGTGTGATCACGCTCTCCGTAGCCGACGTGAGTAAGACCTTTAAACAGGTCAACATACACAAGATTGCGGGGCCAGACAGATTACCAGGATGTGTGCTCCGGGCATGTGCTGACCAACTGGCAGGTGTCTTCACTGACATTTTCAACATGTCCCTGATTGAGTCTGTAATATCAACATGTTTCAAGCAGACCACCATATTCCCTGTGCCCAAGAACACAAAGGCAACCTGCCTAAATGACTACAGACCCGTGCTTTGAAAGGTTGGTAATGGCTCACATCAACACCATTATCCCAGAAACCCTAGACCCACTCCAATTTGCATATCGCCCAAACAGATCCACAGATGATGCAATCTCTATTGCAATCCACAATGCCCTTTCCCACCTAGACAAAAGGAACACTTATGTGAGAATGCAATTCATTGACTACAGCTCAGTGTTCAACACCATAGTACCCTCAAAGCTCATCACTAAGCTAAGGATCCTGGGACTAAACACCTCCCTCTATCTGCATTGTGTCCCACCCACCACCCGCCAACCCCTCTTTTGCGCTACTGCTACTCTCTGTTCATCATATATGCATAGTCACTTTAACCATATCTACATGTACATACTACCTCAATCAGCCTGACTAACCGGTGTCTGTATGTAGCCTCGCTACTGTATATAGCCTGTCTTTTTACTGATGTTTTTATTTCTTTACCTACCAATTGTTCACCTAATACCTTTTTTGCACTATTGGTTAAAGCCTGTAAGTAAGCATTTGACTGTTGTATTCGGCGCACGTGACAAATAAACTTTGATTTGATTTCTATGGACCAGTTTATGCCAAAGTCTATGTCTGTAGCAAAACAAGGCCAAATTGATATTGCACTGGCTAAAATGATTGCCACCGATTTCCAGTCATTTTCGATCATGGAGGACAGAGGTTTTAGAAATTATAGCAATAGTCTAAATCCAATGTACACAATTCCAAGCAGGAAAACCCTTTCAAAATCACTTATTCCACAACTGTACGAGAGCACACAGGCTTCAGTGTGGGAAAGAGTCCAAAAAGCTACTGCAGTTTGCCTTACCACTGACTGCTGGACATCAAGGGTAACCACTTCTTACATGTCGGTTACATGTCACTTCATTGAAGATTTTTATATGTCTAGCTGTCTTCTGGACTGGTTTGAGTTCAGCAACAGACAAACCTCAGAGAACTTGGCTTAGGAACTGTTGAGAGTGGCCAGAGAATGGCAAGTTAGATGGAAAAGTGGTCTGTTGTGTTAGCGACAATACAGCTAACATAACCAAAGCCATGAAAATATTAAAATGGACCCATCATCCATGTCTTGCCCACACAATCAACCTGATTGTAAGAGAGGCTCTGAAGGTGATGAAGCCCACTGTGGACAAAGTGAAAGCAGCTTTGGAATACTTCCACAGGAGCACAGTAGATGCTGAAAAACTACACAACGCCAGATGGGGATGCCTGAGATGAGGCCTAAACAAGACTGTGGAATTCAACATTTTATTTGTTGAAGCGGTTTCTTGAGTCAAAGGATACCATCATCTCTACCCTGGCCATTGTCAATGTACCTGTTGATGCTCTGACCCAAGAGGAATGGGAGGTGGTGGAGGAGGTGTGCAGAGTCCTGGAACCCTTTGAGCAGGTCACTGTGGAGATCAGTGGAGAGAGGTACAGTAAGCAGTTATTACTACATCATTATTTAACCTCTATGGGCTAGGTGGGACGCAGGCGTCCCACCCGTGGTGCACTCCATCAACAGCAGGTGCATTTCAAGAGCGGCAAATTTGAATCCAAATAAATGTCAAAATTCAAATTTTTCAAACATACAACTATTTTACACCCTTTGAAAGATAAACATCTCCTTAATCTAACCACGTTTTACGATTTCAAAAAGGTTTTACGGCGAAAGCATAAATTTAGAGTATGTTAGGACAGTACATTTACAAGAGTTGTGTGTAATGTTTTGTCAATTCAAAGACAGGGTCACCAAAACCATAAAACCAGCTAAAATGATGCACTAACCTTTTACAATCTCCATCAGATGACACTCCTAGGACATTATGTTAGACAATGCATGCATTTTTAGTTCTATCAAGTTCATATTTATATTCAAAAACAGCGTTTTACTATGGCATTGATGTTGAGGAAATCGTTTCCCTCCAATAACCGGCAGTCAAGTCAGCATCACAAATTAAATAATTAAAATTAGAAAACATTGGTAAAATATTATATTGTCATTTAAAGAATTATAGATTTACATCTCTTGAACGCAATCAACTTGCCAGATTTAAAAATAACCTTACTGGGAAATCACACTTTGCAATAATCTGAGCACTGCGCCCAGAAAAATACGCGTTGCGATACAGGCTAGTCGTCATGTTGGGGAGATCTAAAATCGAAAATACTATGTAAATAATCCATTTGACGAGAGAGCAACTAGGGATGCAGCACGAAGGAATCCCTCAGCAGATGTCATAATTGAGGTCCGATCCTATTTAGAGGAGCCCCTCCTCCAAAGATCTGCAGATCCTCTGAGCTGGTGGAAGAACAAAGCCTCTGTCTACCCACGGCTTACTAAAGTCATGACAGGGAGACTCTGCATAGTGGCCACATCTGTTCCCTCTGAGAGGGGCTTAAAGAAAACGGGACAAATAATTACTGAGAGAAGAAACCGCATCAGCCCCTGGAAAGTGAGGCAGCTTGCATTTCTGAATGCAAATCTCTCATAAAAGCAAAATATGGTTCGCATTGCTGTGTGCTGCTGGTTATAACATGGCAATAAAGGAGAGAAAAGAGGGACCAGTTTAATGTTTTAAGTGGGATGCTGCAGTTTTCTGTTTTACATTTATTTCAATTTGTGGGATGCTGCAGTTTTGCAAATTGTTATTTTTCTTTGATATGGTGCAATATTCTATTATGCTGTTCAGATTGTATTCATTTTGAATGGTTAGATTTATATGCACTTTGTTTATATACATTAAAAAGTTATACTTTAAATGCAAATGTTTAATTGCATTCTTTTTCATAACAAACCAATGCATTTTTAAATAAATTGTGGTTAAGGGAGAGTACGATTTCATTTAATAATTTAATTAGAATTGTTTTAACACCAATCATAGTCAAACTATCGCAAACTGTTTGACTTATAAAAATACAAAAATATATTTTTTTAAAGAGCCGTTTCAGAGCCAAAGCACCCGGCTCTGTTTGGTGAGCTGAGCCGAACAAGCCGCTCACTGAAAATAACCGGAATGCCCATCACTACAAAATAAACAAGACAGCTCCCACTTTTACTACCGCATCTTCTTCTAGGCCAGTTATTACTGGCCTAGAAATTGTAGAAATGACTGGGCAAATGAAAGTCTTGTGGCAGTGCCTTTGTGTTCGATTATCCAAATCAGTGACAATAAATAGTTTTCGGAAAGGAGGATGAAGGACGCACTTTTAAGGATTTTGAACAGGACCAAAGAGTCAAGCAGATACACTACATGACCAAAGTATGTGGACACCTGCTTGTTAAATATCTCATTACAAAATCATGGGCATTAATATGGAGTTGGTCCCCCCTTTGCTGCTATAACAGCCTCCACTCTTCTGGGAAGGCTTTCCACTAGATGTGGGGACTTGCTTCCATTCAGCCACAAGAGCATTTGTGAGCTGGAGCACTGTTATTGGCCGATTAGGCCTGGCTCGTAGTCGGCGTTCCAATTCATCCCAAAAGGTGTTCGATGGGGTTCAGGTCAGGGCTCTGTGCAGACCAGTCAAGTTCCTTTACACGATCTCGACAAACAAATTCTGTATAGACCTTGCTTTGTGCACGGGCGCGTTGTCACGCTGAAACAGGAAAGGGCGTTCCAAAACTGTTGCAACAAAGTTGGAAGCACAGAATCATCTAGAATATCCTTGTATGCTGTAGCGGTAAGATTTCCCTTCACAGGAAATGGGCGATGTAAACCCATTTCATGAAGCTCCCGAAGAGCAGTTATTGTGCTGACGTTGCTTCCAGGGGCAGTTTGGGACTCGATAGTGAGTGTTGCAACCGAGGAAAGACGAGCTTCAGCACTCGCGGGTCCCGTTCTGTGAGCTTCAATGGCCTACCACTTTGCAGCTGAGCAGTTGTTGCTGCTTGACGTTTCCACTTCACAATAACAGCACTTACAGTGGACCGGGCACCTTTAGCAGGGAAGAAATTTGACAAACTGACTTGTTGGAAAAGTGGCATCCTATGATAATGCCAAGTTGAAAGTCACTGAGCTCTTCAGTAAGGCCTTTCTACTGCCAATGTTTGTCTATGGAGACTGCAGAGCCATACACACCTGTCAGCAACGGTGTGTCTGAAATAGCCAAATCTACTCATTTGAAGGGGTGTCCACACACATATATATCATAGTATGTATGGCTCTGTGTTGAGTTTCTCCATGTATGAAGTCATGAAGAAATGTGTCATGCAAGACTACATTTCAATACAGAAAACCCAATAAAACCACAAAGTACACAGAATTCCAAAAATCATTCTATTGAATTTTATACAATTTCATAAATAACACAATTTCAGTCATGATAAAAACAATCTAAATATGCAAACTCCATATTTAGCAACATAAATCCATAGGCTGTGTAGGGATTATTTTCCAAAAGGCACAGTTTTACTAGGTGGACTCCAAGGGGGAGGTGGATCGTCTTGTAGAATAGCTTGTATCCGTCTCTCCTTCCTCTGTCTTGTCTGTTGGCGTTCTTTCCTTCTCTGTAGGAGAATTGCAGACAACATAGTAGCTCAATTGGCAGAAAATGTAATTTTCAACATGGCGGGTTGGGTTCAATTCGAATTGAAGTCAGTAAATTCAGAAAGTGACTTGAATTTGTCAATGTAAAGTGTAAAAAAAATTTTTTTTTTACTTCAAGCTGTCTTCAAGGCAAAGGGTGGCTACTTTGAAGATATACAACATATTTTGATTTGTTTAACACTTTTGGTTACTACATGATTCCATGTGATATTTCATAGTTTTGATGTCTTCACTATTGATTAAATGTTATATATATATATATATATATATATATATATATATATATATATATATATATATATATATATATATATATATATATATATATATATATATATATATATATACACATACACACACACACACACATCAATTTCAGAAAAAAAGCTGTAACGTAACAAAATGTGGGAAAAGTCTGGGGGTCTGAATGCACTGTATACTGTATTCTACTGTATTTTGGTCAATGCCACTCCAACATTGCTCATCTTAATATTTATATATTTCTTAATTCCATCCTTTTACTTTTAGATTTCTCTATTGTTGTGAATTGTTAGATACTACTGCACTGTTGGCGTTAGGAACACAAGCATTTTGCTACACCGGCAATAACATTAAATATGTGTATGTGACCAATAAAATTTGATTTGTTATTTCTGTATAACAAAACAATTGACGACAAAGTTGCCTCTTTTACAAGGGGGTCAATAGGAAAGAATGTTGGTTTTCCCCAATTTGTGGGCGTGGTCGAGGGGAATTCCTTATTACGTGAATACCGACTGGGACTATAAAGCTGCTTAAATGTGGTCTGTGTGCATACACTACCGTTCAAAATTTTAGGGTTACTTAGAAATGTCCTTGTTTTTGAAAGAAAAGCAAATTCTTTTGTCCATTAAAATAACATCAACATCCCTTCACAGAACAGTACAAACTGGCTCTAACCAGAATAGAAAGAGGATTGGGAGGCCCCGGTGCACAACTGAGCAAGAGGACAAGTACATTAGAGTGTCTAGTTTGAGAAGCAGACACTTCACAAGTCCTCAACTGGCAGCTTCATTACATAGTACCCGCAAAACACCAGTCTCAACGTCAACAGTGAAGAGGCGACTCCGGGATGCTGGCCTTCTAGGCAGAGTTCCTCTGTCCAGTGTCTGTGTTCTTTTGCCCATCTTAATCTTTTTATTGGCCAGTCTGAGATATGGCTTTTTCTTTGCAACTCTGCAACTCTGTACTCCTTAATGAAGCTGCCAGTTGAGGACTTGTGAGGCGTCGGTTTCTCAAACTAGACACTTTAATGTACTTGTCCTCTTGCTCAGTTGTGCACCGGGGCCTCACAATCCTCTTTCTATTCTGGTTAGTGCCAGTTTGCTCAGTTCTGTGAAGGGAGTAGTACACAGCGTTGTACGAGATCTTCAGTTTCTTGGAAATTTCTCACATGGAATAGCCTTCATTTCTCAGAACAAGAAAAGACTGACGAGTTTCAGAAGAAAGGTCTTTGTATCTGGCCATTTTGAGGCTGTAACCGAACCCACAAATGCTGATGCTCCAGATACTCAACTATTCTAAAGGCCAATTTCATTGCTTCTTTAATCAGGACAACCGTTTCAGCTGTGCTAACATACTTGCAAAAGGGTTTTCAATTAGCCTTTTAAAATGATACACTTGGATTAGCTAACACAACGTGCCATTGTAACACAGGAGTGATGGTTGCCGATAATGGGCCTCTGTACGCCTATATATTCCATAAAAAATCTGTAGTTTCCAGCTACAATAGTCATTTACAAAAAATGTGCTTTTCTTTCAAAAACAAGGACATTTCGAAGTAACCCCAAACTTTTGAACGGTAGTGTACATACCAGCCATTTTTCATACATCTCCAAGGCCATCCTATCCTTCTCTTCTTTTTCATATCTCTCCTCCTCCTCTTTGATCTTCTCTTTCCGACGCTCCATTTTCACTTTTTCATGGACAACATCCTTCTTCCTTTCATTCCTATGTAATTTCCAGGGGAAGAAAAAAAGCAATTGTATAGTTTTGATTCAATCATATCCTGTATCTATGCCAATACCGTAACGTCCTCTAGTGTAACTGACCAATACATTTCTATCTGTGATTTTAAAGAGCTTTCATCAAAGCTTGTTACTTTAAAAAAGATCTCCCACTGATGTTTGAAAAATAATATGCCACTTAGCAGACACATTTACCCAAGGTGACAGTCTATAGTAGTCTGCATACATTTTAATATGTTTATGTGATCTCTGCAGGAATTGAACCCACGACCTTGACGTTGCTAGTGCCACGCCTTAACCAATTGGGCCACCAAGGACCACCATTTGATGCTCTCACCAATTAGAAATGGCAGATAAGGAATCTCTCTTTCTCTCCTCTTCCGTCTCTTCTTTCTTCTGTTTTTGTTTATTTTCAACCTCCTTCTGTTTCCTGTATTTCTCTTTGAGAAGTTCATCATGACCCTGCTTCCACTTTTCAAAAACCTGCAGGGACATACATTCATAAAGATATGAATAAACGCAGATAATGTTTGCATAAATGCAGATAATGCATTGAGATATATTCTGTAAAGCTTAATAACTACTTAAAGGCCCAGCGCAATCAAAAATGCGATTTGACTGTGTTTTATATATACACATTTCCACACTACCAGGTTGGAATAATACTGTGGAATTGAGAAAATTATGATAATGCACTTTTAGTGTAAGAGAGGTTTGAAAAGACTGCCGGAAATGTCAGCCTGTTTTGGTGGGATGGAGTTTTGGCCTGACATCACCAGTCGGTAAATTAGTTATTAGACCAATAAGAAAGAGTTCCAAACCTCTATGCCAATAACACCTAGTTTTCAGCTTTCCTCTCCCCACTCAGAATGTTGCTCTTTGCTAAGAAGCTTTCTGACCTGGGTACTTAATTGTCACCCAGAAATGATTTTATATTGAGATAAAAAGGGCTGCATTGGACCTTGGACCACAAACTGGTGCATCAGCCACCTACTAGCACACCCTACTAGCGTTCTTAAATGTTCTGTACACTCAGTGTATATACCTTTTTAGCAGATTCCTTTTTCTCTTCTTGTTCATAAATTTCTCTTTGCTTCTTTTTGATCACATCTTGCTTTTCTTTGACTTTTGCTTTGATGACTTCGGTTTTCTTTTCTTTCCAAGCCTCATAAGAGGCCTTGGCGTCGTCTATCTTAGCTTGCTCATCCTGTGGACAGAGGTAATAATGTGTTATTTGATGATTAGCTGTTTTCTTCTTGTATCGTTTACTATTAATACATGAGGTGCTCTTAAGACCTACAGGACCTAAAACAGCTGCATTTGTAGTTTAAGTTATTTATAATACATACTTTGGGCGGAAAGGTCATTCTTAAAATAAAGAATCTCAATAGTGTCCATTCAACTATCTGAATCATTTTTTACAAATCTATAAATTGATTATAGAAATATTATTCTGTAAATAAATGTACACAATTGTTAATTTTAAAATAGAGAATCTTTAAACTTTTAATATGCAGTGCCACCATTTTCACCTTTACCTTTCTCCTCTTCTCTTCCTTTAATGTTTGTTCCTCTTTCTTTGTTTGCGTTGTCTCTTGCAACTTCTTCCTTTTTTTTTTCAGCCATTCCTGTTATTTTCAGAAAATGGTTATGGTACACCTCAAACTAAGACAAACAGTCACATTTAACAAGTTTTTAGATGTAGATATATATATATATATAATTATCTAAATGTTTGTTTGTATATATATATATATATATATATATATATATATATATAGTGATGAGGTAAGGTAGATACAGTGCATTTGGAAAGTATTCCGACACCTTTACTTTTTAAAGATTTTGTTATGTTACAGCCTTATTCTAAAATGGATTTAATAAAGAATGTTCCTCATCAATCTATAGACAATTACCCCATAAAGAAAGCGAACACAGGTTGTTGTTTTTTTGCAAATGTATTGAAAATAAAAGACAGGTACCTTATTTACATAAGTATTCAGACCCTTTGATATGAGACTCGAAATTGAGCTCAGGTGCATCTAGTTTCCATTGATCATCCTTGAGTTGGATGTTTTCACAACTTGGAGTCACCGGTGGTAAATTTAATTGATTGAACATTATTTGGAAAGGCACACACCTGTCTATAGAAGATCCCACAGTTGACAATGCATGTCAGAGCAAAAACCAAGCCATGAGGTCGAAGGAATTGTCCGTAAAGCTCTGAGACAGGATTGTGTCGAGGCACAGATCTGGGGAAGGGTACCAAAAAAATGTCTGCAGCATTGAAGGTCCCCAAGAACACAGTGGCCTCCATCATTCTTAAATGGAAGAAGTTTGGGACCACCAAGACTCTTCCTAGAGCTGGCCACCCGGCCAAACTGAGCAATCACGGGAGAAGGGCCTTTGTCAGGGAGGTGACCAAGAACCCGATGGTCACTCTGACAGAGCTTCAGAGTTCCTCTGTGGAGATGGGAGAACTTTCCAGAAGGACAACCATCTCTGCAGCACTCCACCAATCAAGCCTTTATGATAGAGTGGCCAGACAGAAACCACTTTGCTTGGAGTTTGCCAAAAGGCACCTAAAGGACTCTAACCATGAGAAACAAGATTCTCTGGTCTGATGAAACCAAGATTGAACTCTTTGGCCTGAATGCCAAGCGCCACGTCTGGAAAAAACCTGTCACCATCCCTACGGTGAAGCATAGTGGTGGCAGCATCATGCTGTGGGGATGTTTTTCAGCGGCAGGGACTGGGAGACTAGTCAGGATCAAGGGAAAGATGAACAGAGCAAAGTACTGAGAGATACTTGATGAAAACCTGCTCAAAAGCACTCAGGACTTCAGACTGGGGCAACGGTTCACCTTCCAACAGGAAAATGCAGGAGTGGCTTCAGGACAAGTCTCCCAAGGACATCTCTGGAGAGACCTGAAAATAGCTGTGCAACCTGACAGAGCTTGAGAGGATCTGCAGAGAAGAATGGGAGAAACTCCCCAAATACAGGTGTGCCAAGCTTGTAGCGTCATACCCATGAAGACTCCAGGCTGCAATCGCTGCCAAAGGTGCTTCAACAAAGTACTGAGTAAAAGGTCTGAATACTTATGTAAATGTTATATTTCCGTTTGTATTTCATTTTTATACATTTGCAAAAACATTTTTTTCTGCTTTGTCATTATGGGGTATTGTGTGTAGAATGATGAGGGGGTAAAACTATTTAATCCATTTTAGAATAAGGTTGTAATGTAACAAAATGTGGAAAAAGTCAAGGGATCTGAATACTTTCCGAATGGACTGTATCGTAAATTAATAATCACAACGGAGACACAAAAGATAGCATTTCATCTTTCTCATATATTCTGCATAGGGCCCAAAGGTTTTCTGCTCAGGACACATGGTCAGGGAAAACTCCTGCCCCTTATCACAATTATGCATATCTACAAAGTCATCCAATCAAAGTCATCCAACCAAATCCTGCCCATACCTGGTATATGGCCGCTCTGAGAGAATCTGCAGATCCGGGCTCTGCTTCCTTTAGCTGCACTTTACGATCCAGAACTTTCAGCGACCCCAAGTATTTGGACTCTGCTGTGTACGAACACACACTCTGCGACTTTCGGGAGCTTTTTGTCAGAGAACTTGAGGGCCTAAGGAAATAAAAAGAAAATAGGAATGACCAAGGTTTACCAGAAATGAAAATGATCCCCATGCATTTCTTGTAGTTATCAAATCTAATTGTATTGGTCACATACACATGGTTACCAGATGTTAATGCGAGTGTAGCGAAATGCTTGTGCTTCTAGTTCCAACCATGCAGTAATATCTAACAAGTAATCTAACAAGTAATCTAACAATTTCACAACAACTACCTTATACACAGTGTAAAGGAATGAATAAGAATATATATAAATATATGGATGAGTGATGGCCGAACAGCATAGGCAAGATGCAGTAGATGGTATAGAGTACAGTATATACATATGAGATGAGTAATGTAGGGTATGTAAACATTATATGAAGTGGCGTTGTTTAAAGTGACTAGTGATACATTTATTACATCCAATTTGTAATTATTAAAGTGGCTAGAGATTTGAGTCTGTATGTTGACAGCAGCCACTCAATGTTAGTGACGGTTGTTTAACAGTCTGATGGCCTTGAGATAGAAGCTGTTTTTCAGTCTCTCGGCCCCAGCTTTGATGCACCTGTACTGACCTCGCCTTCTGGATGATAGCGGGGTGAACAGGCAGTGGCTCGGGTGGTTGTTGTGCTTGATGATCTTTTTGGCCTTCCTGTGACATCGGGTGGTGTAGGTGTCCTGGAGGACAGGTAGTTTGCCCCCGGTGATGCGTTGTGCAGACCTCACTACCCTCCGGAGAGCCTTGCGGTTGTGGGTGGAGCAGTTTCCCTACCAGGCGGTGATACAGCCCGACAGGATGCTCTCGATTGTGCATCTGTAGAAGTTTGTGAGTGTTTTACGTGACAAATTTCTTCAGCCTCCTGAGGTTGAAGAGGCGCTGCTGCGCCTTCTTCACCACGCTGTCTGTGTGGGTGGACCATTTCAGTTTGTCTGTGATGTGTACGCCGAGGAACTTAAAACTTTCCACCTTCTCCACTACTGTCCCGTCGATGTGGATAGGGGGGTGCTCCCTCTGCTGTTTCCTGAAGTCCACAATCATCTCCTTTGTTTTGACGTTGAGTGTGACGTTATTTCCCTGACACCACACTCCGAGGGCCCTCACCTCCTCCCTGTAGGCCATCTCGTCGTTGTTGATAATCAAGCCTACCACTGTAGTGTCGTCTGCAAACTTGATTGAGTTGGAGGCGTGCATGGCCACGCAGTCATGGGTGAACAGGGAGTACAGGAGAGGGCTGAGAATGCACCCTTGTGGGGCCACAGTGTTGAGGATCAGCGGGGTGGAGATGTTGTTTCCTACCCTCACCACCTGGGGGCGGCCCATCAGAAAGTCCAGGACCCAGTTGCACAGGGCGGGGTCGAGACCCAGGGTCTCGAGCTTAATGACGAGTTTGGAGGGTACTATGGTGTTAAAGGCTGAGCTGTAGTCGATGAACAGCATTCTTACATAGCTATTCCTCTTGTCCAGATGGGTTAGGGCAGTGTGTAGTGTGATTGCGTCGTCTGTGGACCTATTGGGGCGGTAAGCAAATTGGAGTGGGTCTAGGGTGTTAGGTAGGGTGGAGGTGATATGATCCTTGACTAGTCTCAAAGCACTTCATGATGACGGAAGTGAGTGCTACTGATAGTCATTTAGCTCAGTTACCTTAGCTTTCTTGGGAACAGGAACAATGGTGGCCCTCTTGAAGCATGTGGGAACAGCAGACTGGGATAGATTGAATATGTCCGTAAACACACCAGCCAGCTGGTCTGTGCATGCTCTGAGGATGCGGCTAGGGATGCCGTCTGGGCCGGCAGCCTTGCGAGGGTTAACACATTTAAATGTTTTACTCACGTTGGCTGCGGTGAAGGAGAGTCCGCAGGTTTTGGTAGCGAGCCGTGTCGGTGGCACTGCATTGTCCTCAGAGCGAGCAAAGAAGTTGTTTAATTTGTCTGGGAGCAAGACATTGTGGTCCGCAACGGGGCTGGTTTTCTTTTTGTAGTGCGTGATTGACTGTAGACCCTGCCACATACCTCTTGCGTCTGAGGCGTTGAATTGCGACTCTACTTTGTCTCTATACTGACGCTTAAGCTTGTTTGATTGCCTTGCGGAGGGAATAGCTACACTGTTTGTATTCGGTCATGTTTCCAGTCGCCTTGCCCTGATTAAAAGCAGTAGTTACGTTTCAAACAATGTCATAGTATTTGAAAATAGAATAGAATATCATGTTGCAGTACTAGAGAGTAGTTATTAACCTACCAATAATGGAAGATTTTTTTGCATGAAGCATGCTACTATCCTATAGTTTGCAAAGTATAATATAGTTTGAGGCCATGGGTAAATAGAAAAGGAAGGATTTCCCTGCAAGATTTAGATAAATGTAGAGAGAAATATGGTGTTTACCTGGTGTCGATAGAGTTCTCAGTCACATGGCTGAGTCTGCTTATATGATCTGGGTGATCCTCTGAATCGTCCTGAGAAGAAGCAGCATGAATCACCTACATGAAAACTCCTGGACCTTATCACAATCATGCACTCTCAATAAGTTTTCTAATCTTTACATTTTCTGTAAATCCCACTCGCTAAAACAGTGTGGTGAGAAGTTTTAGGAAAGAGAAAGTTATAGCTCAGTTTAGTTTTAGGTCAAAATGTCCCTCAATGCAGTCTATAAAAATAACATGATTTTTACTGGATGGAGCCTTTAATGAAACCTGCAACTCTGTTTGGATGTAATTTTATACTGGTGAGTATGGTTTAGTTTCCAAAATTATTAGAAAGTGGGGTGAAGCTAATACTTTAGGTATACGATAGGCAATACAAAAATATCAGATTTCTTAGTCAAATCAGATGGCATCTCAATAACAAAGCAAATTAAAAAACTGTAGATTACTTACTTGATATTCTTCAAATGATGTGGAGTATTTTCCATCCTTTGCCTTGCTGTCTTCTGAAGTATGTCCATCTGTAAAAAGAGATGGAGTTTTTAGAATGTGTTGGATGTTGTCCTTCTTGAAACAACTTACACAACTAAACCCACTATAGCAATGTTTACGCAGTGTCTTTGTTAATAACCTTCTGCCTGGGCACACACATTACCTATCTGAAAAATGTATACCTATGAGATGGGTAGTAGTACTGGACCAAGTAGTACTGTTGTTAGGTTTTTACAGGGAAAGAACTGCTGTGTGAATATCGCAATGCAGGTTCTATTGAATCAAGTCCAAATTCATATTTTCAAATTCGTTTTTGAATACTGCAGCTCACAAATGCATAGCGTGCATCAGGTAAACACGAGTCATATACAGTAGAAAACAGACTGACCAGGTGAATCCAGGTGAAAGCTATGAGCCCTTATTGATATCACTTGTTAAATTCACTTCAAATCAGTGTAGATGAAGGGGAGGAGGCAGGTTAAAGAAGGATTTTTAAGCCTTGAGACAATTGAGACATGGATTGTGTATGTGTGCCATGGGCAAGACAAAATATTGAAATGCATTTTGAACGGGGTGTGCTAGTAGGTGGCTGATGCACCAGTTTGTAGTCCAAGGTCCAATGCAGAAAAAAAAAGTACCTTTGAATGGGGTATGGTACTAGGTGCCATGCGCACCGGTTAGTGTGACATGAACTGTAATGTTGCTGGGTTTTTCACACTCAACAGTATCATGTGTGTATCAAGAATGGTCCACCACCCAAAGGACATCCAGCCAACTTGACACAACTGTGGGAAATATTGGGAGTCAACATGGGCCAGCATCCCTGTGGAAGCTTTTGACACCTTGTAGAGTCCATGCCCTGACAAATTTAGGCTGTTCTGAGGCCAAAAGGGGTTGCAACTCAATATTAGGAAAGTGTTCCTAATGTTTTGTACACTCAATGTAAATAGAGTGTTAGGCCAATGTGGCTGAACGTGTCAAGTGCCACATTTCCTCCATAGCCCTTGCTAAGTGATAATTAATGCTTCTGCGCTGTGCTGTTTATTTCTAATAGTTTTCAAAACCTATGAAGATGTCCAGTGAAAGCAGATATGCTTTCACTGTTGACACTACAACACAGTACAGACTTGGATACACATTATGCTGAATGCTAATCAATAAAAATGAAAAAATCTTAAACTCGTTGCTCTGTTTTCCTTGTTTACAGCGGGTCATTTCATAGAGAACTGTCGGAGGCGCTCTTGTATTGCATCACCAATATTACAAGAATAAAGTTCTCAAGGTTATATGGGCGCTAGCATGGCGGCCGTTCTAAAACCTGGCCTAACGCTCTCTATATATGGCTCTGAGGTAAACACTAAGGGGAAGTTTCCAACCAGACCCAGAATAAATCTATGCCTGGACTAAAAAGCATGCTTATGAAAGAATCTCCCTTGATCGTGCTTTTTAGTACAGTGGACTAGGTTTGGGCCTGGGAAACCAACCTAAACTTGCTTTTAAGTCTAGGACTAGGATTAATCTGTGCCCGGGAAACCGCCCCAAATGTTTATTTCTGCTTAAATTACAGATAGCTAACAATACTTGCAGCTGGATGTAGGCCTATCGGTTGTTTTACTTTGCACACTTAAGTGCAGAAAATGTCACCCATGCTCTTCTTACCTCTACTCCAGGTGCCGTCAGTAGATTTGTACAGCGAGTTTGACTGCCGACCTACAGTTGAAGAGGACGATTTGCGGAGTTTAGATGAGATGTTGTGGTCTCCTACGGGGCCCTGTGGTGAAATACAAAAATACAATGACTTTATTGTCCAATGTGAATCCGAAATGTGCATTTTTTGTCGTATCGTCATTATCCAAAGGTTGTGATAAGGGCCAGCTAATCGATGGTGCCATTGTTTTTGACTACCATTACAACATTGTCTGCATTATCTAACTGATCTATATGCCGCAGATTATTATGACCTCTCCTCAAATGTGTTACAATAGCGACAGATGTGATAAGTAGAAATCGGAGTTGAAAAAAGAACGGCCATTCCTCGCACCCCGACCCTTAGGAACTTCTGACAATCTGAAAGGACTGAGACAGGTATAAGCAACATGGTGAAAATCCCACTGTACATCTGCAGCAAAGGTAGAGCTACTTTCAAAATCCATATTGTTTATACCTATCCCAAGGCACTAGAAGCTGGGTCATAGAAATTGACCACTAGTATAGATAGTCTACATCTTTATTATCCCTACTCTTGGATAATCTACAGGTAAATGCCAAATTAAAGGAAACAAACAGTGTCTTAATTAGGTCGTTGGGCCACCATAAGCCGCCATAACAGCTTCAATGCGCCTTGGCATAGATTCTACAAGTGTCTGGAACCATTCTTCCACAAGAAATTTCATCACTTGGTGTTTTGTTGACGGTGATGCATAAGTGTTCGATTGGGTTGATCTCTGGTGACTGAGACGGCCATGGCATATCATGAAACAGTCTGTCACTGTAGCTCCTGCCAAACGTGCCCAAACAATCACCCCTCTTTCAAAGTCACTGAGATCTCTCCTTCCCACCATGGTAGAAAAGATAGTGGACAATTTTTATACATTCATTGTATTCATTTTTTATTTTACCTTTATTTAAATAGGCAAGTCAGTTAAGAACATTCTTATTTTCAATGACGGCCTAGGAACAGTGGGTTAACTGCCCTGTTCAGGGAACAGATTTTTACCTTGTCAGCTCGGGGATTCTATCTTGCAACCTTTCGGTTACTAGTCCAACTCTCTAACCACTAGGCTACCTGCCGCCCCATACATGACCCTAAGCATGATGGAATGTCAATTCCACACCTGTGTTGAAGCACCTGCTTTCAATATACTTTGTATCCCTCATTTAATAAAATTGTTTCTTTAATTTTGACAGTTACCTGTATATCTCTTTACAATTCTATGTCTTAGCCTGGCCCCAGGTCTGCTGTCTTGCCAACTCCTACTGTATGGTCATAGTCAAGCCAAGCAACAATGCCCATCTGACAAAAACAATAGGAGTTGGCAAGATGGCACAAACAAAACTGGCACCAAGTTACCCGTTTCTGGTCCAGGTCAAAGTATCACGTTACTCACTTGTCGACTATGACTCCTGGCAGATGTTTTGCTAGAGGATGAAGTAGTGGGGGTGCTTGCCATTTCACCCTGGTCAATAGAGGAAAGGGAGATAGACACAGAGGAGGTGGGGGGTCTGCTAGGAGTTTCCTTGTCCACGGCGACAGGCTCCGCCTCGGTTTGACTGCTCACCCTCACGGTCCTCTGCCTGGGTTTGGGTCTGGGCGGCTCATTCTCGACAACGCTGTCTGAATGGGGAAGGGATTAGGCAATAATACCTAATAATTCCTAAGACTATAGCTACAAACAGATATGATAGCTGACACGAATAAGATAACAATGAATCAATGTCGCCCACAAATTGTGTCATGACCATATCAAATACATCATACATAACATTGTGCATATTAATGACAGGAACAAGCAATGAATTGAAGGGGATTTAGAGAAACCTGTCAAGGATGCACATCTGATGAGTGGCAGTGGAGTAGCTAGTTTTCCTTTTCCTCCAGTCCCCGATTCTTTGCTCTCCACACTATTTTCAGACGGCAAGGGCAATGGGGTTTCCAACAGACCACCATTAGATGTCAGGGGCAAGGGAGAATCCCAATGGCTGTTGTTCTCCGAAGTTGATTGCAATGGGGATTCTTTTTGACTTGGTTGCGAGGGTAGGGAAAGAGATTTCAACTGACTGTTCTGTGATGCCGAGGATTCTGTGTAGTCTTGGTGAGGGTTTTTAAAGTGCAGTGAGTGTAAGGAGTCCGAATCCTTCTGGTCGCTGCTACCTCCAATAAAGCCGTCTGTTTGTTCATTTTTATGTGGGTCAGGTGTCGCCAAATCTTGTAAGGGGGAAGTGGCCTTTCGCGTCTTCATGAACGACACTCTCGTCGGCCTTTCGCTTTCCTCCTCGTCATCCGACAGGTTGAAGTCGTTGATCTTGGCTTTCTTCTTTCCCGCCTTGAAGGTATCGATTCTCTTTTTTCTTGAATTGAGAAGTTCTTTCAACACATCTAGGAAAATATTACAAACACATCCGTCAGTAATTTGGTGGTCAACTTATAACAGTGTTGCCTAATGTAAAATGTAGCTGGCCAATATGAACTGATATTGTGTATTAGGGGGGATTTAAGATCACTGAAGTTCAGATTTCGAGTGATCGATGTATGTGCCACTCATTAGTATGACTAACGTCTTACCATCTTCGTCAAAGTCATCTGAGTAGGAGTATTGGTCAGTCTTTTTTTTACTTGCTCTAGCAGAAACAGCTGCCTCCAGCTCATCCTAAGAAAGGGGGGGGGGGGGTGCAACTCAATATTAGGAAGGTGTCCTTAATGTTTTGTACACTCAGTGTATTTCAAAGCACTCTCAGTAGACCATTTTAAAACCCTTTTGTTCATAGGCTACTTCTGTCTAATGGCCAGGATAAAAAAGGCGCACCTATGCGATACTGCTAAATCAGCCTTGATTAAGGGGAGGATAGGCTATGCTTGGTTTTTAATCAAATTAAAGAAAAATGGGGGGAAACCAATTGTTTTGTTATGTTTCTAAATACGAGATTCACCGGCACAAAAGGCACATCTCTCCATCCATGGGCACTGTGCGCCATGGCTGGATAGGCTGCGCTTCCGCTCTCAAAATCCATGCCATTATCAACTGCGCTACGTTAAGACCTGCTTTTTGTGGGTCTTAACTTCTCATTAGCGCTGCTTGAAATTGTCCCTTTTGCTTCATTGTAAGGACACCTCAAATATTACCACCCCTCCCACCTCAGCGCAAGCGTGCTGATGTTAGACAGGTAAATTACCATACTTGGCGTTGGGGCTGGAAAATGACAAAATTGCAAAACCAACGTGCATTTGACACTTGCGTCTACTTAGCGCCAGCTGAAAATAGAGGCCTAGATATACAGCACACTACCTCTTTGTTTTCCTTTTTGTATATATATGATTTTGTCACCAACCATTTGAACTCTAACCTTTTTGGGCTGGCCAACTAGAGAGTCGAGACTGAGCTGGCCCTTGAAGAGCGCCAAGACACTGGGATTTTGAGTCCGAGAATTTTGGATGGAGACAACGCTTTTTAAGTAGGAGTCATCTGTTGCCATATGATTGACAACGGATCATGACTGACCGACCCAAAAATATAAAAAATAAAAATATACACAAACGGTCCCTCTTTCAACTCGTCCGATAATAGTTGATTTGAATTGTACTTTTGATGGACAAAAGCGGACAATGATGTACGTCATACAATTTTATCCATGTTAATGTGTCTCAGTGGGGCCGAAACCTAACCCAGTAAGTTTGCTGTCTCCAAGGTACACATAAAAGTATCAAGTTAATGCAAACATTCTGACAGATTACAGATAATTTAGCCAGGCCTTGCCTTTGTCATGACTCTTTTGGAGTCATTTCATGTTCAGTTTAAATAACCGAAGCTCTTTCTAAACCCAAATACTCCTCGCATTTGATACAGTTTGGAAACATATGGAACTTAACTTTCAAATCAGCGATAAATAATTTAAAAACAAACTACTATACACCTTTATAGGGTTATGGTTTGTGTTCCCACATGGCCATATCTCCATGTTACAGCCTGTGTTTATGGAAGACAGGCGGAAGACAGAGGAACCACTAGTGCTAATTAGCTATCTAGCATGCTCCGAACACCTTTGTGTAATGGAAGAAGGCCGCCAGAAACGTGTTGTACCACTCAATACTTCTATAAATATCATTTTTTTTAATGCTTACTGTGTACCTGTGCTTATCCTGATTGTTTCAGAGTTGTCAGAATTCATAGTTTTTGTGTAAAATGCAACTTTTATTTCAGCACCCCAAGAAAAGCTTAAAGTTACACAGGACAAACATAGGTACAACGTAAGCATTAAATAATGGACATTTTTTGAAGTATTGACTGATAGCAGTACACTCCACAGACACTCATTGCAACTCCATTGAGATGTGGGCCTATAATGGAGTTGCGTTTACTAAGCTAAGCCTATACCTAGACCTATACCTTCAAGCCATAGACGAAAGGTAGGCTCTCTTTGTTCTAGCCTATGACTTAACCTCATGAAAAAAATACTACAGTTTACCATAGAATACTACAGTACTTACTACAATTCTGTAGTAAAGTGGAGTATACTGTAGAATACTACAGTAAATACTACAGTATTATCCACTCAAAAAACACTGTAGTAAAACTACAGTAATGTCCGCAAAAACACTACAGTCCGGTCAAAAACACTACACTTGTATTGTAAATACTATGGTATCCAATTTGCATAAAGGCCTACCCTGTCCATTCCCCTCCCGCATATCCCAATTTGTGCCACCCATAAGTGAGAAATTTACATACATGCCAAGTGTAGACCATATATTGTGTTCCCTACAGGTCATCGAAAAGAGCAGAAGCTCTTAACTATCTGTTTAGATCCCAGTCCTTCCCACCTACAACAATAAATAATACACATACAAACGACAACATCATACAAACATCAACTACATCACCCCTGCCCAGACCCACGAGCACCCCCCCCCCCCCCCCCCCCATCTCCAGCGCACACATCACTTTCTGCCACATGGCCTGAAACTGCACCATTTTGTTTCTCTCCATAGCACAAGTACTTTCAATATTTAAATAATAATTAATTTGATTTTTCCATTGTGTTAATGATGGCGGATTGTTTTCCATGTTTTGAGTATACATTTTTTTCAAGATGAGTTATGAGAAGAGAATCGTCCAACCCATCGTGTATCTCACTACACCCCCATATGGCATTTCTTGAAATGTGCAGACAAATGGATGAAAAGTAAATTTACATAGTGATATTTATATATACCAGGAGGTGTAAAAGGTAAGATCCACGTTTCATTACTTCATCAATTGTAGTTTCCCCGACCACTATGGCGTTTTGGATTCATGACTGCTTCAAAGGCCGCTGTGGTACAGTTCACAACCATTTAGTTCACAACCATTTAGTTCGCAACCATTCAGTTCACAACCATTCAGTTCGCAACCATTCAGTTTGCAACCATTCAGTTTGCAACCATTCAGTTCACAACCATTTAGTTCACAACCATTTAGTTCACAACCGCTGTGGTACAGTTCACAACCATATAGTTCGCAACCATTTAGTTCGCAACCATTCAGTTCACAACCATTCAGTTCACAACCATTTAGTTCACAACCATTTAGTTCACAACCATTCAGTTCACAACCATTCAGTTCACAACCATTTAGTTCACAACCATTTAGTTCACAACCGCTGTGGTACAGTTCACAACCATTTAGTTCACAACCATTTAGTTCACAACCATTTAGTCCACAACAGCTGAGATTCAGTTCACAACCATTTAGTTCACAACAGCTGAGATTCAGTTCACAACCATTTAGTTCACAACAGCTGAGATTCAGTTCACAACCATTTAGTTCACAACAGCTGAGATTCAGTTCACAACCATTTAGTTCACAACAGCTGAGATTCAGTTCACAACCATTTAGTTCACAACAGCTGAGATTCAGTTCACAACCATTTAGTTCACAACAGCTGAGATTCAGTTCACAACTCCACAATAATTTACAACACCACATATTGACAGTTGATGTCGTGGATATCGCCTTAAACCTTTACCGTTACACCAATCACATCTTCAAAACAACACTATAGATACAGCTGACGGTAAGACCTCATCAAGGTTCGACCTAAATCAAAGTTTAATGGTCAAATTTAAACATCAAACAGTGAAATGCGTGCTTTGCTAACTCTCGTCTCAACGATGTGTGCGGTCGGACGTTATATACAGGACGTCTGTAGTTTCACGCAGAAGTTCAAAGTTCTGGATGATTAGAATAACTTGATCAAATCAGCCTGAATAAGTTAGTCCCCGTTTAACGTAGCAGAAGAACATGATAGAACAGGTGAAGACTGACAGAACAACACGTGTCAGGGTGGTGTGTGTGTGTGTGTGTGTGTGTGTGTGTGTGTGTGTGTGTGTGTGTGTGTGTGTGTGTGTGTGTTCGTGTGTGTTAATACACTCCTATCTCCTTCTATCTGAAACACCAGTCAGCTCTGAACCCGTGTGATCCATTGTCCTACTTAACATTTGTCTGGCTGAATAAAATACCCATCTTGATATTTTCCTTTTGTGTCTCCCTGGGTATATAGCGACTGCATTGAACAGCGTATAATCTGTCAGTTGTTTTGTCCTGGGAAACGCTCGACAAGGCTGACGCCTGAGTAGATCAATGCAGTGTCAGTCAAATGAAAAACTAGTCTTGTCATAAGGAAGCATACTATATACAGGAAATATTAAGTCACTTCCAATATATATACAGGAAATAACAAGTCACTTCCAATATCACATTTACATGTGCAGGGATACTAGAGTGATGGAGGTAGATACAGTTTGTATACGGGTAAAGGGAACTAGGCTGCAGGATATGAGATAAACTGTCTCTGTGTGTGATCAGATTATCATATTACACATCTCTTCTAGATCAGATTATTTTACTACACATCTCTTCTAGATCGGATTATTTTACTACACATCTCTTCTAGATCGGATTATTTTACTACACATCTCTTCTACATCAGGTTATTTTACTACACATCTCTTCTAGATCGGATTATTTTACTACACATCTCTTCTAGATCGGATTATTTTACTACACATCTCTTCTAGATCGGATTATTTTACTACACATCTCTTCTAGATCAGATTATTTTACTACACATCTCTTCTACATCGGATTATTTTACTACACATCTCTTCTAGATCAGATTATTTTACTACACATCTCTTCTAGATCAGATTATTTTACTACACATCTCTTCTAGATCGGATTATTTTACTACACATCTCTTCTAGATCAGATTATTTTACTACACATCTCTTCTAGATCAGATTATTTTACTACACATCTCTTCTAGATCAGAATATCGTACTCTCTTATTATTTTAGGGTGTCTGGCTCTTCTCTCCACCCCCCCACCTCTACCCCCTGGTGCTTGTCCTGAGTGACAGGGTAGTGATCATGGAGGTTAGGATGTCTGGCTCTTCTCTCCACCCCCCCCCCCCCACCACCTCTACCCCCTGGTGCTTGTCCTGAGTGACAGGGTAGTAATCATGGAGGTTAGGGTGTCTGGCTCTTCTCTCCACCCCCCACCTCACCTCTACCCCCTGGTGCTTGTCCTGAGTGACAGGGTAGTAATCATGGAGGTTAGGGTGTCTGGCTCTTCTCTCCACCCCCCACCTCTACCCCCTGGTGCTTGTCCTGAGTGACAGGGTAGTAATCATGGAGGTTAGGGTCTCTGGCTCTTCTCCTCTATGATAATTACACAGTGGTTAATCTGACAGGGTCTTGTTCTCATGTCTGACGTCAGATGAAGGGAGGGGAAATTAGAAAGGCTGTCTCCTCTCACATCCATTTGCGTTTGGTAATTAATTGGTCCGAGGGGCTGAATTCTCCTCCAAGCTTGTGTTCTTTACCAACCCTTGACAGTCATTGTTGGATAACTCTGGGTGCTGCCGTGTTACTGCCTGGTTTCCTGCCTAATGAATTTCACCAGGGACCTCTAGGGCAGGTCTTTAAAAAAATGCAATTAGAGGCGCCAAAGGGCCCCGACGCAACCTCACGTTCAACCTCGCGTTGAGATGTTTACAGTTAATTACTACTGCTTTTAAACCAACGGCTTGTGTCAACCGGATTGTCTTGTACAATTCTACTGTCTTGTACAATTCTGTCAGACACATTTTATCTCTAATTTAACATAACACACCTGAAACCCCACCTCTTTAAGGAATACCTGGGATAGGATAAAGTAATCCTTCTAACCCCCCCCCCCCCCAAAAAAGATATAGATGTACTATTGTAAAGTGGTTGTTCCACTGGATATCATAAGGTGAATGCACCAATTTGTAAGTCGCTTTGGATAAGAGCGTCTGCTAAATGCCGTAAATGTAAATGTAATATTTCTGACAGACAACTTTCTAGCTCCGCCCACACAACTTCTGGAATATATACCATTCCCAGAAAGCATGGATTATTAATTTACACTTAAGACGTGACTGCCAATGTGCTGTAGAATTTGTGAATTTCAAATCAAATTTTATTTGTCACATGCGCCGAATACAACAGTTGCAGACCTTACAGTGAAATGCTTACTTACAAGCTCTTAACCAACAATGCAGTTAAGAAAAATACCTAAAAAAATGTAACAAATAGAAGTAACAAATAATTAAAGAGCAGCAGTAAAATAACAATAGCGAGGCTATATACAGGGGGTACCGATACAGAGTCAATCTACAGGGGCATCGGTTAGTCGAGGTAATTGGGGTATATGTACATGTAGGTAGAGTTAGTGACTATGCATAGATAATAACAGAGAATAGCAGCAGCGTAAAAAAAAGAGGGGGCGGAGGGGCAATGCAAATAGTCTGGGTAGCCATTTGATTAGCTGTTCAGGAGTCTTAAGGCTTGGGGGTAGAAGCTGTTTTGAAGCCTCTTGGACCGAGACTTGGTGCTCCGGTACCGATTGCCGTGCGGTAGCAGAGAGAACAGTCTATGACTAGGGTGGCTGGAGTCTTTGACAATTTATAGGGCCTTCCTCTGACAACGCCTGGTATAGAGGTCCTGCATGGCAGGAAGCTTGGCCGCAGTGATGTACTGGGCCGTACGCACAACCCTCTGTAGTGCCTTGCAGTCGAGGGCCGAGCAGTTGCCATACCAGGCAGTGATGCAACCCATCAGGATGCTCTCAATGGTGCAGCTGTTGAATCTTTTCAGTCTCCTGAGGGGGAATAGGTTTTGTCGTGCCCTCTTCACAACTGTCTTGGTGTGCTTGGACCATGTTAGTTTGTCGGTGATGTGGACACCAAGGAACTTGAAGCTCTCAACCTGCTCCACTACAGCCCGTCGATGAGAATATGGGCGTGCTCGGTCTTTCTTTTACTGTAGTCCACAATATTCTCCTTTGTCCAGATGGGAAAGGGCAATGTTGAGTGCAATAGAGATTGCATCTGTGGATCTGTTGGGGCGGTATGCAAATTGGAGTGGGTCTAGGGTTTCTGGGATAATGGCGTGAGCCATGACCAGCCTTTCAAAGTACTTCATGGCTACAGACGTGAGTGCTACAGGTCGGTAGTCATTTAGGCAGGTTACCTTAGTGTTCTTGGGAAAAGGGACAATGGTACTCTGTTGAAACATGTTGGTATTACAGACTCAGTCAGGGACAGGTGAAGAAACTTGTCAGTTGGTCAGTGCATGCTCGGAGTACACATCTTGGTAATCTGTCTGGCCTTGTGAATGTTGACCTGTTTTAAGGTCTTACTCACATCGGCTACAGAGAGCGTGATCACACAGTCGTCCAGAAGAGCTGGTGCTCTCATGCATGTTTCAGTGTTACTTGCCTCGAAGCGAGCATAGAAGCAATTTAGCTTGTCTGGTAGGTTTGTGTTACTGGGCAGCTCGTGGTTGTGCTTCCCTTTGTAGTCTGTAATTGTTTGCAAGCCCTGCCACATCCGACGAGTGACAGAGCCGGTGTAGTACGGTTCAATCTTAGTCCTGTATTGACGCTTTGCCTGTTTGATGGTTTGTCAGAGGGCATAGCGGGATTTCTTATAAGCTTCCGGGTTAGAGTCCCACTCCTTGAAAGCGGCAACTCTACCCTTTAGCTCAGTGTGGATGTTGCCTGTAATCCATGGCTTTTGGTTGGGGTATGTACATAAAGTCACTGTGGGGAATACGTCATTGATGCACTTATTGGGGCGGCAGATAGCCTAGTGGTTAGAGCATTGAACTTGTAACCGAAAGGTTGCAAGATCGAATCCCCGAACTGACAAGGTAAAAATCTGTCGTGCCGCCCCTGAACAAGGCAGTTAACCCACTGTTCCTAGGCGGTCATTGAAAATAAGAATGTGTTCTTAACTGACTTGCCTAGTTAAATAAAGGTAAAATAAAATAAAAACAAATTGGGGGGGGATGAAGCCAGTGATTGATATGGTGTACTCCTCAATGCCATCGGAAGAATCCCGGAACATATTCCAGTCTGTGCTAGCAAAACAGTCCTGTAGCTTAGCATTTGCTTCATCTGACCACTTTCTTATTGACCGAGTGCTTCCTGCTTTAGTTTTTGCTTGTAAGCAGGAATCAGGAGGATAAAAATGGTCAGATTTGCCAAATGGAGGGTGAGTGAGAGCTTTGTACGTTTCTCTGAGTGTGGAGTAAAGGTGGTCTAGAGTTTTTTTCCCCTCTGGTTGCACATTTAACTTGCTGATAGAAATGAGGTAAAACTGATTTGAGTTTCCCTGCAGCATTAAAGTCCCCGGCCACTAGGAGCGCCACCTCTGGATGAGCGTTTTCCTCTTTGCTTATGGCCGTATACAGCTCAATGAGTGTGGTCTTAGTACCAGCATCGGTCTATGGTGGTATGTAGACATACGAAAAATACAGATGAAAACTCTAGTTAGATAGTGTGGTCTACAGCTTATCATGAGATACTCTACCTCAGGCGAGCAAAACCTCGAGACTTCCTTAGAGTTTGTGCACCAGCTGTTGTTGACAAGTATGCATAGGCTGCCCCTTGTCTTACCAGAGGCCGCTGTTCTATCCTGCCGAAAAAGCTTACAACCCGCCAGCTGTATGTTAATCATGTTGTCATTCAGCCACGACTCGGTGAAACATAAGATATTACAGTTAATAATGTCCCGTTGTTAGGATATACATGCTCGTAGTTTGTCTATTTTATTATCGATTAATGGTACGTTGGCTAATAGGACCGATGGTAAAGGTAGATTACCCTCTTGGCGACCTTACAAAGCACCCGGACCGTCGTCCACGATATCTCCTTCTTTTCCTCCTGCGAATGACGGGGATGAGGGCCTTGTCGGGTGTCTCGAGTAAATCCACCTCATCCGACTCATTAAAGAAAAATTATTTGTCCAGTTCAAGGTGAGTAATCGCTGTTCTGATGTCCAGAAGCTCTTTTCAGTCATAAGAGACGGTAGCAGCAACATTATGTACATGCAAAAAAACAAACAAGGTTCACTAATGTGAGTGGGCCATTGCCAGAGGAGAGAGAGTGCGACATTTCAGCAGCAGGTATGAAATAATGACAGACAACAGACAAACTAGATAGCCAATTCAAAACATAACTTGTAGCAATTTTTTGTATTGGTGTCGTTGTCGCCTTTCCACCGGCACTGTAGATAGCCTAAATAATATAAACGCAACAATTTCAAAGATTTTTCTGAGTTACAGTTCATGTAAGTAGATCAGTCAATTGAAATAGATTCATTAGGCCCTAATCTATGGATTTCACATGACTGGGCAGGGGCACAGCCATGGGAGGGCGTAGGCCCACCCACTAGGGAGCCAGGCCCAGCCAATCAGAATGACTTATTCCCCACAAAAGGGCTTTATTTAAGACAGAAATACTTCTCATCGGATGGGATCAGGCACAACAGCCTTCCAGTGTCAATAATGCTTACTTGTTCATTAGACTATAATAATAGTCATTAAAATTTGGTTAAAAGTCATGGAAAATGTGTATAAATCCTTAACAGTGAATAATCAGAAGTCTCTATTGCATAATGTCATTTGTGAATTTTGGTGAACATTTTCTAATGGATCGACATGGAAAAAGACAGCTTCTGGACATATTTCATCCCAAGTCAAGCACTGTCTCTTTTGTATAATACATTTGCTTATACTGGATTAACTGTACATTTTCGTTAACTGTAATTTTGTTATGTTCCAACATTCTTGTGCCAACATCAGTTCTTGGTTACAAAAGTTTATATTTTTTTCAAGGAGACTGTCAGTTGGATATCTTCCCTATCATATAAAAAAAATCATTTTCTGACTCAAATAAGATTCCCTTAAGATAGTTCTGATGTCCAAAAGATTTCAAATCGAAATTTTAAGATATGTAACTTTTAAGTTGCATGTATTTGAAACTATCGACATTGGTTAGTCCATAATTACTTTTTAATTGTGTCATGGAAATACATGTATTTCCTGTTAACAACTCATTTAGGGTTTCTATGCCTTTAGTTTTCCATGTGGACAAATTTATCGGTGAATTCTGAAAAGCTATCCAAGGATTGTTCCTTAAGGTTGTGTTTTTAGGAACTGAAATTGCTTGTTTTTTTATTTTTATAATGATGGCCTACCCCGGCCAAACCCTAACGACGCTGGGCCAATTGTGTGCCGCCTTATGGGACTCCCAATCACGGCCGGTTGTGAAACAGCCTGGAATCGAACCAGGGTCTGTAGTGACGCATCTAGCACTGAGATGCAGTGCCTTAGACCGCTGCACCACTCGGGAGCCCGTATTCTTGTAGAATACGTTTCATTTTCTGCCATATTGTTATAGTGTTCTTATCTATGAAGTTGTTAATATTTAAAAACTTAACAACTCCAGTAGGTTTCCTCAAGGAGAATGCCACCACTTCTATGTCAAAGATAATAAAACAAAAACACTATAGTAAATACTACAGTAACATCAGCAAAAACACTACAGTAAACTACAATCTGCAAAAACATTACATTATTTACTATACTAGTTATTTTACTACAGTCTTTATACTATAGTTAACTGTAAATACTACAGTATACAGTAAATACAGCAAAAATACTACAGTGAATACTGTAGTATTTATATCATAGTATACTATAGTATTTTTTCATGTGGGTATAGGCAGTTAGGCATATAACGACTACGTTAGGCATGGGTGCTGAGCAGAGACAGTAAAAAAACAGGTGTTGAATAAGCAGTTTATAGCTACCTGAAAAGTTGTTCTCCTCGACGTCTTCGGGCTCTTGGTGTAAGCCAGTGTTGTGCTGAAGTCTTTATCTGCCATTCCTGGAAATGAAAAAGTTATTTTGAGATGCCAGCCATGTGAATAGCTTAGTTAGATAGCCAAGCTAGTTTAATTTGCAAGCTACTGTAGCTATTTGTCTTAGACAAAACGCCTTGCCATACAAATCAATGTTACCTTGGTTATCTCTGGTTTTGAATAAGCTAACGTCAGCTAGCTCACCCAGCCCACTTGATCTTTCTGGGGAAAACGTGATTTAGCTAAAGCTGCAAGAAATATCCTGCTATCTCATGAAAAACAACTAGCTAGCTGTATGCTAACGTTAGCTATTTAATCTTTATACCTCAGTTGGTTTGATCTTGTTTGTCAAGAAGGTAGTTTGTTGCTAAACAACATGTTTCACTGAATGAGGGGATTCTCTTAAACTGGCCTGGGCGCCCGGGTTTTCGTAGTTTGCAGCGGGTAAAAAACGATAGCATTCGTTTTGGAACCAGACTGCCCCACACCCCCCGTGTCACGATAGGCCGGTTCAACGCTGGCCAGGGTATTTAACAGAACTGCAATTGTTGGGTCGTCACTAGTTACCACAAACACAAAGTCATACACAGTAACTAAGGAACTGTTTCTGGATCACTTCCGTGTCACGTTTTTCCTCAAGGTGGGAATTTCACAATAAAGGTTCCCTATACATAAGTGTAAAACAAAAAAAAAAAAACAATTTAAAGGAATACACGTACACTTAATGAAGCCCTTTGATCTATTTTACCTCCCCAGAGTCCGATGAACTTGTGGATACCATTGCATGTCTCTGCGTCCAGAATAAAGGAAGTTAGAGGTAGTTTCGTGAGCCAATGACTAGAAGTCTACACGAACAGCTAGCATGCTATCTGTCCCCATTGATTCCAGTCATTGCGCTGGTTACTTAATTAATTAATTCGTTAGTTAATTGCTAGTTAGAAATTGCTCTAACGCTACTTAGCAACTTCCTAAAAATGGTATGCGAGTTCATCCAACTCTGGGGAAGTTTCATGAAAAAATTCCGAAGTATATCCCAAGCACAACACATGGACTTTATGATAAATCTGAAATCAGTATAAAATGCATGATATTGAATGAAAAAAATAATAATCTAGAAGTATTGACAACAATAGCGAAGTCCCCTTAAACCGCAGGTTTAATGTACAGTAGATTGTTATTGTTGTGATTGTCTCTTATCACTTTCAAAAAGTACTTTCAGGGAAAATGTGTGGGACATCACTGATCTATACAAAATACTACATAATGTCAAGTGGTGGCCACTTTTCTGCCAATCAATCAATATAATTTGGGATAAACAGGGAAGTGTTATTATTATTCCATTTGGGATACTCAGAATATTGCAAGCGTACTGTCATTGTTACATGTATCTGCCTTGATTTTAAGACTTGACTGTTCATCATGTAACTTTACTGCTTATTCCAAGTCAGGGAATTTGTATTTGTTTTTATTAGGGATCACCATTAGCTGTTGCCACTCTTCCTGGGGTCCAAACACACCATGGCCCTACCATTACATATAAAACAAAAGATAAAACAGTACATCATATAACATTACCACACCACTACATATCCACAATACAAAATGTATAATACCAGTACACAACAATATTACAATGTGCGTGTGCTAGCACCTATGTGCGTATGCGTGTGTCTGCACCTTTGTGTGTTTCTCTTCACAGTCCCCGCTTGCATCAATTACCTGATGTGGAATAGAGTTCCATGTAGTCATGGATCTATGTAGTACTGTGCACCTCCCATAGTCTGTTCTAGACATGGGGATTGTGAAGAGACCTCTGGTGGCATGTCTTGTGGGATATGCATGGGTGTACAAGCTGTGTGCTAGCAGATTAAATAGACAGGTCAGTACACTTAGTCTGTCAACTCGTCTTACAAAAACAAGTAGTGATGAAGTCAAGCTCTTTCCACTTTGAGCCATAAGAGATTGACATAAAAATCATATATATTTTGGGACACTGCAAAGTCCATGGAGAATAAGAGCACCTCCCCCATCGATAATTTCAATAAGCATTTTTCTACGGCTGGCCATGTTTTCCACCTGGCTACCCCTACCCCGGTCAACAGCTCTGCACCCCCTGCAGCAACTTGCCCAAGCCCCAGCCCCCCCGCTTCTCCTTCACCCAAATCCAAATCCAGACAGCTGATGTTCTGAAAGAGCTGCAAAATCTGGATCCCTACAAATCAGCTGGGCTAGACAATCTGGAACCTCTCTAAAATTATCCACCGATATTGTTGCAACCCCTATTACTAGCCTGTTCAACCTCTCTTTCGTATCATCTGAGATCCCCAAAGATTGGAAAGCTGCCACGGTCATCCCCCTCTTCAAAGGGGGAGACACTCTAGACCCAAACTGTTAATGACCTATATCCATCCTGCCCTGCCTTTCTAAAATCTTCGAAAGCCAAGTTAACAAACAGATAACCAACCATTTCGAATCCCACCGTAACTTCTCCACTATGCAATCTGGTTTCCGAGCTGGTCATGTGTGCACCTCAGTCACACTCAAGGTTCTAAACGATATCTTAACTGCCATCGATAAAAGACAATATTGTGCAGCCGTCTTCATCAATCCTGGCCAAGGCTTTCGACTCTGTCAATCACCACATTCTTATTGGCAGACTCAATAGCCTGGGTCTCTCAAATGACTGCCTCACCTGGTTCACCAACTACTTCTCTGATAGAGTTCAGTGTGTCAAATCGGAGGGCCTGTTGTCCGGACCTCTGGCAGTCTCTATGGAGGTGCTACAGGGATCAATTCTCGGGCCAACTCTTTTCTCTGTATATATCAATGATGTCGCTCTTGCTGCTGGTGATTCTCTGATCGGTCTCTACGCAGACGACACCATTCTGTATACATCTGGCCCTTCTTTGGACACTGTGTTAACAAACCTCAAACGAGCTTCAATGCCATACAGCACTCCTTCCGTGGCCTCCAACTGATTTTAAATGCTAGTAAAACTAAATGCATGCACTTCAACCGATTGCTATCCGCACCTGCCCGCCCGACTAGCATCACTACTCTGGACGGTTCTGACTTAGAATATGTGGACAACTACAAATACCTAGGTGTCTGGTTAGACTGTAAACTCTCCTTCCAGACTCACATTAAGCATCTCCAATCCAAAATTAAATCTAGAATCGGCTTCCTATTTCACAACAAAACCTCCTTCACTCATGCTGTCAAACATACCCTCGTAAAACTGACTATCCTACCGATCCTTGACTTCGGCGATGTAATTTACAAAATAGCCTCCAACACTCTACTCAACAAACTGGATTAAATACACTGCTCAAAAAAATAAAGGGAACACTAAAATAACACATCCTAGATCTGAATGAATGAAATAATCTTATTAAATACTTTTTTCTTTACATAGTTGAATGTGCTGACAACAAAATCACACAAAAATAATCAATGGAAATCCAATTTATCAACCCATGGCGGTCTGGATTTGGAGTCACACTCAAAATTAAAGTGGAAAAACACACTAGAGGCTGATCCAACTTTGATGTAATGTCCTTAAAACAAGTCAAAATGAGGCTCAGTAGTGTGTGTGGCCTCCACGTGCCTGTATGACCTCCCTACAACGCCTGGGCATGCTCCCGATGAGGTGGCGGATGGTCTCCTGAGGGATCTCCTCCCAGACCTGGACTAAAGCATCCGCCAACTCCTGGACAGTCTGTGGTGCAACGTGGCGTTGGTGGATGGAGCGAGACATGATGTCCCAGATGTGCTCAATTGGATTCAGGTGTGGGGAACGGGCGGGCCAGTCCATAGCATCAATGCCTTCCTCTTGCAGGAACTGCTGACACACTCCAGCCACATGAGGTCTAGCATTGTCTTGCATTAGGAGGAACCCAGGGCCAACCGCACCAGCATATGGTCTCACAAGGGGTCTGAGGATCTCATCTCGGTACCTAATGGCAGTCAGGCTACCTCTGGCGAGCACATGGAGGGCTGTGTGGCCCCCCAAAGAAATGCCACCCCACACCATGACTGACCCACCGCCAAACCGGTCATGCTGGAGGATGTTGCAGGCAGCAGAACATTCTCCACGGCGTCTCCAGACTCTGTCACGTCTGTCACGTGCTCAGTGTGAACCTGCTTTCATCTGTGAAGAGCACTGGGCGCCAGTGGCGAATTTGCCAATCTTGGTGTTCTCTGGCAAATGCCAAACGTCCTGCACAGTGTTGGGCTGTAAGCACAACCCCCACCTGTGGACGTCGGGCCCTCATACCACCCTCATGGAGTCTGTTTCTGACCGTTTGAGCAGACACATGCACATTTGTGGCCTGCTGGAGGTCATTTTGCAGGGCTCTGGCAGTGCTCCTCCTGCTCCTCCTTGCACAAAGGTGGAGGTAGCGGTCCAGCTGCTGGGTTGTTGCCCTCCTACGGCCTCCTCCACGTCTCCTGATGTACTGGCCTGTCTCCTGGTAGCGCCTCCATGCTCTGGACACTACGCTGACAGACACAGCAAACCTTCTTGCCACAGCTCACATTGATGTGCCATCCTGGATGAGCTGCACTTCCTGAGCCACTTGTGTGGGTTGTAGACTCCGTCTCATGCTACCACTAGAGTGAAAGCACCGCCAGCATTCAAAAGTGACCAAAACATCAGCCAGGAAGCATAGGAACTGAGAAGTGGTCTGTGGTCACCACCTGCAGAACCACTCCTTTATTGGGGGTGTCTTGCTAATTGCCTATCATTTCCACCTGTTGTCTATTCCATTTGCACAACAGCATGTGAAATTTATTGTCAATCAGTGTTGCTTCCTAAGTGGACAGTTTGATTTCACAGAAGTGTGATTGACTTGGAGTTACATTGTGTTGTTTAAGTGTTCCCTTTATTTTTTTGAGCAGTGTACATTTTATTTTATTTTTATATTTTTTATACATCAGCTGATATCTCAAAGTGCTGTACAGAAACCCAGCCTAAAACCCCAAACAGCAAGCAATGCAGGTGTAGAAGCACGGTGGCTAGGAAAAACTCCCTAGAAAGGATGTACTCTATCACAGTGCCATCCGTTTTTGTCACCAAAACCCCATATACTACCCACCACTGCGACCTGTATGCTCTCGTTGGCTGGCCCTCACTACATATTCGTCGCCAAACCCACTGGCTCCAGGTCATCTGTAAGTCTTTGATAGGTAATGCTCCGCCTTATCTCAGCTCACTGGTCACCATAGCAACACCCACCCATAGCACGCGCTCCAGCAGGTATATTTCACTGGTCATCCCCAATGCCAACACTTTCTTTGGCCGCCTTTCCTTCCAGTTCTCTGCTGCCAATGACTGGAACGAATTGCAAAACTCACTGAAGCTGGAGACTTATATCTCCCTCTCTAACTTTAAGCATTAGCTGTCAGAGCAGCTTACCGATCACTGTACCTGTACACAGCCAATCTGTAAATAGCACACCCAACGACCTCATCCCCATATTGTTATTTATCTTCTTGCTCTTTTGCACCACAGTATCTCTACTTGCACATCATCATCTGTACGTCTATCACTCCAGTGTTAATGCTAAATTGTAATTATTTTGCCTCTATGGCCTATTTATTGCCTTACCTACCTAATCTTCTACATTTGCACACACTGTACATAGATTTTTGTAGATTGTGTCAATAGACTGTATGTTTGTTTATGTGTAACTCTGTTGTTGTTTTTGTCGTCACAGCTTTGCTTT
This sequence comes from Salmo salar, assembly GCF_965601325.2. Taxonomy (NCBI): domain Eukaryota; kingdom Metazoa; phylum Chordata; class Actinopteri; order Salmoniformes; family Salmonidae; genus Salmo; species Salmo salar. The sequence continues at coordinate 34,614,296 of NC_138294.1, read as the reverse complement.
ATCTTGGCCAGGTCGCAGTTATAAATGAGAACTTGTTCTCAACTGGCCTACCTGGTTAAATAAAGGTCAAATAAATAAATAAAATATATCACAGTTCTGTGATATATGTAGCGCACACTATGAGTAATTAGATAGTTATTATAGAATTAAAGTTATTATTAGAGACATGAGTTCCATGTTGTTAAGTGGGAGATTTAGATTTTATATAAAGTGTGTTTTAAAGTTGTTAATAAGAAACTTGGGTTTATAGTATAAAATCATACAATTTCAAGTGCCATCACACAGGAAATTCAAGTTACAATTGTTTTACTTGAAAGGGTTGTACCTGAGAAGAGAGCACTGTGAAGTGTTCATTGATTGATTTTATTTGCCAGTAAAACAAATTCACATATAAGCCTATTATACGCAGTAGATACATTTTAAAAGTGTGACAGGGATATCACAAAAAAGTTAGAGATTATTTCCATTGTGGTCTCTAAAGTGCATGGTAAAAAAACATGACAACATTACATACTGTAGATAAGTTATATTACATAGATACAGACACATTACATACAGTACCAGTCAAAAGTTTAGACACACCTACTCATTCCAGTGTTTTTATTTATTTTTTACTATTTTCTATATTGTAGAATAACAGTGAGGACATCAAAACTATGAAATAACATATGGAATCATGTATTGTAGTAACCAAAAAAGTGTTAAACAAATCAGAGAGACCATATGCTGGTGCGGTTGGCCCTGGGTTCCTCCTAATGCAAGACAATGCTAGACCTCATGTGGCTGGAGTGTGTCAGCAGTTCCTGCAAGAGGAAGGCATTGATGCTATGGACTGGCCCACCTGTTCCCCAGACCTGAATCTAATTGAGCACATCTGGGACATCATGTCTCGCTCCATCCACCAACGCCACGTTGCACCACAGACTGTCCAGGAGTTGGCGGATGCTTTAGTCCAGGTCTGGGAGGAGATCCCTCAGGAGACCATCCGCCACCTCATCAGGAGCATGCCCAGGCATTGTAGGGATGTCATACAGGCATGTGGAGGCCACACACACTACTGAGCCTCATTTTGACTTGTTTTAAGGACATTACATCAAAGTTGGATCAGCATGTCGTGTGGTTTTCCACTTTAATTTTGAGTGTGACTCCAAATCCAGACCTCCATGGGTTGATAAATTGGATTTCCATTGATTATTTTTGTGTGATTTTGTTGTCAGCACATTTAACTATGTAAAGAAAAAAGTATTTAATAAGATTATTTCATTCATTCAGATCTAGGATGTGTTATTTTAGTGTTCACTTTATTTTTTTGAGCAGTATATTTTATATTTGAGATTCTTCAAAGTAGCCACCCTTTGCCTTGATGACAGCTTTGCACACGCTTGGCATTCTCTCAACCAGCTTCATAAGGTTGGAAATACCTGGAATGTATTTAAATTAACAGGTGTGCCTTGTTAAAAGTTAATTTGCGGAATTTCTTTCCTTCTTAATGCGTATGAGCCAATCAGTTGTGTTGTAACAAGATAGGTTTGGTATACAGAAAATAGCCCTATTTGGTAAAATACCAAGTCCACATTATTTCAAGAACAGCTCAAATAAGCAAAGAGAAATGAAAGTCCATCATTACTTTAAGACATGAAGGTCAGTCAATCCGGAAAATTTCAAGAACTTTGAAAGTTTCTTCAAGTGCAGTCGCAAAAACCACCAAGCGCTATGATGAAACTGGCTCTCATGAGGACTTCCACAGGAAAGGAAGACCCAGAGTTACATCTGCTGCAGAGGATAAGTTCATTAGCGTTAACTGCACCTCAGATTGGAGCCCAAATAAATGTAGATTTATTTAGAATTCAAAGCACACTTAACCAGCATGGCTACCACAGCGTTCTGTAGTGATACGCCATCCCATCTGGTTTGCGCTTAGTGGGACTATCATTTGTTTTTCAACAGGACAATGACCAAACACACCTCCAGGCTGTGTAAGGGCTATTTGACCAAGAAGATGTCACGTTCGTCATGAAAATGATCGGACCAAGGCGCAGCGTGAGTAGCGTTCCACATAATTTATTATAAAGTGAAACGTAATGCAAGTACAAAACAAATAAAAAATAGACTAACCGTGACTAACAATGCAACAATACATAAACAATATCCCATAACCCCCCAGTGAACAACAAGCTACTTAAGTATGGTCCCCAATTAGAGACAACGATTACCAGCTCCCTCTAATTGGGAATCACACCAATCACCTAAACATAGAAAAACTAAACTAGAACCCCACATAGAAAACAACAACTAGAAAAAAAACCTGTCACGCCCTGACCTACTCTACCATAGAAAATAAAAGCTTTCTATGGTCAGGACGTGACAGAAGAACAGTGCTGGTGTGACATTCATTGTTAAAGGTAGACCAAGGCACAGCATGATTTGGGTTCATCATATTTTATTTTAAAGGTGAACCAGCAAAAAAACAATAAACCACACAACAAACGAAAAGCATCGTAGTGCAAAAATACATGCAACCAAACAAAGACAAGATCCCACAACTGACTGTGGGAAAAAGGGCTGCCTAATTATGATTCCCAATCAGAGACAACGATAGACAGCTGCCTCTGATTGGAAACGATACTAGGCCAATCAAAGGAAAAACCAACATAGAATTACAACACATAGAATGCCGACCCAATGTCACACCCTGACCTAACCAAACAGAGAAAAACGTCTCTCTCAGGTCAGGGTGTGACAGATGGAGTGCTGCATCAGATGACCTGGCCTCCACAATCACCTGACCTCAACCCAATTGAGATGGTTTGGGATGAGTTGGACCGCAGAGTGAAGGAAAAGCAGCCAACAAGTGCTCAGCATATGTGGGAACTCCTTCAAGACAGTTGGAAAAGCATTCCAGGTGAAGCTGGTTGAGTGAATGCCAAGAGTGTGCAAAGTTGTCTTCATGGCAAAGGGTGGCTACTTTGAATAATCTTGGTTACTATATGATTCTATATGTATTATTTTACAGTTTTGATGTCTTCAGTATTATTCTATAATGTAGAAAATAGTAAAAATATAGAAAAACACTTGAGTAGGTGTGTCCAAACTTTTGACTAGATACAGTCATACATTTTTTATATTGTTTGATCATTAGACATCATTTGACATTCTTTTAAAATTAAGTTATGGTCAGCATGGTAGTTTGTTCCGCTCAACAGCGCTGGTATACTGTATAAAAAGGTGTTCTTACCAGATAGACTATTACATTTAACACAGGCAATATCAGAATCTCTGGCTCTGGTGTTATATTGGTGGACATCTCCAATAAAAGTAAAATAATTTGATTGGTTAGGTACCTGGGGGCTGAGTCAGTCACAGGAGGTGGGTGGAACCTTAATTGAGGAGGATGGGCTTATGGCAATGGCCGGAGCGGAATAAGTGGAATTGTATCAAATATTTCGCTCCATTCCAGCCATTATTATGAGCCGTCCTCCCCTCAGGAGCCTCCACAGGAGTCAGTAATAATAAAGAACAAGTGTAACTTATATTAGCCTTTACTCTACAGAAAGCCAGCTCAGCTGATTAAAATGCTCGACCTCCAGATAAACTACCTAGGTTATACTAAATATACTAACTTTACATAGGGAACCACTGAGAGACAGTGGACAGAACAAGCAAGGAGGTGTGCAAACTATGGTGAGCACGAGTTAATGAGATCCTATTGGTATATTTTAGCATGTATTTGCATATTTCCATCAAGGAACTTGAACAATGCAATTTTTTTAACTTTAGCAAAGGGGCAAGTGTATTAACTTACTGCACTCTATTCACAACTGATTTTAGTTCTGGGAACAGAAAACTGTATTGAGATTGGATGTTTCATCTAAGAGAAAATGTGCAGAATGTCGGCCCAGTTTCATCTTGCCTCATCTTCTCCCTTTGCCTGCCACTGGACTTTCTCTGTGGAAGCCTCCACCGGATGCTTCAGGTTTTTACCTCATGTGACACATCTGGATTTCCCCCTTCATCTGTGGTTATACCCTGTCACCTTCGTAGAGGGTTCTTCATGAAAGGATTCTGAATGGCTGTAAGGTCTGTCGTCAGGACTGGACCAAGGCGCAGCGGGAATGTGGATACTCATATTTTTAATAAACACGAGTAAAGCATCCACAGGAAAAAAAACAATAAACACGACAGGAACAGTTTTGCAGGCACACAATACGCAGTGCAAAAACAACTACCCACAACCACAAGGAAAAACACACACTACTATATAGGACTCCCAATCAAAGGCAACTCAACACACCTGCCTTCAATTGGGAGTCCAACAACCAACTCACACGTAACACAAAATCTCTGCCACGTCCTGACCAAAACTAATACAATTGCTCCCTCTGCTGGTCAGGAGGTGACAGTACCCCCCCCCCCCCCTAAAGGTGCAGACCCCGGAATGCACCTTAATAAAGAAAACACAAAAAATCCCCAATACCCCAACAAAACCAATAAACAATACCCCCTAAACAATAAGGGAGGGAAGGGAAGGTGGCTGCCGTCAATTACGGCACTGTGCTACACCCTCCCTCCCCAACCCACCTATCCTGGAGGTGGCTCAGGTGCGGGACGTGAACCTCGCTCCACCTTCGGCGTCGCCCACTTCGGTGGCGCCGATAGCTGCGCCGGACAGACGGGCCACTCGGGCTGACCCTGCCAGACGGACCACTCGGGCTGGGCCGGAGGACAGGCGGACCACTCGGGCTGGTCCGGAGGACAGGTGGGCCACTCGGGCTGGGCCGGAGGACAGGCGGGCCACTCGGGCTGGGCCGGAGGACAGGCGCGCCACTCGGGCTGGGCCAGAGGACAGGCGGGACACTCGGGCTGGGCCGGAGGACAGGCGGGCCACTCGGGCTGGACCGGAGGACAGGCGGGCCACTCGGGCTGGGCCGGAGTACAGGCGGGCCACTCGGGCTGGGCCGGAGGGCAGTCGGGCCGCTCTGGCAGCTCTGGGCAGTCGGGCCGTTCTGGCAGCTCCGGGCAGTCGGGCCGCTCTGGCAGCTCCGGGCAGTCGGGCCGCTCTGGCTGATCCGGGCAGACGGGCCGCTCTGGCATCTCCTGACTGGCGGGCAGGTCTGGCGACTCCTGACTGGCGGGCAGCTCTGGCGACTCCTGACTGGCGGGCAGCTCTGGCGACTCCTGACTGGCGGGCAGCTCTGGCGACTCTTGACTGGCGGGCAGCTCTGGCGACTCTTGACTGGCGGGCAGCTCTGGCGACTCTTGACTGGCGGGCAGCTCTGGCGACTCTTGACTGGCGGGCAGCTCTGGCGACTCTTGACTGGCGGGCAGCTCTGGCAGCTCCTGACTGGCGAGGCTGGGCTGACGCACTAGACGCCTGATGCGTGGGGCTGGTACTGGACGTGCCAGCCTGGAGACACGCACCTCCATGCTAGTGCGTATAGCGGGAAACACCGGACCGTAGAGGCGCACTGGTGGTCTTGAGCGCAGGGTTGTCATCACCCCTTCAGGCTCGATGCTCACTTCGCCCTGGCACATGCGGGGCGCTGGTACTGTGCCTACCGGCCTGAAAATCCCAGGCCTCACCACAGCCCCTACCCCAAAGCACGGGACCTGTCCAGTCTGTCTCTGCCCTACAAGGGTACGGGGAGCTGGCCTGGGGCTCCAATCTCGCCCCGCCAAACAGCCCTTGTGCCCCCCCCAAAAAAAATCTTGGGGCTGCCTCTCGGGTTCCCTTAGCTCCCTTAGTTTGTCCTCCCAGAATCGTTGTTCATTCTGCCAAGTCCATTCATCAACCCGATGCTCCTTCCTCCTCCGCTGCTTGGTCCCTTTGTGGTGGGTAATTCTGTAAGGTCTGTCGTCAGGAATGGACCAAGGCGCAGCGGGAATGTGGATACTCATATTTTTAATAAACACGAGTAAAGCATCCACAGGAAAAAAAACAATAAACACGACAGGAACAGTTTTGCAGGCACACAAAATGCAGTGCAAAAACAACTACCCACAACCACAAGGAAAAACACACACTACTATATAGGACTCCCAATCAAAGGCAACTCAACACACCTGCCTTCAATTGGGAGTCCAACAACCAACTCACACGTAACACAAAATCTCTGCCGCGTCCTGACCAAAACTAATACAATTGCTCCCTCTGCTGGTCAGGACGTGACAATGGCCTAAAAGAATTCTGCAGTTCTGACATCACAAACTGTCAATATAATGTGTCACTCAATGCCTATAATATACTGTACATAAGGAAAACCACACAACATATTATATCAAGAGAGATGGCAATACAGTCTACTACTAATATACTAACCCTAAGTGCCTTTGGAAAGAATTCACACCCCTTCACTTTTTCTACATTTTGTTGTGTTACAACCTGAATCAATAAGTATTCAACCCCTTTGTTATGGCAAGCCCAATTATGTTCAGGAGTAAAAATGTGCTTAACAAGTCACATACTAAGTTGAATGGTCTCACTGTGTGCAATATTAGTGTTTAACATGATTTTTGAATGACTACCTAATCTCTGTACTCCACACATACAATTATCTGCAAGGTCCCTTAGTTGAGCAATGAATTTCAAACACAGACTCAACCACAAAGACCAGAGGTTTTCCAATGCCTCGCAAAGAAGGGCAGACATTGAATATCCATTTGAGCATGGTGAAGTTATTAATTACACTTTGGATGGCGTATCAATACACCCTGTCACTACAAAGATACAGGTGTCCTTCCTAGCTCAGTTGCTGGAGAGGAGGGAAACCGCTCAAGGATTTCAACTGGAGGCCAATGGTGACTTTAAAACAGTTTAATGGCTGTGATAGGAGAAAACTGAGGATGGATCAACAACATTTTAGTTACTCCACAATACTAACCTAAATGAAAAGAAGGAAGGCTGTACAGAATAAAAATATTCCAAAACATGCATCCTGTTTGCAATAAGGCACTAAAGTAAAACTGCAAAAAAATTGGAAAGAAATTACAAATCCAACAGAACACATCACAGTGTACCACTCATCATATTTTCAAGCATGGTGGTAGCTGCATTATGTTATGGTTGTGCTTGCCACTGACAAGGACTAAGGAGTTTTTTAGGATAAAAAGAAATGGAATAGAGCTAAGCACAGACAAAATCCTAGAGGAAAACCTGGTTCTGTCTGCTTTCCAACAGAGACAAATTCACCTTTCAGCAGGATAATAACCTTCAACACAAGGCCAAATATACAAATATACATTGCTTACCAAGATGATATTGAATGTTCCTGAGTGGCCTAATTACAGTTTTGACTTAAATCCACTTGAAAATCTATGGCAAGACTTGAAAATGGCTGTCTAGCAATGATCAAAAAACAACTTGACAGAGCTTGAAGAATTTTAAAAAGAATAATGTTCAATCCAGATGTGCAAAACTCTTCAAGACTTACCCAGAAAGACTCACTGTAAACGCTGCCAAAGGTGATTCTAAAATGTATTGACTCAGGGGGTTGAAGACATAATATATTTTTTATAAATGTTAGAAATGTTCTTCCACTTTGACATTACAGAGTATTTTGAATAGATTATAGACAAAAAATGACACTTTAAATCCATATTAACCCCACTTTGTCACACAACAAAATGTGGAAAAGTCAACGGGTGTGAATACTTTCTGAAGGCACTTGTATGATGTCATGTATTGGCATTGTTAATTACACACACAAATCTCAAATTAGGATTTGGCCTATATTGCACACACATTGTATAATATGGTCCATGAAACTTATGTGAGTTGTTAAGCAAATGTTTACTCTTTAACTTTTTGAATACTTATTGACGCAAGACATTTCAGCTTTTCATTTTTAATTAATCTAAAAACATATCTAAAAACATAATTCCACTTTGATGTTATGGCGTTATGGGGTATTATGTGTAGGCCAGTGACACTAAATTACAATTTAATACATTTTAAATTCAGGCTGTAACACATAAAAATGTGGAAAAAGTCCAGGGGTGTGTATACTTTCTGAAGGCACTGTACATCACTGTACTGAGAGAGTGTCAGATTCTAAAATAACGTATCTTTGTGTTTATTTTACATTTCGTTCATGTCCTTTGCGTGCCCTTATAATGCACAACAAGCAATGAGGAAGTGAATCCCAGCTGGGGTAAGTTTTTAAAAACAAGCCAAATCACAAAAAACATATCTGGATCCTTCTATAACATGCCATTTACATCAAACATATATACACTGCTCAAAAAAATAAAGGGAACACTTAAACAACACAATGTAATTCCAAGTCAATCACACTTCTGTGAAATCAAACTGTCCACTTAGGAAGCAACACTGATTGACAATAAATTTCACATGCTGTTGTGCAAATGGAATAGACAACGGGTGGAAATGATAGGCAATTAGCAAGACACCCCCAATAAAGGAGTGGTTCTGCAGGTGGGGACCACAGACCACTTCTCAGTTCCTATGCTTCCTGGCTGATGTTTTGGTCACTTTTGAATGCTGGCGGTGCTTTCACTCTAGTGAGACAGAGTCTACAACCCACACAAGTGGCTCAGGTAGTGCAGCTCATCCAGGATGGCACATCAATGCGAGCTGTGGCAAGAAGGTTTGCTGTGTCTGTCAGCGTAGTGTCCAGAGCATGGAGGCGCTACCAGGAGACAGGCCAGTACATCAGGAGACGTGGAGGAGGCCGTAGGAGGGCAACAACCCAGCAGCAGGACCGCTACCTCCGCCTTTGTGCAAGGAGGAGCAGGAGGAACACTGCCAGAGCCCTGCAAAATGACCTCCAGCAGGCCACAAATGTGCATGTGTCTGCTCAAACGGTCAGAAACAGACTCCATGAGGGTGGTATGAGGGCCCGACGTCCACAGGTGGGGGTTGTGCTTACAGCCCAACACCGTGCAGGACGTTTGGCATTTGCCAGAGAACACCAAGATTGGCAAATTCGCCACTGGCGCCCTGTGTTCTTCACAGATGAAAGCAGGTTCACACTGAGCACGTGACAGACGTGACAGAGTCTGGAGACGCCGTGGAGAATGTTCTGCTGCCTGCAACATCCTCCAGCATGACCGGTTTGGCGGTGGGTCAGTCATGGTGTGGGGTGGCATTTCTTTGGGGGGGCCGCACAGCCCTCCATGTGCTCGCCAGAGGTAGCCTGACTGCCATTAGGTACCGAGATGAGATCCTCAGACCCCTTGTGAGACCATATGCTGGTGCGGTTGGCCCTGGGTTCCTCCTAATGCAAGACAATGCTAGACCTCATGTGGCTGGAGTGTGTCAGCAGTTCCTGCAAGAGGAAGGCATTGATGCTATGGACTGGCCCGCCCGTTCCCCAGACATGAATCCAATTGAGCACATCTGGGACATCATGTCTCGCTCCATCCACCAACGCCACGTTGCACCACAGACTGTCCAGGAGTTGGCGGATGCTTTAGTCCAGGTCTGGGAGGAGATCCCTCAGGAGACCATCCACCACCTCATCAGGAGCATGCCCAGGCATTGTAGGGAGGTCGTACAGGCACGTGGAGGCCACACACACTACTGAGCCTCATTTTGACTTGTTTTAAGGGCATTACATCAAAGTTGGATCAGCCTGTAGTGTGGTTTTCCACTTTCATTTTGAGTGTGACTCCAAATCCAGACCTCCATGGTTGATAAATTGGATTTCCATTGATTATTTTTGTGTGATTTTGTTGTCAGCACATTCAACTATGTAAAGAAAAAAGTATTTAATAAGATTTTTTCATTCATTCAGATCTAGGATGTGTTATTTTAGTGTTCCCTTAATTTTTTTGAGCAGTGTATTTAATTCAGAAATAGGAAAATTGTCCTTTAATATGATAACACGTTTTAGGTAAGTTCTGTTTGACATTAAGGGAATGGTCTCTTGTAAACAGTCCTTTCACATCACTGGAACATTCCTATGAAAATGAATGAGCCTCGTAAGGGAACATTCTCTAAAGTTGTTGGAACATTTGTTGTTAGCTGGGGAGCAGCTTATTAGTTGAATCATGCATGTTAGAGTAAGACTGGTACAAAATCATGTAGTTTCTAGGAAAGATGGTGGCCATACCTGAGGCCACCTTCTGTGATAAGATGATTTGTAAAAGGAGATACCTAGTCAGTTGTACAACTGAATGCATCTTCCACATTTAACCCAACCACTCTAAATCAGAGAGGTGCAGGGGGCTGCCATAATCAACATTCATGTCTTCTGTGAACAGTGGGTTAAACTGCCTTGCTCAGGGGAAGAACGACAGATTTTTACCTTGTCAGCTCAGGGATTCAATCCAGCAACCTTTCGGTTACTGGCCCAACGCTCTAACCACTAGGCTACCTGCCTGTGATGGTGTATGATGATATGCATACCTCCTATACAGTGTCCTTTCACAACCTTGTTGACCAAGTGCGACCTGTTTTTTGTCAGTGCACCATGTAGACGAAAGATCAGAATGTATGTAGATCATGAAAGTATGTACGTGGACTTTACCATAACCATTCTTTAGCTTTCATTAGAGTTATATGATAATTTTTGTGTCAACCAGGGAAGTACAAAAGGTAAGATTTAAGCTCATTTTGAAATTGCAACCCTAAAATATGCATACAGTATAGTATGTTCAAGTTTTGGTCTGATCTCACTCTTACAGTATACAGTATAAGGATTAATAGCCTTACGAACAAGATTTTTTCTTTGTGAATATCAGTGAATTTTCAGCGTATGTCAAATAAAGTACTATACTTTTCCAGTTGTTCAATTATCATTTTGATTAATGATATACTATTGAAAAAGTATAGTATACTCCTTGTTCTAGGTGAAAAGAACTCTAGTACACTGGTGAGCATCCAAGAGGCATCCAAGATCGCCCATGTGGTGGAATTAATAATATACACACATTGAATCTTTACGGTAAGAATATAAATACCTCATGAGCTTAGTAAAACTGTTTACCCATCATAAACCAAGATATAAGGTTGAGTCTTTGAACGCATGTTTAAACTAACATTTCGATCTCAGACTCAGACCCTGCATCCATTGCTCCCTCTTTGAATTTGAGAGTACATTGCCCCAGTCTCATCTATAAAAAAAAGTTTGCCCATTTTGAACTGCACTGATTAAAGATGCACTCCGGGATCTTAAGCTCAAGAAATGTGCAACATATTGCACGAATTGGATTCGTAACATATCACACGAATTTCAAAATTCATATGATATCATACGAATCGCAAAATTTGTAACATATCACATGAAATGGATGACATAGTACACAATTGTATGACATAGTACACCAAAAATGAGGATGCGTTTTGGCTCATGAGCACCATTTTCAAAACTACTGACAATTGTGGCTGCTTTGCGTGATGTATTGTTGTCTCTACCTTCTTGCCCCTTGTGCTGCTATCTGTGCCCAATAATGTTTGTACCCTGTTTTGTGCTGCTACCATGTTGTGCTGCTGCCATGTTGTGTTGCTACCATGTTGTTGTCATGTTGTGTTGCTACCATGCTGTGTTGTCATGTGTTGCTGCCATGCTATGTTGTTGTCTTAGGTCTCTCTTTATGTAGTATTGTGTTGTCTCTCTTGTCGTGATGTGTGTTTTGTCCTATATTTTTATTAATTTTATTTTTAATCCCAGCCCCTGTCCCCGCAGGACGCCTTTTGCCTTTTGGTAGGCCGTTATTGTAAATAAGAATTTGTTCTTAACTGACTTGCCTAGTTAAATACAGAATCTTTCCAGATCCTTGATTACCTTCGCCTGCTCTAATGTAATGCCCTCTTCAATTCAAACGTCTAGGTTACTCTCGTTTCCCTGGCTCTCTGAAGGAGAGAATGAGACGTCACCCTAGTATGGGATGCGCCTTCTTGGGGCGTCATTTTATAAGCCATTGTAAACCACACCAGAATGGCTGCTTCCGCTGTCAATTACTCCCTAGTGATTACTTCATACCAGCCTATATTTGGTGTGATTGGTATGATGATTTCCTCCTTTTAATGGAGTAATTGTAGTCTAATTGGGTGATAAAAGATGGGACACACTCTTTTCATGCCATTTCGCCCTGTGGGCGGTGCTATACGTCATGATAGGCGTGGGTTTCGAAGTGTAAGGACTGTCCGATGCGCGTCCACGTCCTCCTCATTCATACTTTTTTCACCGACATCACTATGGTGGGTTTATACTTTTAGATTACGAATCACCTAAGTTACCACAGAAGGGGTCCATTTTCAGAGCTCTCTGCCCCATTCCCAGCTAAGTTACAAGGGGTTTTGTCGCCATAACCTATGACTGGCCGATAGGGTAGTCCTATTTTTTCCCCCCCTGGTTCTAATTTTAATGCGTGGGGTTCAATGTCACATTACTATTTTTACTGGAGCTGTTCGATAAAGGCTGATCGTCATCCACTATTAAGGTAGATCTTGCGGCCATATCGGAAAGTCATGTTGTTATTGATGGGTTATCCCCCAGTAGCCATGCACCGGCATAGGTTCTGTCACTCAACACTACTCTGTTACTGGCTTTGGCATTGGACATGTGCATAGGGAATCTAATGGCTTTATTCATGAATCGATCATGCCTGCTTTGGAATCTAAGGTAATATTGAGGCCTAACCCTATCAGCCTATGATTATTACATCCCATTATAGGACTAGAGTTATAGAGGTTGTGGTGTTTTACCCTCCTCCTTTTTCATCGGTAAGAGAGCATGAGAGAGAGGGCACAGACTTCACACACTGTGCCTAGCTAGAGCATTACTATAAGGTCCATATATCCAGCTTTCAAGTGAGACATCACCCCAGTTAAGGTTTTATCATAGTCCAAAACGTGTACGCTTACGCACAGCAGTGTTCTAGAATTGGACTGTTGGCTTTCATACTTTTCAAATTCTCAGCACAGCTCAAGCTATTTGTCCAACTGTCAGCACAAATAAATAAAGGACATGTTCGTTAGGAATTTTGGGGAGGTGCGCATTCGGGCTGGGCATCCCCCTCAGATGGTGGTCTCAGATCTGTGTAGCTATGTCATAAAGGGACACAGGACAATCATGTCCTAGTGTCTGTGGACTATGATTTGCGCTTTAGCCTCACCCAGTCCGGTTGCACTGTAATGTTTCAGCAAAAGAAAGGTGAATGAGGTTATTTCCACTGTCACTGTCTATATGGAACACACTCTTTTTACACCATTTCGCTGGATGGTTGGTGCTATACCTCATGGTGGGCGTAGCTTTCAGCACCCATACAGGTGCACACAGCATCGAGCCGAGCATTTGCTCAAGTCAGGATCGTGGAATATATTTTCAACTCACTGCCTAACTACTGTAGGTCTAATGGATGTTACTGTTTCATCAGGTAGCCACAAAGATGAAGTAATTTTGTAATTTTGTTTGCTATTTCATGCAGCCACAGAATAGAAATAAGCTAAACAATTATTTTGTATAAGAATATTGCATTGTTTAAAGTTCAGATATATCATTCATGCATAGTAATGAGACTGGGTGTGTAAGTATGGCTCCAGGATAATACGGTAAAGTTGTATGTAAAGGCCATCGAACAAATTAATAAAGCCAAGGTCAAGGACATCCGAGGAAAGGTAAGGCTAGGCTCAGTCTAAACTGGAGAAAGACAGATCATTTTGGGGTTCATATAAACCACAGAGACTGTGTGTGGGATAATAGCATGGTCATGTCCAACCCTGCTTGTTCCCTCGACCTTGCTACCAACCACCAATCGCCTAAAGAGCCCATAAAATGTATCACTAGACAACCCACAGGCAGGAATCAGCAATGCATCCCAGTAATGAGCCATCTATGGCGGAGGGGTGCCCCCTTGTGGACAATGAGTGAATCGCCCAATTTATTACTCCCACCCTGGATACACAGGGTACCAGAAGGGCACATAACATGGACAAACTTCCAACACATGTTGTGTTTCCGTGAGACTGTATAGCCTGCATGAAGCCCGGCCCCCTTATGGGCACATAGGGCACTGTCGTCACAACAATCTTTTTGTGGAGTGGCGCAGCTACTCAGTGTCTATTTCCTCATCAGCGGAGCACGCAAGCCCTGCTTTCTCTACTCCCTCCAACTACAGGAATTTAAAATAGGAATGGGGTTGCGATAGTGGAGGGGGAACGCTAGTAAGCTTCATTCACCGGAAGTTATGCATGCTAGCCGGCGTTAGCCAGGAGGCTCTTTAGTCTAAGCTAGACTAGCTAGCCTCATAGACTGTAGCACTGTCCGTTTTAGAATAACCAAGCGACTTAACGCCATGTGTACTAAATAAGAGAGCTACTCAAGAAACTAAATTGTGGGGAGGCAGGAATAGCTACTAGTATCTATCTCACCCCGGCGTGTTAGCTAACCTGGCTAGCACACTATGATGTGTTTGTTAGCAAGTCAGGTCTTGAAAGTCTACGTAGGACCGGAGCACCAAGGTAGGACCCAGACACGTCTGGGAAGAGAGGCAAGCTGTGCTTAACCAAGGCAGACACAGGCGGGGGGGATACCCACATAACCTGTTCACCCTCTCTCTTTGAGTAGCCCCCCGTAACCAGTGACAGAGAGCACAGGAGACATTTGACCATACCAACAACCCAAACCATCTCCTCGTCCTGCAACTCAGACTCAGCCGAGGTACGGCTGAAGTCACTATCGGAAACACCAAGCCCCCTAAAGAATGCTACATGATTGTCAAGAGAACCTGCACCGTGGACTAGTAGGAGAACAATGCAATCAGTCCCCTAGTCTCACACATGAACTGATTCGAGCGAGGGCAGCCTGCGCCTGAACCGAGACTTACAAGACAACCAACATGTGTATCTTTTAATTCATTGGAACATGGTCATGAACCAAAACCGGGCTTGTTAGCCTTTATCGTTTTGGTCGCATTAGCCATCTTACTTATTGCTATAGCCAGGCCAAGCAATTAAAAAAATAACTAATTGTCTGTGATTAGGAAACTTATGAGTACCATACAAACTTCAGCACACAACGTCCTGTGGGTGAGCACGCTCTACCACTAAAGGACAGTTTAGTTGGTGCAACGTAAGACAGTTTCAACTGAAGTCACGAGAATGCGACTTCCCATAGTATGTTGTACCGAAGTTGACTGACTGAAAGAGAACAGCCTTGAGTTCCAGCACATGTATGAGAAGATGTGCCTGTGTACCCTTCCACATGCAAATTGCCATCCGGCCCTCGCACAATGCACCCCGTCCATTGTTATCACATGACGACACAGAATGGGACCTAACAGCACC
Source organism: Salmo salar (assembly GCF_965601325.2). Lineage (NCBI taxonomy): Eukaryota > Metazoa > Chordata > Actinopteri > Salmoniformes > Salmonidae > Salmo > Salmo salar. The sequence goes on along the minus strand of NC_138294.1, from coordinate 34,599,049 downwards.
CCCTCTGCTAGGTGTGCCATCCATGGAGAGACAGCTGACCAGCTTTTGGCAAAATGTTACCTTATCTTTGAAAACAAACCTTAAAATGTTCTGTGTCACGTTGCTATTGGAATATGGAAGTATGCGTTTGCAGATCTACTGACACATCAATTGCCCTGACGTATACTCTGGACTAACTGTTTGTAGTATGTAAGCATGCGAAAGGGTAGCTTCTTTAGGCATCCGTTTAGGCGGTGGAGGTCTAGGATCTGTCTGAGACCCCCACCCTTCTTTGGAATCAGGAAATATTGACCGTAATGTCCTTCACCTGTTTTTGAGGGAGGGATCATATGAATAGCTCAATTGGCCAATAGGGAATCTACTTCCTGTTGCAATATCTTTGCGGTCTGCTGTGTTACCGTGGAGACCATGACACCACTGAACCCTGCTGGCCTTTTTGCGAATTGGAGCATGTAGCCCTCTGTAATCATACATAGCACCCAGAGTGCTCTGCACGTGCTCTGCACGTGCTATGCTACTCTCCCCACCAGAGTAGGAGGAGACGACAGAGTTATTTGATCTACCATTCTCCCAGGCTCAACAATGGGTTGTGTAGGGCTCATTATAATTTTCTTCTGCGTGCATTTGCGAGGCAGAGAAGGAATATTTGTGTGAATGTGCGTGCTTGTGATAAACGGGAGAACTTTGCTTATGGTCATATCTTCTAATATACACTTTTCTGCCTGTCTAGTGGGGCCAACCAACTGTACAGGGTGCCCTAATTCACATTTAACACTTGGGGTATGGTACATACTGAACTCACTACCTGTGGTAAGGGAGAAGGAATTACTGATTCTAGAGAGTGAGGGGATACTGACTGGCTGCCTAACCATGCTTTCTTTAGCTGTGGAGAAAACTATTTTATTGGCCCAGTTGCCCTTTCCCTTGAAGTTCTCAAAGTGGGATGGCACTGCAGAGAAACCTTCCCTGGATACACTCTCTTCTTGGCTGCACAGCCCTCAGGCTCTTGGCCTCTTACTCGGCTGGTAGGCGCATCCCCTCTGGTTCTTGGGTCTGAACCTCTCTCGGGACCATCTTCACCCTGTCACCTGCTGGGGTGCGGCCAGCTCCTTGCTTTCCGGGCAGCGGTACTTGTGTGCTGAGCTGGATCTCTAGCGGGAACAATGGTGGCTGCAAAGCTGGGAGAAACTCTGTTGTTGTGAGGGAGGACGCTGCCACTCAAGGCAACCCAGGTGTTCTTTTAAAAAAAATCTATTTTCATGTCATCTGACCATAGCACCGGTTCCAATCTGTGCCAATGCCGTTTATCAAACTCCAGGCGGTGCTATGGTCAGATGACATGAAAATATAACTATTTGGCCACGCACATCAATGGTGGGTTTGGCGTAAAAAACACAGAAGCATATGCAGAAAAGTAGCTCATACCTACGGTAAAATATGGTGGTGCATCTTTATGTTAGGCAGCTATTTTGCTTCCACTGGTCCTGTTTCAGTACAATTTTATAAATGCCGACAGATCAATTGTTCGTTTGACATGGTGGGATCTTTTCGCGTCAGTAAAATTCATTATGCGAGAAATGGTGGTGGAAAAGCCTTTATGCAAATATTGATATAAGCTTGTGGAAGGCTACCTGAAACGTTTGACCCAAGTTAAACAATTTAAAGGCAATTCTACCAAATAATAATTGAGTGTTTGTAAACTTCTGACCCACTGGGAATGTGATGAAAGAAATAAAAGCTGAAATAAATCATGCAGTCTACTATTATTCTGACATTTCATATTCTTAAAATAAAGTGGTGATTCTAATTGACCAAAGACAGGGGAATGTTTACTAGGATTAAATGTCAGGAATTGTGAAAAACTGAGTTTAAATGTATTTGGCTAAGGTGTATGTAAACTTCCGACTTCAGCTGTATGTCAATTTGTCAATCCATGTTACTGAACTGAAACTTGTGGTTTATAATCTTTACATCCAACACCACCGCTGACCCCACAACAGGACTGACCACAGGAACCAGTAAGTGTCATCAAATGAGTATTATGTTGTTTTTCTAGGTAATCCATATTCATGTAAATTAGAAACAAAGCGTTACTGCAATATACCTATTAGCAACCACTGTAAATTACAGTTTTAGAAAAAAAGGTGCGATCTGGAACCTAAGGGTTCTTCGGCTGTCCCAATGGGAGATCCCTTTGAAGAAACCTTTTTGGTTCCACGTAGAGCTCTTTGGGATTCCATGTAGAACCCTTTCCACAGAGGGTTCTACTTGGAACCCAAAAGGGTTCTTCTATGGGGACAGCTGAAGAACCCTTTTGGAATCCTTTTTTCTAAGAGTGTACCACCTTAACAATAGAATAGTGAACAATACTTGTTTTGAGTTTATTCTGTGTGAAAGTGAATCTATTTATGTTTACTGTCTAGTACTCCAAAGACCTAACAATCTTTCACTACTGTTTATTACCTCTCTCCCTGCTGTAGATTCTTCAATACCTTCACCTACAACACAATTCACCACTGGTATGAACATCCTGTTTTCCTTCCCAATCACATTAAAAAGAAAATGACTTGCTTAAAGAAGAATTGTTCCCATTTTGAAAAAAATGGGTGCGATTACTTGACTGACATTTGCCATGCTTCAACTGGAAAATAAGTGGCTATCGCTTTTTTTTGCGTTTAATAAGTGTCCCCGCTTGATATTGTCCTTATACACACATTTTTTATGGATTCAACGACACCTGTGCCATCACCTAATTTTCTGCCAACAGTTACTCTTTTGACAAATATCACATTTGTACCAACTATGGAACAAACCACAATAGGAAGTGAGTTCAGTTGTTTTTTCCTGCATCGTGGGGGACACGTTTAAAGTCACTTATGTTTGTAACAATGTGTCAAGATGCAATTAAGATGTTGGCTACAGCATTTAGGAGTAACAAAACATGTTCAGAGCCATTTAATATAAGTAAGACAAGAAAATACCTCTTTGGCTGCATTTAGACAGGCAACCCAATTCTGACATTATTTTCACTAATTGGTATTTTGACCAATCAGATCTGAAAATGATGTGATTGGTTAAAAGACCAATTAGTGAAAAATATCAGAATTGGACTGACTGTCTAAACATAGCCTTAGTTACACACATGAAGCATCTATGCAAAATAATGTAGCCTACAATTACCAATATATGTACATATTAAAGGGACGTTTACATTTTCATACCAGTGAGGGGATTCTATTAACCTGTCCAGGGCACCCAGGTAGCCGAAGTTTGCACCGGGTGAAAAGGGATTGCATTTGTTTTGGAACTGGACTGCCTCCCGGGCATGAGCCGGCAGCCCCATTCTAGCCGATGGCGAAGTCGGCTCAAAAGAAAAGTGTCTTAGGTTAGCACGTGGACTAATGAGTAGGATTCTGTGTTTTCACATGCAAAAGTGATTGCTTTTTAATAAAAAACGCTTAATCTGCCTTCCCAATGACAATTAAACCATATATTTTATGGAAAAGAAATGCATGTTTCTGAACGATGGATCATGCTGCTTTGTTGACAACACAACCAAGTGGCGCAGATTGCTGTTTGATTTGAGCAAGCCGCTTCGCCCGGTCACATGACAGGCCACTCAACCCAGGCTAGTTTATTAGAACTCTGCCATTGTCTACATACAGTACCAGTCAAAAGTTTGGACACACCTACTCATTCCAGGGTTTTTCTTTGTTTGGACTATTTTCTACATTGTGGAATAATAGTGAAGACATCAAAAAAGTAACCAAAAAAGTGTTAAACAATATTTGAGATTCTTCAAAGTAGCCACCCTTTGCCTTTACAACTTTGCACACTTTTGGCATTCTCTCAACCAGCTTCATGAGGTAGTCACCTGGATTGCATTTCAATTAGCAGGTGTGCCTTGTTAAGTCAATTTATGGAATTTATTTCCTTCTTAATGCGTTTGAGTCCATCAGTTGTGTTGTAGGGTTGGTATACACAAGATATCCCTATTTGGTAAAAGACCAAGTCCATATTATGTCAAGACCAGCTCAAAAAAGTAAAGAGAAATGACAGTCCGTCATTACTTTAAGACATGAAGGTCAGTCAATCCGGATAATGTCAAGAACTTGGAAGTTTCTTCAAGTGCAGTCGCAAAAACCATCAAGCACTATGATGAAACTGGCTCTCATGAGGACCGCCACAGGAAAGGAAGACCCAGAATTACCTCTGCTGCAGAGGATAAGTTCATTAGAGTTAACAGCCTCAGAAATTGGCAATTCACTGTACCTCAGATTGCAGCCCAAAATAAATGCTTCACAGAGTTCAAGTAACCGACACATCTCGACATCAACTATTCAGAGGAGTCTGCGTGAATCAGGCCTTCATGGTCGAATTGCTGCAAAGAAACTGCTACTAAAGGACACCAATAAGAAGAAGAGACTTGCTTGGGCCAAGAAACATGAGCAATTAGACCAGTGGAAATCTGTCCTTTTGCTCCGAGTCCAAATTTGAGATTTTTGGTTCCAACTGCCGTGTTTTTGTGAGACGCAGAGTAGGTGAATGGATGATATCCGCATGTGTGGTTCCCACCGTGAAGCATGGAGGAGGAGGTGTGATGGTGTGGGGGTGCTTTGCTGGTGACACTGACGGTTATTTATTTAGAATTCAATGCACACTTAACCAGCATGGCTACCACAGCATTCTGCAGCGATACGCCATCCCATCTGGATTACGCTTATTGAGAGTGCATCAGATGACCTGGCCTCCACAATCACCCGACCTCAACCCAATTGAGATGGTTTGGGATGAGTTGGACCAGACTGAAGGAAAAGCAGCCAACAAGTGCTCAGCATATGCAGGAAGCTGGTTGACAGAATGCCAAGAGTGTGCAAAGCTGTCATCAAGGCAAAGGGTGGCTACTTTGAAGAATCAAAAATATATTTCGATTTGTTCAACACTTTTTATGGTTACTACATGATTCCGTGTGTTATTTCATAGTTTTGATGTTTTCACGATTAATATACAATGTATAATATAGTCAGAATAAAGAAAAACCCTTGAATGAGTAGGTACTGTATGTGCGTGCCTTTGTTTGTGTGCCTATGTGTGTGTGCACGGGCCTGTGTTTGTGTCATTACCCATGCATGAAGATTACATCTCCCCCCTCCATATGCAGACTGCTGCCATGTATACTCAGTGTGCTTGTGGCTCCGGGCACTGAGAGAAACACTGATGGATTGAGGCATAGATTATCTAATTATTCCAGCATCAGTGCCCATCCTCTGTCACCCAGATAAAATGCCAAAGCTTTATGCAGTACCTGAAACCATGCTTCAGTTGTCTCCCCCACTTTCTGTGTTCCTACGCTCAGCTAATACATTGTCAATCTTCACTCATGTTCTATCTTTTAATCATTTTTGGGGGGCACAAAATGAAAGGGTTGGTGGAGTAACAGATGGAGAGAGGGGAAATAGAAAATATATACAGTGAGCTCCAAAAGTATTGGGTGAGTGACACATTTTTGTTGTTTTGGCTCTGTACTCCAGCACTTTGGATATTAAATGATACAATGATGTTAAAATGAAGACTGTCAGCTGTAATTGAGGGTATTATCATCTATATCGGGTGAACAGTTTAAAAATTACAGACACACAAATATCTTACCCCCTTAAAAATGCTTACCTTTCCTGTTATTGTAATGGTGAGAGGTTAGCATGTCCTGGGGGTATGATATTTGTGCGTCTAACTTTCTCACTCATCATTATTCACGATTCATTTAGGACTATACGTACTGTAATCATGGTGGCATTCACTTTAATGTAGAAGTGTTTGGAAACCTATTATATTCTTATTACAATAAAAGTTAAACCAAAGTGACACAATACATTATTTACCATCCATTTCCAAAGCAAATGCATCAAACAAGTTTGTAGAGTCACAAGCTTGATGTAGTCATTGCGTGCTAGGAATATAGGACCAAATACTAAACGTTTGACTACTTTAACACACATATAACTGAATTTGTCCCAATCAATTTGGTCCCCTAAAATGCAGGGTCTATGTACAAAAAATGCTGTAACTTATTTTGGGCCAGAACTGTTGCAAAGTAATATCCAAACATTCTGTTGTGCTGTCCTCACAGTTTTGCTTCAGGCCTATCCATGGCAGCCATGCAGACTAAATGGACCCAGGGTTTCAGATATGTTCTGCTACAGTAAAGCAGCTAAGGAGCTTTCTAGTGATGAAGATATGGCCAGCCGATAACAATATTAGATTTACTCTACATATCTACGGTATTTGTAGTTATGCTGCAGATGTGAAAAAAACATGACACTATCTAAGATTTGATATTTCAGCATCATCTTTCATTGTAGTTTACAGTGACAATAATATTTTCTGTATTTGATAGACCGATACAATACAAACATTGCTGATCTCAACATTCTAAATTCTTTCGATTTTTATACATCACATTTTATGACTCCTGATATTTTAATCTTCAAGTCAACACTATCAAGCACGTAGAGACAACATTTAATGATATGTTTTACCATTATTTCCAATGGGAATTCAATGTTTTAATAATTCCTAATGAAATGTATAGGTTATTACACATATATAATTACCATTTTATCATGTCATTGTGTTAATTAATATCTGGTCATTTATGTACAGTAAAATAAAGTGCTACCGGTTTTCCTGGCAAGTCAGGCAGGCTCAAGAAAATACTATTTCAACACAGGTCTGATCAGCAGAGGGCAGCTTTGTTGTGCTAATAGAACACAAGTCCATTTATGGCTGGGACAAACTCGAGACAGTGTTTCATAGTATGGTGCAGCACATTCAACCCAATTAATGATTTATGCTTGGTGAAATAAATGGAAAACTGAAAGCCCTGGATGTCCTTAAAATGCTTTGATACGAACTAGCTTTAGTGTTTAGGTGACCAATGCTGATGGTTTGCAGGGCTTAGAAACTATGCAGGAGCCTGCAGTGTAACAATTTTAGACTCTCACACAGAGAGGAAATGGATCATTTTAAATACTGTGTTTTTTTTTAGTTGTGTGGCTCTGCTAGCATTGTCACTGGTTTATATCATAGCCAGAGCTGACTTTCCAGCTGTTAGACTTGTGCTAGTAACAGAGCCTCAATGGTCTTCGTCATCACAATATTAGACGATGGTCCAAATTCTATCATAGCAGTGAGTGGATTTTCTGCTCTGTGTTTTATGAAAGTACCATTTGCACAGCAGTGTGTGCAGAGTAAAGGAAGTTGATACTTGATTTAGAAATTGGCTAACTTGTGGCTTGACCCGTTCAGTGCTGAGGGTTAACCTGGCCGAGAAGTCGTTTGGTGCACAGAAGAGGGCTGTCGATTCCTAAATGTGAGTGTGAACTTCCTCCGTCTGGAAAATGCTGCAGTGCAAATCAAAGGCAGTTATGAAAGCACAGTGCAGGAGAGTCAGTACTGTGCATAGTGTTAGTAATGCACACTGACAAAAAACTCTAATAGAGCAATAAGAGAACCGTTTTCATCTCTCAGATGGTTAACAATAAAATAAAAGTTGCTTAACCATACCAAAATTACTTTTTGTCATTTAACATTGTGCCACCCCTCCCACCAAGCATCTACCCAGCCTAACTCACAATGAGAGAGATGGAGGCAGAATGGAGTGGATTGACCAGAATAGCAATATTCATCTCCTCTCCATGAGCCAGCTGGCTTGTGCCAATAACATCCTCACACATCATCACATCATTTCCCCAAACAATCCAGCTTGATTGCCACGTCACTGACTATAGTCTCTGTAGTGCATCACAAACAGGCGCTCAAGTGGCCCATGAGACCGGAGTTGGACCGCGATTGAACGTTTGACCCTGAAATGCTGTTGTGATTCAGTCAAGCACTTTCCCTCATTGAAAGCCAATTATAGGACGAATTGCATGAGAGCTAAGATCATTTTCTGGCACCACTACAATCATGTCTGTTTTGTGTATGTATACAATGATCAGTAGCTCGTGAACTGGTTGGTTGTCAAAAAGGTGCATAACCGATGTCGGGGCTTTCTCACTTATATTTGTTTCATAGTGTCCTGTGGTGTAAAGTACTTGAGTAAAAATACTTGAAAGTACTACTTATGTTGTTTTTTGGGGTATCTGTACTTGACTTTGCTATTTATATTTCTGACAACTTTTACTTTTACTTCACTACATTCCTAAAGAAAATTATGTACTTTTTACTCCATACATTTTCCCTGACACCCAAAAGTACTTGTTACATTTTGAATGCTCAGCAGGACAGGAAAACTGCCTAATTAACACACTTATCAAGAGAACATCCCTGGTCATCCCTACAGCCCCTGATCTGGCAGACTCACTAAACACATGCTTTGTTCGTAAATTATGTTTTGATGTGTTGGAGCATGCCCCTGGCTATCCGTAAATAAAAAAAAACAAGAAAATGATGCCGTCTGGTTTGCTTTACATAAGGAATTTGACATTTTTATACTTTTACTTTTGATACTTAAGTATATTTTAGCAATTACATTTACTTTTGATACTTAAGTATATTTTAAACCAAATACTTGTAGACTTTTACTTAAGTAGTATTTTACTGTGTGACTTTTACTTGAGTAATTTTTGATTAAGGTATATTTACTTTTACTCATGTGTGACAATTGGGTACTTTTCCCACCACTGATAGCGTCTTTCTCAAGACGCATTGGAGGAGAAGATTCTAGGTTCCACCCCTTGGATCTTTTCCTCAAATGTGTTTTGAGGAAGAAGCAATTAATCAAGGATGCAAGGAATCATGGAACGTTTGAGATTCATCCCATTTTAGTTTCCTCTCGATCGACTTATCCTCCCCTATTGTACTAAGAAAACATGAAAACCGTATGTCAATTCATAACATGGAACTTGATGTACTATAAAAACGTGCTATACATTCCCATACAGAGGCCGGGTGAATTGGAATTCTCCTGAGATAGGACTTCCCTCAGGGGTAATGAAAGATTATGTCTGTGAACAGTGCACATCTCAACAAACATTCCTTGTACTTGTGTGGCTGTGGACAGCTGTGTCCACACATGAATGTAGCCTTTTTTTCCCTTCAAATTTCTTTCAGTATTGGATCCCAGTTGCTATTTAAGGAGTCTTCGTAGTCCTGTGTTTGTGCCATCTTAGGGTTCAGTATAAACAAAGGATAGGTGGACTACTTGAAGCTGTCTGGGCATGTGGCACACACCGTGGGAACCGCCTTGTTTATCAGACCTACCTTTAAAGACCACATGCTGAGTTTTGCAACCCTGTCAATGTAAACAAGGTAGGGTTTTACATGATGACAAATGGAAGACAGACATTTTTGTACCCGAATTACATTACAAGGCATGGTGGCAAAATGGTTCTCTCTTCACGTGTTAAGAAAATAAAAGAGATTACAGTTATAAGGTCGATGTAATTGTTCACTTATGATCATAATTTAAGCCATTGAAGTGAAGTCCATTTGTTGTGCCTTCACATTACATCACATGAATAGTCTACTGTAGCCAATGACATTAACACCACAGAAGCCACAAAAAAGCCTTTTGAGAACAGTCAGGAATTTGCTCTAATCTTCCCACTAGGTGGCTAACATTAGCAAGATGGCTAATGTTAGCTAGACTAGGGGTTAGGGTTAGGAGTTAGGGCTAAGGTTAGGGTTAAGTTTACGAGTTAGGTTAAAGGGTTAAGGTTAGGGGAAGGGTTAGCTAACATCCTAAATAGTTGCAACTTAGCTAAAAAGTAGCTAGTTAAAGTTGCTAATTAGCTACAATGCTAAAGTTGTCAATTATGAGATTTGAACTCACAACCTTTGGGTTCTAAACGTTCGTGTTATACACCTACCCAACCACCCTACATTCATTGTTGCTTTAAGTAAGCATCTGTCTTATGTAACCATACAAAATGTTACATATCATGCTACCCAACCACCCTAGATTCATTTTTGCTTTAAGTAACCATCTGTCTTATGTAACCATACAAAATGTAACATATCATGCAAATTTTGTATCCTGGATTTACATTTACTATGTTACGTCTAGTCTACGAGACCAGGCTGCCTAAACAACAGCCAAACTATGACCCACAGTTTCCATTTGACACCATATGAAAACTTTTTAACCTACTGATAACCTCCTCAAAACATTATAGTGACTTATCCTTTTTCCTTTATCGTCTAGATCTTGTTTCATCTGGGAACGAATCCTCAAGGCGAAAGAAAACAGATGGCGATGAATTGCTTTCCAAAAGTTTTGTTGACAATTAATTAGGCATACAGATGATGCTTTTAGTCCACAGACTCTCTTAATAAAAATATTGCCTTGCATTTGATTAGGACAAGAAAGATAAGAGCATAGGATAGTGTTTCACAATGTAATTTAGGCTCTTTTATTATCTTAATTAGTTGTGCTTTGAAGTCGTGGACTTGTTCTGTTTATGTACTTCAGGAAAGCTATCTGGTTTATAAGTGCAGATAGTTAGCCTGCGCCACCAGATTGTGTTAGGCCCCTGAGCTAAAGCCTATAGGGTATTAGCTCGGGGAGCTGATGCGAGTCTTTAGATCTCAGACAAGGTTTCTCATCATCATTTACCTAACCACCTCCGCTACACATACATGAGCACACCTAACAGGCTGATTTCTTAAGTGCTCTACATATTAGGATTTGGAAACGAAGAAAAGCAAAAGTGGTTTAATGAAATAGATGTCAGTCTTTGTTTATCACCACGTTAGCCAAAATACCCAGGTGGCCTTCTTTAATCTAAAGTCCCATTGTTTCCAAAATAGAGTGCACACCGTCAGTCAACGGATGCTTCAATAATTAAAATGGATAGGCTGGCTTATTTGGAGGGTTTGCGAGTGAAATTGAAGTTGAAATAGAAAAAAAGAGAACTCCCAAAACAGTTTCCCTGGCTTCTGTATCTGTTATGAGGAGTAACAAAGGATGCCGTCCAAATGCTTCCTTTCCCAAGGATGGGAAAGCTTTCAAGTGCTGGCCCAACCTTCCCTGCTTGTTTATTATTTAAACTCTGAAATGTGTTTTATGTCAAATTTTAAAATGGCTGCTCCAATGGAATTGTTTCTAGGCCATTTCACGCCAAGCTTCCACAGTGACTCATGAGCAAACTGATGACAAGTATTTGCTAGAATTGTGAAGATTTGACACATACTGTATAAGAAGAGCAGGTCATTTTCATTTTAAAGAAAGAAGTCATCCTCCTTGTGTCACCAAATGACATATTGACCACACATTGACCTCACTGTGATTCTCTGGTCCAAATCATCGATGGACCCTAAGGTTCTGCAAAACGAAAGCATGACTACATTTAGTAATGTCTATTCACCGCTTAGCATTATCAATTAGTGCAAAATAATGACAGCTGTATAGGACCCCTGTCATCAAAATATTGTGGGCTGTAACTTGTTGCTTTCTTCGATAGAATTCAGTTCAATTCTATTCTTATATATTTTTTGCCAAGATAGTCAACCCAGCAAAAAATGTCACAGTTATTCTGGGAGTCCTAGGATCCATTGGTGACTTCTTGCAAACTGAATGGTTTGCATTCATCAACATAATTTCAATAACACATTTCAATATTACTACTGAGGCCTGAGGTATATCTGGAAAAGATGTGGTAAAGATCCACATTGTAGGATTCTAGTGCCATGCACAAGAGCCCCCACACACACACAAAAAAACACACACCTGTCTGATAAAAATGAATCTTTCTGGGGAAGTAAGATTAACTGTGAAAGACTGGAGCAGTTAATCACAGATTCTAACCACATCTCCAATCATTGTTTTTATGCGAGAAAAGTCATAATGTATAAAAAGTAATGACAGTTGTGGTGATGGAAACAGGAAGTTTCGGGAACAGTTTTTATAAATGCCGACAGATCATTTGTTCATTTGACATGGTGGGATCTTTTAGCGTTTGTCAAATGTATTATGCAATAAATCGCAGCGTAAACACATTCATGCACAAATATTGATATAAAAACCATATCAAAGTAAACTTGGAGTCACACGATGACATGATGTGTGGTCCTCCCACTACGACTCCGGAAACGATGCAATTTATTAATCTACGGATAATGACATAAATTATGATGAACTTCACGGGTGGTGGGAGTGCACGGTGATCTTGATGCTCCTTTCCAATAAATATCATAGAGGGTCTTATTCTGTTGACATGATGATCGATGCTTGACTGCCATTTTGACAAATACAATTATTCTCGCTCTTCTCTATAATAATCCCATTATGTAGACTAGCCTACCCGCATCAATCTCAGATAAAGCATCCGAGCGAGTGAAACAGCGCCCCTCTGTCTCCGTATATAGACCATGAATCTGATACTGTCTGGACAAAAGGAGTATTGCATGTCATACTTTTTCGGGCCAAACAGCATCAGATACATAGGCTTTCGCCTTATGCCCTTGGGGGAATCCCCGTCACCATCTTGGAGGGTGGTCCAAATGATTAGCCAAGCAAGGGAAGTTTGCAACGTAAGCCCCTCAAACCTTGTTTTTTGTTGAGTTTGCGAGTGTACAATTATGTTCACTTCGGGGCCTGAAACTCCCCATAATTCAATTTGCGACGATTGTACATCCACTAAGAAAAGTCAGCCAAAAATTAAAACCTCAAAGTCAATATGGAGTCAACATACAAGTTTAAGTAAAAACGAATATAAATAAGTTAGAAATTGTGCTACTATCGCACATGACGGCACAAACACGTCGCGCAAAAGTAATTGTTTTGTTTGGTTATCTTTTGGAAATGGTAGAAATAAAACATTTTCCTTCTTCAGAAGTTCCAGCTAGGCAGGCTAACGTTATTTAGATAATTGATTTTCTAGCTATTGTACAGTAGACGTATATTAATAATTAGATATTTAATGTAAGTAAACATAGCATCATAATTGACTTAGCGCACATAAAGCACCCACATGGTCTCTCCTATCATTGCTACGTAGACGACACACAATTAATCTTCTCCTTTCCCCCTTCTGATAACCAGGTGGCAAATCGCATCTCTGCATGTCTGGCAGACATATCAGTGTGGATGACGGATCACCACCTCAAGCTGAACCTCGGCAAGACGGAGCTGCTCTTCCTCCCGGGGAAGGACTGCCCTTTCCATGATCTCACCATCACGGTGGACAACTCCATTGTGTCCTCCTCCCAGAGTGCTAAGAGCCTCGGCGTGACCCTGGACAACACCCTGTCGTTCTCCGCTAACATCAAGGCGGTGACCCGATCCTGTAGGTTCATGCTATACAACATTCGCAGAGTACGACCCTGCCTTACACAGGAAGCGGCGCAGGTCCTAATCCAGGCATTTGTCATCTCCCGTCTGGATTACTGCAACTCCCTGTTGGCAGGGCTCCCTGCCTGTGCCATTAAACCCCTACAACTCATCCAGAACGCCGCAGCCCGCCTGGTGTTCTACCTTCCCAAGTTCTCTCACGTCACCCCGCTCCTCCGCACACTCCACTGGCTTCCAGTTGAAGCTCGCATCTGCTACAAGACCATGGTGCTTGCCTACGGAGCTGTGAGGGGAGCGGCACCTCCGTACCTTCAGGCTCTGATCAGGCCCTACACCCAAACAAGGGCACTGTGTTCATCCACCTCTGGCCTGCTGGCCCCCCTACCTCTGCGGAAGCACAGTTCCCGCTCAGCCCAGTCAAAACTGTTCGCTGCTCTGGCACCCCAATGGTGGAACAAGCTCCCTCACGACGCCAGGACAGCGGAGTCAATCACCACCTTCCGGAGACACCTGAAACCCCAACTCTTTAAGGAATACCTGGGATAGGATATAGTAATCCTTCTAACCCCCCCCCCCCCAAAAAAGATATAGATGTACTCTTGTAAAGTGGTTGTTCCACTGGATATCATAAGGTGAATGCACCAATTTGTAAGTTGCTCTGGATAAGAGCGTCTGCTAAATGACGTAAATGTAAATGTAAAGCTACCGGTTGCTGAAAACATAATAATCTCGGGATGAACAAGCGATGAATTTCCGGGCAAGGGTATGCAAGAACTCCTCGGACGTCATGACACGTCATCAGAAGTGTCCACTTAATTTGAGGGCTAAGGGTGTGTCTTTTAAGTGTTTGGACTGCGTCCATAGTCTAGTAAAATAGAGCAGCTCTTTTTCGCTCGCTAGTTTCCGCAGAGAGGAAGAAGCGAAGCGAGAGGGCTCACTCTCACCAAAATCTGTCCTGAATGAACTCAATGCATTTCTATGGGCATAATACGCAGACCATTCCTGGCTTTGGGATAACGACTCGCGTTGTTAGGGCGGAAACATGGGCATCTCGTCATTATATAGACATCGCTGGTTTCAACCACTTTCGAACTAGAAAGGAAAGGTGACGCCTGCAGTGTTCGGATGCAGGCTTCCCCTAAAGTAAATTTATGTTTTGTCAAAATTTTATAATTACTCCTGTGTAAATGAAATCATTCAAACTACTTTACCAAAGATCTTGACTTACCCAAAGAGTATCGTTAGCTTCTTTAAAAAAAACGGTGGATTGTTTCAAATCACAAGTGCATAGGCCTATGCCAATTTGAAAAGCCAGCAATTTGGCAGCGCGTGTGTCAATAGGCCTAGCTGATTATTGAGTTGCGGCTGTCAGTGAAAAGCATCTAAAATGTGTGGAAGTAATGTGTCTTGAGTATAAACTAAAATGTTGTTAAAAGAAGGGGAGGGGTGTGTGGCGAAGATTTAGGTGTCTCTCCAGAATGCATGTCTCCCACCAATTCTTGCACATTCATTATTTCATTGTGTGATTTGTTTTCCTTTTTTTTGTAAATTAAAAAAAAAAAATCAATTCCCCATCACATATGTAACTGGTAGGCCTAGTAATTGTACCGTTAATCCCTGTCATTTGGTTACATTAATTTCTGCATGTATTAGTAATTTACCGTTCTCATTCTCGGAGTGGAAACGTTGTTTCAATCAATCAATATATAACATTTATTTATAAAGCCCTTTTTACATCAGCCGATGTCACAAAGTGCAATACAGAAACCCAGCCTAAAACATTTACAACAGATTTCACAACACATTAAGTCTGTGCCCTCAGGCCACTACTCTGCTACCACAAATCTTCAACACAAAATCAATTTGTACGAGTGTATATAGTGCGTATGTTATCATGTGTGTATGCACGTCTTTGTGCCTGTGTTGTGTCTCTTCACAGTCCCCGCTGTTCCATAAGATGTATTTTTATCTGTTTTTTTTATATCGAATTTTACTGCTTGCATGAGTTACATTGATGTGGAATAGAGTTCCATGTTGTCATGGCTCCATGTAGTACTGTGCGCCTTCCAAAGTCTGTTCTGGACTTGGGGACTGTGAAGAGACCTCTGGCGGCATGTCTTGTGGGGTATGCATTGGTGTCCGAGCTGTGTGCCAGTAGTTCAAACAGACAGCTCGGTGCATTCAACATGTCAATCTCTCCTCCACTTTGAGCCAGGATATATTGACATGCATATTATTAATGTTAGCTCTCTGTGTACATCCAAGGGCCAGTCGTGCTGCCCTGTTCTGAGCCAATTGCAATTGTCCTAAGTCCCTCCTTGTGGCACCTGACCACACGACTGACCAGTAGTCCATGTGAAACAAAACTAGGGCCTGTAGAACCTGCCCTGTTGATAGTGTTGCTAAGAAGGCAGAGAAGCGCTTTATTATGGACAGACTTCTCCCCATCTTAGCTACTGTTGTATCAATACGTTTTAACCATGATAGTTTACAATCCAGGGTTACTCCAAGCAGTTTAGTCACCTCAACCTGCTAAATTTCCACATTATTCATTTCAAGATTTAGAGTTTAGGGTTTAGTGAATGATTTGTTTAGGGTTTAGTGAATGATTTGTTTCTGAAATATTTAGGAGTCACTTATTCCTTGACACCCATTCTGAAACTAACTGCAGCTCTTCAAATCCAATTTTATTTGTCACATACACATGGCTAGCAGATATTAATCCGAGTGTAGCGAATTGCTTGTGCTTCTAGTTCCGACCATGCAGTAATATCTAACAAGTAATCTAACCTAACAATTTCACAACAACTACCTTATACACACGAGTGTAAAGGAATTAATAAGAATATGTACATACAAATATATGAATGAGCGATGGCCAAACGGCATAGGCAAGATGCAGTAGATGGTATAGAGTACAGTATATACATATGAGATGAGTAATGTAGGGTATGTAAACATTATATAAAGTGGCATTGTTTAAAGTGACTAGTGATACATTTATTACATCCAATTTTTCATTATTAAAGTGGCTAGAGATGAGTCAGTATGTTGGCAGCAGCCACTCAATGTTAGTGATGGTTGTCTCTCGGTCCCCGCTTTGATGCACCTGTACTGACCTTGCCTTCTGGATGATAGCGGGTTGAACAGGCAGTGGCTCGGGTGGTTGTTGTCCTTGATGATATTTTTGGCCTTCCTGTGACGTCGGGTGGTGTAGGTGTCCTGGAGGGCAGGTAGTTTGCCCCCGGTGATGCATTGTGCAGACCTCACTACCCTCTGGAGAGCCTTACGGTTGTGGGCGGAGCAGTTGCCGTACCAGGCGGTGATACAGCCCGACAGGATGCTCTCGATTGTGCATCTGTAAAAGTTTGTGAGTGTTTTCGGTGACAAGCCAAATTTCTTCAGCCTCCTGAGGTTGTTGTGCCTGTTGCGCCTTCTTCACCACACTGTCTGTGTGGGTGGACCATTCCAGTTTGTCCGTGATGTGTACGCAGAGGAACTTAAAACTTTCCACCTTTTCCACTACTGTCCCGTCGACGTGGATAGGGGGGTGCTCCCTTTGCTGTTTCATCTCCTTTGTTTTGTTGACATTGAGTGTGAGGTTATTTTTCTGACACCACACTCCGAGGGCCCTCACCTCCTCCCTGTAGGCCGTCTTGTCGTTGTTGGTAATCAAGCCTACCACTTTAGTGTCGTCTGCAAACTTGATGATTGAGTTGAAGGCGTGCATGGCCACGCAGTCATGGGTGAACAGGGAGTACAGGAGAGGGCTGAGAACGCACCCTTGTGGGGCCCCAGTGTTGAGGATCAGCGGGGTGGAGATGTTGTTACCTACCCTCCCCACCCCACCTGGGGGTGGCCCATCAGGAAGTCCAGAACCCAGTTGCACAGGGTGGGGTCGAGACCCAGGGTCTCGAGCTTAATGACGAGTTTGGAGGGTACTATGGTGTTAAAGGCTGAGCTGTAGTCGATGAACAGCATTCTTACATAGCTATTCCTCTTGTCCAGATGGGTTAGGGCAGTGTGCAGTGTGATTGCGATTGCATCGTCTGTGGACCTATTGGGGCGGTAAGCAAATTGGAGTGGGTCTAGGGTGTCAGGTAGGGTGGAAGTGATATGGTCCTTGACTAGTCTCTCAAAGCACTTCATGATGACGGAAGTGAGTGCTACGGGGCGATAGTCATTTAGCTCAGTTACCTTAGCTTTCTTTGGAACAGGAACAATGGTGGCCCTCTTGAAGCATGTGGGAACAGCAGACTGGGATAAGGATTGATTGAATATGTCCGTAACCACATCAGCCAGCTGGTCTATGCATGCTCCGAGGACGCGGCTGGGGAGGCCGTCTGGGCCGGCAGCCTTGCGAGGGTTAACATGTTTAAATGTTTTACTCACGTTGGCTGCAGTGAAGGAGAGCCCACAGGTTTTGGTAGCGGACCGTGTCAGTGGCACTGTGTTGTCCTCAGAGCGAGCAAAGAAGCTGTTTAGTTTGTCTGGGAGCAAGACATCGTGGTCCGCGACGGGGCTGGTTTTCCTTTTGTTGTCCGTGATTGACTGTAGAACCTGCCACATACCTCTCGTGTCTGAGCCGTTGAATTGCGACTCTACTTTGTCTCTATACTGACGCTTAGCTTGTTTGATTGCCTTGCGGAGGGAATAGCTACACTGTTTGTATTCGGTCATGTTTCCGGTCGCCTTGCCCTGATTAAAAGCAGTGGTTCGCGCTTTCAGTTTGCGCGAATGCTGCCATCAATCCACGGTTTCTGGTTGGGGAATGTTTTAATAGACGCTGTGGGTACAACATCAACGATGCACTTGCTAATAAATTTGCTCACCGAATCAGCGTATTCATCAATGTTATTGTCCGACGCTATGCGGAACATATCCCACTCCGCGTGATCGAAGCAATCTTGAAGCGTGGAATCTGATTGGTCGGACCAGCGTTGAACAGACCTGAGCACGGGCGCTTCCTGTTTTAGTTTCTGTCTATAGGCTGGGAGCAACAAAATGGAGTCGTGATCAGATTTTCCGAAAGGAGTGCAGGGGAGGGCTTTATATGCGTCGCGTAAGTTAGAATAACAATGATCCAGGGTTTTGCCAACTCGGGTCGCGCCTTCGATATGCTAATAAAATTTAGGGAGCCTTGTTTTCAGATTAGCCTTGTTAAAATCCCCAGCCACAATAAATGCAGCCTCAGGATATGTAGTTTCCAGTTTGCATAGAGTCAAATGAAGTTCTTTCAGGGCCGTCGATGTGTCTGATTGGGGCGGGATATACACGACTGTGATTATGATTGAAGAGAATTCTCTTGGTAGATAATGCGGTCGGCATTTGATTGTAAGGAATTCTAGGTCAGGTGAACAAAAGGACTTGAGTTCCTGTATGTTGTTATGATCACACCATGTCTCGTTAATTATAAGGCATACACCCCCGCCCTTCTTCTTACCAGAGAGATGTTTGTTTCTGTCGGCGCGATGCGTAAAGAAGCCAGGTGGCTGTACTGATGACGTATCCCGAGTGAGCCATGTTTCCGTGAAACAAAGAACGTTACAATCTTTGATGTCTCTCTGGAAGGCAACCCTTGCTCGTATTTCGTCTTCCTTGTTGTCAAGAGACTGGACATTGGCGAGTAGTATCCTCGGGAGCGATGCGTGATGTGCCCGTCTACGGAGCCTGACGAGAAGACCGCTCTGTCTGCCCCTTCTGCGGCGCCGTTGTTTTGGGTCGCGGGCTGGGATCCGATCCATTGTCCTGGGTGGTGGACCAAACAGAGGATCCGCTTCGGGAAAGTCGTATTCCTGGTCGTAATGTTGGTGAGTTGACGTTGCTCTTATATCCAATAGTTCCTCCCGACTGTAAGTAATAAAATCTAATATTTCCTGGGGTAACAATGTAAGAAATAACACATAAAAAAACTAAATACTGCATAGTTTCCTAGGAACGCGAAGCGAGGCGGCCATCTCTGTCGGCGCCGGAAGTAGTGTTGCAGTCATTTCAGTCACTGTAGCAGATGACGTGTATAGTGTTGAGTCATCTGCATACATACAGTGGACATACTGGCTTTACTCAAATCAAATCTTATTTCACATGCGCAAAATACAACAGGTACAACCTTACAGTGAAATGCTTACTTACAAGCCCTTAACCAACAATGCAGTTTTAAGAAAACTACGTTAAGTAAAAAATAGATAAATAAAAAAATACGAAATAAAAGTAACAAATAATTAAAGAGCAGCAGTAAAATAACAATAGCGAGGCTATATACAGGGGGTACTGGTACAGAGTCAATGTGCGGGGGCACCGGTTAGTCAACGTAATTGAGGTAATATGTACATGTAGGTAGAGTTAAAGTGACTACGCATAGATAATAAACAGAAAATAGCAGCAGCGTCAAAGAGGGGGGCAGGGGGGCAATGCAAATAGTCTGGGTAGCCATTTGATTAGCTGTTCAGGAGTCTTATGGCTTGGGGTAGAAGCTGTTGAGATGCCTCATGGACCTAGACTTGGAGATCCGGTACCGCTTGCCGTGCGGTAGTAGAGAGAACAGTCTATGACTATGGTGGCGGGAATCTTTGACATTCTTTAGGGCCTTCCTCTGACACCGCCCGGTATAGAGGTCCCGGATGGCAGGAAGCTAGGCCCCAGCAATGTACTGGGCCGTATGCACTACCCTCTGTAGTGCCTTGCGTTCGGAGGCCGAGCAGTTGCCATACCAGGCAGTGATGCAACCAGTTAAGATGCTCTCGATGGTGCAGTTTTAGAACTTTTTGAGGGTCTGAGGTCCCATGCCAAATCTTTTCAGTCTCCTGAGGGGGAATAGGTTTTGTCGTGCCCTCTTCACGACTGTCTTGGTGTACTTGGACCATGCTAGTTTGTTGGTGATGTGGACACCAAGGAACTTGAAGCTCTCAACCTGCTCCACTACAGCCCCGTCGATTTGAATGGGGGTGTGCTCGGTCCTCCTGTCCTGTAGTCCACAATCATCTCTTTTGTCTTGATAACATTGAGGGAGAGGTTGTTATCCTGGCACCACACGGCCAGGTCTGTGACCTCCTCCCTATAGGCTGTCTCATCGTTGTTGGTGATCAGGCCTACCACTGTTGTATCATCAGCAAACTTAATGATGGTGTTGGAGTCGTGCCTGCAGTCATGAGTGAACAGGGAGTACAGGAGGGGACTGAGCACGCACCCCTGAGGGGCCCCGTGTTGAAGATCAGCGTGGCGGATGTGTTGTTACCTACCCTTACCACCTGGGAGCGGCCGTCAGGAAGTCCAGGATCCAGTTGCAGAGGGAGGTGTTTAGTCCCAGGGTCCTTAGCTTAGTGATGAGCTTTGAGGGCACTATAGTGTTGAACGCTGAGCTGTAGGCAATTAATAGCATGCTCACATAGGTGTTCCTTATGTCCAGTTGGGAAAGGGAAGTTTGGAGTGCAACAGAGATTGCATCATCTGTGGATCTTTGGGGGCGGTATGCAAATTGGAGTCGGTCTAGGGTTTCTGGGATAAAGGTGCTGTGGTCCATGACCAGCCTTTCAAAGCACTTCATAGCTACAGACGTGAGTGCTACATGTTGGTAGTCATTTAGGGAGGTTACCTTAGTGTTCTAGGGCACAGGGACTATAGCGGTCTGCTTGAAACATGTTGGTATTACAGAGTCAGACAGGGAGAGGTTGAAAATGACAATGAAGACTCTTTCCAGTTGGTCAGCGCATGCTCGGAGTACACGTCCTGGTAATTTGTCTGGCCCTGCGGCCTTGTGAATGTTGACCTGTTTAAAGGTCAGCTAGAGAGAGCGTGATCACACAGTTGTCCGGAACAGCTGATGCTCTCATACATGTTTCAGTGTTACTTGTCTCGAAGCGAGCATAGAAGTAATTTAGCTTGCATGGTAGGCTCGTGTCACTGGGCAGCTCGCGGCTGTGCTTCCAGCTTAGAGTCCCGCTCCTTGAAAGCGGCAGCTCTACCCTTTAGCTCAGTGTGGATGTTTCCTGGAATCCATGGCTTCTGGTTGGGGCATGTACGTACAGTCACTGTGGGGACTACGTCATCGATGCAGTTATTGATGAAGCCAGTGACTGATGTGGGGTACTCCTCAATGCCATCGGAAGAGTCCCGGAACATATTCCAATCTGTGCTAGCAAAACAGTTCGGTAGTTTACGATCTGCTTCATCTGCCCACTTCTTTATTGACCAGGTGTCACTGGTGCTTCCTGCTTTAGTTTTTTCTTGTGAGCAGGAATCAGGAGGATAGAATTATGGTCAGGTTTGCCAAATGGAGGGCGAGTGAGAGCTTTGTATGCATTTCTGTGTGTGGAGTAAAGGAGTTTTTTCCCTCTGGTTGCACATTTAACATGCTGGTAGAAATTAGGTAAAACCAGTGGCATGTCATTAGTAAGATTGAAAAAAGTAATGGGTCGAGACAGCTCCCCTGGGAATTCTTGATTCTACCTGGATTATGTTGGAGTGGCTTCCATTAAATAACATCCTCTCCACAATATAGCAGGGGGTGTAAAGCCATAACACATACATTTTTCCAGCAGCAGACTATGATTGATAATGTCAAAAGCCGCACTGAAGTCTAACAAAACAGCCCCACAGTCTTTTTATCATCAATTTCTCTCAGCCAATCATCAGTCATTTGTGTAAGTGCTGTGCTTGTTGTATGTCCTTCCCTATAAGCGTGCTGAAAGTCTTGTCAATTTGTTTACTGTAAAATAACGTTGTATCTGGACAAACACAATTTTTTCCTAAGGTTTACTAAGGGTTGGTAACAGGCTGATTGGTCTGCTATTTGAGCCAGTAAAGAGGGCTTTACTATTCTTAGGTAGCGGAATGATTTTTGCTTCCCTCCAGGGCTGAGGACGCACACTTCCTAGTAGGCTTAGATTAAAGATATGACAAATAGGAGTGTCAATATCGTGCACTATGGAGTGGAGTGCTCCATGTGAGCAATGAGCATGTGCGTGGTTTCTCTGTCCTGATAATGTTGAGGGAGCATGCATGCCTGAACATTCCAACCTGCTGAGTTGATACAATGTTGCACTTCACTAGTGATAAATCAAGTCAAGACAGATATAAAGTGAGGCAGACAGGCGGAGTAGAGAGATGATTGAAAGAAATTGCATTTTCATCAGGATATATTCTACTGATTTTATTTGTCAGCTGTAGGCCTATGTATTTTATTTACTTGACGATGGAAGTTATAGGCTGCTGCATTAGACTATAGGCTATTTCTGAGTTCCATGCACTAATTTCTTTAGCCACCAATGGATCACAGTGTAGGCTATCAAATTATTATTCTTTTTTTTTTTTATAAATGTAACCTTTATTTAAATTAGGCAAGTCAGTTAAGAACAAATTCTTATTTTAAATGACGGCCTACCCTGGCCAAACCCTCCCCTAACCCAGACCAATTGTGCGCCGCCGTATGGAATCCCGATCATGGCCGGTTGCGATTTTTTTTCTCACCTTTATTTAACCAGGTAGGCCAGTTGAGAACAAGTTCTCATTTGCAACTGCGACCTGGCCAAGATAAAGCAAAGCAGTTCGACATATACAACAACATAGAGTTATACAGCATGTGCAAATGAGGTAGGATAAGAGAGGTAAGGCAATAAATAGGCCATGGTGGCGAAGTAATTACAATATAGCAATTAAACACTGGAATGGTAGAATGTGCAGAAGATGAATGTGCAAGTAGAGATACTGAGGTGCAAAGGAGCAAGATAAAGGACGACGGGGTACAGCCCAGGATTGAACCAGGGTCTGCAGTGATACCTCTAGCACTGAGATGCAGGGGCTTAGACCGCTGCACCACTCAGGAGCCTTTAAATGTTTCCATATGGCAAAGGCTGGTGCTCTTGCATTAGTTGAATTTTAACTTTCAGATTTTTTATAATTTTAATTCATATTTTTATGCCACGTGACAATCATTTTGAGAAACCAAAAACATTATTATTGAAGTGAAGCTGTTCCACAAAAATGCACATATGAAAATAGTCATAACTGGCACATAGGTCATAATGGTAGGATAAGTTGTGAGCTTATGTCACGTGTGCTCCCTCTCCGGCCTCTAGGTCACCAGGCTGCTCGTTTAAGGCGCACACCTGTCACTAGCGTTACGCGCATTTGCACATAATGACACTCACCTGGACTCCTTCACCTCCTTGATTACCTGCCCTTTATATGTCACTCCCTTTGGTTTCTTCCCCCGTTGTCATTGTTTCTGTTTCATGTCGGTGCGCTGTTTGTTTCTTGTTTAGTTCATTTATTTATTAAATGTATTCACTCCCTGAACTTGCTTCCTGACTCTCAGTGTACATCGTTACAGCTTCCCCAAATGTTAAACCCCCTAGCTGCCTATGGTCTATATTATAACACCAATTGACACCCACGGGAGGACCCGTGAAAAAACAGGCCCGCCTATAGATCAAATCAAATGCCCATCCAAGTGATTCGTTCTGGCGCCAGCCCTGGTTTCACCATTGATTTTATATCATGAAAATTGTATAAAAACATTCAGAAGCATAGTACAGTATACTGAAAAAATTATATTAACCTAGTACTTTCCACTATACTGACCCTGATCTTTTTTCAGTTTTAGCATTAAATATGTTAGCCTAAAGGAATAGACTGGCACATCACAACAAAAAAATAAGGTTTTCGTCATTTCAAAATTGAGATGCAGAGCCAAAGCTGGACGGACATCCGTAAATGGCATTCCCTATGGATGGTTTGTAGCTATGGTGTTCAGCTGTGAATAATTATGGACACACACACACCAAATACCTAGCTGCAGTGCACAGAATCATATCCCTAAAATGTAGGGCCTAAATGAAGCAGGAAAAAAGGCTGGAGATACAGGGGAATGAGATTCTGCCTTGGTGGTGTTCAGCACAAAATCTCCTACTTAGGGAGTTGGCTGGCTCTTTCAGTCTAGGTCAAGGACTCTGAGAAATTGGACCCCACACCGCATGCATTTTCTCTGACATCATCATCCATATACTAAGTGGGTCCATTCACCTGGAAGCGAAAGCAATTAACTTCTGTCACCTCCTTCTTAAATCTGGGCAATAAGAAGGTATTCTTCGATTGTTTCCGCTTGGGCTTAATCTTTCAAGTTCAATTTGGAAGCTGGAACGAGGCGTGACAGTGGCACATAGAGTGCAGGGGCCTCGGTACAGAACGGAAAAGGTTACGGTCCTTTGTTTGATCACAGGCCCAGTACACAACTTTGATATGCTCAGAATAAACCCTGGCGTAGACAAGCACAGAATGGCAGAACACCGGCCATCTTGGCCAGCTGCTTTGATGAAATGTAAAGGTCAAGATAGCTGTGTGGTTTTCAGAGTGACTAGGTTATTGTGTCACAAGTTTAGAGCTAATGGGTTTCCATAGTTTTCTAATGGTTGTTCACCATTGATACCACTGAATGACCTTCACTGTAAAATCAAAGTCATTATGCACATAGGGAAAGTCATTATGCACACAGATTATTTGCTGAGGGAAACAGACATGCAAACTCTTATTCAAGCACAGACAGACAGACAGACAGACAGTCAGAATACTCTCTCACACTCTCCCTCATATTGCTGGAGTGTTAGGGGAAAAACTATTTCCGAGTAAGTGAGAGTGCTTTTTAAACGACAACGCCAGGCTATTTCATTTTCCATTACATATAGCAATACCTCTGTGTTTTCTCAACACCAGCTTACTTCAGGGAGTCACCAGCAAAATCTAATCAGAGTTGGAAAGCACAATTTTGAGGCCATATACTTTCCTCAATCAATTCCATCTTTTTCTTGTAAAGGAGAGGAGAGATTTGACCCTACTCAACTCAAAAATCGATTCCAACTAATTGTGAATTATATACACCTTCATGTGGCAGACTGAGTGCAGCAGCACACATACATTTTCAAATTAAAGCTGGGATTGGTGAATTTCAACGAATATGTGCCACACAAACTTTGAGAACTTTTCACACTGGCTTTATGTAAACACAAGTTTGTGAGTCAAGTAGCTGCTGTTTGGTTTTATTTGGACTATTGAACACTGCGGATATGTTTGTTTATCATCTTGACCATGTGCTAGCGTGGTAAGCTAGTCAACACATTGCTTGTTTTTGAGTGACTGATGATTTTGACTTTGTAATAGAGAAAGATGGTTATGGGATCCCACAACATCCCACTGGTCAGTGTCCATTTTAGGAAGATATGATGTAAATACAGATTTAAGTTATGAAATACATGAAAAGGTGGTCCGACAGTAAAGCAGAGATGTAGTTTGACATTTTAAACTGTGAGAACTCATTTAGGATTAATATTAGGCAGAGGCTGCAGTTCCGAAGATAACCCCACTTTTGCCCTTGTCCCACCCCCATGAAAGCCTCTTCCCCAAAGCAAAACATCTGTATCACATTCTGTGCATGCATTTCTTTACGCCTTGATCACACCGACAGCGTCATTGCATTTTAGTGGCGTTACCTCTACTTTACTTACATATTTTTGTGGCCACCTTCCCTTCATATTTCTCAGTCTGTAAAGTAGGGAATACCATACATTTTTAGCTATAGAGAAGAGGCTTCCAGAGAATTCAGAACCGCAGCCCCTCCGTTATTATCATTCAACCTTTATTTGACCAGTTTGGACTCTCAAATGTTACACAGGATAAGCATAATGTCAAGAAGATAAACATTTAGTTTGACATCAGGTATTTTAAAAGTATGAGCTTGTGACAGCATTGGTAAGGTAACCGTGTTATACAGTATATCTGCCAAAAGTAAAATTGCAACAAAATTATTTAAGTTAAACTCTATTTTCGGGACCCCACAGCCACTTATGTCTGCTGGAGTGTTTGAGTCTGGTAACGGTTGAAACAGATGGACATTGCCTACTGTGTAAACACACTGGACTGTGGTGTGGGCTACATTACATTTCGGATTCCTTAGCAACCTTCACATGCAGTACTATGATATAAAAAGTATAATGACCAGTCCAGTTGTGAATAGGCCCAAGCATGGGCAAGACGTATCAGTATTATCTCTGGAAACAGATAAAGCCTAGTCCTGGATTAGAAAACACTTTCAATGGAGATTCTCTATTGAACATACTTCTTAGTCCAAGAGTAATCTGGTCCAGGAAATCAGCCTATAGTGTGTGGGAGTGTGTCGGCTATACCTGTGGGATTCTCAGACAGATTTTGGGCATGGAAGTGGGCATGCAAGAAGGGCAGATGATGAGGGGGAGAGGGCAGGCTTGGCTAGGGAGTCGACGTTTGTGCGCGTGTGACTTGGCAGTCTTGGCAGTGAAGATAAGAAGTGTGATTAAGAGAGGGGGAGATGGTGGGAGGGGCTTTCCATTAGCTAATGGGGGTTGTTACTGCGGTGCCAATACAAGTTGGCGGCATACACATGCAGAACGCTAATGGTGATGCTCACAGTAACACTTCATTATAGCCTACATAGCTAGGCATTAACCCAGGGGAGATACATTATTATTTATGTAATTATGTAAATAAATTTGAACGTGTAATATGTGGCTCAGTTGGCAAAGCATGGCGCTTGCAGTGTCAGGATTGTGGGTTCGAATCTGGCTGGGCCACCTGTATGAAAATGTATGCACACACTACTGTAAATCGCATAAGATTAATGCGTCTGCCCTAATTTGTCTCCAGGTGTGTCTTGTTATGAGAGTTGGGATGCACTTTGAAACAATAATTAAGACATGATGCACTATGTCACTGTACTGTTAGTGCAGACAGGTACATTGCATTCAGAAAGTATTCAGACCCATTTACTTTTTCCACATTTTGTTACGTTACAGCCTTATTCGAAAATGTATTAAGTCTTTTTTCCCCTCATCAATCTACACACAATACCCCGTAATGACAAAGTGAAAACAGTTTTATAGAAATTTTTGCAAATTTATTAAAAACAAAAAATAGAAATACCTGTAAGTATTCAGACCTTTTGCTGTGAGACTCGAAAATTTAGCTCAGGTGCATCCTATTTCCATTGATCATCCTTGACATGTTTCTACAACTTGATTGGAGTCCACCCATGGTAAATTCAATTGATTGGACATGATTTGGAAAGGCACACACCTGTCTAGATAAGGTCTCATAGCTGACAGTGCATGTCAGAGCAAACACCAAGCCATGAGGTTGAAGGAATTGTCCGTAGAGGTCCGAGACAGGATTGTGTCTAGGCACAGATCTCGTGGAAGGGTACCAAAAAATGTCTGCAGCATTGAAGGTCCCCAAGAACACAGTGGCCTCCATCACTATCTTAATGGAAGACGTTTGGAACCACCAAGACTCTTCCTAGAGCTGACCGCCCGGCCAAACTGAGCAACCGGGGGAGAAGGGCCTTGGTCAGGGAGGTGACCAAGAACCTGATAGTCACTGTGACAGAGCTCTAGTGTTCCTCTGTGGAGAGGACTCCACCAATCAGGCCTTTATGGTAGTGGCCAGAAGAAAGCCACTCAGAAAAAGGCACATGACAGCCTGCTTGGAGTTCGCCAAAGGCACCTAAAGACTCTCAAACAAGATTCTCTGGCCTGATAAAACCAATATTGAACTCTTTGGCCAGAATGCCAAGCGTCACGTCTGGAGGAAACCTGGAACCATCCCTATCGTGAAGCATGGTGGTGGCAGAATAATGCTGTGGGGATGTTTTTCACCGGCAGGGACTGGGAGACTAATCAGGATTGAGGCGAAGATGAACAGAGCAACGTACCGAGAGATCCTTAATTAAAACCTGCTCCAGAGGTTCACCTTCCAACAGGACGACCCTAAGAACACAGCCAAGACAATGCAGGAGTGGCTTCGAAACAAGTCTCTGGATGTGCTTGAGTGGTCCAGCCAGAGCTCGGACTTGAACCCAATCTAACATCTCTGGAGAGACCTGAAAATAGCTGTGCAGAGACACTCTCCATCCAACCTAACAGAGCTTGAGAGGATCTGCAGAGAAGAATGGGAGAAACTCTCCAAATACTGGTCTGCCAAAGCTTGTGGCGTCATACCCAAGAAGACGAGAGGCTGTAATCACTGCCAAATGTGCTTCAACAAGTACTGAGTAATAGGTCTGAATACTTATGTAAATGTCATACTTCATTTATTTATTTTTGCAAACATTTCTAAAAACCTGTTTTTGCTTTGTCATTATGAATCCTGTGAAGATTGATGAGGGGAAAAAAACAATTAAATCAATTTCAGAATAAGGCTGTAACGTAACAATGTGGAAAAAGTCAAGGGTTCTGAATACTTTCCGAATGCATATAGCGTACTTCTTATCCTTGGTAATTCTGTTTTCCAAGAGAAGACCTAAGGAAAGCCTGTGGTGTAATAGACATGGATAAAAATAAGGGATGTTGAATGGGGCTTGTAAAAAGAAAGAGTAAGCATCTTGTGCCCAATTTGGAAGACTCACTTCTCTCTAGTCCTGCCTCATCTTCTCTCATTCCGTCTAAACCCCATAAAATGTACTCTGGGTTTTGCTGGCGTTTCCACAGCAACCAGGGTCACTGATGTAATTCAAAGCTGACATAGCAAAGAGTTACGGGGAAATAAGTAAAACAGTCCAAATGGTTTGCCATTGCTACAGCTTACATGTTGGTGATTCATTGATAGATATGGGTTATTGTGTGTTATATATTACCATATTATTTACAATAGGAATGTTATTTTGTAAACTGTAATAAATTCCAATTTAAATAGACCTTAAAAGGAATCTTGAAAGAGATTAAAGAGTCTTAATTTGATTACTGTCTGTCTACTGTCTTGAGTCCCCATACAGTTCTCCTTGAATCACAAGATGCCTACACCATTGGATAACTGTCATTGCTGAATGTGAACATTTTAGAACCAAAATCTTATGAGGCAATTTACTGATAAGGCTCTCCCCTGTAGGCTTCTAGATGTAGTGATATTTGTTGGGTACAACAGATTCCCTGTTGCTAAACGTTAGTGAGGGTGATATAATAGCAAAATAAATATTATTTTTGTAAACGTTAGTGAGGGTGATATAATAGCAAAATAAATATTATTTTTGTGAGATATAAATATAGGCCTATAGGCTACTTCAAATTGTGTTCAACTCTTGCAATGTAATTGTATGTTATTGTTCTATAAGATCAAGTCTGACCACACAATATATATTTAGGCCTACCAGCAAATAGCAATTCAATTAAAGTAGCCTATGTATTATTACAGGTACAATATTATAAGCACATTAAATGAGAATTAGAGTTAAGTAAACCATGGCTGGGCAGTATTAGTGAATTTGGTTATTACACTTTGGCAGTAATGGGAAATCTTATGCAACATGCTTCTGTCATGTCTAACCTACTATACGCAGTTTTGGGATGGATGTTTAGCCTGCTATGGGAAATAGGAATTCTGTTAAAAATGGTGTAAAATGAATAGTATATAGGACTACCATCATTTGTAAAATGGATTTACAAATATGTGCTGGAAGAACAAAACGTTAATCGTATCTCCAACCCGATTTTCCCCTTGACATCAACATGGAATTTCGCCGTGTAGGCCTAGAATATGCGTTTAAACGCACGCCTGTAAAAACAAAAAACATAATACCGTCCGTCATGATAAATACCTTTACTAAAATAATTAAAAGCCTGAATTAAAAGCCTGTATTTCGGGGTGTCACAACAAAATACCATTGACAAGTCACAGTTAGTCATTCGTGCCTAACGGTATTGCGCACAAATCATCAACCAACTCTAACCGTCCACTGCACGGGCGGAGTAGTCTACAAGGCATTTCATACTGATATATATTTTAAGAGCCCAACCTACTCGCGCATCGATTGGCCAGGTCGACTCTTCTGTCGGTTTTCATTGGTTTGTGATAATGGTATTTCACTCATCTTTTGCCCATGTAATTTACTATTAATATTGTATGTGGTTGCTGGCGTAGGTGCGGATCATTTATAACATACGAAAGGGAGAAAGACAGGTGTCCACAAGAGAGGATGCGCATAAAATAATACATTTTTTTTTCTCCTCGCTCCCTTGCGAATGCCATGACGTGGGAATGGAGTTTCCAACTGAGACAGGAGTTGCGTGTCCAAAATGTAGACATTTGCATGTAACCAAGAGATGAGGATAAGCACTAAGAATGTTTTGCGCAAAATTGAAAGACCTGAAAATCTCTGGAGAATGCCCGTTCTCCGGTATCGGTCGTATGGACGAACCCGGAGACTTTGAGGAATGTACAAGTGACCATACCGGGGATGTACTGGCAATTTCCAAGGATGTGCATGGAAATGTATCGGAGGTGCTACCTCAAAGGAAGACAAGCAAGACTAGAGTCAATCTTCATTCATTAGGGGAGAGCATCCGCAAATTGGCATGTCCGGAGGTAAATTGAGATTGTACTACAATAAAGCAATTTCTCAAAACATTCATCAGAATTGATTTGTGCACTGTTGTTGAGTGTAGTCTCAGAAGAGAGCAGTTTACACCGTGGAACATGTACAGTTCGGAACAAAAAAAACGTCTGTTTTGCTGGTTTTATCTCGAACCAAATGATTGGTTTGCTGTTGTGTTGATGTGATTGCAATGGGCCAAACTATAAGATTTCTTATACAAATATCTTGTCAATAAACTTCTCGACTTGTTGTTTACAGTTTCAAAGACTGCATACTGCCTTTCTGCAAATGATGAAACAGCATACGTTAGACAAGAAATGGTAAGAAATAAGTCCAATAAATGTTGGCGAAATTAATGATTTTTTACTATGCTGCCCTGATATTTAATTATTGTCAAAGGTCATGATTATAATAAATGACAATGTTCAGTTCAATTGAATGCGTTCCGATATTATTCTTGTTGAAGACCTATTGACTATATTCCATGCATGGATGCACCATGTATCACGACCTGTATATGGTCAATCAGCAAGATGGCTTTGAAGGCAACACAAGGAATAGGAAAAATAGCCAAACCGTAGGTTAGAAACTTTTTTTCATAACATGCATGGGATTTCAAGGAATACGATATCTAGACCCATTTATTAATATGGGGAGTGCAGTGCTTACTAATATAATACTAATATAATTTCTGTCCACAGCCCTTCCGTGTGTTACGCAGACATCTGTCAAGATAGGAGCTTTGATCGACCAGAGAATTTAATGGAGATCATGAAGAATTATTCTCTAAAAACAGGTATTGTAAAGCTGATTGAATTCAAACAACACTGAACATGAGTTGCTTTTATTCCATTTTGGATGTTTTTAACATCTGTTATATTCATGCCTCTGTGAAACAAAAAGCAATTTTTTTTTACCTTGTGTGGAAAATAAAAATGTTATATTCTATTCGTTTGTATTATTTTCTATTCTAATATACAGTATTGTATTTCATTTTTTATTTACATAGTGTAATTCTATTCTATTACATTGAATAAGTGTTTTGCCCTCCTTTTACGACCAGGTATTCACATGGACGCTTTGAAAGTCTCCCTTGGCGAGGAGCTGTTCCAAACGTGCTTCGACGAGGACGGCCATATTCTGCGGGTAGTGGGGGGAGCCCTCAGCGACTTCCTGAACAGCTTCAACGTCCTGTTGAAACAGAGCTGCAGCCCAAACCCGCTAGCACCAGCCGCTCTGCAAGCCGAACCAGACAGGAGAACAGATTATGTAAACAATGAAGAAGCGTCGGTGCTGTGCCTGGACAAGGATCTGGGTCTGCTCACCGTTTACTACTTCAACCCCAGGCAGACCACGGAGCTCTTCTTCCCTGGGGTCATCAAGGCGGCCGCCCGCCTGCTCTACGACACCACCGTGGAGGTGTTGATGGACATGGAGATGGACCTTCAAGGAGGCACCAAGGAGAGCATAGGCCCCTTGCAGTTTCAGGCTGGGCCCCGGCAGCCCAGCCTGCTCTACTCGGTGGTGGTGAAGAACGCCAAGAGCCTGAGCCCCAGTCCCATGAGGGCCACGTCAGTTGGGACCATGCCCACCTCGCTCTTCTCCTCCACATTCCCCTTCCACCTCTTTCTGGATCAGGACCTGGGTCTGTTGCAAATCGGGGATGGCCTCCGGAAGAGACTTAGCCGGAAGGACGGCCTGAGGCGGCCCACTGCCTTCCTGGAGCACTTTGCCATCGTCACGCCCCAGATCAGGTGCACCTTCCGAGGCATCTTGACTATGCTGAACACACAGTTCATCATTCGGATAAAGCACCAAGGTGGCTCCATGGCCGATGACACAGGGAGGGTATGACCCTATTTCGACTGAATATCAGACCTGTGTTCAAATAGTATTTGAAGTCTTGAGTGATGCTTCATTGAGCTCGCCTGGTTCAATGGAACCAATGGAATAGTCCCAAAGATGCAAACCCGCCCATTCGGCAGTCCAGTCAGGTTTAAGCTAACCTAACGTAGCAGTCGTAGAAAGACGCCTGAGCGGAGTTCCCACTATCGTTTTTCAGTGGAAAGTTAGGTGGAAAATACTATATCCCTTGAAACATCCACTTTCTGTTGATTCCGCAGGAAGTGGGCTCAAGCAAAGACTCAGTCTTTGATTTCCAAAACCATTTGAACTCAGGTCTGCTAGATATGACCCTTTGGAGTTGAGACGAATGACTCACAAGGAATCGAAGGTTGTCTAAATGCAGATTTGATGTTAGAAATAGCCCTTCAGAAAGGCAAAATGCTGCATTGTTAATTATTATGTGCTAATTAGCGGAATGCTCCCCCTGAGGTAGAGAACAACATAAGCCCAGGATGGAATTGGACAGCCGGGTCTCATAGACTAGATGTAATATAGTAAATGTAAATCCGGGACACTCAAATTAGTATGATATGGTTACATAAGACAGATGGTTACTTAAGGCAAAAAACAAAAGTAGGGTGCTTGTCAGGGTGGATGGGCAGGCATATAAAGCGAACGTCTAGCAACCCAAAGGTTGCAAGTTCGTATTTCATTACAGACAACGTTAGCTAATTAGCAACTTTTCAACTAGTTACTACTTTGCAACTACTTAGAATGTTAGATAACACCTCCCTTAACCCTAACCTTAACCCTTTTCGCTAACCATAGTCCTTTTAGCTAACCTTAATCTTAACCATTTAACCTAACTTCTAAACTTAACTTAACTCTAACCTTAACCCCTAACCCCTAGCCTAGTTAATGTTAGCCAGCTAGCAAATGTTAGCCAGCTCGCTGGAATTCGAAAAATATCATACGTTTTGAAAATTTGTAACATATCGTACATTTTGCAAATTTGTAACATATTGTACATTTACAAATTCGTAACATAACATGAATTGTAATTCGTAACATATCATACAAAATGGGTGATGGACATCCAGAAATGAATACATACCATACAAAACGTAATATATCATATTAAATCATCTTGAATTTACATACAGAATAATACAAAATGCTCTGAGACCAGGTTTAATTGAAGGCAATATGTCAAATCAGTTCACCCATCAAAGTCTCTCATGAGGATGCTGATATAATCATGTTACAACCTCTATTTATGGCCAACTATTTAGAGCAGTAAAAAGAAAGTCAGGTCAGGTCAAAACATATACAAAGTTAACTATTCACCGGGTGAGTTTCCCTGAAA
This sequence comes from Salmo salar, assembly GCF_965601325.2. Lineage (NCBI taxonomy): Eukaryota > Metazoa > Chordata > Actinopteri > Salmoniformes > Salmonidae > Salmo > Salmo salar. Next base: position 34,565,161 of record NC_138294.1, on the reverse strand, counting down.
GCTTCATAGTTATTGTGACACTTTATTTCTCTCAGTGAGTCAGACCATTCATAGAACTACGAAGTACTTCAATTGGAGAATTTTGTTCACTTCGCGCTATCTAGCTACATTAGCTACAATGCTTTTGGCAAACTCACCCTTGATTAGTAATTTGGGCAATTATATGCCATTCAATGACAGATGATTTAATCAGATCTGTTCCTTTGTGTACCTTGAAGTAGTGTCCAGAGCCTGAACAACTAAAGACAATACTTACAGTCATGTCCAAAATGACTGGCACCCTGGACAAAGATGAGCAAAATTGTATCAAGTAAATACACTGAACAAAATAATTATTGCAACATGCAACAATTTCAAAGATTTTACTGAGTTTATCATTTTTTTTTTACCATTATTGTACCAGGTAAGTTGACTGAGAACACATTCTCATTTACAGCAATGACCTGGGGAATAGTTACGGGGATGAATGAGCCAATTGTAAGCTAGGGATGATTAGGTGACCGTGATGGTATGAGGGACAGCTTGGGAAGTTAGAGTTCATATAAGAAAATCAGTCAATTGAAATAAATTCATTAGGTGTGACCATTTGCCTCATGCAGCGCAAAACATCTCCTTCACATAGAGTTGATCAGGCTGTTGATTGTGGCCTGTGGAATGTTGTCCCACTCCTCTTCAATGGCTGTGCGAAGCTGCAGGGTATTACCGGGAACTAACACCCTGTTGTACATGTCGACCCAGAGCATCCCAAATATGCTCAATGGGTGACATGTCTGAGTATGCAGGCTATGGAAGAACTGGGACATTTTCAGCTTCCAGGAATTGTGTACAGATTCTTGCGACATGGGGCTGTGCATTATCATGCTGAAACATGAGGTGATGGTGGTGGATGAATGGCAGGACAATGGGCCTCAGGATCTCATCACGGCTCAACGTTGTTTGGGTTAGGGAGGGTTTGGCTGGCCGGATGTAGCGCATGGGCGCATGCACACTGACACGGTCGCCAGTACAGTGTTTTCTCCGACACATTGGTGTGGCTGGCTTCTGGGTTACGTGTGCATTGGGTCAAGAAGCAGTGTGGCTTGGCGGGGTTGTGTTTGGGAGGACACATGGCTCTTGACCTTCGCCTCTCCTGAGTCCGTACGGGAGTTGCAGCGATGTAACTACCAAATGGATATGATGAAATTGGGGATAAAAAAAGATGAGCATGCAAATCAGTATCCCTGCCACTGTTTCTTAAAGTTTGTGCAGAAATTCTTCGGTTGTGCAAACCCACAGTTTCATCAGCTGTCTGGGTGGCTAGTCTCAGACGATCACGCAGGTGAAGAAGCCGGTTGTGGAGGTCCTGGGCTGGTGTGGTTACACGAGGTCTGTGGTTGTGAGGCCGGTTGGACGTACTGCCAAATTCTCTAAAACGACGTTGGAGGTGGCTTATGGTAGAAAAATTAACATTAAATGATCTGGCAACAGCTCTGGTGGATATTCCTGCAGTCAGCATGCCAATTGCACACTCCCTCAAAACTTGAGAAACTTGAGACATTGTTGTGTGATAAAACTGCATATTTTAGAGTGGCCTTTTATTGTCCCCCAGCACAAGGTGATGATCATGCAGTTTAATCAGCTTCTTCCCACCCCTGTCAAGTGGATGGATTATGTTGGCAAAGAGAAATGCTCACTAACAGGGATGGAAATATATTTCTACACAAAACCTGAGAAATAATACTTAGCTATATTGTATGCACATTTTTTTGTGCAAATTATATTATTTTATACTAATACAATTGCTCAGAGAAATACATTTTGTTTAACAAGTAATACAAACAAATCATAAAAAGATAGGGGTCCAAATTATTGGCACCACTGTTTTCCATACTCCGCCACCCTCCCCTTGCGAGGATAACGGCTACTGAGACTTTTTCTTACATGTTTTATGAGATTGAACACATTGGGAGGGACCTCAGACCATTCCTCCATATAGAATATTTCTAGACCCTTGATATCCTTTGTCTGCGCTTATGGACTGCCCTCTTCCATTCATGCCACAGGTTTTCAATGGGGTTAATGTCCTGAGATGGCCATTGCAAAAGACTGAGATGGCTATTGCAACATTTTAATTTTGTGGCCAATCAACCTTTTTTTTGTGGATTTTGATGTGTGCTAGGGGTTATTGTCTTGCTGGAAGATCCACTTGAGGCCAAGTTTCAGCCTCCTGGCAGAGGCAACCAGGTTTTTGGCTAAAATGTCCTGGTACTTGGTAGTTCATGATGCCGTTGACCTTGACAATGGCCCCAGGACCAGTGGAAGCAAAATATCCAGACAGACATTTATCTCATGTCTTATTTTCCTCTCTTCTAGCTCATGGACCTGAAAGGCCAGATGATCTACATCTCAGAGTCCAATGTCATCCTCTTCCTGGGATCGCCATGCGTAGACAAGCTGGAGGAGCTGACTGGCCGGGGCCTCTACCTGTCTGACATCCCTATTCACAATGCCCTGCGCGACGTAGTCCTGGTGGGCGAGCAGGCCAAGGCCCAGGACGGCTTGAAGAAGCGCCTAGGCAAGGCCAAGGCGGCCCTGGAGCATGCTCACCTCGCCCTGGAGGAAGAGAAAAAGAGGACGGTGGATCTGCTTTTCACCATTTTCCCAGGGACGGTGGCCCAGGAACTTTGGCAAGGCCACACAGTGGATGCCAGGGAGTTTGAGCATGTCACCATGCTGTTCTCTGACATCGTGGGCTTCACGGCCGTGTGCTCACGCTGCACACCTATGCAGGTGGTCACCATGCTCAACGAGCTGTACACACGCTTTGACCACCACTGTGGGGAGCTGGATGTATACAAGGTGTGTGTTACAGCAAGGCCCAAGGAAACTCAGGGAACTTCTCAATCAAAACTGGATTTACCAGATAAAACTAAACATTGTATAGTGGTTTATTTTACAAAGTGCCTGGTAATTACTTGGACTGATAAAGGTGAAACTAAATTCAGAATAATAACCACAGAATATATTTGTTTATGGGGATCGCTTGAATTAATTGAAATACTACGCAACATTTGGTACAATGCAGTTATCAATTGTGTGGAATTAAGTACCAGAAAATACCAGGATATAATATAATTTCTCAGTAAAACAGCAGTTAAACAGCAGTTGAAATGGAACAGCAAAAAGTGCCTTACAGTGTAACAGCTAAAATGAACATTATTGGGAAAATGGACTCCAAATGTGCCCAAAATGTTTCTTTAGTCTTATTCCACAACCCGTTACGGGATTGGATTGAATAGGTAAGGCCCTCTATATAATATTATGTTTATATCAACAGATTATTTTTAGAACAACAATTTATGTTGTTGATTGCAGACCCTTGCTGGCATTTCCATATTATGTTCATCCCATCATGAATACGGCTTCATTTGAATTAATTTAGCCATGGAGGTAATAAGGTTAGATATGCCTTATGTTGCTCTTCGATAGCGTTTTATAAGAATGTGTTAACTGATATGAATCATTTGAGAGTGGAGGCTTGTTTACTTCTTTCTTTTGCATAATTTAGCAATAATTTGTTAATGTATTAATATAGACAATACTTAACAGTTATGTCTTGACCAAAGCAATTTAGAGAGAATAATAGTTGTGTATTCTTAACAGTCCATCAATAATAAAAATGTCTACTCCAAAATAAGAGTCTGCAATATAAAAGAGATGCACAGGCTCCAAAAAGGGGAAAGACCATGGTTGTTTTTGACCTTGTCAGGATGAGACTGTTATGTGATTTAGGGACAAAAGTACTTTAAGTTCATGGTAGAAAAGTTATTTTCGTTGCGTTCTCTCATAGATTACACAAGTCTTGGATAAAAAATGACACAATTCCACCATTTTATCTAGGTTTAATATTTCTTAAAGAACAGACTGTACTTGTCTCATGGCCAAACTTGCTTGCTCTCAGCCAACTGTCCTGTAATCTGCGGGGAGTTTGGCTAATGTAATCAGTGTGTCACTGAAGTATAACAGAGGAGAGCAGCATGTCTGACGGATCATTCGTAAAGTACTGGGAAGTCAGAGGTTTCTTTAGGACCTGTTTCCATTCCCGGTCCAAAAATAGATTTTGTCTGCTTTCCAAATGGCACTCTATTCCCTTAATTGTGCACTACAATTCACTATATGGAGTGCCATTTGGAACATCAACTTTTACCGCACATTGCTAACCACCACCACACTGTCGAGTGCTCTCCTGCTCCGGAGTAAAACATAAACACCTCTCAGAATAACTATTTTGATTCTAATTCACACTGATTAAATTGGCCCTGATGATTGTTTTAATGTGTTTGTGTTCGAATGTGTCAACATCTACCCGTGGGGGAAGACTGTGTGACAAATTAAAATAGGTACAGTAGTTTTTGCTCACTTGACGTGTTTTTCATTACTTGTGCTTTTCATTAGGAGTATATGAATTGGAAAGGTCTAACACACAAATCAAGGAATTAAGAGGGCTAGAAAAACAATCATTCAACTTAAAGTCCTATGCATACATCATACAACTATACAACTATTCTCTCTCTGTACAGTCAATGTAGAAATTAAGATCAGAGGGTCTGTAGACAATGGGGGCACATCTTAAAAAAAAAAAAAGTTGAACGGTTCCCTCTGATCTATGCTATCTGATATTATACAAGTCTTGTGAGGAAGTTAACTGTATGCCATGTAGTTTGTCTATGGGATATTAAACTATTCTATTCGACTGTATCTAGGTGGAGACTATTGGTGATGCGTACTGTGTGGCCGGTGGCTTGCACAAGGAGAGCGAGACTCATGCAGTGCAGATTGCCCTCATGGCGCTGAAGATGATGGAGCTGTCCGATGAGGTCAGGACGCCCACTGGTGAGCCAATCAAGGTGAGTGTTACGGCTTACCTTCTTCACAGTGTGAAACCATCATTGGAAAGCCCTTTTCAGAATGGCACTGAGTTGCACAAGAAGTTGCCTGGACAAGAGAGTTTTGTACACAAAACTGATTTTCAGGCTTTTCTACTGTTACACCATTTACTCAAGATGTAGACAAAGTTGTTCCCTGGTAGCTGTTTTTTGTTTATATCTAGAATGACAATATTGTTCATCTGAAAGAGAGTGACTCTCCGTTTGTGCTGATCTATGACACGCTAGCACCTCCCCCGTTAAGAGGGGGGATGAGGCAACCTCAGAGTTACACACAAGGAATTTTATTCACACACACACAGACGGAGATGTACATGGGGATGAAGAATGGTAATGGTTCTGAAACAGGAGAAACAGAGGTAATGAATACACTGTACACAATGCAATAAGGGTTCCCAACATTTTTCCCCAGGGCCCCCCTTTTCACATTTGATTAATTCATGTTTATTGAGATAGCCTATATTAAATACAGCTTTTATAATTGATTTTGTTTAACTTGACGGACCTAGGACAATGTTGTTGTTTTGAAGCTCATTCCCTGCAATTCTACGTAGTTTAACAAAACTCATTACATCTTTTAGGTAGGCTAAATAATAATAATAATAATACTAATACTACTAATAATAATAATGGATATGGAACTCTAGACCCGATTTACCCAAATGTTCTTCCGCTACCAAATGTTTTATTATGATCATTTATATAAACCCTCAATTTAATTGTACATGTTCTCTTTTTCAGAAAGTGAATAGATTAATTGATAGCGACAGTCACACATCGTATAAGATTACTTCCCAAGCAAAGTCCAATTTCTTTGACTCCTCGACTTTAGAAGGTTGTAGCTCAACTTCTGAATATCATAGAGACAAACAAAATATATTCCCATTGGCATCAAAGTTGTGTCTTCCTCTGGCATTTTACCGCTTGTTTCTTGCCAAAAGCATCGCAGATTTACGCATAATTTTAGATCAGTATAAACAATCGTGAATTGTAAATGATTAGCTATTTTATTATTATTACTAATTGTAGTAATTTTTTACCCCCAGTGAAACGTTGGTGCCCCACCAGGTTGGGAACCCCTGCGATAAGTGATAGCACAAGTAGAGTAACAAGGTTATTAACAAGGGAAGGACTGTATGAATGTATATGATACCTGCACATATTACAATACAGCTATACACAAAGGCAGCATATAACAACTATAAGAACAACAAGCAGGAATTACAGTATATACACAGTCACACTATATACAGTATATACAGTATATACATGTCACACTCACTTTGGTCATGCACACCAACCCACAAGTCCAGAGATATAGCATGAATGAGTCCAGTTGTTGATGGGCAGAGACAGAGATGTTGTGGGAGACTGTGTATTGTGTGACCTGCAGAGTCAAGAGGATGGGCAGATGTCAGACCGGCTAGTAACCTCCCTAACAACCTGACAGTGGCTCATCAACATCTCCAATTTGGAGATTATAATGAGAAAACTGCAGCTGTTCCTGTCTTTTGATATATTATTTGACATTTTACATTATATTGAAAGCTTAGAGGTAGTTGACCCCATCTTATGAATACCTAGAACACAGATTATTGACCCAAACCATGATTTGGATTCGTTCACTTTGCCACAGTTTAGCATTAGCATCATTGAACACAAAACAAGGGGTATACTACAAAGCAGGATCAAGGAGTTAGCCAGCTCTTTAGGAAGATAAGCTTTAAATGTGCATTGTCTTATATACTAAACAACCAAAAACACATCTAAGTTTAGCTTTCCTCTAATGAACTAGAAAATCTATAGTTATTTCTGGGTGATTTTCCAAAGTAGCTGGCTAACGCATAGATCCTGCTTTGTATACCCCTCTGGTTAACATGCTCCAAAAAGTAGGCCTAAATCACATTCAAGTAACTTCTAAAGTACAACTTTGTGGTCTGGGTGGTCAAGCGGTCTAAGCTGCTACCTCTAGAATACACAGAGAACACACATAACTGCTGTCAGTTATGGGACTGCCCTACTCCTTCGGATAGGACGTTAAACGGATATCTTGACTCTGTGGTCATTACAATTTCATGGCACTTATCATAAGAGTAGGGGTGTCCTGGCCTCATTTCCATCATGGCCACCTAATCATCCCTATCATTCCTAATTGGCATATATCACTCCTCACCTCTACACCATGCTACCTGATGGTTGCCTTGCATGACCAAAGTGGGTGCCACACATTGATGGTGGTGGATGAGGTGAGTTTCCTCCCTACTATGAAAGCGCTTTGAGCATCTGGAAATTGCTATATAAATTCAATCAATAAATCAAAGTAATAATTTGGCAAAATAATCCATTCAGAAGTAGAACGTGGATAAGGTTATATCACATAAAGCATCACAGCCGATAGCATGGGAAATGTTCTTGAATTATTATCATCAAATTACATTTAAATTATATTTACTAGTCAAAATGTGATTTCCCCAAAAGATAGGAGTTGCAATGACTTGATTGTGATTTCCAAGACAGTCTTTGAAGAACAATCACAATTTGTTGTTCCTTGAAATCACCTTGGTGAACTTTACTTTTCGAATACAGAAACATTTATATTGGATTTTAGTTGATTTCACTTTATAGCTGTCACTTCAAAGGAAAACTTAATATAATCAACGAAGCTTTGATTTAATGTTGCAGTTTTTTCCCTCAACACAAGTTATCTTTTTTTATTTACAGATGAGAATTGGCCTGCACACTGGCTCAGTTCTGGCCGGTGTTGTTGGCGTGATGATGCCGCGCTATTGTCTGTTTGGCAACAACGTCACATTGGCAAATAAGTTTGAGTCCTGTAGCGTACCTAGAAGAATCAACGTTAGCCCCACAACCCACAGGTGACTTAACACTTCTGCACTAGCAAAATATTTTATAGTTAATTTCACTGCCAGATCTCCCTATGCTCAGCCACTAGCTAATGTTTTATATAAAAAAATATGTTTTGAAGAGTCTTGTGTTTACACTTTGCATTGATGATCACATGTATCATTATGATGTGGTTATAATGTATCGTTGGTCATTAGCATGTATGTATTTATAATGTCTTAATTTTAATGTCTCATTAATTTGGATCACACTGTTTATCACAAAAGTCACACAGTAAATGATATTTTGTGTGGTGTTCTTCAAATGACACGCTACCTATAACTCACCGTGATAATGAAAGATGCACTGGCATTCATCAGAAGATAGACCATTAAACCCTATGGTGTCAACAGGTCTTGCCTGGATCTGTACTATTTACTCTTCGTACTTACACTACGTCCACTGTTGGGCATAGAATTAGAACCCTGATTTGGCTACCCAACATTTGTCATAGTCAATAAAGCTAAGGTCTTTACTACACACATTCTAGGATGTTCAGTGTGGTCTCTTTAGGGGCACAGTTGAAAACAGTTTCACAAAACACTTGATTGGCCATAAAGTTCACCCACCTTGTTTCCCAAGTCTAAATCTGTCCCTGATTGGAAGGAAAGAATGAAAACCAGATTGGCTATGGTTGTTCTCTCGGACTGTAATAATAAGATAGCCCTGGTGTAGGGCCTCTGAAATGTGTGTCCAAAAGATTACCTGGGTATTTGGTAGCACTTTCAATAAAGTCCTTTTTGCACCTGTGTAATAACACTGTAATTATTACATTAACAACATTGTTACAAATTTCTGCGTTGCTCTTATTATTAAAATGCAGTTACCAAAGAAAGATGTAAAAATATGTTAATACATTGTTATTACTAGTGTAATTACAGTGTACTGGTTGATTATGTTACTGTATATTTTTTGTAAGGAAGGCAAAACAACATTGTTTGTGTGTTTCAAGAGAACGTGTTTAACTTTCTATCCAGTTGTTGCTTTTTGGTTTCAGACAGTAACTGTGTTATACAATAAATTCATACACACATTCTCACAGTACAAGATAAATTGTTTATGTGGTCTTGCACAGGAAACAGGATCCAATGTTGATTGAATAGAGAGCCCCGTAGCCTCCATTTCTATCTGCAGCACATACTAAAACGTTGTATTTATATTCAAGATGGTTCATTTGTCCTTTTGGGTTTCCAGATTGCTGAAAGATTGTCCAGAGTTCGTCTTCATTCCCCGGACCAGACAGGATCTTCCGCCAAACTTCCCACCGGATATTCCTGGTGTTTGTTACTTCTTGGAGGCTTTTGATCAATGGTCGGGCAAAACCACAAGTGACTGTGAGACCGATGAACCATGCTACAGCAATACAAACTTCATGGCTGAGCAAACATAGATGGTATGATGAGACACAGCCAAACCTGGGTTCAATTAATATTTTAAATCTTTGAGCGTTTGATTGAGCCTGCCTGGAGCACCAAATGGGCAGAGTTTGCACTTTTAGCAATATTCCATTGGATTCATTGCGCAATTCAAGCTCAATTGAGCAGAGCTAAAGTATTTGAAAGAAAACTAATATTTGTTCCCAGGTCTAAATACAGCTAGCACCCGTTGCTGTAGATTTCTTTAGGTGATGTAGAAATGTTGATTATTCTCTTACAAAATCGCTAGATGTACATTTTGTATGCTTTCACTGATTTATTCACCTCACCAGATTCACATAATTTCTTACACTGTAATTACACTACAACTGCCTATGTAACTACCATGTAAATACATAGGTATTAATCACACATTGGGACTTAAAGGGATAGTCACCCAAATTACATATCGGTTTCCTTACCCTGTATGCAGTCTGTGGACAAGGTAAGAAAGCAATCCATGCTTTAATTTGGATTAACTGCTCTCCAAATGCAAGTCAATATCCCTGCATTTTCCGCCTCTCACCTTGTCCTTAGACTGCATACAGGCTAAGTGCCAAGCATATGTAATTTTGTAATTTGGTTAAACTATCCCTTTAAAGAGAATTACACAATAACTAATGACACGGCATGGCTAGAACACAATGAACGTGCTTCCATTACAATTAGCATTTATTACTGTGATTATTTTTGTATTGTCCAAGCGACAATAAATATTGTGATTAACAGGTTTGTGTGTCTACACTTCTACTACTCTGATGTTTGGAAAATATTTTCAGTTTTCCTGCGAGCATAGTCATAGTACATGTAACTGCCAAAATAAAGGAAACACCAACATAAAATGCCTTAATAGGGCATTGGGCCACCACGAGCCAGATGCACCTTGGCATAGAATCTACAAGTGTCTGGAAACTATCCAATGCAACACCTTTCTTTCACGATACATTTGATCATTTTACGTTTTGTTGATGGTGGTGGAAAATGTTGTCTCAGGTGCCGCTCCAGAATCTCCCGTAAGTGTTCAATTGGGTTGATATGTGGTGACTGATCATATGGTTCACATAGTTTTCATGCTCATCAAACCATTCAGTGACCAGTCCTACCTTGTGGATGGAGGTATTGTCATGCTATGGGGCATAGCCATGGTAGCCAAAATATACATGACCTTTTATACATGACCTTAAGCGTGATGGGATGTTAATTGCCTAGTGGTTAGAGTGTTGGGCAAGTAACTGAAAGGTTTCAAGTTCAAATGCCCAAGGCACAAATCTGTCGTTCTGCCCCTGAACAAGGCAGTTAACCCACTGTTCCTAGGCCATCATTGAAAATAAGAATTTGTTCTTAACTGACTTGCCTAGTAAAATAAATAAAATTAAATTGCTTATTTAACTCCGGAACCACACTTGTATGGAAGCACCTGCTATCAATATACTTTGTATCCCTTATTTACTCAAGTGTTTCCATTATTTTGGAAGTTACCTGTAGATTGTGTCGTGGAAAATGTAATCAATAATGAGGAGAGACAAGGTCAATCACCAATCAGGATATTTCTTTATTCAAAACATATTAATAACATCGATTAATTATTGCAATAATGAAGCTGGTCGACGAACCACCCTAAGATGATTCATTGAGAGCCCAACGAGCTGATTTGAGCCACAGCATTTTATAGCAAAGTACATCCTCCTGAATGTTCATGACAACCAACAGCTGTGTGGAATGGGTCACAAGGTTAGGATTTATATGAAAGAAATTAATAATTCACAGCAAATATCTGCTATAAAGACTGTTCTCATTGTGTGGAAACCAGGGTCTGGCCCCCAAAACAAGGTTCCTCTCATCATTATCCATACCCTAGCCATCTCCACCCTGGTACCTCCCAGCATACAAACACTAACTATGGAATGCGGTCTTTAGGTTTTATCATCAAAGGCATCGTAAATCCACTGTCAGCATTAAGCTCCCAGAGGCCCAACTCAGAAGACTATGCACAGATGAGGGTGTTCTAAGAACCCTATTCTTTTCTATCAAACAACCATTTGATGCAATAACAGTATTATAACATAATCTTGCAATTTCACTCTCACAATTGATATTACACTGCAACAATGTGAGGATCAAACATTTGCTCAAGTTTGTTTCACACGAAGGAAATTGTGTCCAAAATGGCACTATTCCATCTCTGGATCTCAAAGCCAGTTTTTTTCATTCTAACCCTCTAATCAGGGACTGATTTAGACCTGGGACACCAGGTGGGTGTAATTAATTATCTGCCTTATTTGACGATGACCAGTTGTTGTTGGGGGTCAACTGCCTTCCTCAAAGGCAGAACAGCAGATTTTTCCACCTTGCCAGATCAGGGATTCGAACCAGAGACCTTACTATACAAACGCTCTGAACCGCTAGGCTACCTGCCACTAGTGGCCCTGGTCAAAAGAGGTGCACTACAGGACACAGAGAATAGGATGCCATTTCAGACACAGACTTGGTTGTAACAGCTGTGATGGTAGGCCTAGAGGAGATCAGATGCAATTCGGCCTATGTTAATATAGTGGATGGGGGTCGAGAAAAAGGTAAGGAAGAAAACATTTATTTTGTTATTTTCTATTATTACAATCATGTAGCCCTTGGTCATTATAGGCTGAACAACTCGAAACATGGATCAATAAACAGGAGGTAAAACTTGTCTACCCCTCCACATAAAAAAAAGCTACAAAAACACTGATTGCGTCCCAAACAGCACCCCATTACCTATATAGTGCTCTAGTTTTGTGCACTGTCCTGAAACTGCAAGGCCCATCCAAGTTGACCTGTGAGTCAAAACCAGTGAAACAGCACAGCAGCTTTGACTAAACGAAGGGGATTATGTGTTCTTTGTCCTTTTTGGAACATCATAGAGTTTCACAAGCTATCTCAAAACAGTAATAAAAGCTTTTATTAGTGGACATTTGATCAAATGTTTGATTCAAAAAGGACATGTGGCATGATACGTATGGGCTTATATCTAAAAATTATACAAATATATATATATACAGTGGGGGAAAAAAGCATTTGATCCCCTGCTGATTTTGTACGTTTGCCCACTGACAAAGAAAGGATCAGTCTATAATTTTAATGGTAGGTTTATTTGAACAGTGAGAGACAGAATAACAACAAAAATATCCAGAAAAAAACGCATGTCAAAAATGTTATAAATTGATTAGCATTTTAATGAGGGAAATAAGTATTTGACCCCCTCTCAATCAGAAAGATTTCTGGCTCCCAGGTGTCTTTTATACAGGTAACGAGCTGAGATTAGGAGCACACTCTTAAAGGGAGTGCTCCTAACCGCAGCTTGTTACCTGTAAAAAAGACAGCTGTCTACAGAAGCAATCAATCAATCAGATTCCAAACTCTCCACCATGGCCAAGATCAAAAAGCTCTCCAAGGGTGTCAGGGACAAGATTGTAGACCTACATAAGGCTGGAATGGGCTACAAGACCATCGCCAAGCAGCTTGGTGAGAAGGTGACAACATTTGGTGCGATTATTCGCAAATGGAAGAAACAAAAAAGAACTGTCACTATCCCTCGGTCTGGGGCTCCATGCAAGATCTCACCTCGTGGAGTTGCAATGATCATGAGAACGGTGAGGAATCAGCCCAGAACTACACGGGAGGATCTTGTCAATGATCTCAAGGCAGCTGGGACCATAGTCACCAAGAAAACAATTGGTAACACACTACGCCGTGAAGGACTGAAATCCTGCAGCGCCTGCAAGGTCCCCCTGCTCAAGAATACATATACAGGCCTGTCTGAAGTCTGCCAATGAACATCTGAATGACTCAGAGGACAACTGGTGAAAGTGTTGTGGTCAGATGAGACCAAAATGGAGCTCTTTGACATCAACTCAACTCGCCGTGTTTGGAGGGGGAGGAATGCTTGCTCGCACACGCTTATTCATCTCAAGACATCAGTCAGGAAGTTAAAGCTTGGTCGCAAATGGGTCTTCCAAATGGACAATGACCCCAAGCATACTTCCAAAGTTATGGCAAAATGGCTTAAGGACAACAAAGTCAAGGTATTGGAGTGGCCATCACAAAGCCCTGACCTCAATCCCATAGAAGATTTGTGGGCAGAACTGAAAAAGCGTGTGTGAGCAAGGAGGCCTACAAACCTGACTCAGTTACACCAGCTCTGTCAGGAGGAATGGGCCAAAATTTACCCAAATTATTGTGGGAAGCTTGTGGAAGGCTACCCGAAACGTTTGACCCAAGTTAAACAATTTAAAGGCAATGCTACCAAATACTAATTGAGTGTAAGTAAACTTCTGACCCACTGGGAATGTGATGAAATAAATAAATGCTGAAATAAATCATTCTCTCTACTATTATTCTGACATTTCACATTCTTAAAATAAAGCGGTGATCCTAACTGACCTAAGACAGGGAATCTTTACTAGGATTAAATATCAGGAATTGGGAAAAACTGAGTTTAAATGTATTTGGCTAAAGTGTATGTAAACTTCCGACTTCAACTGTATATACACATACTAATCAGGGGGAATGGGAACCAGGTGTGCGTAATGAGACAAGACAGTCTGGGGTTGGTAGTAATGATCCAGTTCAGTGACACCTAGAAGGCCGGTGACGTAGACCTCCGGAGCTGGTGAACGGAATGAACAGCAGTACCGGGGAAATACGTGACAGCAACACTCCATCACTCTCCTTCTTGATCAAATAGCCCTTACACAGCCTGGAGGTGTGTTTTGGGTCATTGTCCTGTTGAAAAACAAATGATAGTCCCACTAAGCGCAAACCAGATGGGACGGCGTATGGCTGCAGAATGCTGTGGTAGCCATGCTGGTTAAGTGTGCCTTGAAATCTAAATAAATCACAGACAGTGTCACCAGCAAAGCACCCCCACACCATCACACCTCCTCCTCCATGCTTCACGGTGGTAACCACACGTGCGGAGATCATCCATTCACCTACTCTGCGTCTCACAAAGACACAACGGTTGGAACCAAAAATCTCACATTTGGAATCATCAGACCAAATTACAGATTTCCACCGGTCTAATGTCCATTGCTCGTGTTTCTTTATCCAATTAAGTCTCTTCTTCTTATTGGTGTCCTTTAATAGTGGTTTCTTCGCAGCAATTCGACCATGAAAGCCTGATTCACGCAGTCTCCTCTGAACAGTTGATGCTGATAAGTGTAATTTACGCTGCAATATCTGAGGCTGGTAACTCTAATGAACTTATCCTCTGCAGCAGAGCTAACTCTGGGTCTTCCTTTCTTGTGACGGTCCTCATGACAGCCAGTTTCATCATAGCGCTTGATGGTTTTTGCGACTCCACTTGAAGAAACTTTCAAAGTTCTTTAAAATTTCCAGAGTGACTGACCTTCATGTCTTAAAGTAATGATGGACTGTCATTTCTCTTTGCTTATTTGAGCTGTTATTGCCATAATATGGACTTGATCTTTTACCATATAGGGATATCTTCTGTATACCACCCCTACCTTGTCACAACACAGCTGATTGGCTCAAAAGCATTAAGAACTTTTAACAACGCACACCTGTTATTTGAAATGTATTCCAGGTGATGACCTCATGAAGCTGGTTAAGAGAATGCCAAGAGTGAGCAAAGCTGTCAAGGAAAAGGGTGGTTACTTTGAAGAATCTCAAATATAAAATATATTTTGATTGTTTAACCCTTTTTTATTTTTTTATATTACATGATTCCATGTGTATGCACTCTACTGTAAGTCGCTCTGGATAAGAGCGTCTGCTAAATGACTAAAATGTAATGTAAATGTTATTTCATAGTTTTAACGTCTTCACTATTATTCTACAATGTAGAAAATAGTAAAAAATAAAGAAAAAACATTGAATGAGCAGGTGTGACCAAACTTTTGACTAACGTAGTTTTTAATTGAGGGGGGGGGGGGGGGGGGGGGGGGGGGGGGATCTGTACTTTACTTTATTATTTATATTTTTGACTACTTTTACTTCATTTCATTCCTAAATAAAATAATGTACTTTTTACTCCAAACATTTTCCTTGACAACCAAAAGTACTAGTTATATTTTGAATGCTTAGCGGGGCAGGAAAATGCTCCAGTTCACGCACTTGTCACGAGAACATCCCTGGCCATCTCTTAGAGCCTCTTATCTGATGGACTCTCTTAACAAAAAATGCTTCGTTTGTAAATTATGTCTGAGTGTTGGAGTATACCCCTGGCTATCTGTAAATAAAAAAATAAAATGGTGCCGGTTTGCTTAATATAAGGAATTCAAAATAATTTATACTTTTACTTTTGATACATAAGTATATTATAGCAATCACATTTACTTACAATACTTAAGTACTCAAGCAGTATTTTACTGAGTGACTTTCAATTTTACTTGAGTAATTTTCTATTAAGGTATCTTAACCTTTTGTTAAGTATGAGAATAGGTTACTTTTTCCACCACTGCCCATTTCATGATGGAGCTAGAAGCCACGTGAGTAAGTGTTAGCTAGCAACTGACCAGAACGTTGATCTAGCCAAAACCAACAACACAAACAAATGGACTATACAGCTTCAAGTAGTGAGTGGAGTTACAAACGGATTATACTAAACAAGTTAAATGTCTTACCTGTGATTAAATGTTTCCACACACATAGCCACTCTCCCACGCCGAATAGCCTGAAGCCACAGGGCTCTTCTTGCAATCTCTATTCCCCTACTTGGGAGCATTGTGAACCATAGATCGGGATTTCTGACCTGGTTACATGTACATTGAACATCACAGTAGCTTTCTGCCATGTTTTGTTATTTCTGTATAACTAAAAATCATTGTCAAATAGTAGGCTATGACACACGACGCAATGCGGAGTGCCTGGATTCAGCACTTAGCCGTGGTATATTGGTAATATACCACAAACCCTTTAAGGTGCCTTATTGCTATTATAAACTGGTTACCAACGTAATTAGAGCAGTAGCATTTTTTGTTGTTATCATACCTATAGTAAACGGTCTGATGTACCATGGCTTTCAGCCAATCAGCATTCAGTGCTCGAACCACTCAGTTTATAATCTATTCTACCAAATATTTGTTTCTATCATTTGATTGTGGAATTTAAATAGGTTGGTTTCGTTCTGTAGTCTTTATTTTGCAGTGGATAAATAAAACGTTTGATGGGACTGTTTTCATAAACAACGCTGTCTTCAACGGGCAACCCTCACTTCTTCCTCAGTGGTCGGTTGCCGAGTGAGTATTTTTTTCCTTGAGCTCTCATTGGACATAATCGACGTCAATTTGATGGGGAATGTTTTCAGGAATGGAGACGCAACGTAACATCTGCAAACTGTGAAGGTGCCGTGATAATTTAGACATAATAGTTTACTTACATTGATAGGGAATCGGGAAGAACTGGTCGTAAAAATGGTATGTAAACATCGACATATTAAATTCCTGGCTATTTTGATGTGTAGTGTTGTGTTTTCCCGTATGAGAACGAGCTATCAGCCTATGGCTACAGTATTCGTTCACCATGCTAACGTTACTTGCTGTAAATTACCACTGAAATTCGTTATTCGACTGCGATTTTATTGTTCTAATAATCATGCTGCATCAATTAAAACATTATTTGCTGTTGTACAATTTAAGCATCCTTTCCTTGAAATTACAATGGAATCATAATACTATCATCACTCTAAGGCATTTATTTACATACTTGTTATTCCCAGTATTTTCAGATTTATGTTTCTCTATTCTTTCTGTATTCTGTTTTATTTCCGTTTTAGTATGGTTTTGTCAACCACGCCTTGGAACTACTTGTATTAAGAAATTATGGCGAAGAAGTGTGGGAAGACATCAAGTAAGTTTAAAGATTTATTTTGTATTTGTGAATGGCACAGGGCATTTGTATATCATAATTGAAAGCAGAAAATTAGAATAAAAACTCAATGTGGCCATGTTGCAAAAGCAAAACAAAGAATTGGCAGATATGGTCATTACATAGATATGTTATTAACGCTTCACATTAAGTTGCTCCTATAACTGTGAAGTAACACTGTAGTAACACACTTTACACAGAACACATGGATTGTGTATTGAAGATATGCGGTAGGAGAGTAGTGGCCTGAGGGCAGATACTTAATGTGTTGTGAAAAGTGTTATGAAATGTAATGTCATGTAATATTTGAAATTGTATATAACTGCCTTAATGTTGCTCAATAAATACAAAAATACAAAAAACAAATTACGCTACTGCCTATGTAATTACCATGTAATAACAATTGCTGTTACTTTACATTGTTATTACACTTTCATTTTGTTTACTACATTGTCTTGACCACAATTTTATGTAACCTACTAATATGACATGGATAATAATACAAAAATATGTCCATTAACCATATTATAATTTTGAAATCAGTAATCTCCCCCTATTGCTAAACAGAGTGGATAACGAATGACCATGTCATGATATTCCACTGATGATACATGACCAGCAGATATAGTGGTAGTTGGCCTATCTGTAACATAAAACATGTGACCATAAATCACCAGCAAACATAAAAGAAAACAATATATAATGAATCAATTCATTCTTAAATTACATCACTCTTATGAGAAGGCGAGCCATATTTTTACTCAATCATTAATTTTCATTAGCCTTCTGATAGTGGTGATAAAGAGAGGTTGTGAATGTTGTTGCATTATGATAACAATCCCCTCTTTTCAAAGTGCTCAAATATTTGGCAAGATCCACGTTTATTTTTCTTCCTCAGTCTTCGCTTTCCAGGACCCAGACTTTCATCCCATCCTATAAGAACAGATGCACAGCTGCCTCTCCGAAAAATGTGTTTTGAGGAATCTGGTCATTTTTATCTCCCAAGAAATATTGCAGCACAATGTTATCTTAATGTTATCTCAACCTTATCTTGGCTGACGTAATTCAACATTATTACATGCCTAATTATTCAAGCTAGAGCAATTGAAAAATGAAATCTTATTTTCACTACATTTTTACGTTGCTTGGTGTGTTTGTTCAGCTGATCACATGCTCAGAAAAAGTGGTTGCTAGCCAGCACAGCAAATCAGTATTGTTTTCTCAGATCAACTCAGTAATCAGGTCAAATAGACCTCATTAGGATATATAACAGTCTTATTTATTAGCATGCCAAATACATTTTCTCATTGTAACTTCTAAATATAGATAATCCGACAATGCACTTAATGCTCAAAGGTAGTTTAATGGTACTGCAACATTCATGAAGGTGTCATGACTGGTTTCATAACGGTGTTATGAATGGCTTATGTATACCCCCCTAAAGTAAAGTGTTACTGATTGTTTTTGTTTGGACCCAATAAGTGTAGGTATCACTTTACTAAAGGCCCTTTATGTATGCATTCATTAAGCCTTAATAACAACTATATAAGACACTATACTGTCAGTCACAGGCAGAAACAACAGCATACAATGTTATGAAGCTAGTTTTAATGGATACTATAGAGGACAATAAATATGTTGTCATATGCTCTTGTCAACAGCCTCTTTATTACATAGGTAATAATCACGTTAATATGATATCTAATAATTATATTTTCTTCTTACTTGTTATCAGGAGGGAGGCGCAACTCGATGTAGAGGGTCAGTTCCTTGTCAGAATCATATATGAAGATGCCAAAACATACGACCTTGTTGCAGCTGCAAGCAAAGTTCTCAGTACGTTTTTTTTTAATAATGTTTTGAGATACAAGATACATTATTTGAACCAGTTTATTCATAACATAATTGTACGGCAACACATTTCAAATATGGTACCCTTTATAAAGGGTAACTTATTGTAAAGTGTTACCAATGGGACTGAGATGGTGTATGCAACAAGTGGATACCTTTTTTTTTTTTTTATCTTGCAGAGATTGATGCAGGGTGTATCCTACAGATGTTTGGGAAGATGTTTTTTGAGTTTTGCCAAGAATCAGGGTATGACACCATCCTGCGTGTTTTAGGCTCCAATGTCCGTGAATTCTTGCAGGTAAGCACTCCAGTTTCCTTCTTAATCTTTCTTCAGTTAACAAACTAATGTAAAACAATGTACTCTTCAAAGTCATGAATGCTTCAACATAAGTTAAATATGACCTGTATTTTAATTGTACAGTGCCAAAACAATTCTGTGACCGCCCTCTCATCTTTGGATTTGGGGAAGGTGACCTTGTAATTCAAATGTATTTATTTATTTTATTTAACTTTTATTTAACTAGGCAAGTCAGTTAAGAACACATTGTTATTTACAATGACGGCCTACCAAAAGGCAAAAGACCTGCAGCGGGGACTGGGGCTTGGGAGAAATAAATAAAAAAAATATATAAATATAGGACAAAACACACATCACAACAAGAGAGACAACACAACACTACATAAAGAGAGACCTAAGACAACAACATAGCAAGGAAGCAACACATAACAACACAGCATGGTAGCAACACAACATAACAACAACATGGTAGCAACACAAAACATGGTACAAACATTATTGGGCACAGACACAGCACAAAGGGCAAGAAGGTAGAGACAAAAATACATCACACAAGCAGCCACAACTGTCAGTAAGAGTGTCCATGATTGAGTCCTTGAATGAAGAGATTGAGATAAAACTGTCCAGTTTGATTGTTTGTTGCAGCTTGTTCCAGTCGCTAGCTGCAGTGAACTGAAAAGAGGAGCGACCCAGGGATGTGTGTGCTTTGGGGACCTTTAAAAGAATTTGACTGGCAGAACGGGTGTAGTATGTGGAGGATGAGGGCTGCAGTAGATATCTCAGATAGGGGGAGTGAGGCCTAAGAGGGTTTTGTAAATAATCATCAACCAGTGGGTCTTGCGACAGGTATACAGAAATGACCAGTTTACAGAGGAGTATAGAGTGCAGTGATGTGTCCTATAAGGAGCATTGGTGGCAAATCTGATGGATGAATGGTAAAGAACATCTAGCCGCTCGAGAGCACCCTTACCTGCCGATCTATGAATTATGTCTCCGTAATCTGGCATGGGTAGGATGGTCATCTGAATCAGGGTTAGTTTGGCAGCTGGGGTGAAAGAGGAGCGATAGACAATAGAGGAAACCAAGTCTAGATTTAATTTTATCCTGCAGTTTTGATATGTGCTGAGAGAAGGACAGTGCACCGTATAGCCATACTCCCAAGTACTTGTATGAGGTGACTACCTCAAGCTCTAAACCCTCAGTGGTAGTAATAACAGTTGTGGGAAGAAGGGGCATTCTTCTTACCAAACCACATGACCTTTGATTTGGAGGTGTTCAGAACAAGGTTCAATTCTTGAGGTGGAGTAAGTCCGCAAGATCACTGTCGAACCAGGGGCTGAACCTGTTTTTAATTCTCATTTTCTTTATGGGGGCGTATTTGTGAACAATACCATTGAAAATATCAAAAAAGAAGGTCCAAGCGTCTTCGACAGAGGGGATCAAGCTGATTCTATACCATTTTACAGAGGCCAGTTCATGAAGGAAGGCTTGCTCATTAAAGTTTTTTAGCAAGTGTCTATGACAAATCCGGACAGGTAATTTCACTGAGCAGCCATTACGAACACAGGCTGTAAAACAGTGATCACTAAGGTCATTACAGAAAACACCAGACTGGCTTCTAAACAGCTTTTACCCCCAAGCCATAAGACTTCTGAACATCTAGTCAAATGGCTACCCAGACTATTTGCATTGCCCCCCACCCCCCTCTCCACACCACTGCCACTCTCTGTTGTCATCTATGCATAGTCACTTTAATAACTCTACCTACATGTACATACTACCTCAACTTACCAGTGCCCCCGCACATTGACTCTGTCCCGGCACCCCCCTGTAAATATTGTTATTTTTTACTGCTGCTCATTAATTACTTGTTACTTTTATCTCTTATTCTTATCCATATTTTTGAAACTGCACTGTTGGTTAGGGGCTCGTAAGTAAGCATTTCACTGTAAGGTCTACCTACACCTGTTGTATTCGGCGCATGTGAATAATACAATTTTATTTGATATCTATCATGATTATTTGTGAGGATAACATCGAGGAGAGTAGCCTTTTCTGGGTGTTTGGAGTCATACCTTGTTGGATTGGTCATAATCTGAGAAATAGTTAGGGAATTCCATTGCTTTAGGACCTGGTCAGGTGGTTTAAGCATGTCCCAGTTTAGGTCATCTAGCAGGACAAATTCAGATTTAGTGTATGAGGCTAGGAGAGAGCTTAGGGCAGGTAGGGTACAGGCTGGTGCGGATGGAGGACGATAGCACCCAGCAACAGTCAACAAAGAGCTATTTGAACGTTTAATGCTTAGATTTGCCAAGACCAAACCCTCTGTTTACAAACACAAAATGTAGGGCTTCGCTTTGGGTTGAAACTGAGATAAAGGAGTGAGGACTGGAGTTATGCAACCTTATTCTAAAGGAACCTTTCCTGCTCCTAGATCTGTTTATGCTTTGTAGCCAACTCCTATGGTGTTTGGCATGACAATGACCACAGGAGTTGGCTCTACATCACAAACCGATATGGGACCAGTCTAAGTGGAATCTTAATGGAGAGAAACTCCCGTTTAAATCATTTATGCAACCCCCATACAGAATCTGGATGCCCTCCACGACCACCTAGGTACCATCTACCCTGGGATGAGGGCTCCGTCCTTCCGCTGCACGGACGCGGAGAAGGGAAACAATCTGATCCTGCACTACTACTCGGAGAGGGAGGGGCTCCAGGACATCGTGATCGGCATCATCAAGACGGTGGCCCAACAGATCCACGGCACAGAAATAGAAATGAAGGTATGCTGTTTCAAAGAAAATAAGTATATTATTACTTAAAGGGATAGTTCAGGATTTTGGCAATGAGGCCCTTTATGTACTTCCCCAGAGTCAGATGAACTCGTGGATACCATTTCTATGTCTCTGTGTTCAGTATAAATGAAGTTAAGAGGTAGTTTTGCGAGCCAATGCTAACTACACCAAGACCTAACTCTGGCACTGTTGTTTTGGGTGCCTTGGTAGCTATTCGGATTCTGTGCCGCTTGGGGATCTTGCCTTCAGTCCAAAATGGGACAGTGGTTGACTTTTAAAATTCAGGAGTTGTTTGGGTCTTAGCAACTGCTAGGTGTTTGTCACCCACAGTGGGCATTTTTTGAGATGCTGGTGGGTCTCTGTTGACTTGGGTCAGATGTCTATGGAAGGGGCAGAATGTTAGTACACCCAGAAGGTGACATAATGCAATTAACAAATAGCTAACAGTTATAGTGTAAGATAGTGTATTTTAAAGTGTCTAACCATTATTAGACTGATATGTGTGATGATAGCTTTAAGGCTAGGAGTATGTGAATAAGTTATTGATATCTGTCATTCTAATTTTAAAGCTAGGGATATGTGAATAAGTTATGCACATTCTTAATAGCAAAGTAGTCCATGCAGCAAACACTAGGTGGAATTAGTATACACCATTGGTATAGACTTGGATAGTCCTTTCAAAAATCTTGTCTCTGAGCACTTAAGATACCTCCTCATTTTCAGAGAAAGCCAACTCTACTATCAAACCTAATCATATCGCAGAGATAGAGATGTCAGTATGTATTTCTCTCCCAAAATTAAATGGGGGAGCTGAATTGACAGACCCTTCAAATGTGACACCAGCTTTTCTGGAAATGTTATCCGCCGTTGGCATGGCAACCGTGTGCGTCACTCTGACGTCAGTGTATAGACTAAAAAGGACTTGTTGTGGCCAGGCAGTAACCCTCACAAGAACATCACTGTGTTTAAAACCATCACACCAAACCGTAGATATTTATATAAAGACAGTATTTCGATGTCTATGCGTTTACCAACCACCCACCGGTATCTCTTACATTATCTCTTGCCATAATGGGTGGACTGGCGGCCATTTTGAGTGTCCCCATAAAGTAAAGCAGGATATAAACACAGGAAGCATAGCATGCACTCATTCTAATTTTATGGAAGTACCTTCCTCCCTTTATGAAGTCCATTCTTCCTTCACCAGGTGATCCAGCACAAGAGTGAGGAGTGTGACCACATTAAGTTCCTGATCGAGGAAAAGGACTCGGAGGAGGAGGCCTTCTATGAGGATCTGGACGGCTTCGAGGAGAACGGCACGCAGGAGACCCGGATCAGCCCCTACACCTTCTGCAAGGCCTTCCCCTTCCACCTCATGTTCGACAGGGACCTGATGCTCACTCAGTGCGGCAATGCCATCTTCCGTGTGCTGCCGCAGGTTTATGTCTATTTAGTTATAGGATGTTATGAGATTTTATGTGTGTAAATAACTACTCTTATACTGCATTATGACTACATTATAACTCAGTATGAGTGTGTTTATAATGCATTGCAGATATGGGCTTCACAGGTAGCCTGCAATTATAATGCATTATGATGTGGTTGTAATGTATTGTAAGACTTGTCATTAGCATGTATGACCCCCTTATGAAGTGTTTTGCTGTTGTATTCCTTAGCTCCAGCCGGGCATCTGTAACCTGCCCTCCGTGTTCTCTCTGGTGCGTCCACACATAGACTTCAGCTTCCAAGGCATGCTCTCCCACATCAACACTGTCTTCGTTCTGCGAAGCAAGGTACGCCAAGAATATTCACTACTTAAACTTTTAATTTAACGTTAAAATTACGCCAGAAAAATAATAATAAAAAATAAAATAGAAAAACTGGATTGAAAGCTGCATTTATGTTTTCTGTGTGTCCTGGCTGCTTGTGTGTTCATGTGTGTTTGTGCTTGCATGTGCATGCATACATACATGTGCGTGCGATTTCTGTCTGTTTGTGTGTGCATGTGTATTACGTCCTTCCAGGAGGGCCTCTTGAACGTGGAGACTTCGGAGAACGAGGACGAGCTGACTGGTGCTGAGATCAGCTGCCTGAGGCTGAAGGGACAGATGATCTACCTGCCCGAGGCGGAGAACATCCTCTTCCTCTGTTCTCCCAGGTTCTGCCACTGTGGCATTAGAAAACTATCTGCTGTCCAAAGGTTGTGTCCCAATCACAAATGGCACCCTTTTCCTTACATAGCTTAAAAGCTTAAAGATCATGTCGGTTTTCTGAGAGTGCGAGACGTAATTGGTTCCAGATTTTTTGGTCTGTTTCAGTCTGTCTCTGCCTTCCTGCTGCAGTGGCGTTAGACAAAGACAATGTGCTGTTCTGGGCTGTGTCCAAAAGGGCACATGGAGCTCTTGTCAAAAGTAGTGCACTATGTAGGGAATAGGGTGCCATTTGGGATTTAGTCTTAGCCTTCGGGTGGATGGCTGTGCTGGATGGATGCCGTGGGGTGGATGTCTCTTGGTTTGTGTGTGAAACCTAATTGGATTCAAAACCACAGCTACTGTAGTGCAGCAGATGGTCTGGCCTTAAAGGGCCAATCTACAGTTGAAACAATAACAAAGTGACACCCCGCCTTTGTTTTGGTAAAAAGCTGAGGGATGGGTCTGGAAAAATTTAACTACTCTCAGATTCATAGACAGAGCTATGGATGCAGTAACTGACCATCCATTATATCAAAATTATAGTTTTAACCATGTTTTTAGGCTATACAGTGTTTGTTTACATTTGCAATGTTTACTAACATTGGAGTAAAACAAGATTCTATTTGGGTTCTGACAGGGTGTCACAGCTGAACTAAGCTCATTAGGAATTTATAAGTGATATTCTTCAAGAATCAATGTGTATATATCATTAATTGGATGTAGCAACAACAGATTGTCCCTTTTATAAAATCTTTGGTAACACTTTACTTAAAGCATCCGTTTATATATTGTCTTATAACAAGGTTTATAATATGTCTCAAACAAGCTGTTACTGTATTTAGTCCACATCATTATGAGCATCTTATAAGACAGGCTGATGAAGAGTCTAACAATGCAGTACATTTTGTAAAAAAAAATCATTTTCTGGTTGAAAACGGCCTGTTGGTAATAGTCACATACACCATTTCTAGTCCGAGAAGTAACAAAAAATTGCAAATAGGATAACTTAAGTAATAAAGTCAGTATTTTCCCCAAAAAAATGTCAGAGGGTTGGGTTGGATTTTAAGTTATGCCCACAAACTGACCATGTTGGATATCTCTATGGGGCTAGTTACAGACCGTCAATAAATTACATAATGTATATGGGACAATATGTTCACATTTAAATAGATCCACATTTTAGTGACGTAAAAACCTCAAACCAACTATAAATTGTACAAATTCAAGTAAAATATTGAAAGCATTTAATAAGAAAACTAAAAGGTGTGCAACATGAAAATATTGTCCCATGCCAACCAGAAGCATTGGTTGGCATGGGCTAGATGTCCTTTCAAATCAATGAAGGGAAGTGAACAAGTTCACACTTGAAGATAATTGCAACGCACCCCATGTACCTGGTAAAACCTTATTTCTATCAAGTGATCATCTAGAGAAAGTAGTGTCCCTGCATGGTGCCAGCAGGTGGTGAAACAACATTGGTGTTGTTGTTTACAGAAGGAAAGAGACTTGACTTTTTCATCAGCGACTGTATCAGTTTGGCCCTGTTCAGTCAGTCTTGCAAGTCATTACAGCTGAATATTATGTCTAGATCAGAGACCGTGGCAGCTAGAGTGCATTGTGTCTGTTAGACCTTTCGTTGAAGTGCGTTTGATTGAAGTTTATTGAAAGTGATTATGATGAGAGAATTGAGCTCTTGATACTGGGCAAAGGGATAGAAAATAAAGTAACTAGCCCTCCTGCATTCATAAGAGGACAAGTTTTTATGATGTGTCTTTATGTATAACATTTTCAACTTACCCAAGTAACTTATTTAGTCAATCATTATAAGATTATAGTTATTATAAGTGGGGCATACATGCTAATCATAATGCATTATATGTTGTGCCCTGCTGAACACGGCCCCTGTTGAGTTGTGTTCAGCCACTGTTTAGTGTTCAGCCTCTGATGATGCGTCACCAACTTTGTGTGTTCAGTGTGATGAACCTGGACGACCTGACGCGGAGAGGCCTGTACCTGAGCGACATCCCGTTGCACGATGCCACACGTGACCTGGTGCTGCTGGGAGAACAGTTCCGTGAGGAGTACAAGCTGACCCAGGAACTGGAGATCCTGACTGACCGTCTGCAGCACACCCTCCGGGCCCTGGAGGATGAGAAGAAGAAGACGGACAGGTTCGTAGATAGACTCCCGACCCATCGCCCTCACCCTCATAGTTTGATAGAATCCTTCACCCATGTCCATTTTTTTTACGTAAAGGGATGGTTCACTCCAAATAGAATTTCAGCTGTGTTGGAGTCTTTGGTGTAGTGGTCTAAACTCCCGACTCCCATCACATACGCCCCCCCCCCCCCGGCAACTGGGGTTCGAGCCGTGTTGTGGACACTTTTCTCTGTGTCTATCTCCCTTTTTAACTTCTTACTGTTAAAAATGATAAAATACTTACACATTTAGTTAAATGTACAGAATGCCTTTCGTAAATAATGTGAAACCTAATTAACCACAAATTGTTTGAACTTTGTGCGCAGTAGCGCCATTCTGCTTAGTAGTGCGGATTGCCTCAGAAGGAACTTCTGAACCCCTCCTCCATTGAAAATCAGAAAAGGGGTGGCTTCCCTTTGGCTTTGACTTTTCATGATGAACATGAACATATTTTTATAAAATATACTACACTATATACCTACATTAACTCAGTCTTTCTGTTTTATTGCAATATGCCAATGAATGTGTGAGGTGCAACACTCTCATCATATACAGTACCAGTCAAAGGTTTGGACACACCTACTCATTCAAGGTTTTTTCTTTATTTTTACTATTTTCTACATCATAGAATAATAGTGAAGA
The DNA here is from genome assembly GCF_965601325.2 of Salmo salar. Lineage (NCBI taxonomy): Eukaryota > Metazoa > Chordata > Actinopteri > Salmoniformes > Salmonidae > Salmo > Salmo salar. The sequence continues at coordinate 34,538,074 of NC_138294.1, read as the reverse complement.
CATCAAAACTATGAAATAACACATATGGAATCATGTAGTAACCAAAAAAGTTAAACAAATCAAAATATATTTTATATTAGAGATTCTTCAAATTAGCCACCCTTTGCCTTGATGACAGCTTTGCACACTCTTGGCATTCACTCAACCAGTGTTATTTTATAGTTTTGACGTCTTTACTATTATTCTACAATGTAGAACATAGTACAAATAAAGAAAAACACTGGAATGAGTAGGTGTGTCCAAACTTTTGACTGGTACTGTATGTCAAATCCAAAGTCCAATTTTATTAAGCATTTAGGTAAAAAATGTTTTGGTCAAGTACCCTCATTAAAATGTTATTGCCATAATAATGTCAAACTAGAGCTCTTCTCGGATCCTGAAATTGAGGTCCGAACTGAATTGGATCCATGAAATTCTAAACTGACACCAACAGAACCCGGCCATAAAAAAAAAAATCAATTCCCGATCCAATACGGATCCGAGGTGGACCAGATCCGACCCAAAATATGTCCGAAATGAGGGAGTTTTTTACATCCATTGCGAATGACAGTAGTTCATCACTGTATTTGTAACATTTTTCCAAAATCTTCCTGATAGGCCAAAGTAACCACTGCACCTCGGTGGGCTATAGCAACATTTTGCTGTGTCTGTTCCGAGCTACTTGGCGTGGGAAACAGTGAGCGCCCAGTTGAAACAATGTTGCAAGTTTACAATAGGGAGAGCTCAAACCAGACCGAGAGAAGCAGACAGGCAGAGCATTAAGAGATTAATGTTATTGACTGAACCAACTGCCATGTGTAGCAAATGTTATTTATAGAGGATATTTATTTTCCTCAGGATACTTTCTTCTTCAAATATAATTTAGGAACTGGTGAGTATATTACATATTTTCAGGCAGATCCGAGGTCGGTAGCCACCTAGCTTGATCCAATCCGGCTTCCAAGGGTCAACTACTGAATTTTGGATCCGACATGTTCGGATACCGGATCGGATCTCAGGTTATCGGGTTCGTGTATATCGGTGAAGACCTCTATGTCAAACCACAAACAAATGTCATATTTGTACCTACTAGGCTACTTCTCCGCAGTGGACGTTCTGTCTGGTAGTTCCCCTTTTGTATGATTTGCCTCTGTCTACTCGGTGGCTCAACAACCTTTCACTGTAACCCAAACACAGCTTCCTCGGTGGCAGCTGTTTACAAAGGGCCCATATATTATTGTTCACCCATCCCCCACACCACTATATCTCCCAGAGAGAGAGAGAAAATGCCTCCAGCAGCTCTGACTGCATTTTAAAGTGCTTTGTGAGGGGGTGAAAGGTCAAAAGAACAGAGGTCAGGAACGTCAACCACAGTCAGACAGACAACCGCGCGTCCGTACAGTAAACACTGGCAGCTGTTTGTGCTAGCGAACCGAACCGTACTTAAAGTTCCCTCGGTTGGAGTGAGGTTTCACACAGGCGCACGTGCGCATTGATGCACACATACGGTCACGTCCTCTAACACACATATACACATGTGCTTACACACACACACACACAGCTTTATTTTAGTGACATTTTTGGAGTTTTTGTAGATTATGAATTTTGACCGTTCAAAATCCTATTTTCCCTAACCATAACCTTAAACCTAACCCTAACCCTTAGCCTAACCCTAACCTTAACTCCAAAAACCCTAACACTAAACATTAACCATAACCATAACCTTAACCCCAAAACCATATACCTAACCCTTAAGCTTAACTATACTGTACAAACACACACATACACACACTGTTAAGCCTGCTGTAGATGTAGGGCCGGACTATGGCATTTGGGGTCTGGGGTCCCCCTCCCAAGAGAAAATGTTGCAGTTTTAAAGCAAATTTCCTGCAATTCTATACTTTTTGCCATGGGGCATTGAAAATAATTGCTGTTTTATAGCTCATCTCATGCTTTTGTTCACATTTTGCCATGAGGCTCAGAGAACATTTTGCAGTTTTCAAGCTAATGTCCTGTTATTCTACACATTTTGCTATCATATGCTTTCTGGAGGTCGGGGGGCACGTGCTCTGCGTGCCAGTTCGGTAATCCGGCCCTGTGTAGCACCCTATCTTCTTATTGGGAAATGCTTTCTCTCTTGGCCGTGGTGGAGTTTCATTAATATTCTTCATGTAGTTCTGAGGTCTGAGTGTGCCTCAGCAGAGGACTCAGGTCCACTATGTTTGATTGGAATTCAAAGCTCTCTCATTTTGGTAGACTGTATTGTAATGTACACTTATCGCTTTCTCAAAGCACATTTTAGAGGTATGCAATTGGGTGGTGATGAAAGTATAAGACGTGTAAATTGGCCTTTGAAATATGTTGCAAACAATGTCTTATTAGACTACTGTATATAATAGAAAGACGATTTAATTATGGCCCACCATTTTGTCTAGGTAAAATAAAAAAATAAAAATACTTAACTAAAAATAAAAAATGATGGAAGGAGATTTTGCAAATTTTGACAGCATCAGGAAGATATCAGATATAGCAAAACGTGAAAAAATGATAGATTAATACATTTTTCCCTCTCTACTTTTCATGGCACGGCACAGCAGTGGGTCAGCAACTTGGTGAAGACCAAATGTGGCTCCAGGGCTAAATTAGTTTGACACCCCTGCTTTAGACATATCCCTGGGTTGTGTTACTTTTTTTGTGGTGTTTCAGAGAATACTTTTAGAGTGCCAGTGTAGAGAGGTATTTGTATGCACCATGTGCCCTGCCATGCTGATACATCATTTATGACATTTCCCATTGGTAGACACAGATGGTAATGCTTTAGTCAGTTACCATGGCTACCACACACTGCCTGTTCGAGACCAGCTTGTGTAAAGACTTGAGTGAAAAGGGTGAAGTTACCAAAGGCTGTATGAGGTGATGTGTAATGGGAGACCATTAAAACATCAATGGGGTACTCATAACCTGTATATTATATACAATTATGCAGTATATTTATGTTTTTCATATACATACTGTTTATTTAATTTGTTAATTCATTAGTTACTTCATTATAAACAGTTACAGACCTAAACCAAGAGAATATAGGCCTACTAAACTGATACAATTGTTTATATTTTCTTGCTCAACTACCAATGACCTAAAACACAATACAAGAAGCCAAAGACAGTTCTCTTGTCATTTAAAAGCATAATAATATACACTGAGTGTACAAAACATTAAGAACACCTTCCTAATATTTGCACCACCCCCTTTTGCCCTCAGAACAGCCTTCAATCAAATCAAATTGTATTGGTGCAGTAATATCTAACAATACACAACAAAACACACATATCTAAAAGTAAAAGAATGGAATTAATAAATATAGAAATATTATGTGTATGTGTGTGTGTGTGCGTGTGTGTGCGTGTGTGTGTGTGTGTGTGTGTGTGTGTGTGTGTGTGTGTGTGTGTGTGTGTGTGTGTGTGTGTGTGTGTGTGTGAGATGGGATGTATAGACATTGTGGACAGTATATGGATAGGATTTGTAGTATATCTGAAGAATACAATCTGGACCCTCTCTTTCTAAAATTATCCACCGAAATTGTTGCAACCCCTATCACTAGCCTGTTCAACCTCTCTTTCGTATCGTCTGAGATCCCCAAAGATTGGAAAGCTGCCACGGTCAGGGGGAGACACCAGGGGGAGACACTAGACCCAAACTGTTATAGACCTATATTCATCCTGCCCTGCCTTCCTAAAATCTTTGAAAGCCAAGTTAACAAACAGATCACCAACCATTTCGAATCTCACCGTACCTTCTCCACTATGCAATCTGGTTTCCGAGCTAGTTATGGATGCACCTCAGCCACGCTCAAGGTCCTAAACAATATCATAACCGCCATCGATAAAAGACAATACTGTGCAGCCGTCTTCATCGAACTGGCCAAGGCTTTTGACTCTGTCAATCACCGCATTCTTATCGGCAGACTCAATAGCCTTGGCTTCTCAAATGACTGCCTCGCCTGTTGTCCGGACCTCTGGCAGTCTCTATGGGGGTGCCACAGGGTTCAATTCTCGGGCCGACTATTTTCTCTGTATATATCAATGATGTCGCTCTTGCTGCTGGGGATTCTCTGATCCACCTCTACGCAGACGACACCATTCTGTATACATCTGGCCCTTCTTTGGACACTGTGCTAACAAACCTCCAAACGAGCTTCAATGCCATACAACACTCCTTCCGTGGCCTCCAACTGCTTTTAAATTCTAGTAAAACTAAATGCATGCTCTTCAACCGATTGCTGCCCGCACCTGCCCACCCGTCCAGCATTACTACTCTGGACGGTTTTGAGTTAGAATATGTGGACAACTACAAATACCTAGGTGTCTGGTTAGACTGTAAACTCTCCTTCCAGACTCACATTAAGCATCTCCAATCCAAAATGAAATCTAGAATCTGCTTCCTATTTTGCACAAAGCCTCCTTCACTCATGCTGCCAAACATACTCTCGTAAAACTGACTATCCTGCCGATCCTTGACTTCGGCGATGTCATTTACAAAATTGCCTCCAACACTCTACTCAGCAAACTGGATTTAGTCTATCACAGTGCCATCCGTTTTGTCACCAAAGCCCCATATGCTACCCACCTCTGCGACCTGTATGTTCTCGTTGGCTGGCCGTCACTACATATCTGTCGCCAAACCCACTGGCTCCAGGTTATCTATAAGTCTTTGCTAGGTAAAGCCCTGCCTTATCTCAGCTCACTGGTTACCATAGCAACACCCACCCGTAGCACACGCTCCAGTAGGTGCAGTATATTTCACTGGTCATCCCCAAAGCCAACACTTCCTTTGGCCGCCTTTCCTTCCAGTTCTCTGCTGCCAATGACTGGAACGAATTGCAAAAATCACTGAAGCTGGAGTCTTATATCTCCCTCTAACTTTAAGCATTAGCTATCAGAGCAGCTTACCGATCACTGTACCTGTACACAGCCAGTCTGTAAATAGCACACCCAACTACCTCATTCCCATATTGTTACTTATCCTTTTGCTCTTTTGCACCCCAGTATCTCTACTTGCACATCCTCATCTGCACATCTATCACTCCAGTGTTAATTGCTGAATTGTAATTATTTCGCCTCTATGGCCTATTTATTGCCTTACCTCCCTACTCTTCTACATTTGCACACACTGTACATAGATTTTCTATTGTGTTATTGACTGTACGTTTGTTTATGTGTAACTCTGTGTTGTTGTTTTTGTCGCACTGCTTTGCTTTATCTTGGCCAGGTCGCAGTTGTAAATGAGAACTTGTTCTCAACTGTCCTACCTGGTTAAATAAAGGTGAAATACATTTTAAAAAAGGATATAATGGTATATGTACAGCAATAGTTGAATAGGATGGCCTGAATAGAGTAGAATACAGTATATACAGTTGAAGTCGGAAGTTTACATACACTTTAGCCAAATACGTTTAAACTCAGTTTTTCACAATTCCTGAAATTTAATCCTAGTAAAATTCCCTGTTTTAGGTCAGTTACAATCACCACTTTATTTTAAGAATGTGAAATGTCAGAATAATAGTAGAGATAATGATTTATTTCAGCTTTTATTTCTTTCATCACATTCCCAGTGGGTCAGAAGTTTACATACACTCAATTAGTATTTGGTAGCATTGCCTTTAAATTGTTTAACTTGGCTCAAACGTTTCGGGTAGCCTTCCACAAGCTTCCCACAATAAGTTGTGTGAATTTTGGCCCATTCCTCCTGACAGAGCTGGTGTAACTGAGTCAGGTTTGTAGGCCTCCTTGCTCACACACACTTTTTCAGTTCTGCTCACACATTTTCTATGGGATTGAGGTCAGAGCTTTGTGATGGCCACTCCAATTCCTTGACTTTGTTGTCCTTAAGCCATTTTGCCACAACTTTGGAAGTATGCTTGGGGTCATTGTCCATTTGGAAGACCCATTTGCGACCAAGCTTTAACTTCCTGACTGATGTCTTGAGATGTTGCTTCAATATATCCACATCATTTTCCTCCCTCATGATGCCATCTATTTTGTGAAGTGCACCAGTCCCTCCTGCAGCAAAGCACCTCCACAACATGATGCTGCTACCCCTGTTCTTCACGGTTGGGATTGTGTTCTTTGGCTTGCTGCGGTCATTATGGCCAAACAGTTCTACTTTTGTTTCATCAGACCAGAGGACATTTCTCCAAAAAGTACGATCTTTGTCCCCATGTGCAGTTGCAAACCATAGTCTGGCTTTTTTATGGCGGTTTTGGAGTAGTGGCTTCTTCCTTTCTGAGCGGCCTTTCAGGTTATGTTGATGTAGGACTCGTTTTACTGAGGATGTAGATACTTTTGTACCTATTTCCTCCAGCATCTTCACAAGGTCCTTTGCTGTTGTCTCCTTCCTGAGCTGTATGATGGCTGCGTGGTCCCATGGTGTTTATACTTGCGTACTATTGTTTGTACAGATGAACGTGGTACCTTCAGGCATTTGGAAATTGCTCCCAAGGATGAACCAGACCTGTGGTGGTCAACAATTTCTTTAGATTTTCCCATGATGTCAAGCAAAGAGGCACTGAGTTTGAAGGTAGGCCTTGAAATACATCCACAGGTACACCTCCAATTGACTCCAATGATGTCAATTAGCCTATCAGATGATTCTAAAGCCATGACATCATTTTCTGGAATTTTCCAAACTGTTTAAAGGCACAGTCAACTTAGCGTATGTACACTTCTGACCCACTGGAATTGTGATACAGTGAATTATAAGTGAAATAATCTGTCTGTAAACAATTGTTGGAAGAATTACTTGTGTCATGCACAAAGTAGATGTCCTAACCGACTTGGCAAAGCTATAGTTTGCTAACAAGAAATTTGTGGAGTGGTTGAAAAACGAGTTTTAATGACACCAACCTAAGTGTATGTAAACTTCCGACTTCAACTGTACATATGAAATGGGTAAAACAGTATGTGAACATCATTCAAGTGACCAGTGTTCCATGTCTATGAACATAGGGCAGCAGCCTCTAAGGGGAAGGGTTGAGTAACCTGGTGGTAGCCGGCTAGTGACAGCGACGAAGTTCAGGGCAGGGTACTGGGTGGAGGCCGACTAATGATGGCTATTTAACAGTCTGATGGCCTTGAGATAGAAGCTGTTTTTCAGTCTTCAATCCCAGTACCCTGATGCACCTGTACTGACCTCGCCTTCTGTATAATAGCAGGGTGAACAGGCCGTGGCTCAGGTGGCTGAGGTCCTTGATGATCTTCTTGGCCTTCTTGTGTCACCGTTTGCTGTAGATGTCCTGGAGGGTAGGTATCGTGCCTCGGGTAATGCGTTGGGCAGACCTCACTATCCTCTGGATTGCTCTGCGGTTGCGGATGGTGCAGTTGCCGTACCAGGCAGTGATACAGCACGACAGGATGCATCTGTAAAAGTTTGTGAGGGTCTTAGGGGCCAAGACAAATTTCTTCAGCTTCCTGAGGTTGAAGAGGCTCTGTTGCACCTTCTTCACCGCAGTCTGTGTGGGTGGACCATTTCAGATTGTCAGTGATGTGTATGCCGAGGAACTTTAAGCCTTTCATCTTCTCCGCTGCGGCCCTGTCTATGTGGATGGGGACGTGCTCCTTCTGCTGTCTCCTGAAGTCTACAATCAGCTCCTTTATTTTGTTGACGTTGAGGGAGAGGTTATTTTCCTGGCACCGCTCCGCCAGGGCCCTCACCTCCTCCCTGTAGGGTGTCTCATTGTTGTTGGTAATCAGGCCTACCACTGTTGTGTCATCTACAAACTTGATGATTGAGTTGGAGGCGTGCGTGGCCACTCAGTCTTGGGTCAACAGGGAGTACAGGAGGGGGCTGAGCACACACCATTGTGGGGCCCCTATGTTGAGGATCAGCATAGTGGAGGTGTTGTTGCCTACCTTCACCACCTGGGAGCAGTACATCAGGACGTCCAGGACCCAGTTGCACAGGGCAGGGTTCAGACCCAGGGCCCCTAGCTTAATGATGAGCTTGGAGGGTACTATGGCGTTGAAGGCTGAGCTGTAGTCAATGAACAGCATTCTTACATAGGTATTCCTCTTGTCCAGATGGGATAGGTTAGTGTGCAGCGTGATGGCGATTGCATCATCCTTGGATTTATTGGGGCTTTATGCAAATTGCAGTGGGTCTAGGGTGTCGGGTAGGGTGGAGGTGACATGATCCTTAAAACTTCTTTGGGATAAGGGGGCAGTATTTTCACGTCAGGTTGAAAAGTGTGCCCAGACTAAACTGCCTGCTACTCAGGCCCAGAAGCTAGGATATGCATATTATTAGTAGATTTGGATAGAAAACACTCTGAAGTTTCTAAAACTGTTTGAATGATGTCTGTGAGTATAACATAACTCATATGGCAGGCGAAAACCTGAGAAAAATCCAACCAGGAAGTGGGAAATATGAGGTTTGTAGTTTTTCAAGTGATTGCCTATGCAATATACAGTGTAAATTTGGTCAGATTGCACTTCCTAAGGCTTCCACTAGATGTCAACAGTCTTTAGAACGTTGTTTCAGGCTTCTATTGTGAAATGGGAGTGAATAAGACTAGTCACAGTAACTGCCTCAGCTGAAAGCGTTTAGTTGTTGATCGCGCGCAGCCGTGAGTACGAGCTCCGTTCCCTTTCATTTCTAAAGACAAAGGAATTGTCCGGTTGGAATATTATTGAAGATTTATGATAAAAACATCCTAAAGATTGATTATATACATCGTTTGACATGTTTCTACAAACTGTAATGGAACTTTTTAGACTTTTCGTCTGGACTTAGTGCCCGTGCCTTGTGCATTTGTAATAGTGAACTAAACGCGCAAACAAAAAGGAGGTATTTGGACATAAAGATTAACTTTATCGAACAAAATGAACATTTATTGTGGAACTGGGATTCCTGGGAGTGCATTCTGATGAAGATGAAAGGTAGTGAATATTTATAACACTATTTCTGACTTCTGTTGACTCCACAACATGGCGGGCTGTATGGCTTGTTTTGGTGGCTGAGCGCTGTACTCAGATTATCGCAGGGTGTGCTTTCACCATAAAGCTTTTTTGAAATCTGACACAGCGGTTGCATTAAGGAGAAGTTTATCTATAATCCTATGCATAACAGTTGTATCTTTCATCAATGTTTATGATGAGTGTTTCTGTAAATTGATGTGGCTCTCTGCAAAATCACCGTTTGTTTTGTAGGCAAAACATTACTGAACATAACGCGCCAATGTAAACTGAGATTTTTGGATATAAATATGAACTTTATCGAACAAAACATACATGTATTGTGTAACATGAAGTCCTATGAGTGCCATCTGATGAAGATCATCAAAGGTTAGTGATTCATTTTATCTCTATTTCTGCTTTTTGTGACTCCTCTCTTTGGCTGGATAATGACTATGTTTTTTTGTCACTAGGCGCTGACCTAACATAATCGTATGGTATGCTTTCGCCGTAAAGCCTTTTTGAAATCAGACACTGTGGCTGGATTAACAAGAAGTTTATCTTTAAAATGGTGTATAATACTTGTATGTTTGAGGAATTTTAATTATGAGATTTCTGTTGTTTTGAATTTGGCGCCCTGCAATTTCACTGGCTGTTGTCGAGGTGGGATGCTAGCGTCCCACATATCCCAGAGGTTTTAACTAGGCTCTCAAAGCACTTCATGATTACAGAAGGGAGTTCTACGGGGTGATAGTAATTTAATTCAGTTACCTTTGCTTTCTTGGGTACAGGAACAATGGTGGACATATTGAAGCAAGTGGGGACAGCAGACTGGGACAGGGAGAGATTGAATATGTCAGTAAACACTACAGCCAGCTGGTCTGTCCATGTTGACTCCAATGCTTCCCATAGTTGTCAAGTTGGCTGGATGTCCTTTGGGTGGTGGACCATTCTTGATACACACAGGAAACTGTTGAGCGTGAACAACCCAGTAGCGTTGCTGTTCTTGACACAAACCAGTGCGCCTACCATACCCCGTTCAAAGGCACTCTTTTGTCTTTCCCATTCTGAATGTCACAAATACAAGGATCCTTCTTTAACCTGTATCCTCCCCCACTGATTGAAGTGGATTTACAGTTGACATCAATAAGGGATCATAGCTTTCACCTGGTCAGTCTATGTCATGGAAATGCAGGTGCTCATAATGTTTTGTACACTCAGTGTATATGCCATTTAGCAGACACTATTATCCAAACGACTTACAGTCCTTTATACATTTACCTATGGGAGCCCCCTGGAATCAAACCCACAATCCCAGCATTGCAAGCACCATGCTCTACCAACTGAGCCATACAGGACCACAATCAGTATTATGGGGGATTTTTTGGGGGGGGAATAAAAACAATAATCTATACGAGATGTTTTCTTTTCACTTTTCTTTAGATTGCTCTACTCAGTCCTGCCACCATCGGTGGCCAATGAGTTGCGCCACAAGCGTCCAGTCCCTGCCAAACGTTATGACAATGTGACCATCCTCTTCAGCGGCATTGTGGGATTCAACACCTTTTGCAGCAAACACGCATCAGCCGAGGGTGCCATAAAGATAGTCAACCTGCTCAACGACGTCTACACCCGATTTGACATCCTGACCGACTCGAGAAAGAACCCCTACGTGTACAAGGTTTGAAGGGATATTTTCTTATTTTTCTCTTTTATTTACAGATAAAATTGAAACATTGAAACAGTCAGATGCATTGCACCATTATCACACCTTATACCATGGCATTGTTTGTTGAATACTCCTTTCTGATTGGCTTGAAGGGCATTCTAGAGCATTATTTCCCTATAACGCACAATATATTTGCACGGTAGAATTCAATGGCTATAGTTGAATTCGATTTTCATAATAGCAAGCTAGGACGGATGGTTTGGTTAGCTAAACTAGCAACTATGTTTGGTTACCCTGGCAACTAGTGTAGCTATATGGTAAACTTGCTAGCTACTTCAGATTTCAATTCTACCGCCACTGAACATATTGAACACACATGTGTTAAATTATAGACATAATCAACTCGGGGCTCTATGCATTCTCTGGATAATATTGCAACTCCGTGGAAGGTCAGTTCCACTCCGCTAGTGCGTCGTGGAACACACCTTCCATGTCGTTCATTATTTTCCATAGAACACATAGCCCCTCGTTGTTTATCCCTTACTTAGCTTAGGCAAATTTTGTCACTAGGTGCTTGACCTTTCGCTACCCTCACAGAAATTAATTGGACAACACACTACTGAAAGCCAACAGGTATAAGACATTATGAGGGCTTATAACATGCTTATGTAAAACATTTATAAAGCATTATACAAATTGGCTTTATGTAAACATATCTGCTGATATGTACTGCACATCAAAATCTCGTAACCCTCTAGTCTAAGCCGGGGGGGTAATGCATTTTGCATTACTTCTAATAGCCAATAGAAACATTTTGAATAACAGATTCACTACATGGAACAATAGATTTTCCCCCAAAAAAGCAAAAGGAAGTTTGTTCTGAAGTGTCCGTCCTATATTTGAAAGATCAGGAAACGATATCAAATTAAATTACATGTATTTATCCCCTTATTTTAGGCACTAAACTGTCTCCATATACAGTGAGCACCATAATTCATTGGACAGTGACCATTTTTTTGTTATTTTGGTTCTGTACTCTAGAACTTTGAGTTGAAAGGATACAATGAGGGTGAAGTGCACACTGTCCGCTTTAATTTGAGGGCATTGTCATACATATCGGATGAACCTTTTGTACATAGTCCTCCCCATTTTCAGGCATCAAAAAACATTGGACAGTAACATAATGTAGAATAAAGTAATTATTGTTAATATTTGGTCGCATATCCTTTGCAAGCAATGACTGCTTGAAGTCTGCGATGCATCGACATCACCAGATGCTGGGTATCTTCCCTGGTGATGCTCTGCCAGGCCTGTACTGCAGCCATCTTCAGTTCCTGCTTGTTTCGGGACTTATTGCCTTCAGTCTCCTCTTCAGCATGTAAAATGCATGTTCAATTGGATTCAGATCCGGTGATTGACTCGGCCAGTCAAGGATTTTCCAAGGCCATCAAAAACCCCTTCGTTGCTCTAGCAGTATGTTTAGGGTCATTGTCTTGTTGCATGATGAAGTGCCATCCAATGAGTTTGGAGGCATTTGGTTTTATCTGAGCAGATAAAATATTTCTGTAGACTTCAGAATTCATTGTTCTACTTCTATCTGCAGTCACATCATCAATGAAGGCAAGTGAGCCTGTTCCACTGGCAGCCATACAGGCCCAAGCCATAACACCCCCTCCACCATGTTTCACGGATGAGGTGTTATGCTTTGGATCATGGGCATGTCTTTTTTTTCTCCACAATTTCCTCTTTCCATCACTCTGGTACATATTCATCTTTGTCTCATCTGTCCACAATACTTTTTTCCAGAACTCTTGGGGCTGTTTTAGGTGCTTTTTAGCAAACTGTAATCTCGCCTTTCTGTTCTTCAGGCTTATCAGTGGTTTGCATCTTGTAGTGTACCCTCTGTAGTCCTGCTGGTGTAGTCTTCTACGTATGGTAGACTTTGACACATCCACACCTGCATCCAGGAGAGTGTTTTTGATCTGTTGGGCTGTTGTCAGGGGGGTTTTCTTCACCATAGGGAGTATTCTCCGGCCATCCACTACAGTGGTCTTCCTCAGTCTACCGGGTCTTTTGACATAATTGAGTTCACCGGTTGTTTTTTTCTTGTTAATGATGAACCAAACTGTTGACTTGGGCATGCCTAGGGTTTTTGCAATGTTCCTGATTGATTGATTTTCATTTCTGAGCCTTATGACAGCTAGCTTCATTTGCATTGACACCGCTGTCTTCCTCATGTTGTCACACCCCAACAACAACCTCCAAAATGCAATAGCAAAGTCTAGAATCAATACTATTCATCAACAGCTCTCCTGCATTCACTAACGACACAAATGAATACACCTGCCTAACGACACACATCTGTGAAGCCAATTCAACAAATACTTGTAGTACCTTAAAATGGGGCGACCATGTACAAAAGGTGCTGTCATTTCTAAACGGTTCATCCGATATGTATGAAAATACCCTCAAATTAAAGCTGACAGTCTGCACTTCACCATCATTGTCATTGTATCCTTTCAAACTCAAAGTGCTAGAGTACAGAACCAAAATAATAACAAATGGTCACTGTCCAATGAATTATGGTGCTCACTGTATACTTCCATAATTTGTTTCAACGGTTACCGGGGACCTTCAGACGAGTCTTGTGTGCGTCCTAGAGAACAACATCATGTTCGTGAGAGTCTCGTCTTTCATATTAGTGTGTAGCCCAAACCATTCTAACACTACATATGTTTTCGTGAGAAAACTGATTTTTGGGATGTCTCATGGCCTTATAAACACCGTCTAGCCCTTCCACCTTTCACCGCAGATGCAGAAGAGTGATATTAGCGGATGCAGTGGATTGAGGCGCAGCCCATGAAAAAAACAGGATTTTGATGGAGATTGTTTTATGTTAATTCAATTTCCATGGCGGCGTGGAAATTGTAGGCTAAGGGTTAAATTACTTTTAGATACTAATCAATGTACACTATAAAAGCCAGGCTGTATGAAAAATAGAATGTTCTATAAATATTTACATTAAAGATATGCTTTCATTATGTAAATCAAGTCCATTTTAAGCTTCAGTTTATGTTGCAGAATGGTTGGTTGAGATTAATTGGAATCTGTGGTATACAGTATTATATCAACTAAACAGGGCAATCTGCAGTTGCTGCATCCATTTTTAGACTTTTATATTAATGGTATATACCCATTGATTCTTGAAGAATTTTACTTACAGATTCCTAAGGAGCTTAGTTCAACTGTTATACCCCATCAGAATCCAAAATATAAGCTTGTTTTAGCTCCTTTGTTTGTAAACAATGTTAATGTGAAAAAATACTCTATAGCCTTAAAACATGGTTAAAACTATAATGTTGCTATAATGGATAGTCAGTCCTTGTATCCATAGCTCTGTCCATGAGTTTGAGAGTGGTTACATTTCTCCAGCCCCATCCCTCAGCTGTTTACCAAATCAGTGGCGGTGTGTTTTTGTTCAAACTGCAGATTGCTCCTTTAGTAGTAGCACCAATTCAATTTTTTTCGAATGTCGTATTGTCACACAAGTGTGATGTACTGTAGAATTGATTCATTTGGATGTTTCTCTATTCAAAAGCCTCACTGGGTAAACTTCACTTTAAAACCCCATTTTGTTTTTGAGCAAAATGTTATAGTCGTCGTCGCTGGGCACTTTAGGCTTTCAGACAAGAATGCACTTTAAGAAGTCAAACAAACCTTACTACATCCAAGGGAAGGACTTCAGCACTGGGTCACCAAAATAAGTAATATTTATGCTACCATCCTAAATGACTAGGTGGTCCAAGTTGTTATCTGGCTCCGAAGAGCCTTGAATGTCTATAAGCTGACGTAAGTGTTTAAGTGTTTGTGTCGAGATGTTTCAACTGCAAGGCATTTGCCTGAAGTTAAAAGAACTGCCATTATCACGGTCTGCTCCTGAAGGGGTCTGAGTTGGGCTAGATGAGTCCAAAAGGGTAGTGTCTTAAAGAAATACTACTGCAAATTGCACTATCATGACAGTTTTTGCTCTGTACTGTGCTTTATCTTGAAAACTTGACTATTGACATGCACACTTGAGGATTGTATTAACAGTGGACTTACTAAAAGATTACAATAATCAGTGTAGTATTATTTTAAACACCTCACATCCTTTTAACACAAATACCCACTAACATACAGGTAACTGCCAAAATAAGGAAACACCAACATAAAGTGTCTTAATAGGGCGTTGAGCCGCCACTAGTCACCAGAACAGCTTCAATACGCTTTGGCATAGATTCTACAAGTGTCTGGAACTCTATTGGAGGGATGCGACACCAGTCTTCCATGAGAAATTCCATCATTTAATGGTGGTGGAAAATGCTGTCTCAGGCGCCACTCCAGAATCTCCCATAAGTGTTCAATTGGTTTGAGATATATACAGTGCCTTTAGAAATTATTCACACCCCTTGACTTTTTCCACATTTTGTTGTGTCACAGCCTGAATTTAAAATGGATTAAAGTAAGGGTTTTTTGTCACTGGCCTATACCCTATCATTTAAAAGTGTAAGGTTTTTTTCAAATTTTTGACAAATTAATAAAAAATGAAAAGCTGAAATATCTTGAGTCAATAACTCTTTTGCTATGGCAAGCCTAAATAAGTTCAGGAGTAAAAATGTTCTTATGTTGCATGGACTCACTCTTTGTGAATAATAGTGTTTAACATGATTTGTGAATAACTGCCTCATCTCTGTACCCCACACATACAATTATCTGTAAGGTCCCACAGTCGAGCAGTGAATTTCAGACACAGATTCAACCACAAAGACCAGGGAGGTTTTCCAATGCCTCGCAAATAAGGGCACCTATTGGTAGACGGGTAAAAAAAAAAGTAGACATTGAATATCCCTTTGAGCATGGTGAAGTTTTTAATTATACATTGGATGGTGTATTAATACACCCAGTCACTACAAAAATACAGGCATCCTTCTTAACCTCTCCAGGATTTCACCATGAGGCCAACGGGGATTTTAAAACAGTTACAGAGTTTAATGGTTGGGATATGAGAAAACTGAGGATGGATCAACAACATTGTAGTTACTCCACAATACTACACAATAAATGACAGAGTGAAAAGAAGGAAGCCTGTACCGAATAAAACATATTCCAAAACATGCATCCTGTTTGCAACAAGGCACTTAAGTATTGATCACCTGGCGCTGACAGAGATGATGGCCTCGCGACTAGCTCTTAGGAAACTTTGCGGTATTTCGATTTTTATGTATTCTTTTTTACATTATTAGCTCAGGAAATGTTTTGTGTCATTACATACAGCTGGGAAGAACTATTGGATATCAGAGCGCGGTAACTTACCAGAACTACCAGCATTACGACCAGGAATAGGACTTCCCCGAAGCAGATCTTTTGTTCGCTCTCCCCAGAGCAATTGAACTCATTCCAGAGGCCGACCCAGAACATCGCCAGCGGAGGAGAGGCACTTGGAGCGGCCTGCTTGTTTGACTTGGAAGCGGTGGGTGGTGAGCGGGCCTCCTGAGTATATTACTCGCTAATGTTCAGTTTTTGGATAACAAAGTTGATGAGCTCAGGGCAAGGATTTCTTTCCAAAGAGACATCAGGGCCTGTAACATACTTTGTTTCACGGAAACATGTCTCTCTTGGGATATTCTGTCGAAATCGGTCCAGCCAGAGGGATTCTCAGTTCATCGTGCAGACAGGAATAAATATCTCTCCGGGAAACAGAAGTGCGGAGGTGTGTGTTTCCTGATTAACGACTCATGGTGTAATTGTAGTAACATACAGAAACTCAAGTCCTTTTGTTCACCCGACCTAGAATACCTCACAATCAAATGCCGACCGTATTATCTCCCAAGAGAATTATCCTCGGTCATAGCCACGGCCGTTTATATCCCCCCTCAAGTCGATACCACGACAGCCCTTAAAAGAACTTCACTGGACTTTATGCAAACTGGAAAGCACATATCCTGAGGCTGCATTTATTGTAGCTGGGAATTTTAACAAAGCAAATTTGAGGACTAGGCTCCCAAAGTTCTGTCAACATATCGACTGGAGGGCAGGTAAAACACTCAACCACTGCTATTAAAACTTCCGGGATGCTTACAAGGCCCTCCCCCGCCCTCCTTTCGGCAAATCTGACCATGACTCCATGAGACGTATGTGGCAGGCTCTACAGACAATCACGCACTACAAAAGGAAAACCAGCCACCGCCGATACCGACATCTTGCTTCCGGATGAGCTAAACACCTTCTTCACCCGCTTTGAGGATAACACAGTGCCACTGACACGGCCCGTTACCAAGGACTGTGGGTTTCCCTTGTCCGTGGCTGACGCGAGTTTAACATGTTAACCCTCGGATAACACAGTGCCACTGACGAGGCCTGTTACCAAGGACTGTGGGCTTTCCTTCTCCGAGGCCGACGTGAGTTAAACATGTTAACCCTAGCAAGGCTGCCGAGATGGCATCCCTAGCCGCGTCCTCAGAACATGCGCAGACCATCTAGCTGGTGTGTTTACGGGCATATTCAATCTCTCCCTATCCCAGTATGCTGTCCCCACATGCTTCAAGATGGCCATCATTTTTCCTGTACCCAAGAAAGCAAAGGTAACTGAACTAAATGACTATTGCCCCCTAGTACTCACCTCTGTCATCATGAAGTGCTATGAGAGACTAGTCAAGGATCATATCACCTCTACCTTACCTGCCACCCTAGACCCACTTCAATTTGCTTGCCGCCCCAATAGATGCACAGACGATGCAATCGCCATCACTCTGCACACTGCCCTATCCCATCTGGACAAGAGGAATACCTTGGTGTTGGTGTTTTGCGACGTGTACTATTTAATGAAGCTGCCATTTGAGGACTTGTGAGGCGTCTGTTTCTCAAACTAGACACTCTAATGTACTTGTCCTCTTGCTCAGTTGTGAACCGGGGCCTCCCACTTAGAGCTGGACAATATGGACAAAAAATATCATATCATGGTATTTTTTAACATTTTTTTTTTACATTTACGTCATTTAGCAGACGCTCTTATCCAGAGCGACTTACAAATTGGAGCATTCACATTTTTGACAGTATTTGACGGTATTTTATGTTTTTGATTAAAAAGAAGTTTGTGAGTAGTGCGTGACCCTAGGGTGGCAACGCATATATTCTAAATTATTTCAATGGGTCTTTCTCCATTCGGATTGTTTTATACTGTTCAATTCAACTTCAATCTAAAATAATTTCCTGCATTTCCATGAATTTCTGCATTTCCTGCACTCATTTGAGATTATTTCCACACTGCCACGATGGGCAAAATACTTATTTCCCTCATTAAAATGCAAATCAATTTCTAACATTTTTGACATGCGTTTTTCTGGATTTTTTTGTTGTTATTCTGTCTCTCACTGTTCAAATAAACCTACCATTAAAATTAGAGACTGATCATTTCTTTGTCAGTGGGCAAACATACAAAATCAGCAGGGGATGAAATACTTTTTTCCCTCATTGTATATATATATATATATATATATATATATATATATATATATATATATATATATATACTGCTCAAAAAAATAAAGGGAACACTTAAACAACACATCCTAGATCTGAATGAAAGAAATCATCTTATTAAATACTTTTTTCTTTACATAGTTGAATGTGCTGACCACTAAATCACACAAAAATAATCAATGGAAATCCAATTTATCAACCCATGGAGGTCTGGATTTGGAGTCACACTCAAAATTAAAGTGGAAAACCACACTACAGGCTGATCCAACTTTGATGTAATGTCCTTAAAACAAGTCAAAATGAGGCTCAGTAGTGTGTGTGGCCTCCGCATGCCTGTATGACCTCCCTACAATGCCTGGGCATGCTCCTGATGAGGTGGTGGATGGTCTCCTGAGGGATCTCCTCCCAGACCTGGACTAAAGCATCCGCCAACTCCTGGACAGTCTGTGGTGCAACGTGGCGTTGGTGGATGGAGCGAGACATGATGACCCAGATGTGCTCAATTGGATTCAGGTCTGGGAAACGGGCCAAGGAATGTACCTCACCCACTCCCCTGGCCGGTCCTGGCAATACGACCGCAGAAACCTGCCCACGTCCTGGTTCACCCTCTCCGCCTGCCCATTACTCTCGGGGTGATAACCGGAGGTCAAACTGACCGAGACCCCCAGACGGTCCATAAACTCCTTCCAGACCCTGGATGTGAACTGGGAACCCCGATCAGAGACAATGTCCTCCGGCACCCCGTAGTGCCGGAAGACGTGGGTAAATAGGGCCTCCGCAGTCTGCAGGGCGGTAGGGAGACCGGGCAACGGGAGGAGACGGCTACCAGGATCGATCCACAACTACCAGGATCGTAGTGCTCCCCTGAGACGGGGGTAGATCTGTCAGGAAGTCTACAGACAGGTTCGCACCCATGGCCGTTGTGGAACGGGGAGGGGCTGTAACTTCCCTCTCGGGAGATGCCTAGGAGCCTTACTCTGGGCGCACACCGAACAGGAAGAGACATAGAACCTCACGTCCTTAGCCAAGGTGGGCCACCAGTACTTCCCCCTGAGACTACACACTGTCCTCGCCACACCAGGATGACCCGAACAAGGTAGAGTGTGCGCCCACCGAATCAATTGATAACGGACACCGAGCGGCACGTACATGCGACCCACGGGACACTGTGAAGTCGCAGGTTCCAATACTAATGCCCGCTCGATGTCCGCGTCCACCTCCCATACCACCGGTGCCACCAGCCTAGACGCTGGAATGATGGGAGTTGGATCGATGGGCCGGTCCGCAGTGTCATAGAGACGGGAGAGCGCGTCAGCCCTCGTGTTCAGGGAGCCTGGTTTATAGGAGATCGTGAACCGAAACCGGGTGAAGAACATGGCCCACCTTGCCTGACGCGGATTCAGTCTCCTAGCTGCCCGGATATACTCCAGATTCCGATGGTCGGTCCAGATGAGAAAGGGGTGCTTAGCCCCCTCAAGTCAGTGTCGCCACACCCTCAAGGCTTTTACCACCGCTAGCAACTCCCTGTCCCCCACATCATAGTTACGCTCCTCCGAACTGAGCTTCTTCGAAAAGAAAGCGCAGGGGCGGAGTTTCAGTGGCGTACCCGAGAGCTGTGATAGCACGGCACCCACCCCAGCCTCGGATGCGTCCACCGCCACTATGAATGCTAGAGACGGGTCCGGATGCGCCAACACGGGTGCTTCGGTGAACAGCACCTTCAACCTCTTGAAGGCTCCGTCCACCTCCGTCGACCACCGCAAACGCACCGGCCCCCCCTTCAGCAGTGAGGTAATGGGAGCCGCTACCTGGCCAAAACCCCAGATAAACCTCCGGTAGTAATTAGAAAACCCTAAGAACCGCTGCACCTCCTTCACCGTGGTTGGAGTCGGCCAATTACGCACGGCCTTAACACGGTCACACTCCATCACCACCCCTGTGGTGGAAATGCGATAACCCATGAAGGAGACGGCTCGTTTGGAGAACACACACTTCTCAGCCTTGACGTATAGGTCATGCTCCAGCAGTCTCCCAAGCACCTTGCGTACCAGGGACACATGCGCGGCGCGGGTGGCGGAATATATCAGAATATCATCGATGTAGACAACCACGCCTTGCCCGTGCAGGTCCCTGAGAATCTCGTCTACAAAGGATTGAAAGACGGCTGGAGCATTCTTTAACCCATACGGCATGACGAGGTACTCATAATGGCCCGATGTGGTACTAAATGCGGTTTTCCACTCGTCTCCATCCTTAATACGCACCAGGTTATACGCGCTCCTGAGATCCAGTTTTGTGAAGAATTTTGCTCCGTGAAAAGATTCCACCGCCGTCGCGATGAGAGGTAGCAGGTAACTAAACCCCACCGTGATAGAATTTAGACCTCTGTAATCAATGCACGGACGCAGACCTCCCTCCTTTTTCTTCACAAAAAAGAAACTCGAGGAGACGGGTGAGATGGAGGGCCGAATGTACCCCTGTCCCAGAGATTCCGTGACATATGTCTACATAGCCACCTTCTCATCCTGGGACAAGGGGTACACGTGACTCTTGGGAAGCGCAGAGTTAACCTGCAGATCTATCGCACAATCCCCCTGTCGATGAGGTGGTAATTTGGTCGCTCTCTTTTTACAAAAAGCGATCGCCAAATCGGCGTATTCAGGGTGAATGCGCACGGTGGACACCTGGTCTGGACTCTCCACCGACGTGGCACCTATGGAAACTCCTTGACACTTCCCTGAACACTCCTTGGACCACTCCTGGAGAACCCCCTGTTTCCACGAAATCCGGGGATTGTGATCAGCCAGCCAGGGGACCCCCAGCACCACCGGAAACGCAGGTGAATCGATAAGAAAGAAACTAATCCGTTCCTTATGATTCCCCTGAGTTACCATGTCCAGTGGAATCGTAGACTCCCTGACCAGCCCTGACCCTAATGGCCGGCTATCTAGGGAGTGCACGGGGAAGGGGGAATCTATTGGCACTCGCGGAATGCCCAGCTTAATGGTGAGTCCGCGATCCATAAAGTTCCCAGTTGCGCCTGAATCGACTAGCGCCCTATGCTGGGAAGAGGGAGAAAAATCTGAAAAAAAATTAATAAGAACACGTGACCAACAGGGGGTTCTGGGTGAGTTTGGTGCTGACTCACCTGGGGTGACCGAGAAGTGTTCTGCCTACCCTCTCGACTCCCAGACTGACTCCTCCAGCACCGGTCGGCCGTGTGTCCTCTCTGACCACAATTGGTGCAGGAGGAGCCACCTCCTCCGGTGCCCCTCGGCACGGCCCCCCCCAACTCCATAGGAGTAGGGGCGGGGGTGCACGGAGGTGTAACGGACAGGACCCTTTCCGAACGCCCGCGGGCAGCCAGCAGATCGTCCAGTCGTATCGACATGTCGATGAGCTCATCTAGAGAAAGAGCGGTGTCCCGACAGGCTAGCTCCCTGCGGACGTCCGCCCGGAGACTACACCGGTAATGGTATATCAGGGCCCTGTCGTTCCACCCCGCCCCAGCAGCCAAGGTCCTGAACTCCAGTGCGAAGTCCTGTGTGCTCCTCGTCTCCTGCCTGAGGTGGAACAGCTGCTCACACCGAGTGGTCCCTCGCCGAGTCCGGACCATTCCAGACTGCGTTGGCCCACTCCAGAGCTTGCCACATCAGGCAGGAAACGAGGGCACTCACGCTCTCCTCTCCCGAGGGAGCAGGTCTGACGGTGGCCAGGTACAGCTCGAGCTGGAGCAGAAATCCCTGGCACCCAGCCGCCGCTCCATCATACTCCCTCGGGAGCGCCAGACAAAGTGCGCCGGAGCCAGACGCAGTGGGAGGCGGAGGTGGCTGCGTCGGAGGAGCCAGAGGTGGAGAGAGGAGACCACTCCTCTCCCAACGATCCATCCTCTCCATCATCTGGTCCATCGCGGATCCAATTTGGTGGAGGACGGACGTATGATGGAGTACGCGTTCCTCCATCGAGGGAAGGGGGTTAGCAGCTGCTCCTGCTGACTCCATTGGTAGTGGCGGGATTCTGTAGGGCTCGGGCGTAGTGGAGGAGGAAACAGAGGCAGAAAGCAGCGAGAAGAGTTATAGCTTTTAATGCTCGAAAAACAAAACACCTGCCTACCCAACATGCGAACTTAGCGCACACAAAATGAAAGTGCCCCAAACACAGGGGACAAAATACAGTGAGCGCAACACGATGCACTAGCGCAAAATACAGACAGCGCTTACCCAAGCAACACACAGAGGAAACAATCCCGCACAAAGAGCAGGCGGGCCAACTAGCTAATATAGCCCCGCTAATCAACCCAACTACGGACAGGTGCAAACAATAACAGAAAGTGGAAAACAAAAAGGAATCAGTGGCAGCTAGTAGGCCGGTGACGACGACCGCCGAGCGCCACCCGAGCAGGAGGGGGCGCCACCTTCGGTGGGAGTCGTAACAGGTTTCTTTATTTTGGCAGTTACCTGTATATCCCAATGTATTGGTTAGAGATTTATTTGATGGTTTGTGACCTCAAGTGGCACTTAATAGTTTGATGAACCATTGAAGTCCAAAGATCCTTTTCATCATAAAGATTTACATTAAGGGGAAAAAATATTGTGTGATATAAAATTCTGTATAGTAACAGAAATAGCTCTCTCTACCTATAGGTGGAAACAGTGAGTGATATAAAAGTGTCAAAAAGAATAGTGTAAAAAATGACAGTGTTTTCTAGACTTCATGTCCTTTTCACATATAACCACTTACATCACACAGCATTTTCTGATATAACTTTCTGCCTGGTAACCAAAATGTCTCTCTTTCTATAGGTGGAGACAGTGGGTGATAAGTACATGACGGTCAGTGGGCTGCCAGAACCATGTACCCACCACGCTCAATCTATCTGCCACCTGGCCCTGGACATGATGGAGATTGCTGGACAGGTCAAAGTGGATGAAGATCCAGTACAGGTGAGGATGGGATATGTTTCCTTTTTCCAACATTTAGACAAACATTTATTGAGAAATGTAGCAAACGTGAAATGCTGGTGCTGGCTGAACCATATCAGCAGCCTTGTCCAGAAACAACAAAGTGCTAGATGGGGGTGGGCAATAATTTTGGCTCGAGGGCCACATGGGGATTTCGAAATTCAACTGAGGGACACATTTTTTGGGGGAGCAATTTGTTCAAATCTATTGAGGTGTCTGAAAAATTGCAGTTATTTCAGTATACAGTGCCTTCGGAAAGTATTCAGACCACTTGACTTGACTTTCCAAATTTTGTTAGGTTACAGCCTTGTTCTAAAGTTGATTAAAAACAGGTTTTTAGAATTGTTTGCTAATTTATAAAAAAATATCACATTTACTTAAGTATTCAGACCTTTTACTCAGTACTTTGTTGAAGCACCTTTGGCAGCGATTACAGCCTCGAGTCTTCTTGGGTATGACGGTACAAGCTTGGCACACCTGTATTTGAGGAGTTTTTCCCATTCTTCTCTGCAGATCCTCTCAAGCTCTGTCAGGTTGGATGGGGAGCGTTGCTGCACAGCTATTTTCAGGTCTCTCCAGAGATGTTCGTGCGGTCTCTGGCTGGGCCACTCAAGGACATTCAGACACTTGTCACAAAGCCACTCCTGCATTGTCTTGGCTGTGTGCTTAGGGTTGATGTCCTGTTGGAAGGTGAACCTTCGTCCCAATCTGAGCACCTGAGCGCTCTGGAGAAGGTTTTCATCAAGGATCTCTCTTCACTTTGCTCTGTTCATCTTTGCCTTGATCCTGACTCCCAGTCCCTGCTGCTGAAAAACATCCCCACAGCATGATGCTGCCACCACCATGCTTCACCTATAGGGATGGTGCCAGGTTTCCTCCAGACTTGACGCTTGACATTTAGGCCAAAGAGTTTCATCAGACCAGAGAATCTTGTTTCTCATTGTCTGAGAGTCTTTAGGTGCCTTTTGTCAAACTCCAAGCGGGCTGTCATGTGCCTTTTACTGAGGAGTGGCTTCCGTCTGGCCACTCTACCATAAAGGCTGATTTGTGGATTGCTGCAGAGATGTTTGTCCTTCTGGAAGTTTCTCCCATCTCCACAGAGGAACTCTAGAGCTCTGTTAGAGTGACCATTAGGTTCTTGGTCACCTCCGTGACCAAGGCCCTTCTCCCCCGATTGCTCAGTTTGGCTGGGCGGCCAGCTCTAGGAGAAGTCTTAGTGGTTCCAAACTTCTTCCATTTAAGAATGATGGCGGCCACTGTGTTCTTGGGGACCTTCAATGCTGCAGACATTTTTTGGTAACCTTGCCCAGACGTGTGCCTTGACACAATCCTGTCTCAGAGCTCTACAGACAATTCCTTCGACCTCATGGCTTGGTTTTTGCTCTGTCATGCACTGTCAACTGTGGGACCCAATGTAGACAGGTGTGTGCCTTTCCAAATAATGTCCAATCAATTGAATTTACCACAGGTGGACTCAAATGAAAATGTTTGTAAACATTTGTAAAAACCTGTTTTTGCTTTGTCCTGTATTGTGTGTAGATTGCTGAGTTTTTTTTTTCTTTCATCCATTTTAGATTAAGGGAGTAACGTAACAAAATGTGGAAAAAGTCAAGGGGTCTGAATACTTTCCGAAGGCACTGTATGTTAGAATTTTTATAATTCTACTTGGGAAGGCAGATCATGTGAACACTGAATCCTAAATTATTACTCCACATTCTTGACATGTCACTTTATTTTGAGTCTACTTCGCAGTGGGCTTTGAACGGGGCACCCAGCTCACGGGGCACCCAGCTCAGTTACAGGAATAGGCGTATAGGTGGTTGAGAGAGCACATGAGGGCCACATCCCAATTCTCTTATGGTGTGCACTTGCCAACTCCTCATCTTGGGAGTATGCAAGTGCATGCTTCGGGCGAAGGGAGGAGATTCGGGACACAACTCAGCAACATGACAGCAACAAGTCCAACTCATTTGAGTACTGCCTATGAGAAGAAAGGGTGCTCCACACACAGTCTGTTCACAGTGTGTGACACAATGTGTCTTTGGGTGGCACAATCACTGCCAAGTAATGACTTGTAATGACTTGCAAACATACAGTACGCAGTATCTACCTCTGTTTGCAACATCTGCCTCCTATCTATCCAAGTAGTTGTACCTAATATGGGATACTTACTTGTACATATCCTACATTACCCCTTGTTCCACGTTGTTCATCTGTTCCATTACACATAAGAGTAATTGGACTCTGGCGTCTTCTGTACGGGGGAGTTTTGTTAAGATGCTTGGTCTGAACATTAACATGGATCACTTGCGGTACGGTTTTGGAAGCATAAGGACCTCATCTTTCATATCAGCGAGAGATAATATAAAAAATAAATAAAGGTTAAATTGATACACACCTTGCCAGGGCTAGTGTTCCCACATGGCCACATCTCCATGTTACAGCGCGTGTTTACGGAAGAAGGAAGACATAGGGACCACCTGTGTTAATTAGCTATCTAGCATGCTCTGAACACCTGTGTGTAATGGAAGAAGGCCACCAGAAACGTGTTGTCACTGAAAAATACTGTTGACTGTACCTGTGATGAAGCCAGTTAAATCAGCGTACAGTAACTGTACATTTTGCATTTGTGAAATTATTTTGATGTGATATGAAAGTAAAGGGCCTTGTGTTTCTAGAACCATATCGCAATTGATAATCAATTTGTTCAGATGGAGTATTTGGCTGTTTTGGCTGCCAAAGCCAGTATACAGTACTTCGGAAAATAATAATAACATAAAGTATTGGGACAGTGAATTTTTTTTAAATTTAAATTGGCTCTGTACTCCAGCGCTTTGGATTTAAAATGATACAATGACTATGAGGTTAAAGTGCAGACTGTAAGCTTTAATGTGAGGGTAATTTCATCCATAATGGGATAACCGTTTAGAAATTACTGCACTTTTTGTACATATTGCCTCCATTTTAGGGGACCAAAGTATTGGGATAAGTTCACTTATGTGTATTAAAATAGTTACAAGTTTTCTTTTTGGTCTCTACAAACTTGTTGGATGCATTTGCTGTTTGTTTTGGTTGTGTTTCAGATTATTTTGTGCTCCATAGAAATTAATGGTAAATAATGTAGTGTCATTTTGGAGTCACTTTTATTGTAAATAAGAATAGAATAGGTTTTTAAACACTTTGCATTAATATGGATGCTACCATGACTACGGATAGTCCTGGATGAATCGTGAATATGTAACGCTGGGACATCGTGGGTGTGGAGTCAGGCGCAGGAAACAGAAGCGTTTAGTACAGTGCTTTTTATTACGCACCACCAAAAGAGTATTCGCCCAACACAACAGGGCGTATCAAAATACAAAGTCCCAAAAAACACGATCCACTACACAACACACAGGGTAAATGAATGAAACAAGCCCGCACACAGAACAGGTGGGGAGACGGGCTTAAATAGCTCAGCTAATGACCTAATTGAAACAGGTGCAACAAATAAAGGCATAACCAACAGAAAAGGAAAAAGGGATCGGTGGCAGCTAGTAGGCCAGTGACGACGACCGTCGAGCGCCACCCGAACAGGGAGAGGAGTCACCCTCGGCAGGAGTCGTGACAGAATAATGATGAGTGAGAAAGTTACAGATGCACAAATATCATACCCCCAAAACATGTTAACCTCTTACCATTACAATAACAGGGGAGGTTAGCATTTTTGGGGTATGGTATGGTATGATATTTGTGCTGTACAACAAAAATATATTTAAAATGGTATTAAATATCATCTTATCTTATAAATACATTTTCATCATGTAATTCTCAACATATTCATAACAACAGCAAAATACAATGTTTCCCTTTGTTTACACTCTGTTTTGAACATTTGTTGTCGCCATGACTACGACAGGCTATCTTGACTGGCACTAACTTTAGCTGACATTAGCTTCTATGCTAATGGTCTTTTATACATTAATTAAACTAACATTATAAAAAATAACAATTATATCATTACACTCCGCTTAACTTGGTGTTTCATATCCTATGCTTTATAACTCACTCACCGTGATGATAACGTTAATCATTTGTTTATCTGGTGCTTTTCTCTTCAGTTTTCAGTTCAACTCATTCAACTGACTCACTGACTAGGCAGGCTAGCACGAGAGTGTGTGAAGCAACCACTAGAGCAGGCCGAAACAAGCTACAGTTCTCAGGGCTACAGTTGTAATGTGGAGATGTGCAAGTTTGTATATGTATATCTATGTTTAGTTTTGTTAGTCCTATTCATAAGAAAGTGAGAAAAGTAAATAGTAAGGATATGATGCAAGATACTTGATATCACAAATCATAAACCCAGGAAATTATAATCATAAGCATATTTCATTCATGAAGTATGTATCATATTACATTAAACAAATGATAAGAATATTGCGATATACAGTACTGACTCTTATTTAATAATCTCTTTTTTATTGTCCCGTCTCAGACATTAGTGAATGATTTGTTTTCGTCGCTTTACCCCCTAGTATTTTTTAGCATCAAGTATTTATAAACTCTTCTTTAAAAAAGCCACTGTCCACATAAGACATTGTAAGAGCTGTAACTTGGATGTTAAACAGCAGACTTTTTGTTTAACTGACGGATTGAGTTTGTTATTGTATCAGTGACTCTTGGAGACTTGGCATTGGAAAATCACATCTGGCTAACAAAACATTGTTTATCAGACACATGGCATGGGGTGGAGAGGATCCCAGTTTGGCAGTAGAAACAACCTCCAATCATCTCACTGCTCAAGGTAAAAAAAAAAATAGGTCCCCATTCCACTTCATCCTAAACATTTAGTGTTCAGCTTGTGTTCTGTTCTCACTGTTCGAGCACTGAAGGTCCTGAACCCGTAAGAGACACAAATAGAGGGTCTGCTACGTTCAATGGAATGTTTATGGATTTGTTATTTCATTTAGAGTCTAAATATTTCATTTCGTTTTAGGTGCCCTTTCTTTCACCTTAGACATAGTTTTAAATGACAAATACCATCATTACATTATTACATTTACATTACATTTAAGTCATTTAGCAGACCCTCTTATCCAGAGCGACTTACAAATTGGTGCATTCACCTTATGATATCCAGTGGAACAACCACTTTACAATAGTGCATCTAAATCTTTTAAGGGGGGGGGGGTTAGAAGGATTACTTTATCCTATCCTAGGTATTCCTTAAAGAGGTGGGGTTTCAGGTGTCTCCGGAAGGTGGTGATTGACTCCGCTGTCCTGGCGTCGTGAGGGAGCTTGTTCCACCATTGGGGTGCCAGAGCAGCGAACAGTTTTGACTGGGCATACATTATGTAGGCATATGTAAACAAATTACCTGTATTTACGCTAGTATAACAATTCCAGTCATGGCACCAGTTATTGAAGGTATGTCTACTATAAACAGGAAATTGAGAGTCCAAAAATGACTGCATATTGCAAAACACTGCTCGCCCGTAGCAATTTCCCCAAAAACAAACAGTTATAACAGCCTTCATCTATCATGTTCTCTCTTTTCATGAGCTCATCTAGCTCGGCACACAGAGCCAGTGCCACATTTAAACAGTGTAAAGACTTCTTATTTGTCAAATGAAATGGATCCTCATGCAATAAGGGGTGGAAGGGGCTGGCACAGTCATATAAATATACTAACATACTCAGACCATGGCAATTTGACTGGTACACTAAATTCCTAATTCTATTGGCACAGTCCCATCAGGGCCGGATTACCTAATGGGCACACAGGGTTGGGGGCCCCCTAGATAGTATTTGAAAACGTAGGTTGTGAGCCCCCAGGAGGACGGGGCCACTGCAGACAGAATATTATGAACACGTCGGTTGTGAACCCCCCCCCCCCCCCCCCCCAGATAGCATATGACCTCATCAGTTGAGGGCCCCCTGGAGGTCGGGCAAACGCAGCCCTGAGTCCCATAGAGCTGTAAAGAACTGCAGAGATCCTGAGAAACCTTGACCTTGTAACGCCTCCAAACTAATGTTCCAAAAACATGTTCGCAGTTGTTTCAACCGTGTTCACATTTAGACACATTGCAGAGATGTTAAAAACAACAACACTGCAGCAGATACATTGTTAAACATTCCATGACCAACGACTAGTTATCTTGTCTCTGGTGTTTATCCATGTCTTTGTGGAACACAAATCATCAACCGTGTCTATTGTTTAACGTTGGCTTAACATTTGGTTACAAAGATGTAAACGTCATGGTGGGTGTTATGTAAACAGTACATTTACTATAGACAGTCGGTTCCAAAATGGTTAGCTATATGGAAGTTATGACGGTAGGAATGTTGTGTGAATTATCTGATATATACTGGGTTATTACATGGCAGGTGATCAGCCACTGAAAAGTCCAAACAGCTTGATGAAGTCAATAGATTCATGCACACTGTTCAGCATGTGCCAATATTGTGAGAATCCAGGGATTAAAGAAAAGTTTTTTTTAAACAGTGTAATCCCGCTCTACCTTTAGTATGTTTCATGCTTTATTAGACAGACATAAAACAGGTGCTGGGACACAGGCAGGTAGAGTTGAAATGGGGATCAAACCCCGGTCTCCATTGGGGAGGCATGTACATATGCTGTCCAGGAGTGTTACTTACTCGACCGTGACTCTGTATGGGAAACCCAGTTTTCTTGACAATCCTCTTCTCTCCCTAGATAACCATTGGGATCCACACAGGAGAGGTGGTAACTGGGGTCATAGGTCAAAGGATGCCCCGCTACTGCCTGTTTGGAAATACTGTCAACCTCACCAGCCGTACAGAAACCACAGGAGAGAAGGGAAAAATCAACATTTCAGAATATACTTACAGGTAAGGATAAATATGCCGTTATTTAGATGAATGAGACGTTGCTGTGAAGTGCAGATCCATTCTTTGTAAGATCGTGCATGGCATGGTATAGTACTGTTGCTGACCCTGTCCTTCAACCCTTCTGTATGTGTGTGTCTTGGGGGTTGGGCTAAAGGGAAAAAAATGCCTTCTTCTTTTGAAGCAGCCTTTGGAAACAACATATTGTTGAATTCTGTGAAAATGTGGGAAATACCTTTGATTTCAGGTGTTTGCAGTCGGCAGAGAATGCTGACCCCCAGTTTCATTTGGAGTACCGAGGACCCATCACCATGAAAGGCAAGAAGGAGCCGATGAATGTGTACTTTCTGTCGCGCAAAAGTACTGAAAGCGATGTTTGATCACAAAAGTATTTCCCTTTCCCCAGCCGGAAAAATGCATAAAAGTGTAATTTTGGGGTTCTAATGTGGTTTTACGGGTTGAAGAGACATCAGATAACCAAATTAGAACCAAGAGAAGATGTCCTTTTCTGGCCGCTAAAAAGAGAAGTTAAAAAAAACGTTTTACAATCAGCATAAAACTGGACCATAACTCATGCCTGACCAGTTTTGCTCACTGGATCACTTGTCAGTTTCAAGAACATGCTGTATCTGAAGACAATTTTACCATCTAGAAATATACCTTGTTCTCTCCTTCACCAAAGTTATTCTTATTGTTAGTATAGTCACTTGTTTGTTACAAGTAACTATAGGTTAGATTATAGGTTTAAGTTAGTATGATATGACACAGATGAAGAACCTATTTTTATGGATATACTGTAGGTACTGGCACGTACTGTAATACAATGTCATGTATTTTGTTTCTCTATCCATTCCAGCATTTAAAGTAGTATTTTACCCTCAAGGTATTCTGTATTCTATGTATTTATTCACTAATGTTGTATCTGTGCACTGATTTTCTTTGTTATTTTTATTTGTGGTATAATATACATGTATAGGCCAAAATGTATAGGCCAAATCTTAATCTCAACTGTGAATTCCATATTCTGTAGGACACACTGAACCTTTGGTATAATGTATTAAACACATTAAATATTTCACTTAACTGTCCAAATAAATTTTAACACCAATAATCAGTGTTGTGTAGTAGTGAACTACATGTAGTTCAACTAGTAAATTAACAAAATGATGCAGTAGCTTGGTGGTAGTTGAACTACATTCAAATCTAGGTAGTGTTGTCATTAGTTAATTACTTTCTTTGCCATGTAGTGGTGTAGCTAACTACTGGAACTAAACACTACTATTTTTGCAAAAATAAAATAAAATATGGGTGACGTAGGCAATCATTTCCTTTCTTTTTCGACCTCAGACTGCCTAATTCTCACTAGAAACATCGGTTTTGTGTTTAATAGGCTAAATTACATATTCTGTTAACATATGACCCCAACTTGATCTATTCTTGCAATTTCTTGTCTATGACATTTCATATTTACATATCATAATTTTCACGATTTGGATGTCGAGAACTACTTTTTCAAAGTGACTTTAGTTAAGTAAACTATATTTTTCTTAAGGGTAGATTTAGTATAGCTTAACTTCTTCCAGTGTGAAGTAATTGGTAGCTTGATAAATTATATTGTCAGAGTAGCTTCCCTAACACTGCCAATATATTGTTCTGTAAGTGTGACATTTATTTTAAACTGCACTCACCCAAAAACTTGTTAATGTGCAAGTGCCTCACAACGTGGCATGCCTTCACCATAGTCTGAGGTAGGAGAAGACTATTGTTTTTACATAAATTATTTCACTGTTTGTTTCATTGATGATTTTTGTTGAATAAAAAGAGGCTACCAGAGCTGTGGTATTATTTATTTGTTAGTTTTTTATTACTTATTTCCATGCTGGCATGTAATGGGGATTGTTCGTAGGCTGGTGGAACCAGCAGAGATCGGGCTGCTTCCACCAGGCTAGATAGTTGAGACAATAATAGGAGAAATGTATCAAATATTTGAATAGGAGTGGGCTGTCAAGGAGTAAGTGAGGCAAGAGGTAATTCTACTATACATACACTACTGTACCAAGTGAGCAGAGGAATTACAAAACAGTTCATGCATTTTGAACAAAGTCACTGTTTGCAACTGAAATACTCAACCTTGCAGAAGCAGAGGAAATCATCCTTGGTTAATGCGCCCTCAAGTGGCCAGTTGTAGAACAGTTGATACTGACTGACAGATCAGAGCCGAGTACACAGATCAGAGCACACAAAAAAGGAAAGAAATGTTTAGCACCATGTGTCCTACCCTACCACCCGCCCTCCCTAATGATCCTCAATGATTTGATTTTCTTTCTATCCTAGTATTGAGGTACACATAATATAGATATATATCTACACACATCAATAAAAATGAAAACTCAGGTACATAATCAACCAGACAACAAAATAAATTAAAGCTTGCCATGTCCTATAAAATAAATCAAATAAAATGTTATTGTTCGCGTACACATATTCTGCAGATGTTATCGCGGGTATGGGTTTTTAGAAATGTTTGCAAATTAAAAACAGAAAGAGTACATTTATATAAGTATTCAGACCCTTTATTCAGTACATTTTTGTCATTTTGCAGATGCTCTTATCCAGAGCAACTTACAGTAGTGAATGCATACATTTCATACATCATAATTTTTTTCCTTTTACTGGTCCCCTGTGGGAATTGAACCGACAACCCTGGCGTTGTAAACACCATGCTCTACCAACTGAGCCACACAGGACCTGTACTTTGTTGGAGCACCTTTGGCAGTGATTACAGACTCAAGTCTTCTTGGGTATGATGCTACAAGCTTGGCACACCTGTATTTGGGGAGTTTTTCCCATTCTTCTCTGCAGATCCTCTCGAGCTCTGTCAGGTTGGATGGGGAGCGTCGCTGCACAGCTATTTTCAGGTCTCTCCAGGTATGTTTGATCGGGTTCAAGTCCGGGCTCTGGCTGGGCCACTCAAGGACATTTAGAGACTTGTCCGAGAGCCACTCCTGCATTGTCTTGGCTGTGCTTAGGATCGATGTCCTGTTGGAAGGTAAACCTTCACCACAGTCTGAGGTCCTGAGTGCTCTGGAGCAGGTTTTCATCAAGGATCTCTCTTCACTTTGCTCCGTTCATCTTTCCCACAAGCCTAGTCTCCCAGTCCCTGCCACTGAAAAACATCCCCACAGCATGATGCTGCCACCAATATGCTTCACCGTATGGATGGTGCCAGGTTTCCTCCAGATGTGACGCTTGGCATTCAGGCCAAATAGTTCAGTCTTGGTTTCATCAGACCAGAGAATCTTGTTTCTCATGGACTGAGAGTCCTTAAGGTGCTTTTTGTCAAACTCCAAGCGGGCTATCATGTGCCTTTCACTGAGGAATGGCTTCCGTTAGGCCACTCTACCATAAAGGCCTAATTGGTTGAGTGCTGCAGAGATGTTTGTCCTTCTGGAAGGATCTTCCATCTCCACAGAGGAACTCTGAATCTCTGTCAGAGTGTCACCTCCCTGACAAAGGCCCTTCTCCCACGATTGCTCAGTTTGGCCGGGCGGCCAGCTCTAGGAAGAGTCTTAGTGGTTTCAAACTTCTTCCATTTAAGAATGATGGCAGCCACTGTGTTCTTGGGGACCTTCAATGCTGCAGACATTTTTTGGTACCCTTCTACAGATCTGTGCCTTGACACAATCCTGTCTCGGAGCTCTACAGACAATTCCTTCGACCCCATGGCTTGGTTTTTGCTCTGACATGCACTGTCAACTGTGGGACCTTATATAGACAGGTATGTCCCTTTCCAAATCCTGTCCAATCATTTGAATTTACCACAGGTGGACTCCAATCAAGTTGTAGAAACATCTCAAGGATGATCATTGGAAACAGGATGCGCCAGAGCTCAATTTCGAGTCTCATGGCAAAGGGGTCTGAATACTTATGTAAATAAGGTATTTATTTATTTTTTTGGCACAAAAAAAACCTTCTTTGACTTTGTTATTATAGGGTATTGTGTGTAGATTGATGTGGAAAACATTTAATGTAATACATTTTAGAATAAGGCTGTAACGTTAAATTAAATTTAAAAAAATAGTAAAATGTTTTACACCAGATGTGCAGTTTTATCATCTTTACAAACATTCAGTATAATTGAAGTATAATTATTTGATGAATGTTGTTAAAAAAGCCTCGTTGAAGGTTTTCATGGGAATAATGCGATAACTTCAAAGAAAATAAAAACCAGCACACTGTTCTTGCTAGTATGGCATATTTCATTAAAGGTTAGCTTACGTGGTGAACTCTTGGCCAATCTTCTGAGCTTTTTGATGTGCCGGGCTCAAATGCAATTGGATGCTTGATATCGATATAATTTCCTTTTTACAGATATCGATATAGCCTTTCCATATTGATGCCTATCACTACTACTGAGTATAATGCTGTTAATGATTAACCTCCCACATCTACATTGTTGAGTAATGTTCCCTTGATTGATTACATCACTACAACTAAAATAGAAAGGCATCTTCCAAAGACAGCTTCTTTGAGGTGTATGTATAGGTCATGTGAAATTTGCTAATGGAAAATGCTGTCCAGAAGGATCTCTTAGGATGACAGTTGTGCCATGTCTGCACACTGCACAGTACTCATTAATTCATTAATTCATTTAGAGACTTCTGGAATAAATCCGTGTGTACCATGGTGAATATGGTACAACTCTTTAGTGAAAAAGAACCTAACATACTGTAGGTAGCATAAAAAGTTGAAATGGTGCTAGATAGGGAATAATTTTCCTATCTTTTAACCTATATTTTCATTGTAAAGAAAGCTACACAGATTTGTAGAAATAAACAGTAGAAACAAAGAAACCGAGTGCCACACAAACGCCAATCCATTCATTACAGCCAATGTTCTCCTACACGTCAGATTATTTCCCCATTGGCTCTTTCTGTGGCAGACCACCTAAACTGAGGGAATCTAAACAGAAAATATAATCTGCTATTCTCCTATAGGACAGTAAAGATGTCACAATACGTTATCTGTTAGGGCTTACACTATCCCTGTGCAATATTAACTGACAACTACGAAGGTCGTCATTTTTAGGTCAAGTAGTCGGAAGATTAAGATTAAAGTCTTCTATCAAACCAAACTTTATCAGAGATGCAGATGATTACATCCGGCCGTGATTGGGTGTCACATAGTGCGGCGGATGATTGGCCCAGGGTCATCCGGGTTTGGCCCTCATTGTAAATAATAATTTTTTCTTAACTGACTTGTCTAGTTAAATACAGGTTAAATAAAAAATTTAAAGTAAAATAAAGATAGGCAAGAGAGAGGCAATGGTTAAGATCCAAGGCCACCAATGTGAACCAGTCCCTAACACTTAACTGTCCTTATCCTGATCTTTACTGTCCTATAGGAGAATAGCAGATGCGCTTCTTATGGTGCACTCAGTTTACGTGGTCTGCCACAAAGTAATTTGATGTCCATAGACAAAATAAAAAATAGGCAGCGCTATCTATGCATGATCAAAGGGCAAGAAGTTCATGGTGAACGTTTTTTAAAATCTTTATTGTCCCATATAAGACATGTGCCAGAGGGCCACATTTCACATATTGGTCCACTCTGGGGGGGGGGGGGGGGGGGACAAAGTCTAAAAATTATTTTCATTAAGGTCAATGTCTGTGGGTTATATTTCAGTATGATAACTACTTATCGGAGGTAGCTCAATTGTGGTTATCGGTGCATTAATGTTATGACCCCAATGAGGTTATTTGTTTCAACAGGATTGAGGGTATGACATGAAATGTTCATCACCAATTGTCTCAATTGTTGTCTTACAATACAACAATGGATAGATAATACAATGGATGTCATAATACAACACAAAATAAGGTGTGAAACAATAGAAATGGTAATGAATTATCTATGGGTACGATTTTTAGGGTATTTCGAAGCTAGAATGGGTAGTATTGGGAATTTCTTTATTGTGACCTTGATGATAACTAACACCAAAAGTATTTTAGTTATATAGAGTCATCCTATATTTAATCATATTTAGTCCATGGACTAATAGGGACATTTGATCTACAGGCAGGATGACATAGCACATTACATACAATACAAACCAAAGAGACAATATAAACTATACATATTGTTAAATAAATAAATAATATATATACAGCACATTGTGCTATTGAATAAATGACACATTTTACTGCCAATTGTAGGCTCTTGATCGAATG
This sequence comes from Salmo salar, assembly GCF_965601325.2. Classification (NCBI taxonomy): domain Eukaryota; kingdom Metazoa; phylum Chordata; class Actinopteri; order Salmoniformes; family Salmonidae; genus Salmo; species Salmo salar. The sequence goes on along the minus strand of NC_138294.1, from coordinate 34,501,923 downwards.
ACAACAACCACATGTGAGCACCAGGAATAAACAGGGCTTCAGTTTGTAAGTGGCCATGAATCTTATCCAACTCCAGATAGAGTTCATGTGAGTAGTGGGAAGGAATTAACTCATCAATCTTTCACCTACGTCCTTTCACCTACATTCTTGTGTTGTCCATTTCCTGAAAAGTTCCCATTGTGGAGATACAAGGTTTTCTTCCAAATAAACGAATTAAGAACAGAAGCCATCTGAGTGCATTAGTCTCTCTTTCAGATTTCTGTCTTTCAAATATCATCTGGTGGGTGATGACACGGCAGCCATTTTTGCGCCACAAATTTCACCACACAACAGCTAAACACAAAAATGCAATACACATGTTTATTACGACTCCCAAAATAAGAACTGCTTTAGTTTTCAATTTTTGTGATTGTTAGATGAGTGGTGAACTTTCTGGTGCAAAAATGGCTGCCGTGGTATCACCCACCAGATGAGATTTGAAAGAGAGAAATTTGAAAGTGGTTGCAGCAAGGTGAGATGCTGGGGATGAGTGTTTCTGTGGGGGGGATCCTAGGTTATAACTCCTACTCTGCGGTAATGTGATGTATGTTTGTCAGGAGAAAACCAAGTCTTTCGGTTGATTTGAGGTGATTTTAGTTTATCTTTCACTGCAATCTTACATTTGTGGTGTATCTTCCCTCCATTTGCTCCCATAAACCAATCCCAACCATGAATTAGTTTATCCTGGCTCCTTACAGGGTAAGGAACCATCTTACTATTACGTAAGAAATCACAACTTTATCTTAAAAGCTCTCAAAAGCAGTTGCCCTATCACTACCATGATGGCTGCTGGTAAATATTGAGAGACAACCAAACATACACTGAAAAATATATATAAATATGTAAAGTGTTGGTCCCATGTTTCATGAGCTGAAATAAAAAATCCCCAAAATGTACCATACGCAAAAAAGGCATATTTCTCTCAAATTTGGTTCACATATTTGTTTACATCCCTGTTAGTTAGCATTTCTGACAGGTGTGGCATATCAAGAAGCTGATTAAACAGCATGATCATTACACAGGTGCATCTTGTGCTGGGGACAATAAAAGGCCACTCTAAAATGTGCAGTTTATTTATTATTATTTTTTCATCTTTATTTAACCAGGTAGGCCAGTTGAGAACAAGTTCTCATTTACAACTGTGACATGGCCAAGATAAAGCAAAGCAGTGCGACAAAAAAACAACACAGAGTTACACATGGGATAAACAAACGTACAGTCAATAACACAATTACAAAATCTGAATACAGTGTGTGCAAATGAAGTAAGGCAGTAAGGCAATAAATAGGCCATGGTGGTGAAGTAATTACAATTTAGCAATTAACACTGGAGTGATAGATGTGCAGATGAGGATGTGCAAGTATAAATACTGGTATAAATACTGGTGTGCAAAAGAGCAGAAAAAAAGTCTGGAAGGAGAGTTTACAGTCTAGCCAGACACCTAGGTATTTACAGTTGTCCACATATTCTAAGTCAGAACTGTCCAGAGTAGTGATGCTAGGCGGGTGGGCGGGTGCGGGCAGCGATCGGTTGAAGAGCATGCATTTAGTTTTACTAGCATTTAAGAGCAGTTGGAGGCCACGGAAGGAATGTTGTATGGCATTGAAGCTCGTTTGGAGGTTAGTTAACACAGTGTCCAAAGAAGGGCCAGATGTATATAGAATGGTGTCATCTGCGTAGAGGTGGATCAAAGAATCACCAGCAGCAAGAGCGCCATCATTGATATATACAGAGAAAAGAGTCGGCCCGAGAATTGAACCCTGTGGCACCCCCATAAAGACTGCCAGTGGTCCGGACAACAGGCCATCCGATTTGACACACTGAACTCCCCGTGTGGCTCAGTTGGTAGAGCATGGTGTTTGCAACGCCAGGGTTGTGGGTTCGATTCCCACGGGGGACCAGTACGGGGAAAAAATGTATGAAATGTATGCATTCACTACTGTAAGTCACTCTGGATAAGAGCGTCTGCTAAACGACTAAAATGTAAATGTAAACTCTATCTGAGAAGTAGTTGATGAACCAGGTGAGGCAGTCATTAGAGAAACCAAGGCTGTTGAGTCTGCCCGATAACAATACGGTGATTGACAGAGTCGAAAGCCTTGGCCAGGTCGATGAAGACGGCTGCACAGTACTGTTTTTTATTGATGGTAGTTATGATATCATTTAGGACCTTGAGCGTGGCTGAGGTGAACCCGTGACCAGCTCGGAAACCGGATTGCATAGCGGAGAAGGTACGGTGGGATTCGAGATGGTCGATGATCTGTTTGTTCACTTCGCTTTCGAAGACCTTAGAAAGGCAGGGCTGGATGGATATAGGTCTGTAACAGTTTGGGTCTAGAGTGTCTCCCCCTTTGAAGAGGGGGATGACCACGGCCGCTTTCCAATCTTTAGGAATCTCAGACGATACGAAAGAGAGGTTGAACAGACTAGTTATAGGGGTTGCGACAATGGCGGCCGATCATTTTAGGAAGAGAGGGTCCAGATTTTCTAGCCCAGCTGATTTGTATGGATCCAGATTCTGCAGCTCTTTCAGGACATCAGATGTCTGGATTTGGGAGGAGGAGAAGTGGGGGGGGGGGCTTGGGCCAGTAGCTGCGGAGGGTGCAGAGCTGTTGGCCGGGGTAGGGGTAGCCAGGTGGAAAGCGTGGCCAGCCGTAGAGAAATGCTTATTGAAATTCTCGATTATTGTGGTTTTATTGGTGGTGACAGTGTTTCCTAGCCTCAGTGCAGTGGGCAGCTGAGAGGAGGTGCTCTTATTCTCCATGGACTTTACAGCCTCCCAAAACTTTTTGGAGTTAGTGCTGTAGGATGGAAATTTATGTTTGAAAAAGCTAGCCTTTGCTTTCCTAACTGACTGTCTATGTTGGTTCCTGACTTCCCTGAAGGATGTTTTTGTGCTGGTCAAGGGCAGTCAAGTCTGGAGTGAACTAAGGGCTATATCTCTTCTTAGTTCTACATTTTTTGAAAGGGGCACACTTATTTAAGATGGTGAGGAAGGCACTTTTGAAGAACAACCAGGCATCCTCTACTGACGGGATGAGGTCAATATCCTTCCAGGATACCCGGGTCTGGTCGATTAGAAAGGCCTGCTCGCAGAACTGTTTTAGGGAGCGTTTGACAGTAATAAGGGGTGGTTGTTTGACCGCAGACCCATAACGGACACAGGCAATGAGGCAGTGATCGCTGAGTTCCTGGTTGAAAACAGTAAAGGTGTATTTAGAGGGCAAGCTGGTCAGGATGATATCTATGAGGGTGCCCATATTTACGGATTTGGGGTTGTGCATGGTAGGTTCCTTGATCATTTTTGTGAGATTGAGGGCATCTAGCTTAGATTGTAGGACGGCCGGGGTATTAAGCATATCCCAGTTTAGGTCACCTAAGAGTTCGAACTCTGAAGAGAAGTGGGGGGCAATCAATTCACATATGGTGTCCAGGGCACAGCTTGGAGCAGAGGGGGGTCTATAACAAGCGGCAACAGTGAGAGACTTACTTCTGGAGAGATGGATTTTTAAAAGTAGTAGCTCGAACTGTTTGGGCATAGACATGGATAGTAGGACAGAACTCTGCAGGCTATCACTACAGTAGATTGCAACTCTGCCCCCTTTAGCAGTTCTATCTTGACTGAAAATGTTGTATTTGGGGATGGAAATTTCAGAATTTTTGGTGGCCTTCCTAAGCCAGGATTCAGACACGGCTAGAACATCAGGGTAGGCGGAGTGTGGTAAAGCAGTGAATAAAGCGGTAGGTAGCCTAGTGGTTAGAGTGTTGGACTTGTAACCGAAAGGTTGCAAGATTAAATCCCTGAGTTGTTGACAAGGTAAAAATCTGTCGTTCTGCCCCTGAACAAGGTAAAAGTCTGTCGTTCTGCCCCTGAACTGTTCCTAGGCTGTCATTGAAAATAAGAATTTGTTCTTAACTGACTTGCCTAGTTAAATAAAGGTAAAATATATATTTTTTAAAGCAAACTTAGGGAGGAGGCTTCTGATGTTAACATGCATGAACCCAAGGCTTTTCCGGTTACAGAAGTCAACAAATGAGAGTGCATGGGGACACACAGGACCTGGGTTAACCTCTACATCACCAGAGGAACAGAGGAGGAGTAGGATAAGGGTACGGCTAAAGGCTATAAGAACTGGTCGTCTAGTGCGTTCGGAACAGAGAGTTAAAAGAGCAGACTTCTGGGTGTGGTAGGATAGATTCAGAGCATAACGCACAGACAAGGGCCTGGTAGGGTACGAGTACAGTGGAGGTAAACCTGGGCATTGAGTGACAATGAGAGAGGCTGCGTCTCTGGAAGTGCCAGTTAAACTCGGTGCGGTCTCCGCATGTGTGGGGGGTGAGGCAAGGGAGCTACCTGAGGCATGTAGAGCGGGACTAGGGGCTCCGCAGTAAAACAAAACAATGAGAGCTACCCTAAACAACAGTATACAAGGCATATTGATATTAGAGGGAGGTATAAAGCAATCACAGGTGTTGATTGGGAGGGCTAAGGCAACAACGGGTAAACAGCTGAGACAACAACAATCGGTAAATGGCAATGAATGGGCAGAGAGGGTCAGTTAGCTACACACAGGGCCTGAGTTCGAGTCTGGGGCCGACAGATAAACAAAATGAAGTACAGTGTTAATGAACAGTCCAGTAGACATCAGCTGTGTAGCCGAGTGATCATAGGGTCCAATAAGCAGCAATGGACAAAACAGGGAGCCGCTCGGCAGTCGTCACTACGCTAGGCAAGCGGGAAACACAGCGCTCAGAGAGTTAGCGGGCCGGTGCTAGTAGCTGGGTCCACACCGATATCACCGACTCAGAGGCCGGTTGAAAGCACATCGGCTGAAATACGTCAGCAGACGAGTCGTGATAGATCGGCGGGGCTCCATGTCGACAAAGGATCCAGACCAATTGGCAAGAGAGGTATTGTAGTTGGTGTATTTTGTTTGCAAGCCGGAGGAATGGGCATATCTCGAGGCTAACTGGTGCTTGCTTCTGGAGAAGGGTGTTAGATACGATAGCCACTTGGTACCATTTAGCTAGCTGCGATGATCCGGTGTAATGGTCCAGAGCTTGCGGCAGGAATCCGGTGATGTAGTGGGGGAAAAAAGCAGTCCGATATGCTCAGGGCTGATATCGCACTGTGCAGACTGGCAGATATTATCCGGGCTATCTGGGCTAAAGCGGCAGGTGTCTGTGCTAAAGGTAAAGACTGCTAGCAGTGGCTAACAATGACTAAATAGCTAGTAGATAATTAGCTGGCTAGCTTCTGAAGGCTAGCTTCTGTTGGGTGAGGCGGGTTGCAGGAAGGTATATTTAATTCAAAAATGGAAAAAGCGATTGAAATGTGTACAGAAAAACAAAAAAAAGCTGAACATTTACACAGGACAAAAATAAACATGTCTTGCTGCTACGCCATCTTGCCACACAACAATGCTACAGATGTCTCGAGTTTTGAGGGAGGGTGCAACTGGCATGCTGACTGCAGGAATGTCCATCACAGCTGTTGCCAGAAAATAGAATGTTAATTTCTCTACCATAAGCCACCTCCAACGTCGTTTTAGGGAATTTGGCAGTATGTCCAACCGGCCTCACAACCGCAGACCATGTATATGGCGTCGTGTGGGCGAGCGGTTTGCTGATGTCAACGTTGTGAACACAGACAGTGGCGGTGGGGTTGTGGTATGGGCAGTCATAAGCTACAGAAAACAAACACAATTGCATTTTATTGATGGCAATTTGAATGCACAGAAATAGTGTGATAAAATCCAGAGGCCCATTGTGAGGCCCATTTTTTAAAGGTATCTGTGACCAACAGATGCATATCTGTATTCCCAGGCATGTGAAATACATAGATTAGGGCCTAATGAATTTATTTAAATTGACAGATTTTTTGGTATGAACTGTAACTCAGTAAATTCTTTGAAATTGTATATAATGATATAAATCATAACCAAACATACTGTGTAATGATTTGACTCGTTTCTGAGAGTTAGTCCCACACATTATAAATTTTCAATTGCTCATCTCTCACTTTAGGCCCCTTTCAGTACAAATAACTAACAGACCTTAAAAGTGTGTTTGTATGTGTGAGAGAGAGGGAGACAGAGAGAGAGAGAGAGAGAGAGAGAGAGAGAGAGAGAGAGAGAGAGAGACGGAGAGAGAGAGAGAAGGGAGGCAGGGAAGAGGCAAGATCTCCTTTTCAGATCTAAAAGAGAGCGAGAGAGAGCGAAAGTGGGGTTAGAAGATACACACACACACATACACACATAATTGTAACTAATATCTGATGTTTGTTTTTCAGAGGCTGTGATCAGACGATTCCCAAGTGCCACGAAGGGGCAGCTTGGGATAGTAATAAATTGCTGAGCTTTGCTACTACTCCGTTACTCCGCGGCCGGCTAGCTGCTAGCCGTTAGCTTTCTAGAGCATATTGGACTGTTAGCTCAATAGATCCATCGGCCAATTTCTTGGGCCACTATACCTATTTTGCCAATTGGACTTGGACCCCTCTGCTACTCGGAACCCTACTAATCCATCACGACTGGTCTATCGACGTCACCGCACGCAGAGGCTAAAACAGACTTTCCTCCGTCGCGACATCCTTATAAGGCCCTTCTGCTAGCTTGCTATCCCCGGCCTGCTAGCTGTCTGAATCGCCGTGTCTCCAGCCAGCCCAACCACTCACTGGACCCCTATGATCACTCGGCTACGCATGCCTCTCCCTAATATCAATATGCCTTGTCCATTACTGTCCTGGTTAGTGATTATTGTCTTATTTCACTGTAGGCTCTAGCCCTGCTCAATTTGCCTTAACCAACCATTTAGTTCCACCTCCCACATATGCGGTGACATCACTTGGTTTAAACGTCTCTAGAGACAATATCTCTCTCATCATTACTCAATGCCTAGGTTTACCTCCTCATAGATACCATCCTAACCAACTTACCCTCCAAATACACCTCTGCTGTTTTCAACCAAGATCTCAGCGATCACTGCCTCATTGCCTGCATCCGTAATGGGTCCGCGGTCAAACGACCACCCCTCATCACTGTCAAACGCTCCCTAAAACACTTCAGTGAGCAGGCCTTTCTAATCGACCTGGTCCAGGTATCCTGAAAGGATATTGACCTCATCCCGTCAGTAGAGGATGTCTGGTTATTCTTTAAAAGTGCCTTCCTCACCATCTTAAATAAGCATGCCCCTTTCAAAAAATTTAGAACCAGGAACAGATATAGTCCTTGGTTCTCTCCAGACCTGACTGCCCTTGACCAGCACAAAAACATCATGTGGCATTCTGCATTAGCATTGAATAGCCCCCGTGATATGCAACTTTTCAGGGAAGTCAGGAACCAATATACACAGGCAGTTAGGAAAGCTAAGGCTAGCTTTTTCAAGCAGAAATTTGCATCCTATAGTACACACTCCAAAAAGTTCTGGGACACTGTAAAGTCCATGGTGAATAAGAGCACCTCTCAGCTGCCCACTGCACTGAGGCTAGGAAACACTGTCGCCACCGATAAATCCACTGTAATTGAGAATTTCAAAAAGCATTTTTCTACGGCTGGCCATGCTTTCCACCTGGCTACCCCTACCCTGATCAACAGCCCTGCACCCCCCACAGCAACTTGCCCAAGCCTCCCCCATTTCTCCTTCACCCAAATCCAGATAGTTGATGTCCTGAAAGAGCTGCAAAATCTGGACCCCTACAAATCAGCCGGGCTAGACAATTTGGACCCTCTCTTTCTAAAATTATCTGCCGAAATTGTTGCAACCCCTATTACTAGCCT